>NC_086102.1:87673587-88296315 GCF_963921235.1 Mobula hypostoma
GAAGGAAATGGTAGATGAACTAAGTAAGTAGATTGCATCAGTCTTCACTGTGGAAGACACAAGCAGTGTGCCAAAAATTCAAGAGCATCAGGGGGCAGAATTGAGTGTAGTTGCTCTTACTAAAAAGGTGCTCGGGAAGCTGAAGGATCTGAAGGTAGATATATCATCTGGACCAGATGGTCTACACCCCAGGGTTCTGAAAGAGGTGGCTGAGGAGATTGTGGAGGCATCAGTAATGATCTTTGAAGAATCACTAGATTCTGGAATGGTTCCAGAGAACTGGAAAATTGTAAATGTCACTCCACTCTTTAAGAAGGGAGGGAGCAAATTATAGGCCAGTTAGCCTGACTTCAGTGGTTGGAAAAATGTTGGAGTGTATTATTAAGAATGAGTTTTCAGGCTACTTGAAGATGCATGATAAAATAGGTCCAAGTCAGCATGGCTTCCTAAAGGGGAAATCTTTCCTTTTGGATATAACAGGCAGGCTAGACAAAGGAGAATCGGTGGATGTTGTGCACCTGGACTTTCAGAAGGCCTTTGATAAGGTGCCGTACACGAGGCTGCTTAACAAGACAAGAGTCATGGTATTACAGGACAGGTACTAGCATGGATAGAAGATTGGCTGATTGGCAGGAGGCAAAGAGTGGGAATAAAGAGGGCCTTTTCTGGTTGGCTGACCGTGACAAGTGGTGTTCTGCATGGGTCAGTGTATTGGGACCAATCCTTCTCATGTTATACGATAACAGTCTGGATGATGGAATTGATGGCTTTGTGGCCAAGTTTGCAGATGATACAAAAATAGGTGGAGGGGCTGGTAGTTGAGGAAGCAAGCAGTCTACAAAAGGACTTAGACAGATTAAGATAATGTGCAGAGAAGTGGCAGATGGAATATAGTGTAGGGAATTGTATGGTCATGCACTTCGGTAGAAGGAATAAAACCATAGACTATTTTCTAAACAGGGAAAAAAATTCAAAAATCAGAGGTGCAATGGGTCTTGACAGTCCTCATGCAGAATTCCCTAAAGTTTAACTTGCAGTATGACTCAGAGGTAAGGAAGGCAAATGGAATGTTAGCATTAACTTTGAGAGAACTGGAACATAATAGGCTTTATAATGTAATGGTCAGACCATATATGGAGTATTTTGAGCAGTTTTGGGCCTCTTATCAAAGAAAAGATGTGCTGGCATTTGAGATGTTCCAGAGGAGGTTTACAAGAATGATTCCAGGAATGAAAAGATTAACATATGAGGAGCATTTAATTACACTAGGCTTGTACTCGCTGGAGTTTAGAAGAATGGGGGTAACCTCACTGCAGCCTATTGAATATTGAAAGGCCTAGATAGAGTGGAAGTGGAAAGGATGTTTCCTATAGTGGTGTCTGGGACCAGAGTGCAGAGCCTCAGAGTAGACAGGCATCCATTTACAACAGAGATGAGAAGGAATTTCTTTAGCCAGAGGGTGGTGAACTGTGAAATTCATTGCCATGGATGGATGTGGAGGCTAAGTCATTGGGTATATTTAAAGAGGAGGTTGATAGGTTCTTGATTATTTAGAGCGTGAAAGGTTCGGGGGAGAATAAGCTGACAGGGATAGTAAATCAGCCATGATAGAATGGCGGAGCAGACTTGATGAGCCGAGTGGCCTAATTCTGCTCCTCTGCTTTATGGTCTTTTATTTGTCCAAATACACCACATTTACAGGTTCCCCTTTACCTGCTCTGCTTGTTACATCCTCAGAAATACTCGTTATTTGTCAAACATCATTTGCCTTTCAAAAAACAATACTGGCTTGGTTTAATTAGACTGAACTTTCCTAAATCATTTGCTATTTATTCTTTGATTACTGTTTCTGGCAGCTCGCCAACAACTGAGTTAAACCAACTCACACAGTTTCTCGCATTTTGTCTTTCTCTCTTCTTGAAAGTGACATAGTGACAGCTGGTGTTTTCCATTCTATTGGTACTAACCCAGAGTTCAATGTGGTTTGACAACCTTCAACCAAAAAGTCCATCATCTCTGTAGCCAATTCTTTTAAAATACTGGGTGCAGACCGTTGTGTTCTGGTGACTTGTTTACCTTTAGTCGTAAGTTTTTCCTAACACCTGTCTTGTGATTGAGAATGTTGTTAACACATCTATTGTCAAAAGCAGTTTTGTGCAGAAGTAAATAGTTGTGTGGGAGTCATAGTTGAAAAGAGGATGCCACTGGTATTCTTGCTTTGTTTGGGGATTTAAAGGAAGTTGCTCACATTATATAATGCCACCTCCATGTTCAGTCGTTTATCCCTTTCAGAGACACAGGCCTGTTCAGGATCTTTCCCAGAGGACACTTTTGCTTCTAACATTTCCTGTGAAATGAAACAAAATACAGTTAACAAGGCAGAAGTTCCTTAGAAGAAGCAATGAAAACAGACACCAAGAAGTCACCGCCAAGTCAGAATTGTATTCTGGGAAAGATACCTTGAAATAGTAACACAAATGTCAGCCAGAATGGAGAATATAAGGAACTTTTCTTACCAATTGCCTGTGTAATGAAGGAAATTGCTAATGATTTTGCAATTTACATTTATACCTCTTTTAATGTACTTTGCTGGAAAGATAATCCTGCTTTGATTGGGAAATATTGGTGTGGTTTCTCTTGCTAGGCCTGTTTTCCAAGTATGAAGAGATTCTGCAGAGTAATTAGACTATTTGCTGCAGTCTATCCAATTCAGAGCCACTCTTCTCTTTGTACTGAAAGAACCAGTTGCTGTATGAGCCCAGCAGTGTATCTGAGATGCAATTGTGGCTATATACCAGTTTGACATGACATGCTGTGGATCTTTTCAGACAACAAACCAGATGCTCTCCTGGAGAATTAATACATGTCATCACACAAGAAACAGTCTTAAACTTGACTAAATCTAATCAGCATCTGTAAATGGAGAAGACAGGAGATTCAAGATCCAAATTGGAACAATGTTGTTAAAGGTTCATTATTCACTACATAGCATAATAATATCCTTGCTCTGGTTGAATGTGGAGAACTACTGTTCTCCAAAAATACTGTTTTATAGTTTAAATGGTCATGGGATTCACAGAATTATGAAATGATACAGCACTGCAGCTTTCATTTCTGTCAATTATACCATGCTAATATTTTGGGTAAAACAATCCAATAATTCCCATTCATTTACTCTTTCTCCACAGTACTTTTGAATTCTTATGTTTTAAAAGTTGCTACTGAAAGCTGCTTCATCTGAACGCTTTCTAATTTCTTGACAGTCATGTTTTTCTAGTTACATTGTGTTGAGCACAACTGTGAACCCCCTAAATGGCTGTCAACCCATTTGTCAGCAATTAGAGAGATTCCAGACATACCTGAGCTTTCCTTTCCCTGTCAGCCGGAGTGTCTGTCCAGATGGAGCGGTCAGACGATTCTCCATTTGCACACTTCTTAAATGTTCTTGCACCCAGGCCTATATGTTGTAACACCGGTGGAAGCTCAGTCATCCAAGACTCCCTGCCTTGCTTCTGAGTCTCACCCTGCAGTTGAATGACAAACAGAGATCGTCATCCCAAAAATATGTAAAGTACTGTATCTTCCATGAATTAATCAGAAAACACATGAGGAGAGAATTAACTTTTCTGGAGTGATATTTGATTCCTCCTTTGTATGTACAGAAGTACGGATAGAAGAGTACAGTCTTAAATGAACTACTATGTTTGTTCATTCTGGCTGGATGTTGGTCAGTCTTGTATGCATTGTGGCAGTTTCTTTCCCTCCCCCTCCTTGACCACCGTGATTCTCCTCAGACCCTTGTCCTTCAAACCCCCCCCCCACCTAATTGCCACTTCCTCCCTTGTTGTAGAGGGCCTTCAACCCTCCCCATTGGCCCTGCCTCTGCTTGTCAGCAACTAATGCGATGGTGTACCTTCACCACTCCATGCAGGAGGAAATTTGCGTTCCATTAACAGTCTCAATCCTTTGCTCAAAATGCAGCTGTCTAGAATTCAGGACTGATTAATTGCCAGGACACTACTCTATTCTCCTGCTTAATGAAGCCAAGGGTGAAACTTCCAACAAACTGTCACTGATGATTAACTGGTCTCTGACAACTCATACTCATTCATCAATCACACTTTATTTACGCGTGTACGAGGAGAACAGTCAGCCCGACTTCAAACTGTCCCAACGTTACTGCTCAAAATTGCCTGCTTTTTGTACTGAGGTTGATCCAATAGAAACTTCGAGCACTTCTAAATCTCCTTATTTGCGTATTTAACTACCAATCATAATACATATTTCAGCTGTTAATAGTCAATAAAATCTACATGTTAAAGACCAATAATATTTGAGAATTAACTATCCAATAGCTTGCGTGCCTTGCAATCCTTTATTTGCATCCTTGTCTTGGTATGCCTGGTGACCTTGGGACCCAAGCATAAACAGTAGCCACGCTTAGCACAATATCTGCTGGTACATTGTTTCTGTCGGTACACCATCTTGCCCTGCTGCTACTTCCACAGCTTGCTTAAGAAACTGACAAGCCGTAAGGACAAATTGGCTGCCTGATAACGGCGGAAACGTGTTTTGCTCCAAAGCATGCTATCCCTGTTTTTAAGTTGTGACTAGGCCGAAAGGGCACAGAGATAAGCAGGCAGCACGTGGTACCATGGACAAGTACTCCGATAAGGGTCTTAAGCATGCAAACAGGGGCAGGGGTACTCTTGCTTTCGGCTGGAGTCACAGACAGACCTGACCTGAGGGGCAGACTAATGCAGAGTAGAGAGTCTTATAACGTGGCACGTGTGCACGTCGCCGACAAATCGCATGGTGAGTTAACTGAGCCTCCTATATGCTGATGGTACTCTATTTTGGGCTCAGACTTTCGAACACGCATGCCTTTCGTCTTGGCGGGCCTGATTCGTAGCTCCCACACTGTAAGTTGCAGAGTTTATACCGTTACTTACATGACTCTTACAAGTTTAGTCCTGCTACTCCTTTGTAGCTCTTGCTTTGTGCAACACACATCACTCCCTATGAGTGCACGGGTTTCCGCTGGGTGCTTTGGTTTTCTCCTACATCCCAGTGGGTGGGTTAATTGGCTGTTGTAAAATTACCCCCCCCCCCAGTGTGTGGCAGGACAATCGGGGTGTTGACATGCACGTGCAAGATACAAGGTTTCAGTGAAATGAAAGTGGGAGAGGACTGATGGGAATGCTTGCATAGACTCGATGAGATGAATAGCCTTTCATATTGCAGTAAAATATGTATGAGGATATGAGACTGAGTGAACACAAATGATTCCCAGGAAGCAAGCCAAAATTGGATATAATAAATTTTCCACAATCCAGGAAACATGTAAAGATTGTCCAACTGAAATGTATTGCACTGTGTCAGGATTTTATTAGATACATATGTAGCTTAGCAAGTCTGGTTCAACATCTGCAGAATCCCAAAGATACTAAGGCAGGGAAGATGCTGGAGACCATGTTTCTATCGTAAGTGGCAAACTTCACTAGCCATATACAATAACTGTAGAAAGAGGTATTACCCTGTTCCCAGATACCAGCTTTTCCTTCATTCTGTTCGACCTTCGCTCAATATCTGCCGCTGCACAGCTTTCAACTGTCCCCATTGAGGGCACTGGGCCAATCAGAGTCTCTTCATCACTGCCTTCATCTGGAGGCTATAAAGCACAAAAGAGTTGTGAGGCACAATGCTAAGACACGAGATCTGTGGGCATGGAACTTCAAAAGCTTGTAGTCTGTTAAACAAAAGTTCTCAACAGTAGCAGTAATGTAGTAAGTATATTTAACCATGCTTTATACAATCAAGCACTTCTATATTTTGTAACTGGAAACAGTTTTTGAATAATTCTAACCATCAGTTACACACCTATTGCAGAGTGATTGGGATAGTTACCTGCAGCTCTGTCACAACCAAGTCAGAATCATGCTGGTTCATTTCAGTGCAGTACTAATGGAGTACTGCCCTGCTCAAAATGCAATCTTCCAGTTGAAGTACTAAATATAATTCACCATCTGCCCTGTCAGAGGTGTACAGGACGTGCAAGTTCCTCTCAAAGATTCCCCTAAATCACCTCATTCATTCCAATACTATTGCTTGCAGCAGAAAAATGATAGCTGTTTTTCTCTATCTGAAAACAGTGCGAAGAGTCATACAGGAATAAAGAGTACGTTCTTCGAGCTTAATGACAATTACATGGAAGGGAAGAAGGGAGGGGGAAGATTTCATTTTATTGATACTGAAATGACAGAGGTTTAGTGTTTTCCAGCACATTGTTTTCTTATTTTTGCACTTTAGTTGTATTGTGATGATGGTTTTTATGTCCAAGCTCTTCATCATCAATTATCAATGATTTGGATGAGGAGCTTCAGTGTAATATATTGAGGTTTGTTGAATGATACAAAGCTGGGTGATGGTGTGAGCTGAATGCAGAGATAGGGATGAATACAGATTACATGAATGTCTGGAAACATTGCTTACGGAATACGTTGTAGGAGAATGTGAGATAGGGAACATTAATAGTACAGATTTTTAATTAAAATGGGTTGTTGCTGATGTTTAGAGGGATCTGGGTGTCTTTTCAATTGAATCACCTAAAGTTAACGTGCGGAAAGTGAAGAGAATGTTCACTTTAACTACAAGAGAATTTGACTACAAGAGCAAGGATGTCTTGCTCCAATTACTTAAGGTACTGGAATATTTTATTTCCTAGGTCTGGTCTCCCTACCTTTACACGTGATAAAGTGGCAGAGGTTTAACCAATTGACTTGTAGAACAAGGGAGTTCGTTACATGAAGCAAACTGGGCCTGTACTTTCTTAGATTGAGAAAAACGAGAGGGGATCTCATTAAAAGGTACAACATTTTTACTGCCCTTGACAAGGTAAACACAGGGATGATATTTCCCCTGGCTAGGGTATCTGAAGTTAGGGCTCACAATATCAAAATAAGGGACCGATCTTTCGGGACAAAAGTGAGAAGAAATATCATCACACAGAGGGCAGTGAGTCTTTGTAATTCTCAATACAAAAGGCCTGTGAAGGCTTATTGCTTAAATATTAACAGAATCAAGAGATATGATGTTAGTGGCTCAGATTTGACTTACTTACTTACTTACTGCCTGGTACGCTGCTGGCATCCAGGGCAGCAATAAAGATCCTCCGTCTCTGTCTGTATAGAAGAATTCTTCACTGCTGTTTCTGTCACAACTTCTTTGAGCAGACTGGGTTGTTCACCCTGAGCTGAACCCTTGAACCTGGAGAACTGGTGGACCACTCTTAGTCTGGCCTCTACCCTTTGGCCTGTTTGGCATGGGTGACCCTACCAACAGCCAAAGCACAAGGCCCTGACTCCAGCAAACATAGCTCTCCAGGTCATTGAGCAACGCAAGCCTCCAAACCACGACAAGGTTGTGGTCCTCTTGGAGGGCTCAGATTTTAAAAATTAAGCATATTCATATTGAATGACCAGTAGGCACAAGATGGCTGAAAGCCTATTCATGTTTCTATTCCTTTTGCTTTAAATCCATTAATCCTAAAATTGTGGACTACCCCACTGTCTCATCTTCTCAGCATCAACCCGCCCTGAGCCCTCACTGTGGAATTCACAGAAATTTATGAAGTAGAAAGCCTCGGGGCCTATTGCAATACAGCCAGCCAAAGCGGAAACCTCGATTAATCCCATTTCCCAGATCTTGGCCCACTGGCCTGGAGGTTGGAGGTTACAGTAGAAATGGCAAGTACACATACATTGCTGAGGATCACACCAATATAGAAGTGATGCTAGGTGGCCAAATTGCTAGGAAAAATAATAATTCATGTTATGATATAATGACAATTTTATTAATTACCAGAATATGACATTTTGATTGCACAGTACAAAAGGGAACTGGGGTTTTAATTTATATCCTTTCCTGGTTTTTCAGGTCTCTATCCTTAAAAAGGTCTCATATACCCACTGTACCTCGACCTACATCTCAAGTCTCTTGTAAAAACTGCTCCATAACAAGCAAAGGCCACCCTCAGCCCTGAAACTAATCCTTGATTTACATCTCAAGCCTCTTGCAAATAAGGCCCCCCCACCTTGAAACGAATCCTTGATCTGCATCTCAAGCCTATTGTAAAAACTGCTCCATAACAAGCAAAGGCCATCCTCCCCAACAACCCTGAAACAACGTTCCTTTGATTTGAGTCAATATCCACTTTAAACACTGGGAAAGAATCAGAGAAATAGTAACTGCTCTTGCTGTTTGCTCTCTCTTTTATTAATCTGCTGTAAGTATATTGGGAAACAACAGTTCAAAGTAAGTTGAAGGAGGAATAATAATCTGTATTTTACCCTGCTCAGTCAGCAAAATAATGCAGCAAAGTGACAGAACATTTAGCAGATGAGTAGATTTGATATGAGATCAGATGCACCTAACATTGCAATGTTCAAAGTTTTGAGGGCTGACCTTTGTTACTTACCAGCATATTTAAAGTTGAAGGTACAGCTAGTTCTGTTTCTTTGTCCGACTTGCTGAAGCCAGGTGGTAGTGCAGGGCCTATTAAAGGACTAAAAATAAGGAGAAACAATCAAACATAATGAGGTCAAAGTCCCATTTCACTATCAGTCTTTTGCAAGGGTCTCCTACATCAGGTCAGTAAATCTGCAGATGCAAGACCACTTTGCCTCCAGGTTTAGAATATAACATATCAACATTGAAACAGGGATGCCAGGTGTTTCATTTTCAAGCTTGGTATGCAGTGGAGTTGCCAGTCAAGGTCAGAAATGGTAACTTTCACCTATATCCAAGGTCCTAACCAAACCCCCATGGAGAACACATGCTCATGCAAGTGCTAATGTTTTCTAATTAAAGATATCATTATGATGAGAATGACATCTTACAATCCTAGAAGATTTTTATCATTACCAAGTTTAGATTATTTACTTCGTTGTCAGGGAAATACTCCAACATACGATTGTGCATGTACAAACCACACACAAGTGTTCTGGACGGCTATGATTCCGGATTTATGGTTAAGAGTTAGACTAAGCCCAGATATGGCTGTTGCAAAGTATCACTTCACAGTATTTGTAGTTATGGAGCACTACAACACAGAAACAAGCCCTTCAACCCATCTGGTCCATGGTGACCCGTTATTCTCCTAGACCCATCAACTCACACTGGGAACAAGGCCCTCCATTCCCCTCCCATCTGTGTATCCAAATGTCTCTTAAATGTTGTAGTCAAACGCGCATCCACCACCCTCTGAGTGAAGAAGTTCCCCCTCAGATTCTCCTTGAAAACTTCACCTTTTACCTTCATCTATGACCTCTGGTTCTAGACTCATTCAACCTCAGCAGAAAGTTTGCCTGCATTCACCCTAGCTACACCCGTCATAATTTTGCATACTTTTATCAGATCTCTCCTTGTTCTCCTACGCTCCAGAGAATAAAATCCTAACTTATGTAACCTTTCCCTATAACTCAGGTCCTTAAGTCCGTGCAACATCCTTGTAAATTTTCTCTGTACTGCTTTATTCTTATTGATTACAATAGTACAGAGAAAATGGTCCTGTAGGTAGGTGACCCGAACCACACATAACTATCCAAATTTGCATCTTATACAACTTTAATATAACATTCAACTCCTGTACTCAGTACTTTTATTTATGAAAGCCATTGTGCCAAGACTCTCTTTGCAACCCTATCTACATGCGACACCACTTTCAAGCAATTATGGACCATTATTCCCAAATCCCTTTGTTCCATTGCATCCTCAGTGCCCTAACATCTCACGCTTGTCTGCATTAAATTCCATCTGCCACTTTTCAGCCCATTTTTTCATCTGATCTAGCCTTCCTCTTTCACCACTATGCTCCAATTTTGGTGTCAACCACAAATTTG
The DNA here is from genome assembly GCF_963921235.1 of Mobula hypostoma. Classification (NCBI taxonomy): domain Eukaryota; kingdom Metazoa; phylum Chordata; class Chondrichthyes; order Myliobatiformes; family Myliobatidae; genus Mobula; species Mobula hypostoma. The sequence goes on from NC_086102.1 coordinate 87,683,487, forward strand.
CTGATGCAGTTATCATCCAATTCATTAATGTAGATGACAACCAACAATAGACCCAGTACCAGTCCCTGTGGCATACCACTAGTCAAAGTGTTAAATCCAATTTACCACCCTTTTGTGAATGCCAAGCAACTGAGCTGTCTGGACCAGACTCCCATGCATGACTTTGTCAAAGGCCTTGCTAAAGTCCATGTAGATGACATACACTTTATTTCATCAACTTTCCTGGTAACCTCCTTGAAATATTCTGTAAGGTTGGGTAGACACAGCCAATCACGCACAAAACCATGTTGAGTATAGCTAATCAGCCCCCATCTATCCAAATACCTATATGAGGTCATTCTTACCCTGGCCATTAGACTCTATAATGAATCAAATTCCTGGTGGCCAACCATTTTAATTCCTATCTCCATCCCCGTTCTGACATGTCAGTCCATGGCCTCCTTTTCTGCTATGATGAAGCCGCTCTCAGGATGGAGGAACAAACTCTCATATCCTATCTATGTAGGCTCCAACCTGATGACATGAACATCGATTTCTCCTCCTGGTATTTTTTTTCTTTTTCCTTTGCCTCTCCCCCTTCCCTCTTTTCTATTCCTCAGTCTGGCCTCTTACCCCTTCTCCTCACCTGCCTATCTCCTCCCCCGGTGCCCTTCCTCCCTCTGGTCCACTCTTGTCTCCTATCAGATTCGTTCCTCTCCAGCCCTTTACCCTTCCCAGACACCTGGCTTCACCTATCATCTTCCAGATATCCTCCCTCTCCTTCCCTCACCTTTTCATTCTGGTATCTTCTCTCTTCCTTTCCAGTCCTGATGAACTGTCTTGGCTCAAAATGTCATCTGCTTTATTCATTTCCATAAATGCTGCCTGACCTGCTGAGTTCCTCCAGCATGTTGTGTGTGTAGCTCTAGATTTCCAGTATCTGCAGAATGTCTTGTGTATAACAAATAAACTCTTTTCGGGCTTCCTGCTGGGTACAGGTATCGATTTTAATGGACATTTCGATGACAAACTCTGCCATCTTCATCAGCCCAAGAAGAGTTCAATTGTCATATATGTCAGGAAAGCACTAGATCATTTTTCTGTTGTGTATGGGTTGTAAGTGTTTTGAAACATCCTAAGACTGTGAAAATGGCAATAAGTAAACAAAGTTTTGACCCTGAACTGGGAACCACCACACTGACGACCACAGGAGGATTTGTCATTCAGCCGGAGTCCCAAGTGCTTCAGCAAGACCATTCGCTTCACGCCAACTGATATTAAATGGTAATCTGTCACTGATGTCCACAAGCCAGCCGAAATACAATACTTGTCATTTTAGATGTTGGTGGCAGAAGGACTGAAACTACTGGGTAAAGCAGTGCAACATAATAACAGCACCATTCGCTAAATCTCTTTTTACCGGTCAGGTGACTGTGCTCTTTTTGGAAATCCAGGGGGGAGAGCAGGACCAAAGAATCCATCACTGTTATCTTCAAACTGGGAAGAAGCAGACTGCTTGCATCTTGGGGAAAAAAAGACAACATCAACATCAATATCAGACAAATAAATTAATACTGTAATGCAGTAACATTATACATAACTGCTAGGCACACAGTGACACTGCAGAAACAGAGCTACATTCAGCAAATTCACCAAGCAACCAAGATTGAACACAGCAACGTCACGATACAACTGTTACTGAACAAAGCATCACCAGCACTCAACGAGAGCTGCCTGCCACATTGGCATCACACAACTTGTGCAGGAAGTAACATCACTAAACAAACAATACTATAAGCAACATAAAAATGATTCCATGAGGAAACATCACCACTAAATTGATGAAGTACGCAACATCACCACATAACTTATGCAGTAAGTAGCAGCATCACCAATATCTATGTATCGACATTACAACACAAATCACAGCATGCACATCAGAACACAACCTTATCACATGAACCACGCTGTCTGCCAATCGTATGACTTTAACTTGTCAAAGCTATCACTATATGTTGCAACAGCATTACACAATTGCTACTTGACCCGACGGCACCATGCAACCGCTGGTGAAGTGAGTATCACACAGCCACATTCAAATGCAAGGCATCACCGTTTATCAGCTAATAGTGTGAGCAGTGCACTGTACACAGCGCCATCAGCTCATACTCTGCATTGCTACAGAACTGATACTGTACACAGCAACGCCACATAACCAGGACAGCACACGTCAGCACATCGTTGACACCGCAGCAACAAGTATTTCTCAGTCAGTCCCTCGGTCAAGAATGAACTGCAACTAATCTGATTTTGTGGATTCCAAGCAGGCTAATATTCTCTGTAGAAACCTCAAATCTTTCCACAGATGAGGATGACGTAAGCGGTTACTAATGGAGTTGTCCCTCCTTGACACAGCTCTGACCATCTCTCCACCCGCAATTCGCAGCGTTTCTCTCCCTTTCTACCCCTACCCTCACTCTCTTTGATCCGCCACTCTCACCATTTTGTCCTCCTCCTCATTGATTGTTCTCTTGTACACTCCCTCTCCTCCCCAGGTCTTGTATTCTTTCCCCCAGACCTCACTCTTTCTCTCTCTCTCTCAGGACCCAGTTCTCACTGCCCTTTCCCCTGCCATCCAGCTCCCACAAATCACCCGAATCTGGTTACAACAATGTAATGCCATTGAGTGGTGTGATGATGCCGACAGCAGAATACGCCTTGAATTACTCACTTACAATTGACTTTTTATGGCTCAGTAGTAGTAGTAACACAGTAACACAGTGTTAGTAGTAGTAGTAGTAGTAACACAGGCTATTGTTAAACAGGGCACTGGTGAGACCACCTCTGGACTGCTTTGTTCAGTGTTAGACTCCTTGTTTAAGGAAAGAGGTTAAAGCATTGGAAGTTCGAATGTTACCCGAAAGGGGCAGTTCGCCCCATGAGAAAAGGGGAGAGAGGCTAAACTTCCTATCAGCTGGAGTGCAGAACAGACAAACAATCCACACATGCTGCATCGCCAAACCATCTGTAACATATCACCGTGCAGTGATCTCCAGAGTCCATGTCACGTACACCATTTCCACAGTCCACACGGTCATTACAAATTCTAGGCATCAACTGGATGGCCATGCAATCTCCATCTAATACAGATTGCCACCATTCATACCACAGAAGGGATGACCCCACATTGGAATGTCACAGTCTGCACCATTTCTGGATCACCATGCACAACCCACGCAGAACACTGGATCACCACACGCAGTCTGTGCAGAACACTGGATCATCACACGCAGTCCGTGCAGAACACTGGATCACCACACGCAGTCCACACCGAACACTGGGTCACCACACGCAGTCCACACCGAACACTGGGTCACCACACGCAGTCTGCGCAGAACACTGCGTCACCACACGCAGTCTGCGCAGAACACTGCGTCACCACACGCAGTCTGCGCAGAACACTGCGTCACCACACGCAGCCCACCCCGATCACTGGATCACCACACGCAGCCCACACGGAACACTGGATCACCACACGCAGTCCGCACCGAACACTGGATCACCACACGCAGTCCATGCAGAACACTGGATCACCACACGCAGCCCGCACCGAACACTGGATCACCACACGCAGCCCGCACCGAACACTGGATCACCACACGCAGTCCGCACCGAACACTGGATCACCACACGCAGTCCGCACCGAACACTGGATCACCATACGCAGCCCGCACCGAACACTGGATCACCACATGCAGTCTGCACCGAACACTTGGTCACCACACGCAGTCTGCACAGAACACTGGATCACCACACGCAGCCCGCACCGAACACTGGATCACCACACGCAGTCCGCACCGAACACTGGATCACCACACGCAGTCCGCACCGGACACTGGATCACCACACGCAGTCCGCACCGAACACTGGATCACCACACGCAGTCCGCACCGAACACTGGATCACCACACGCAGTCCGCGCCGAGCACTGGATCACCATACGCAGCCCGCACCGAACAGTGGATCACCACATGCAGTCCGCACCGAACACTTGGTCACCACACGCAGTCTGCACAGAACACTGGATCACCACACACAGTCTGAGCAGAACACTGGATCACCACACACAGTCTGAGCAGAACACTGGATCACCACACGCAGTCCGCACCGAACACTGGATCACCACATGCGCGCGCGCGCACACACACACACACACAGAACACGGGATCACCACACACAGTCCGCACCGAACACTTGGTCACCACACGCAGTCCACACAGAACACTGGATCACCACACACAGTCTGCACAGAACACTGGATCACCACACACAGCTCACACCAAACACTGGATCACCACACACAGTCCCGCACTGAACACTGGATCACCACACACACACTCCACGCCAAACGTTGGATCACCACACACAGCTCACACCAAACACTGGATCACCACACGCAGTCTGCGCAGAACACTGCGTCACCACACGCAGTCTGCGCAGAACACTGCGTCACCACACGCAGCCCACCCTGATCACTGGATCACCACACGCAGCCCACACGGAACACTGGATCACCACACGCAGTCCGCACCGAACACTGGATCACCACACGCAGTCCATGCAGAACACTGAATCACCACACGCAGTCCGTGCAGAACACTGAATCACCACATGCAGCCCGAGCAGAACACTGGATCACCACACACAGTCTGCACAGAACACTGCATCACCACACACAGACTGCACAGAACACTGGATCACCACACACAGACTGCACAGAACACTGGATCACCATGTGCAGTCTGCACCGAACACTTGGTCAACACACGCATTCTGCGCAGAACACTGAATCACCACACACAGTCTGAGCAGAACACTGAATCACCACACACAGCCCGAGCAGAACACTGCATCACCACACACAGACTGCACAGAACACTGGATCACCGCACACAGTCTGCACAGAACACTGGATCACCACACACAGACTGCACAGAACACTGGATCACCACACACAGACTGCACAGAACACTGGATCACCACGTGCAGTCTTCACCGAACACTTGGTCAACACACGCAGTCTGCGCAGAACACTGGATCACCACACACAGTCTGAACAGAACACTGGATCACCACACGCAGTCCGCACCGAACACTGGATGACCACACACAGTCCGCACCGAACACTGGATCACCACACACAGTCCGCACCGAACACTTGGTCACCACACGCAGTCCACACAGAACACTGGATCACCACACACAGTCTGAGCAGAACACTGGATCACCACACAGTCTGCGCAGAACACTGGATCACCACACAGTCTGCGCAGAACACTGGATCACCACATGCAGTCCACCCCGATCACTGGATCACCACGTGCAGCCCACACCGAACACTGGATCACCACACGCAGTCCGCACCGAACACTGGATCACCACACACAGTCCGAGCAGAACACTGGATCACCACACACAGTCTGCACAGAACACTGAATCACCACACACAGACTGCACAGAACACTGGATCACCACACACAGTCTGCACAGAACACTGCATCACCACACACAGACTGCACAGAACACTGGATCACCACACACAGTCGGCACAGAACACTGGATCACCACACACAGACTGCACAGAACACTGGATCACCACACGGTCTGCACAGAACACTGGATCACCACACACGGTCTGCACAGAACACTGGATCACCACACACAGACTGCACAGAACACTGGATCACCACACACAGTCTGCACCAAACACTGGATCACCACACGCAGTCCATGCAGAACACTGAATCACCACACGCAGTCCGTGCAGAACACTGGATCACCACACACAGTCTGCACAGAACACTGGATCACCACACACAGCCCGAGCAGAACACTGAATCACCACACACAGTCTGCACAGAACACTGCATCACCACACAGAGACTGCACAGAACACTGGATCACCACACACAGACTGCACAGAACACTGGATCACCACACACAGTCTGCACAGAACACTGCATCACCACACACAGTCTGCACAGAACACTGCATCACCACACACAGACTGCACAGAACACTGGATCACCACACACAGTCTGCACAGAACACTGAATCACCACACACAGACTGCACAGAACACTGGATCACCACACACAGTCTGCACAGAACACTGCATCACCACACACAGACTGCACAGAACACTGCATCACCACACACAGTCTGCACAGAACACTGGATCACCACACACAGTCTGCACAGAACACTGAATCATCACAGACTGCACAGAAAACTGGATCACCACACGCAGTCCGCACCGAACACTGGATGACCACACGCAGCCCGCACCGAACACTGGATCACCACATGCAGTCCGCACCGAACACTTGGTCACCACACACAGTCTGCACAGAACACTGGATCACCACACACAGTCTGAGCAGAACACTGGATCACCACACGCAGTCCGCACCGAACGCTGGATCACCACATGCGCGCGCACACACACACACACACAGAACACTGGATCACCACACACAGTCCGCACCGAACACTTGGTCACCACACGCAGTCCACACAGAACACTGGATCACCACACACAGTCTGAGCAGAACACTGGATCACCACACAGTCTGCGCAGAACACTGGATCACCACACAGTCTGCGCAGAACACTGGATCACCACATGCAGTCCACCCCGATCACTGGATCACCACGTGCAGCCCACACCGAACACTGGATCACCACACGCAGTCCGCACCGAACACTGGATCACCACACACAGTCCGAGCAGAACACTGGATCACCACACACAGTCTGCACAGAACACTGAATCACCACACACAGACTGCACAGAACACTGGATCACCACACACAGTCTGCACAGAACACTGCATCACCACACACAGACTGCACAGAACACTGGATCACCACACACAGTCGGCACAGAACACTGGATCACCACACACAGACTGCACAGAACACTGGATCACCACACACGGTCTGCACAGAACACTGGATCACCACACACTGTCTGCACAGAACACTGGATCACCACACACAGACTGCACAGAACACTGGATCACCACACACAGTCTGCACCAAACACTGGATCACCACACGCAGTCCATGCAGAACACTGAATCACCACACGCAGTCCGTGCAGAACACTGGATCACCACACACAGTCTGCACAGAACACTGGATCACCACACACAGCCCGAGCAGAACACTGGATCACCACACACAGTCTGCACAGAACACTGCATCACCACACAGAGACTGCACAGAACACTGGATCACCACACACAGACTGCACAGAACACTGGATCACCACACACAGTCTGCACAGAACACTGCATCACCACACACAGTCTGCACAGAACACTGCATCACCACACACAGACTGCACAGAACACTGGATCACCCCACACAGTCTGCACAGAACACTGAATCACCACACACAGACTGCACAGAACACTGGATCACCACACACAGTCTGCACAGAACACTGAATCATAACACACAGTCTGCACAGAACACTGCATCACCACACACAGACTGCACAGAACACTGGATCACCACACACAGACTGCACAGAACACTGGATCACCACACACAGTCTGCACAGAACACTGGATCACCACACACAGTCTGCACAGAACACTGGATCACCACACACAGACTGCACAGAACACTGGATCACCACACACAGTCTGCACAGAACACTGGATCACCACACACAGACTGCACAGAACACTGGATCACCACACACAGTCTGCACCGAACACTGGATCACCACACGCAGTCCATGCAGAACACTGAATCACCACACGCAGTCCGTGCAGAACACTGGATCACCACACGCAGTCCGCACCGAACACTGGATCACCACGCACAGTCCGAGCAGAACACTGGATCACCACACACAGTCTGCACAGAACACTGAATCACCACACACAGACTGCACAGAACACTGGATCACCACACACAGTCTGCACAGAACACTGCATCACCACACACAGACTGCACAGAACACTGGATCACCACACACAGTCGGCACAGAACACTGGATCACCACACACAGACTGCACAGAACACTGGATCACCACACAGTCTGCACCGAACACTGGATCACCACACGCAGTCCATGCAGAACACTGAATCACCACACGCAGTCCGTGCAGAACACTGGATCACCACACGCAGTCTGCGCAGAACACTGGATCACCACACACAGCCCGAGCAGAAAACTGGATCACCACACACAGTCTGCACAGAACACTGCATCACCACACACAGCCCGCACAGAACACTGCATCACCACACACAGACTGCACCGAACACTGGATCACCACATGCAGTCCGCACCGAACACTTGGTTACCACACACAGTCTGCACAGAACACTGGATCACCACACACAGTCTGAGCAGAACACTGGATCACCACACACAGTCCGCACCGAACACTTGGTCACCACACGCAGTCCACACAGAACACTGGATCACCACACACAGTCTGAGCAGAACACTGGATCACCACACAGTCTGCACAGAACACTGGATCACCAGTCTGCGCGGAACACTGGATCACCACATGCAGTCCACCCCGATCACTGGATCACCACGTGCAGCCCACACGGAACACTGGATCACCACACGCAGTCCGCACCGAACACTGGATCACCACACACAGTCCGAGCAGAACACTGGAACACCACACACAGTCTGCACAGAACACTGCATCACCACACACAGACTGCACAGAACACTGGATCACCACACACAGTCTGCACAGAACACTGCATCACCACACACAGACTGCACAGAACACTGGATCACCACACACAGTCTGCACCGAACACTGGATCACCACACGCAGTCCATGCAGAACACTGAATCACCACACGCAGTCCGTGCAGAACACTGGATCACCACACACAGTCTGCACAGAACACTGAATCACCACACACAGACTGCACAGAACACTGGATCACCACACACAGTCTGCACAGAACACTGCATCACCACACACAGACTGCACAGAACACTGGATCACCACACACAGTCTGCACAGAACACTGGATCACCACACACAGACTGCACAGAACACTGGATCACCACACACAGTCTGCACAGAACGCTGAATCACCACACACAGATTGCACAGAACGCTGGATCACCACACACAGTCTGCACAGAACACTGAATCACCACACACAGACTGCACAGAACACTGGATCACCACACACAGTCTGCACAGAACACTGCATCACCACACACAGTCTGCACAGAACACTGCATCACCACACACAGTCTGCACAGAACACTGCATCACCACACACAGACTGCACAGAACACTGCATCACCACACACAGTCTGCACAGAACACTGAATCACCACACACAGTCTGCACAGAACACTGGATCACCACACACAGTCTGCACAGAACACTGCATCACCACACACAGACTGCACAGAACACTGGATCACCAGACACAGTCTGCACAGAACACTGGATCACCAGACACAGACTGCACAGAACACTGGATCACCACACACAGTCTGCACAGAACACTGAATCACCACACACAGACTGCACAGAACACTGGATCACCACACACAGTCTGCACAGAACACTGGATCACCACACACAGTCTGCACAGAACACTGCATCACCACACACGGTCTGCACAGAACACTGGATCACCACACACAGTCTGCACAGAACACTGGATCACCACACACAGACTGCACAGAACACTGGATCACTACACACAGTCTGCACAGAACACTGGATCACCACACACAGACTGCACAGAACACTGGATCACCACACACAGTCTGCACAGAACACTGGATCACCACACACAGTCTGCACAGAACACTGGATCACCACACACAGACTGCACAGAACACTGGATCACCACACACAGTCTGCACCGAACACTGGATCACCACACGCAGTCCATGCAGAACACTGAATCACCACACGCAGTCCGTGCAGAACACTGGATCACCACACACAGTCTGCACAGAACACTGGATCACCACACACAGCCCGAGCAGAACACTGAATCACCACACACAGTCTGCACAGAACACTGCATCACCACACAGAGACTGCACCGAACACTGGATCACCACACGCAGTCCGCAGCGAACACTGGATCACCACACACAGTCCGTGCAGAACACTGAATCACCACACACAGCCCGAGCAGAACACTGAATCACCACACACAGTCTGCACAGAACACTGCATCACCACACACAGACTGCACAGAACACTGCATCACCACACACAGTCTGCACAGAACACTGCATCACCACACACAGACTGCACAGAACACTGCATCACCACACACAGTCTGCACAGAACACTGAATCACCACACACAGTCTGCACAGAACACTGGATCACCACACACAGTCTGCACAGAACACTGCATCACCACACACAGACTGCACAGAACACTGGATCACCAGACACAGTCTGCACAGAACACTGGATCACCAGACACAGACTGCACAGAACACTGGATCACCACACACAGTCTGCACAGAACACTGAATCACCACACACAGACTGCACAGAACACTGGATCACCACACACAGTCTGCACAGAACACTGGATCACCACACACAGTCTGCACAGAACACTGCATCACCACACACGGTCTGCACAGAACACTGGATCACCACACACAGTCTGCACAGAACACTGGATCACCACACACAGACTGCACAGAACACTGGATCACTACACACAGTCTGCACAGAACACTGGATCACCACACACAGACTGCACAGAACACTGGATCACCACACACAGTCTGCACAGAACACTGGATCACCACACACAGTCTGCACAGAACACTGGATCACCACACACAGACTGCACAGAACACTGGATCACCACACACAGTCTGCACCGAACACTGGATCACCACACGCAGTCCATGCAGAACACTGAATCACCACACGCAGTCCGTGCAGAACACTGGATCACCACACACAGTCTGCACAGAACACTGGATCACCACACACAGCCCGAGCAGAACACTGAATCACCACACACAGTCTGCACAGAACACTGCATCACCACACAGAGACTGCACCGAACACTGGATCACCACACGCAGTCCGCAGCGAACACTGGATCACCACACACAGTCCGTGCAGAACACTGAATCACCACACACAGCCCGAGCAGAACACTGAATCACCACACACAGTCTGCACAGAACACTGCATCACCACACACAGACTGCACCGAACACTGGATCACCACACACAGTCCGTGCAGAACACTGAATCACCACACACAGCCCGAGCAGAACACTGGATCAACACACACAGTCTGCACAGAAGACTGCATCACCACACACAGTCTGCACAGAACACTGCATCACCACACACAGACTGCACAGAACACTGCATCACCACACACAGACTGCACAGAACACTGGATCACCACACACAGTCTGCACAGAACACTGCATCACCACACACAGACTGCACAGAACACTGCATCACCACACACAGTCCGCACAGAACACTGCATCACCACACACAGACTGCACAGAACACTGGATCACCACACACAGACTGCACAGAACACTGGAGCACTACACACAGCCCGAGCAGAACACTGGATCACCACACACAGTCTGCACAGAACACTGCATCACCACACACAGCCCGAGCAGAACACTGGATCACCACACACAGTCTGCACAGAACACTGCATCACCACACACAGACTGCACAGAACACTGCATCACCACACACAGCCCGAGCAGAACACTGGATCACCACACACAGACTGCACAGAACACTGGATCACCACACACTGTCTGCACAGAACACTGCATCACCACACACAGACTGCACAGAACACTGGATCACCATGTGCAGTCTGCACCGAACACTTGGTCAACACACGCAGTCTGCGCAGAACACTGGATCACCACACACAGTCTGAACAGAACACTTGGTCACCACATGCAGTCTGCACAGAACACTGGATCACCACACACAGTCTGAGCAGAACACTGGATCACCACACGCAGCCCGCACCGAACACTGGATCACCACACGCAGTCCGCACCGAACACTTGGTCACCAGACGCAGTCTGCACAGAACACTGGGTCACCACACGCAGTCTGCGCGGAACACTGGATTACCACACAGTCTGCGCAGAACACTGGATCACCACGTGCAGCCCACACGGAACACTGGATCACCACACGCAGTCCGCACCGAACACTGGATCACCACATGCAGTCCGCACCGAACACTTGGTCACCAGACGCAGTCTGCACAGAACACTGGGTCACCACACGCAGTCTGCGCAGAACACTGGATCACCACACACAGTCTGCGCAGAACACTGGATCACCACACGCAGTCTGCACCGAACACTGGATCACCACATGTGCACACACACACACCGAACACTGGATCACCACACACAGTCCGCACCGAACACTTGGTCACCACACGCAGTGCACACCAAACACTGGGTCACCACACGCAGCCTACGCAGAACACTGGATCACCACACACAGTCTGCACAGAACACTGCATCACCACACACAGACTGCACAGAACACTGGATCACCACACACAGTCTGCACAGAACACTGCATCACCACACACAGACTGCACAGAACACTGGATCACCACACACAGTCTGAGCAGAACACTGGATCACCACACACAGTCTGCACAGAACACTGAATCACCACACACAGACTGCACAGAACACTGGATCACCACACACAGTCTGCACAGAACACTGCATCACCACACACAGACTGCACAGAACACTGGATCAGCACACACAGTCCGCACCGAACAGTGGATCACCACACACAGTCTGCACAGAACACTGAATCACCACACACAGCCCGAGCAGAACACTGGATCACCACACACAGTCTGCACAGAACACTGAATCATCACACACAGACTGCACAGAACACTGGATCACCACACACAGTCTGCACAGAACACTGCATCACCACACACAGACTGCACAGAACACTGGATCACCACACACAGACTGCACAGAACACTGGATCACCACACACAGTCTGCACAGAACACTGGATCACCACACACAGTCGGCACAGAACACTGCATCACCACACACAGACTGCACAGAACACTGGATCACCACACACAGTCTGCACAGAACACTGGATCACCACACACAGACTGCACAGAACACTGGACCACCACACACAGTCTGCACCGAACACTGGATCACCACACGCAGTCCGTGCAGAACACTGGATCACCACACACAGTCTGCACAGAACACTGGATCACCACACACAGCCCGAGCAGAACACTGAATCACCACACACAGTCTGCACAGAACACTGCATCACCACACACAGACTGCACCGAACACTGGATCACCACACGCAGTCCGCACCGAACACTGGATCACCACACACAGTCCGTGCAGAACACTGAATCACCACACACAGCCCGAGCAGAACACTGAATCACCACACACAGTCTGCACAGAACACTGCATCACCACACACAGACTGCACCGAACACTGGATCACCACACACAGTCCGTGCAGAACACTGAATCACCACACACAGCCCGAGCAGAACACTGGATCAACACACACAGTCTGCACAGAAGACTGAATCACCACACACAGACTGCACAGAACACTGGATCACCACACACAGTCTGCACAGAACACTGCATCACCACACACAGACTGCACAGAACACTGGATCACCACACACAGTCTGCACAGAACACTGCATCACCACACACAGACTGCACAGAACACTGGATCACCAGACACAGTCTGCACAGAACACTGGATCACCAGACACAGACTGCACAGAACACTGGATCACCACACACAGTCTGCACAGAACACTGAATCACCACACACAGACTGCACAGAACACTGGATCACCACACACAGTCTGCACAGAACACTGGATCACCACACACAGTCTGCACAGAACACTGCATCACCACACACAGACTGCACAGAACACTGGATCACCACACACGGTCTGCACAGAACACTGGATCACCACACACAGTCTGCACAGAACACTGGATCACCACACACAGACTGCACAGAACACTGGATCACCACACACAGTCTGCACAGAACACTGGATCACCACACACAGACTGCACAGAACACTGGATCACCACACACAGTCTGCACAGAACACTGGATCACCACACACAGTCTGCACAGAACACTGGATCACCACACACAGACTGCACAGAACACTGGATCACCACACACAGTCCGCACCGAACACTGGATCACCACACGCAGTCCATGCAGAACACTGAATCACCACACGCAGTCCGTGCAGAACACTGGATCACCACACACAGTCTGCACAGAACACTGGATCACCACACACAGCCCGAGCAGAACACTGAATCACCACACACAGTCTGCACAGAACACTGCATCACCACACAGAGACTGCACCGAACACTGGATCACCACACGCAGTCCGCACCGAACACTGGATCACCACACACAGTCCGTGCAGAACACTGAATCACCACACACAGCCCGAGCAGAACACTGAATCACCACACACAGTCTGCACAGAACACTGCATCACCACACACAGACTGCACCGAACACTGGATCACCACACACAGTCGTGCAGAACACTGAATCACCACACACAGCCCGAGCAGAACACTGGATCAACACACACAGTCTGCACAGAAGACTGCATCACCACACACAGTCTGCACAGAACACTGCATCACCACACACAGACTGCACAGAACACTGCATCACCACACACAGACTGCACAGAACACTGGATCACCACACACAGTCTGCACAGAACACTGCATCACCACACACAGACTGCACAGAACACTGCATCACCACACACAGTCCGCACAGAACACTGCATCACCACACACAGTCTGCACAGAACACTGGATCACCACACACAGACTGCACAGAACACTGGATCACTACACACAGCCCGAGCAGAACACTGGATCACCACACACAGTCTGCACAGAACACTGCATCACCACACACAGCCCGAGCAGAACACTGGATCACCACACACAGTCTGCACAGAACACTGCATCACCACACACAGCCACAGAACACAGACAGAACACTGCACAGAACACTGCATCACCACACACAGCCCGAGCAGAACACTGGATCACCACACACAGACTGCACAGAACACTGGATCACCACACACTGTCTGCACAGAACACTGCATCACCACACACAGACTGCACAGAACACTGGATCACCATGTGCAGTCTGCACCGAACACTTGGTCAACACACGCAGTCTGCGCAGAACACTGGATCACCACACACAGTCTGAACAGAACACTGGTCACCACATGCAGTCTGCACAGAACACTGGATCACCACACACAGTCTGAGCAGAACACTGGATCACCACACGCAGCCCGCACCGAACACTGGATCACCACACGCAGTCCGCACCGAACACTTGGTCACCAGACGCAGTCTGCACAGAACACTGGGTCACCACACGCAGTCTGCGCGGAACACTGGATTACCACACAGTCTGCGCAGAACACTGGATCACCACGTGCAGCCCACACGGAACACTGGATCACCACACGCAGTCCGCACCGAACACTGGATCACCACACACAGTCCGCACAGAACACTGGATCACCACACGCAGCCCAACCGAACACATGATCACCACATGCAGTCCGCACCGAACACTTGGTCACCAGACGCAGTCTGCACAGAACACTGGGTCACCACACGCAGTCTGCGCAGAACACTGGATCACCACACACAGTCTGCGCAGAACACTGGATCACCACACGCAGTCTGCACCGAACACTGGATCACCACATGTGCACACACACACACCGAACACTGGATCACCACACACAGTCCGCACCGAACACTTGGTCACCACACGCAGTGCACACCAAACACTGGGTCACCACACGCAGCCTGCGCAGAACACTGGATCACCACACACAGTCTGCACAGAACACTGCATCACCACACACAGACTGCACAGAACACTGGATCACCACACACAGTCTGCACAGAACACTGGATCACCACACACAGACTGCACAGAACACTGGATCACCACACACAATCTGCACAGAACACTGCATCACCACACACAGACTGCACAGAACACTGGATCACCACACACAGTCTGAGCAGAACACTGGATCACCACACGCAGTCTGCACCGAACACTGGATCACCACATGTGCACACACACACACCGAACACTGGATCACCACACACAGTCCGCACCGAACACTTGGTCACCACACGCAGTGCACACCAAACACTGGGTCACCACACGCATCCTGCGCAGAACACTGGGTCACCACACACAGTCTGCACAGAACACTGCATCACCACACACAGACTGCACAGAACACTGGATCACCACACACAGTCTGCACAGAACACTGCATCACCACACACAGACTGCACAGAACACCGGATCACCACACACAGCCCGAGCAGAACACTGGATCACCACACAGTCTGCACAGAACACCGGATCACCACACGCAGTCTGCGCAGAACACTGGGTCACCACACGCAGTCTGCACAGAACACTGGATCACCACACAGTCTGCGCAGAACACTGGATCACCACATGCAGTCCACCTCGATCACTGGATCACCACGTGCAGCCCACACGGAACACTGGATCACCACACGCAGTCCGCACCGAACACTGGATCACCACACACAGACTGCACAGAACACTGGATCACCACACACAGTCTGCACAGAACACTGAATCACCACACACAGACTGCACAGAACACTGGATCACCACACACAGTCTGCACAGAACACTGGATCACCACACACAGTCTGCACAGAACACTGGATCACCACACACAGTCTGCACAGAACACTGCATCACCACACACAGACTGCACAGAACACTGGATCACCACACACAGTCTGCACCGAACACTGGATCACCACACGCAGTCCATGCAGAACACTGAATCACCACACGCAGTCCGTGCAAAACACTGGATCACCACACACCGTCTGCGCAGAACACTGGATCACCACACACAGTCTGCACAGAACACTGCATCACCACACACAGACTGCACAGAACACTGGATCACCACACACAGTCTGCACAGAACACTGAATCACCACACACAGACTGCACAGAACACTGGATCACCACACACAGTCTGCACAGAACACTGCATCACCACACACAGACTGCACAGAACACTGGATCAGCACACACAGTCCGCACCGAACAGTGGATCACCACACACAGTCTGCACAGAACACTGAATCACCACACACAGCCCGAGCAGAACACTGGATCACCACACACAGTCTGCACAGAACACTGCATCACCACACACAGACTGCACCGAACACTGGATCACCACACGCAGTCCGCACCGAACACTGGATCACCACACACAGTCCGTGCAGAACACTGAATCACCACACACAGCCCGAGCAGAACACTGAATCACCACACACAGTCTGCACAGAACACTGCATCACCACACACAGACTGCACCGAACACTGGATCACCACACACAGTCCGTGCAGAACACTGGATCACCACACACAGTCTGCACAGAACACTGCATCACCACACACAGACTGCACAGAACACTGCATCACCACACACAGTCTGCACAGAACACTGCATCACCACACACAGACTGCACAGAACACTGGATCACCACACACAGACTGCACAGAACACTGGATCACTACACACAGCCCGAGCAGAACACTGGATCACCACACACAGTCTGCACAGAACACTGCATCACCACACACAGCCCGAGCAGAACACTGGATCACCACACACAGTCTGCACAGAACACTGCATCACCACACACAGACTGCACAGAACACTGCATCACCACACACAGCCCGAGCAGAACACTGGATCACCACACACAGACTGCACGGAACACTGGATCACCACACACTGTCTGCACAGAACACTGCATCACCACACACAGACTGCACAGAACACTGGATCACCATGTGCAGTCTGCACCGAACACTTGGTCAACACACGCAGTCTGCGCAGAACACTGGATCACCACACACAGTCTGAACAGAACACTTGGTCACCACACGCAGTCTGCACAGAACACTGGATCACCACACACAGTCTGAGCAGAACACTGGATCACCACACGCAGCCCGCACCGAACACTGGATTACCACACGCAGTCCGCACCGAACACTTGGTCACCAGACGCAGTCTGCACAGAACACTGGGTCACCACACGCAGTCTGCGCGGAACACTGGATTACCACACAGTCTGCGCAGAACACTGGATCACCACATGCAGCCCACACGGAACACTGGATCACCACATGCATTCCGCACCGAACACTTGGTCACCAGACGCAGTCTGCACAGAACACTGGGTCACCACACGCAGTCTGCGCAGAACATTGGATTACCACACAGTCTGCGCAGAACAGTGGATCACCACATGCAGTCCACCCCGGTCGCTGGATCACCACGTGCAGCCCACACGGAACACTGGATCACCACACGCAGCCCGCACCGAACACTGGATCACCACACGCAGCCCAACCGAACACTGGATCACCACATGCCGTCCGCACCGAACACTTGGTCACCAGACGCAGTCTGCACAGAACACTGGATCACCACACACAGTCTGAGCAGAACACTGGATCACCACACGCAGTCTGCACCGAACACTGGATCACCACATGTGCACACACACACACACCGAACACTGGATCACCACGCACAGTCCGCACCGAACACTTGGTCACCACACGCAGTGCACACCAAACACTGGGTCACCACACACAGTCTGCACAGAACACTGGATCACCACACGCAGTCTGCGCAGAACACTGGGTCACCACACGCAGTCTGCACAGAACACTGGATCACCACACAGTCTGCGCAGAACACTGGATCACCACATGCAGTCCACCTCGATCACTGGATCACCACGTGCAGCCCACACAGAACACTGGATCACCACACGCAGTCCACACCGAACACTGGATCACCACACACAGTCCGAGCAGAACACTGGATCACCACACACAGTCTGCACAGAACACTGGATCAACACACACAGTCTGCACAGAAGACTGAATCACCACACACAGACTGCACAGAACACTGGATCACCACACACAGTCTGCACAGAACACTGCATCACCACACACAGACTGCACAGAACACTGGATCACCACACACAGTCTGCACAGAACACTGGATCACCACACACAGACTGCACAGAACACTGGATCACCACACACAGTCTGCACAGAACGCTGAATCACCACACACAGATTGCACAGAACGCTGGATCACCACACACAGTCTGCACAGAACACTGAATCACCACACACAGACTGCACAGAACACTGGATCACCACACACAGTCTGCACAGAACACTGCATCACCACACACAGTCTGCACAGAACACTGCATCACCACACACAGTCTGCACAGAACACTGCATCACCACACACAGACTGCACAGAACACTGCATCACCACACACAGTCTGCACAGAACACTGAATCACCACACACAGACTGCACAGAACACTGGATCACCACACACAGTCTGCACAGAACACTGCATCACCACACACAGACTGCACAGAACACTGGATCACCAGACACAGTCTGCACAGAACGCTGAATCACCACACACAGATTGCACAGAACGCTGGATCACCACACACAGTCTGCACAGAACACTGAATCACCACACACAGACTGCACAGAACACTGGATCACCACACACAGTCTGCACAGAACACTGGATCACCACACACAGTCTGCACAGAACACTGCATCACCACACACAGACTGCACAGAACACTGGATCACCACACACGGTCTGCACAGAACACTGGATCACCACACACAGTCTGCACAGAACACTGGATCACCACACACAGACTGCACAGAACACTGGATCACCACACACAGTCTGCACAGAACACTGGATCACCACACACAGACTGCACAGAACACTGGATCACCACACACAGTCTGCACAGAACACTGGATCACCACACAGTCTGCACAGAACACTGGATCACCACACACAGACTGCACAGAACACTGGATCACCACACACAGTCTGCACCGAACACTGGATCACCACACGCAGTCCATGCAGAACACTGAATCACCACACGCAGTCCGTGCAGAACACTGGATCACCACACACAGTCTGCACAGAACACTGGATCACCACACACAGCCCGAGCAGAACACTGAATCACCACACACAGTCTGCACAGAACACTGCATCACCACACAGAGACTGCACCGAACACTGGATCACCACACGCAGTCCGCACCGAACACTGGATCACCACACACAGTCCGTGCAGAACACTGAATCACCACACACAGCCCGAGCAGAACACTGAATCACCACACACAGTCTGCACAGAACACTGCATCACCACACACAGACTGCACCGAACACTGGATCACCACACACAGTCCGTGCAGAACACTGAATCACCACACACAGCCCGAGCAGAACACTGGATCAACACACACAGTCTGCACAGAAGACTGCATCACCACACACAGTCTGCACAGAACACTGCATCACCACACACAGACTGCACAGAACACTGCATCACCACACACAGACTGCACAGAACACTGGATCACCACACACAGTCTGCACAGAACACTGCATCACCACACACAGACTGCACAGAACACTGCATCACCACACACAGTCCGCACAGAACACTGCATCACCACACACAGACTGCACAGAACACTGGATCACCACACACAGACTGCACAGAACACTGGATCACTACACACAGCCCGAGCAGAACACTGGATCACCACACACAGTCTGCACAGAACACTGCATCACCACACACAGCCCGAGCAGAACACTGGATCACCACACACAGTCTGCACAGAACACTGCATCACCACACACAGACTGCACAGAACACTGCATCACCACACACAGCCCGAGCAGAACACTGGATCACCACACACAGACTGCACAGAACACTGGATCACCACACACTGTCTGCACAGAACACTGGATCACCACACACAGACTGCACAGAACACTGGATCACCACACACAGTCTGCACAGAACGCTGAATCACCACACACAGATTGCACAGAACGCTGGATCACCACACACAGTCTGCACAGAACACTGAATCACCACACACAGACTGCACAGAACACTGGATCACCACACACAGTCTGCACAGAACACTGCATCACCACACACAGTCTGCACAGAACACTGCATCACCACACACAGTCTGCACAGAACACTGCATCACCACACACAGACTGCACAGAACACTGCATCACCACACACAGTCTGCACAGAACACTGAATCACCACACACAGACTGCACAGAACACTGGATCACCACACACAGTCTGCACAGAACACTGCATCACCACACACAGACTGCACAGAACACTGGATCACCAGACACAGTCTGCACAGAACACTGGATCACCACACACAGCCCGAGCAGAACACTGAATCACCACACACAGTCTGCACAGAACACTGCATCACCACACAGAGACTGCACCGAACACTGGATCACCACACGCAGTCCGCACCGAACACTGGATCACCACACACAGTCCGTGCAGAACACTGGATCACCACACACAGACTGCACAGAACACTGGATCACCACACACAGTCTGCACAGAACACTGGATCACCACACACAGTCTGCACAGAACACTGGATCACCACACACAGTCTGCACAGAACACTGCATCACCACACACAGACTGCACAGAACACTGGATCACCACACACAGTCTGCACCGAACACTGGATCACCACACGCAGTCCATGCAGAACACTGAATCACCACACGCAGTCCGTGCAAAACACTGGATCACCACACACCGTCTGCGCAGAACACTGGATCACCACACACAGTCTGCACAGAACACTGCATCACCACACACAGACTGCACAGAACACTGGATCACCACACACAGTCTGCACAGAACACTGAATCACCACACACAGACTGCACAGAACACTGGATCACCACACACAGTCTGCACAGAACACTGCATCACCACACACAGACTGCACAGAACACTGGATCAGCACACACAGTCCGCACCGAACAGTGGATCACCACACACAGTCTGCACAGAACACTGAATCACCACACACAGCCCGAGCAGAACACTGGATCACCACACACAGTCTGCACAGAACACTGCATCACCACACACAGACTGCACCGAACACTGGATCACCACACGCAGTCCGCACCGAACACTGGATCACCACACACAGTCCGTGCAGAACACTGAATCACCACACACAGCCCGAGCAGAACACTGAATCACCACACACAGTCTGCACAGAACACTGCATCACCACACACAGACTGCACCGAACACTGGATCACCACACACAGTCCGTGCAGAACACTGGATCACCACACACAGTCTGCACAGAACACTGCATCACCACACACAGACTGCACAGAACACTGCATCACCACACACAGTCTGCACAGAACACTGCATCACCACACACAGACTGCACAGAACACTGGATCACCACACACAGACTGCACAGAACACTGGATCACTACACACAGCCCGAGCAGAACACTGGATCACCACACACAGTCTGCACAGAACACTGCATCACCACACACAGCCCGAGCAGAACACTGGATCACCACACACAGTCTGCACAGAACACTGCATCACCACACACAGACTGCACAGAACACTGCATCACCACACACAGCCCGAGCAGAACACTGGATCACCACACACAGACTGCACGGAACACTGGATCACCACACACTGTCTGCACAGAACACTGCATCACCACACACAGACTGCACAGAACACTGGATCACCATGTGCAGTCTGCACCGAACACTTGGTCAACACACGCAGTCTGCGCAGAACACTGGATCACCACACACAGTCTGAACAGAACACTTGGTCACCACACGCAGTCTGCACAGAACACTGGATCACCACACACAGTCTGAGCAGAACACTGGATCACCACACGCAGCCCGCACCGAACACTGGATCACCACACGCAGTCCGCACCGAACACTTGGTCACCAGACGCAGTCTGCACAGAACACTGGGTCACCACACGCAGTCTGCGCGGAACACTGGATTACCACACAGTCTGCGCAGAACACTGGATCACCACATGCAGCCCACACGGAACACTGGATCACCACATGCAGTCCGCACCGAACACTTGGTCACCAGACGCAGTCTGCACAGAACACTGGGTCACCACACGCAGTCTGCGCAGAACATTGGATTACCACACAGTCTGCGCAGAACAGTGGATCACCACATGCAGTCCACCCCGGTCGCTGGATCACCACGTGCAGCCCACACGGAACACTGGATCACCACACGCAGCCCGCACCGAACACTGGATCACCACACGCAGCCCAACCGAACACTGGATCACCACATGCCGTCCGCACCGAACACTTGGTCACCAGACGCAGTCTGCACAGAACACTGGATCACCACACACAGTCTGAGCAGAACACTGGATCACCACACGCAGTCTGCACCGAACACTGGATCACCACATGTGCACACACACACACACCGAACACTGGATCACCACGCACAGTCCGCACCGAACACTTGGTCACCACACGCAGTGCACACCAAACACTGGGTCACCACACACAGTCTGCACAGAACACTGGATCACCACACGCAGTCTGCGCAGAACACTGGGTCACCACACGCAGTCTGCACAGAACACTGGATCACCACACAGTCTGCGCAGAACACTGGATCACCACATGCAGTCCACCTCGATCACTGGATCACCACGTGCAGCCCACACAGAACACTGGATCACCACACGCAGTCCACACCGAACACTGGATCACCACACACAGTCCGAGCAGAACACTGGATCACCACACACAGTCTGCACAGAACACTGGATCAACACACACAGTCTGCACAGAAGACTGAATCACCACACACAGACTGCACAGAACACTGGATCACCACACACAGTCTGCACAGAACACTGCATCACCACACACAGACTGCACAGAACACTGGATCACCACACACAGTCTGCACAGAACACTGGATCACCACACACAGACTGCACAGAACACTGGATCACCACACACAGTCTGCACAGAACGCTGAATCACCACACACAGATTGCACAGAACGCTGGATCACCACACACAGTCTGCACAGAACACTGAATCACCACACACAGACTGCACAGAACACTGGATCACCACACACAGTCTGCACAGAACACTGCATCACCACACACAGTCTGCACAGAACACTGCATCACCACACACAGTCTGCACAGAACACTGCATCACCACACACAGACTGCACAGAACACTGCATCACCACACACAGTCTGCACAGAACACTGAATCACCACACACAGACTGCACAGAACACTGGATCACCACACACAGTCTGCACAGAACACTGCATCACCACACACAGACTGCACAGAACACTGGATCACCAGACACAGTCTGCACAGAACGCTGAATCACCACACACAGATTGCACAGAACGCTGGATCACCACACACAGTCTGCACAGAACACTGAATCACCACACACAGACTGCACAGAACACTGGATCACCACACACAGTCTGCACAGAACACTGGATCACCACACACAGTCTGCACAGAACACTGCATCACCACACACAGACTGCACAGAACACTGGATCACCACACACGGTCTGCACAGAACACTGGATCACCACACACAGTCTGCACAGAACACTGGATCACCACACACAGACTGCACAGAACACTGGATCACCACACACAGTCTGCACAGAACACTGGATCACCACACACAGACTGCACAGAACACTGGATCACCACACACAGTCTGCACAGAACACTGGATCACCACACAGTCTGCACAGAACACTGGATCACCACACACAGACTGCACAGAACACTGGATCACCACACACAGTCTGCACCGAACACTGGATCACCACACGCAGTCCATGCAGAACACTGAATCACCACACGCAGTCCGTGCAGAACACTGGATCACCACACACAGTCTGCACAGAACACTGGATCACCACACACAGCCCGAGCAGAACACTGAATCACCACACACAGTCTGCACAGAACACTGCATCACCACACAGAGACTGCACCGAACACTGGATCACCACACGCAGTCCGCACCGAACACTGGATCACCACACACAGTCCGTGCAGAACACTGAATCACCACACACAGCCCGAGCAGAACACTGAATCACCACACACAGTCTGCACAGAACACTGCATCACCACACACAGACTGCACCGAACACTGGATCACCACACACAGTCCGTGCAGAACACTGAATCACCACACACAGCCCGAGCAGAACACTGGATCAACACACACAGTCTGCACAGAAGACTGCATCACCACACACAGTCTGCACAGAACACTGCATCACCACACACAGACTGCACAGAACACTGCATCACCACACACAGACTGCACAGAACACTGGATCACCACACACAGTCTGCACAGAACACTGCATCACCACACACAGACTGCACAGAACACTGCATCACCACACACAGTCCGCACAGAACACTGCATCACCACACACAGACTGCACAGAACACTGGATCACCACACACAGACTGCACAGAACACTGGATCACTACACACAGCCCGAGCAGAACACTGGATCACCACACACAGTCTGCACAGAACACTGCATCACCACACACAGCCCGAGCAGAACACTGGATCACCACACACAGTCTGCACAGAACACTGCATCACCACACACAGACTGCACAGAACACTGCATCACCACACACAGCCCGAGCAGAACACTGGATCACCACACACAGACTGCACAGAACACTGGATCACCACACACTGTCTGCACAGAACACTGGATCACCACACACAGACTGCACAGAACACTGGATCACCACACACAGTCTGCACAGAACGCTGAATCACCACACACAGATTGCACAGAACGCTGGATCACCACACACAGTCTGCACAGAACACTGAATCACCACACACAGACTGCACAGAACACTGGATCACCACACACAGTCTGCACAGAACACTGCATCACCACACACAGTCTGCACAGAACACTGCATCACCACACACAGTCTGCACAGAACACTGCATCACCACACACAGACTGCACAGAACACTGCATCACCACACACAGTCTGCACAGAACACTGAATCACCACACACAGACTGCACAGAACACTGGATCACCACACACAGTCTGCACAGAACACTGCATCACCACACACAGACTGCACAGAACACTGGATCACCAGACACAGTCTGCACAGAACACTGGATCACCACACACAGCCCGAGCAGAACACTGAATCACCACACACAGTCTGCACAGAACACTGCATCACCACACAGAGACTGCACCGAACACTGGATCACCACACGCAGTCCGCACCGAACACTGGATCACCACACACAGTCCGTGCAGAACACTGAATCACCACACACAGCCCGAGCAGAACACTGAATCACCACACACAGTCTGCACAGAACACTGCATCACCACACACAGACTGCACCGAACACTGGATCACCACACACAGTCCGTGCAGAACACTGAATCACCACACACAGCCCGAGCAGAACACTGGATCAACACACACAGTCTGCACAGAAGACTGCATCACCACACACAGTCTGCACAGAACACTGCATCACCACACACAGACTGCACAGAACACTGCATCACCACACACAGACTGCACAGAACACTGGATCACCACACACAGTCTGCACAGAACACTGCATCACCACACACAGACTGCACAGAACACTGCATCACCACACACAGTCCGCACAGAACACTGCATCACCACACACAGACTGCACAGAACACTGGATCACCACACACAGACTGCACAGAACACTGGATCACTACACACAGCCCGAGCAGAACACTGGATCACCACACACAGTCTGCACAGAACACTGCATCACCACACACAGCCCGAGCAGAACACTGGATCACCACACACAGTCTGCACAGAACACTGCATCACCACACACAGACTGCACAGAACACTGCATCACCACACACAGCCCGAGCAGAACACTGGATCACCACACACAGACTGCACAGAACACTGGATCACCACACACTGTCTGCACAGAACACTGGATCACCACACACAGACTGCACAGAACACTGGATCACCACACACAGTCTGCACAGAACGCTGAATCACCACACACAGATTGCACAGAACGCTGGATCACCACACACAGTCTGCACAGAACACTGAATCACCACACACAGACTGCACAGAACACTGGATCACCACACACAGTCTGCACAGAACACTGCATCACCACACACAGTCTGCACAGAACACTGCATCACCACACACAGACTGCACAGAACACTGCATCACCACACACAGTCTGCACAGAACACTGAATCACCACACACAGACTGCACAGAACACTGGATCACCACACACAGTCTGCACAGAACACTGCATCACCACACACAGACTGCACAGAACACTGGATCACCAGACACAGTCTGCACAGAACACTGGATCACCAGACACAGACTGCACAGAACACTGGATCACCACACACAGTCTGCACAGAACACTGAATCACCACACACAGACTGCACAGAACACTGGATCACCACACACAGTCTGCACAGAACACTGGATCACCACACAGTCTGCGCAGAACACTGGATCACCACATGCAGTCCACCTCGATCACTGGATCACCACGTGCAGCCCACACAGAACACTGGATCACCACACGCAGTCCACACCGAACACTGGATCACCACACACAGTCCGAGCAGAACACTGGATCACCACACACAGTCTGCACAGAACACTGGATCAACACACACAGTCTGCACAGAAGACTGAATCACCACACACAGACTGCACAGAACACTGGATCACCACACACAGTCTGCACAGAACACTGCATCACCACACACAGACTGCACAGAACACTGGATCACCACACACAGTCTGCACAGAACACTGGATCACCACACACAAACTGCACAGAACACTGGATCACCACACACAGTCTGCACAGAACGCTGAATCACCACACACAGATTGCACAGAACGCTGGATCACCACACACAGTCTGCACAGAACACTGAATCACCACACACAGACTGCACAGAACACTGGATCACCACACACAGTCTGCACAGAACACTGCATCACCACACACAGTCTGCACAGAACACTGCATCACCACACACAGTCTGCACAGAACACTGCATCACCACACACAGACTGCACAGAACACTGCATCACCACACACAGTCTGCACAGAACACTGAATCACCACACACAGACTGCACAGAACACTGGATCACCACACACAGTCTGCACAGAACACTGCATCACCACACACAGACTGCACAGAACACTGGATCACCAGACACAGTCTGCACAGAACACTGGATCACCAGACACAGACTGCACAGAACACTGGATCACCACACACAGTCTGCACAGAACACTGAATCACCACACACAGACTGCACAGAACACTGGATCACCACACACAGTCTGCACAGAACACTGGATCACCACACACAGTCTGCACAGAACACTGCATCACCACACACAGACTGCACAGAACACTGGATCACCACACACGGTCTGCACAGAACACTGGATCACCACACACAGTCTGCACAGAACACTGGATCACCACACACAGACTGCACAGAACACTGGATCACCACACACAGTCTGCACAGAACACTGGATCACCACACACAGACTGCACAGAACACTGGATCACCACACACAGTCTGCACAGAACACTGGATCACCACACACAGTCTGCACAGAACACTGGATCACCACACACAGACTGCACAGAACACTGGATCACCACACACAGTCTGCACCGAACACTGGATCACCACACGCAGTCCATGCAGAACACTGAATCACCACACGCAGTCCGTGCAGAACACTGGATCACCACACACAGTCTGCACAGAACACTGGATCACCACACACAGCCCGAGCAGAACACTGAATCACCACACACAGTCTGCACAGAACACTGCATCACCACACAGAGACTGCACCGAACACTGGATCACCACACGCAGTCCGCACCGAACACTGGATCACCACACACAGTCCGTGCAGAACACTGAATCACCACACACAGCCCGAGCAGAACACTGAATCACCACACACAGTCTGCACAGAACACTGCATCACCACACACAGACTGCACCGAACACTGGATCACCACACACAGTCCGTGCAGAACACTGAATCACCACACACAGCCCGAGCAGAACACTGGATCAACACACACAGTCTGCACAGAAGACTGCATCACCACACACAGTCTGCACAGAACACTGCATCACCACACACAGACTGCACAGAACACTGCATCACCACACACAGACTGCACAGAACACTGGATCACCACACACAGTCTGCACAGAACACTGCATCACCACACACAGACTGCACAGAACACTGCATCACCACACACAGTCCGCACAGAACACTGCATCACCACACACAGACTGCACAGAACACTGGATCACCACACACAGACTGCACAGAACACTGGATCACTACACACAGCCCGAGCAGAACACTGGATCACCACACACAGTCTGCACAGAACACTGCATCACCACACACAGCCCGAGCAGAACACTGGATCACCACACACAGTCTGCACAGAACACTGCATCACCACACACAGACTGCACAGAACACTGCATCACCACACACAGCCCGAGCAGAACACTGGATCACCACACACAGACTGCACAGAACACTGGATCACCACACACTGTCTGCACAGAACACTGCATCACCACACACAGACTGCACAGAACACTGGATCACCATGTGCAGTCTGCACCGAACACTTGGTCAACACACGCAGTCTGCGCAGAACACTGGATCACCACACACAGTCTGAACAGAACACTTGGTCACCACATGCAGTCTGCACAGAACACTGGATCACCACACACAGTCTGAGCAGAACACTGGATCACCACACGCAGCCCGCACCGAACACTGGATCACCACACGCAGTCCGCACCGAACACTTGGTCACCAGACGCAGTCTGCACAGAACACTGGGTCACCACACGCAGTCTGCGCGGAACACTGGATTACCACACAGTCTGCGCAGAACACTGGATCACCACGTGCAGCCCACACGGAACACTGGATCACCACACGCAGTCCGCACCGAACACTGGATCACCACACACAGTCCGCACAGAACACTGGATCACCACACGCAGCCCAACCGAACACTGGATCACCACATGCAGTCCGCACCGAACACTTGGTCACCAGACGCAGTCTGCACAGAACACTGGGTCACCACACGCAGTCTGCGCAGAACACTGGATCACCACACACAGTCTGCGCAGAACACTGGATCACCACACGCAGTCTGCACCGAACACTGGATCACCACATGTGCACACACACACACCGAACACTGGATCACCACACACAGTCCGCACCGAACACTTGGTCACCACACGCAGTGCACACCAAACACTGGGTCACCACACGCAGCCTGCGCAGAACACTGGATCACCACACACAGTCTGCACAGAACACTGCATCACCACACACAGACTGCACAGAACACTGGATCACCACACACAGTCTGCACAGAACACTGGATCACCACACACAGACTGCACAGAACACTGGATCACCACACACAGTCTGCACAGAACACTGCATCACCACACACAGACTGCACAGAACACTGGATCACCACACACAGTCTGAGCAGAACACTGGATCACCACACGCAGTTTGCACCGAACACTGGATCACCACATGTGCACACACACACACCGAACACTGGATCACCACACACAGTCCGCACCGAACACTTGGTCACCACACGCAGTGCACACCAAACACTGGGTCACCACACGCATCCTGCGCAGAACACTGGGTCACCACACACAGTCTGCACAGAACACTGCATCACCACACACAGACTGCACAGAACACTGGATCACCACACACAGTCTGCAGAGAACACTGCATCACCACACACAGACTGCACAGAACACCGGATCACCACACACAGCCCGAGCAGAACACTGGATCACCACACAGTCTGCACAGAACACCGGATCACCACACGCAGTCTGCGCAGAACACTGGGTCACCACACGCAGTCTGCACAGAACACTGGATCACCACACAGTCTGCGCAGAACACTGGATCACCACATGCAGTCCACCTCGATCACTGGATCACCACGTGCAGCCCACACGGAACACTGGATCACCACACGCAGTCCGCACCGAACACTGGATCACCACACACAGACTGCACAGAACACTGGATCACCACACACAGTCTGCACAGAACACTGAATCACCACACACAGACTGCACAGAACACTGGATCACCACACACAGTCTGCACAGAACACTGGATCACCACACACAGTCTGCACAGAACACTGGATCACCACACACAGTCTGCACAGAACACTGCATCACCACACACAGACTGCACAGAACACTGGATCACCACACACAGTCTGCACCGAACACTGGATCACCACACGCAGTCCATGCAGAACACTGAATCACCACACGCAGTCCGTGCAAAACACTGGATCACCACACACCGTCTGCGCAGAACACTGGATCACCACACACAGTCTGCACAGAACACTGCATCACCACACACAGACTGCACAGAACACTGGATCACCACACACAGTCTGCACAGAACACTGAATCACCACACACAGACTGCACAGAACACTGGATCACCACACACAGTCTGCACAGAACACTGCATCACCACACACAGACTGCACAGAACACTGGATCAGCACACACAGTCCGCACCGAACAGTGGATCACCACACACAGTCTGCACAGAACACTGAATCACCACACACAGCCCGAGCAGAACACTGGATCACCACACACAGTCTGCACAGAACACTGAATCATCACACACAGACTGCACAGAACACTGGATCACCACACACAGTCTGCACAGAACACTGCATCACCACACACAGACTGCACAGAACACTGGATCACCACACACAGACTGCACAGAACACTGGATCACCACACACAGTCTGCACAGAACACTGGATCACCACACACAGTCGGCACAGAACACTGCATCACCACACACAGACTGCACAGAACACTGGATCACCACACACAGTCTGCACAGAACACTGGATCACCACACACAGACTGCACAGAACACTGGACCACCACACACAGTCTGCACCGAACACTGGATCACCACACGCAGTCCGTGCAGAACACTGGATCACCACACACAGACTGCACAGAACACTGAATCACCACACACAGTCTGCACAGAACACTGCATCACCACACACAGACTGCACCGAACACTGGATCACCACACGCAGTCCGCACCGAACACTGGATCACCACACACAGTCCGTGCAGAACACTGAATCACCACACACAGCCCGAGCAGAACACTGAATCACCACACACAGTCTGCACAGAACACTGCATCACCACACACAGACTGCACCGAACACTGGATCACCACACACAGTCCGTGCAGAACACTGCATCACCACACACAGTCTGCACAGAACACTGCATCACCACACACAGACTGCACAGAACACTGCATCACCACACACAGTCTGCACAGAACACTGCATCACCACACACAGACTGCACAGAACACTGGATCACCACACACAGACTGCACAGAACACTGGATCACTACACACAGCCCGAGCAGAACACTGGATCACCACACACAGTCTGCACAGAACACTGCATCACCACACACAGCCCGAGCAGAACACTGGATCACCACACACAGTCTGCACAGAACACTGCATCACCACACACAGACTGCACAGAACACTGCATCACCACACACAGCCCGAGCAGAACACTGGATCACCACACACAGACTGCACGGAACACTGGATCACCACACACTGTCTGCACAGAACACTGCATCACCACACACAGACTGCACAGAACACTGGATCACCATGTGCAGTCTGCACCGAACACTTGGTCAACACACGCAGTCTGCGCAGAACACTGGATCACCACACACAGTCTGAACAGAACACTTGGTCACCACACGCAGTCTGCACAGAACACTGGATCACCACACACAGTCTGAGCAGAACACTGGATCACCACACGCAGCCCGCACCGAACACTGGATCACCACACGCAGTCCGCACCGAACACTTGGTCACCAGACGCAGTCTGCACAGAACACTGGGTCACCACACGCAGTCTGCGCGGAACACTGGATTACCACACAGTCTGCGCAGAACACTGGATCACCACGTGCAGCCCACACGGAACACTGGATCACCACATGCAGTCCGCACCGAACACTTGGTCACCAGACGCAGTCTGCACAGAACACTGGGTCACCACACGCAGTCTGCGCAGAACATTGGATTACCACACAGTCTGCGCAGAACAGTGGATCACCACATGCAGTCCACCCCGGTCGCTGGATCACCACGTGCAGCCCATACGGAACACTGGATCACCACACGCAGCCCGCACCGAACACTGGATCACCACACGCAGCCCAACCGAACACTGGATCACCACATGCCGTCCGCACCGAACACTTGGTCACCAGACGCAGTCTGCACAGAACACTGGATCACCACACACAGTCTGAGCAGAACACTGGATCACCACACGCAGTCTGCACCGAACACTGGATCACCACATGTGCACACACACACACACCGAACACTGGATCACCACGCACAATCCGCACCGAACACTTGGTCACCACACGCAGTGCACACCAAACACTGGGTCACCACACACAGTCTGCACAGAACACTGGATCACCACACGCAGTCTGCGCAGAACACTGGGTCACCACACGCAGTCTGCACAGAACACTGGATCACCACACAGTCTGCGCAGAACACTGGATCACCACATGCAGTCCACCTCGATCACTGGATCACCACGTGCAGCCCACACAGAACACTGGATCACCACACGCAGTCCACACCGAACACTGGATCACCACACACAGTCCGAGCAGAACACTGGATCACCACACACAGTCTGCACAGAACACTGAATCACCACACACAGACTGCACAGAACACTGGATCACCACACACAGTCTGCACAGAACACTGCATCACCACACACAGACTGCACAGAACACTGGATCACCACACACAGTCTGAGCAGAACACTGGATCACCACGCGCAGTCTGCACCGAACACTGGATCACATGTGCACACACACACACCGAACACTGGATCACCACACACAGTCCGCACCGAACACTTGGTCACCACACGCAGTGCACACCAAACACTGGGTCACCACACGCAGCCTGCGCAGAACACTGGGTCACCACACACAGTCTGCACAGAACACTGGATCACCACACACAGTCTGCACAGAACACTGGATCACCACACACAGTCTGCACAGAACACTGGATCACCACACACAGTCTGCACAGAACACTGCATCACCACACACAGACTGCACAGAACACTGGATCACCACACACAGTCTGCACAGAACACTGCATCACCACACACAGACTGCACAGAACACTGGATCACCACACACAGTCTGCACAGAACACTGCATCACCACACACAGACTGCACAGAACACTGGATCACCACACACAGCCCGAGCAGAACACTGGATCACCACACAGTCTGCACAGAACACTGGATCACCATACGCAGTCTGCGCAGAACACTGGGTCACCACACGCAGTCTGCACAGAACACTGGATCACCACACAGTCTGCGCAGAACACTGGATCACCACATGCAGTCCACCTCGATCACTGGATCACCACGTGCAGCCCACACGGAACACTGGATCACCAGACGCAGTCTGCACAGAACACTGGATCACCACACACAGTCTGAGCAGAACACTGGATCACCACACGCAGTCTGCACCGAACACTGGATCACCACATGTGCACACACACACACCGAACACTGGATCACCACGCACAGTCCGCACCGAACACTTGGTCACCACACGCAGTGCACACCAAACACTGGGTCACCACACACAGTCTGCACAGAACACTGGATCACCACACGCAGTCTGCGCAGAACACTGGGTCACCACACGCAGTCTGCACAGAACACTGGATCACCACAGTCTGCGCAGAACACTGGATCACCACATGCAGTCCACCTCGATCACTGGATCACCACGTGCAGCCCACACGGAACACTGGATCACCACACGCAGTCCACACCGAACACTGGATCACCACACACAGTCCGAGCAGAACACTGGATCACCACACACAGTCTGCACAGAACACTGAATCACCACACACAGACTGCACAGAACACTGGATCACCACACGCAGCCCAACCGAACACTGGATCACCACATGCCGTCCGCACCGAACACTTGGTCACCAGACGCAGTCTGCACAGAACACTAGATCACCACACACAGTCTGAGCAGAACACTGGATCACCACACGCAGTCTGCACCGAACACTGGATCACCACATGTGCACACACACACACCGAACACTGGATCACCACGCACAGTCCACACCGAACACTTGGTCACCACACGCAGTGCACACCAAACACTGGGTCACCACACACAGTCTGCACAGAACACTGGATCACCATGTGCAGTCTGCACCGAACACTTGGTCAACACACGCAGTCTGCGCAGAACACTGGATCACCACACACAGTCTGAACAGAACACTTGGTCACCACACGCAGTCTGCACAGAACACTGGATCACCACACACAGTCTGATCAGAACACTGGATCACCACACGCAGCCCGCACCGAACACTGGATCACCACACGCAGTCCGCACCGAACACTTGGTCACCAGACGCAGTCTGCACAGAACACTGGGTCACCACACGCAGTCTGCGCGGAACACTGGATTACCACACAGTCTGCGCAGAACACTGGATCACCACGTGCAGCCCACACGGAACACTGGATCACCACACACAGTCCGCACCGAACACTGGATCACCACACACAGTCCGCACAGAACACTGGATCACCACACGCAGCCCAACCGAACACTGGATCACCACATGCAGTCCGCACCGAACACTTGGTCACCAGACGCAGTCTGCACAGAACACTGGGTCACCACACGCAGTCTGCGCAGAACATTGGATTACCACACAGTCTGCGCAGAACAGTGGATCACCACATGCAGTCCACCCCGATCGCTGGATCACCACGTGCAGCCCACACGGAACACTGGATCACCACACGCAGCCCGCACCGAACACTGGATCACCACACGCAGCCCAACCGAACACTGGATCACCACATGCCGTCCGCACCGAACACTTGGTCACCAGACGCAGTCTGCACAGAACACTGGATCACCTCACACAGTCTGAGCAGAACACTGGATCACCACACGCAGTCTGCACCGAACACTGGATCACCACATGTGCACACACACACACCGAACACTGGATCACCACGCACAGTCCGCACCGAACACTTGGTCACCACACGCAGTGCACACCAAACACTGGGTCACCACACACAGTCTGCACAGAACACTGGATCACCACACGCAGTCTGCGCAGAACACTGGGTCACCACACGCAGTCTGCACAGAACACTGGATCACCACAGTCTGCGCAGAACACTGGATCACCACATGCAGTCCACCTCGATCACTGGATCACCACGTGCAGCCCACACGGAACACTGGATCACCACACGCAGTCCACACCGAACACTGGATCACCACACACAGTCCGAGCAGAACACTGGATCACCACACACAGTCTGCACAGAACACTGAATCACCACACACAGACTGCACAGAACACTGGATCACCACACACAGTCTGCACAGAACACTGCATCACCACACACAGACTGCACAGAACACTGGATCACCACACACAGTCTGAGCAGAACACTGGATCACCACGCGCAGTCTGCACCGAACACTGGATCACCACATGTGCACACACACACACCGAACACTGGATCACCACACACAGTCCGCACCGAACACTTGGTCACCACACGCAGTGCACACCAAACACTGGGTCACCACACGCAGCCTGCGCAGAACACTGGGTCACCACACACAGTCTGAGCAGAACACTGGATCACCACGTGCAGCCCACACGGAACACTGGATCACCACACGCAGTCCACACGGAACACTGGATCACCATACGCAGTCCGCACCGAACACTGGATCACCACACACAGTCTGCACAGAACACTGAATAACCACACACAGCCCGAGCAGAACACTGGATCACCACACACAGACTGCACAGAACACTGCATCGCCACACACAGACTGCACAGAACACTGGATCACCACACACAGACTGCACAGAACACTGGATCACCACACACAGCACGAGCAGAACACTGGATCACCACACACAGTCTGCACAGAACACTGCATCACCACACACAGCCCGAGCAGAACACTGGATCACCACACAGTCTGCGCAGAACACTGGATCACCACATGCAGTCCACCCCGATCACTGGATCACCACGTGCAGCCCACACGGAACACTGGATCACCACACGCAGTCCGCACCGAACACTGGATCACCACACACAGTCTGCACAGAACACTGAATAACCACACACAGCCCGAGCAGAACACTGGATCACCACACACAGACTGCACAGAACACTGCATCGCCACACACAGACTGCACAGAACACTGGATCACCACACACAGACTGCACAGAACACTGGATCACCACACACAGCACGAGCAGAACACTGGATCACCACACACAGTCTGCACAGAACACTGCATCACCACACACAGCCCGAGCAGAACACTGGATCACCACACAGTCTGCGCAGAACACTGGATCACCACATGCA
The DNA here is from genome assembly GCF_963921235.1 of Mobula hypostoma. Classification (NCBI taxonomy): domain Eukaryota; kingdom Metazoa; phylum Chordata; class Chondrichthyes; order Myliobatiformes; family Myliobatidae; genus Mobula; species Mobula hypostoma. The sequence goes on from NC_086102.1 coordinate 87,721,538, forward strand.
GTCCACCCCGATCACTGGATCACCACGTGCAGCCCACACGGAACACTGGATCACCACACGCAGTCCGCACCGAACACTGGATCACCACACACAGTCCGCACAGAACACTGAATCACCACACACAGTCTGCACAGAACACTGCATCACCACACACAGACTGCGCAGAACACTGCATCACCACACACAGTCTGCACAGAACACTGAATCACCACACACAGCCCGAGCAGAACACTGGATCACCACACACAGTCTGCACAGAACACTGCATCACCACACACAGTCTGCACAGAACACTGCATCACCACACACAGACTGCACAGAACACTGGATCACCACACACACACTGGATCACCACACACAGTCTGCACAGAACACTGCATCACCACACACAGACTGCACAGAACACTGCATCACCACACACAGCCCGAGCAGAACACTGGATCACCACACACAGACTGCACAGAACACTGGATCACCACACACAGACTGCACAGAACACTGCATCACCACACACAGACGGCACAGAACACTGGATCACCATGTGCAGTCTGCACCGAACACTTGGTCACCACACACAGTCTGCACAGAACACTGGATCACCACACACAGGCTGAGCAGAACACTGGATCACCACACGCAGTCCGCACCGAACACTGGATCACTACACGCAGCCCGCACCGAACACTGGATCACCACATGCAGTCCGCACCGAATACTTGGTCACCACACGCAGTCTGCACAGAACACTGGATCACCACACACAGTCTGAGCAGAACACTGGATCACCACACGCAGTCCGCACCAAACACTGGATCACCACACGCACACACCGAACACTGGATCACCACACACAGTCCGCACCGAACACTTGGTCACCACACGCAGTCTGCACAGAACACTGGATCACCACACACAGCTCACACCAAACACTGGATCACCACACACAGTCCCGCACTGAACACTGGATCACCACACACACACTCCACGCCAAACGTTGGATCACCACACACAGCTCGCACCAAACACTGGATCACCACACGCAGTCTGCGCAGAACACCGGGTCACCACACACAGCTCACGCCAAACACAGGCTCACCACACGCAGTCCGCGCCGAACACTGCATCACCCCACACACACTCCACACCAAACACTGGATCACCACACGCAGCTCGCACTGAACACTGGATCACCGCATGCAGTCCCACACTGAACACTGGATTACCACACACCCTACACCAAACACTGGATCACCATGCACCGTATGCCACAGATGGGATCACCACACACACTGCGCCTTGCACTGGATCACCAATAGTCCACACTGTACGCCAGATCCCCGCAGTCCTTGTTGCGTTCTGGATAACACACTGTCTACACCGTATACTCATTCAGCACACAGATTACTCCGTGCACTGGATCAGCACACGGTCCACACTGCACACTGGATCGTTGCTTCAACAGACAACGCACATCACACATTGGATCACCACTCTGAGCAAATCAACTCCACCATGAAATACCGGATTTCCACAGGCAGCACACAATCACTACTGCCCACACATTCAATAGAGGCAGTTATGAGGAAGTACACACGATCACTCTCCTCACGTGATCAAGTCTAGAGCCAACCGTTCCCTGCTTACCTGGATCTTGACGTGCCATTACGCTCCTCCATTACTACTCTGTCAGATTTCCTCAGCTCTTGGGCTGAGCTTTTCCTCCCTTCACTGGCATAGTGGACTTCATCGTCATCTGAACTCTCTGAGCTTTTGCTCGACCGAAATCCTGGAGGTAATGCTGGTCCTGCAACTGGTACATAACGTATCAAAAACTATTCACAATCTGGCTTAAAACATCGTTATAAAGTATAGACTTCAGCAAGCACAGCGGAAGTTGATCAAAAATTGAAACTTCTCCTTTACTCTTCCTCTACCAACCTTGGGGTAGCAATTCATGCAACAATTCTGCTCCACTGTTAAGTACATGAGCAGGAATTTGATCCTCTTTATGGAGGTATTCACATCTATCTACTCCTAATTTTTCCAGTTTGGTTGTGTGACAGTGGCAGGAATCTGACAGTACTGGGGCTGGGGAGCCAAGAAGCTGCATTAGCGTGTCAAGTATACAAAGTGTATTCATTAAGTGAGGTGCACATGGAGGCGAGCAACTGCAGGAGTCTGGGCACAGAAATAACTCTCCAACAGACAGTAGGGTCGTCTTATTTTTGTGTTCATTAAGTTTGTATGGTTTAAACAAAAAAGTTAATTTTATTAGGTAAACCAATTTCATTCAAATAAAATATACAAGGTTTAATAAGGACATCAGGAAAGGTAATTTGTATTTAATTGCATGGAGACCAGTCCGATCCTGAGTAATCATGAACCACAGCTCCGAATTGCTGAATTGGACTCGGAGGTATAGAGTGATGCATTGAAGGTCGGGGGGGGGGGGGGAGTGATCTGGAAATCTTACCCAATTGGCAGTCATATTCTCTGATAACAGTCCAGATTTGATCACTGAAAGATTAAACTGTAAACAAGACAACCCTGAACGTTTGAAAGTATTACTATCTTCCTGAATGAGAGCAATCTCACCGTGGCCCTGTTGTATAGGAGACACCCTGGCAGGGGGAGTAAAAGAATGTTACAGTTGTGTCCAAGAGTCTGCCTGCTGTTAAAGTAAAGGTTGTCTCAAAGTTGGGAAAGTACCTGAGAGGGAAGATGCAGATTTTGCAATCGATATTAAAACCAACTCCAGAGTTTAAACGAAGAAAAGGCCTCTGCTGACAGGTACAAACTAAAGTCCATGGCTCCACAGATCACGATTTCTATATTGCCAGGTCAAGTGTGTGTAGCACAAGATCACCTGAGTGAAGTCGGAGAGCTGATCTGACGTAGAGTTACAGACAGGGCTTTAAACTTGAAGTTGCCGGGTGCAGGTGGGGCTTCAGAATTTTGTACGGTTATAAAGACAAAATTCAAAGCCACCAACCAGCACAGCAACTTAAGAATTGATGAATGAAATGTATCAGAAAGGGACAGACTGTATGATGACAAAAGTGCATCAATAAATAAGGTTCTGACAGAAAAAAAGATAAATTAAAAGTCATGTTTATTTTATCAGAATACACAATCTGTTTGCAACAAGAGAGAGAAAATAATCCCACAAATAAGATAAGCATTTGTTTTTATTCGTGTCAGCACTTATTATTTCTGAAATGCCCCTCAGTTGGTCATCTCCTTGAAGCTAGCCAGGGGTGATTTCATACCACACTGCAAACCTCAGGACTGAAGCAGAGCTGTCTGAAGAGAAAGAATCCTCTGCGAGGTGCAGTCAAGTGGGCATTGCCAGTGGCCTTTCTGGGGAAGGTGCTGTTTAGGTGGGAGTTCGAGATTTCGAGACGAACTGTAATATATTTTGAAGAAAGGGTGATGTGGAACTTGGCAGGGAGTATGTAACTTGGAGAATATAAAATTAAAACAGGACCAGAGCCAATTCAAACCTGAGTAAAGTCAGTATCATTTTTTCCAAACATGACTGGAAGGCACTTGTAGAATATAGCGCCTAGATACTAAATTGTATCCAAACTAGGAAAGGCCGTTGCAGTGCAGGGGAAGTCCCTTATCCATTTCCTGTGGACAGACGTCACCACCACATGATGACACCTGGAAATACACTCCCTAATACCAGGCAACATTCCCATACAGCCCCGTGGGGTGGGTACTGCTCGGACTCTGGCACTCAGGTTTCAATGGCCTGGGAGAAAGGTATATACAAAGTATCTGCCAGGCGACTGGGACAATAGAGAGCCACTGGATGATAGTCATTAAGGCAGCTCACACTGCTCTTCGTGTTACTTGTCATCTGTAATTAGTAATTTGGTTGAGAATGTACAGGGTATGGTTGCAGAGCAAGTTTGCAGCAAGTAAGATCAAAATTACTTTTTTTTGAAAGACAGTAAGTATAAACACTCCCCTCTGTTTCCTTGTCCCCAATCAGCCCAGTCTTCCCTCTCATCCCCATACTGGGCATAAGTTCAGGGTGAAAGGTGAAATATTTGAGGGGAATCTGAAGGGGAATTCTTCACTCAGAGGGATCTGAGAGTGTGGAATGAGCTGCCAGTGGAAGTGGTGGATGTGGGTTCAATTTAGACACTAAAGAGAAATTTGGGTGATGACATCATTGGAGGTGTATGGAGGCTACGGTGCAGGTAGCTGGAACTAGGCAGTAAAAACAAAAACATGTCAGCATTGACTAGAAGGGCCGAAAGGCCTGTTTCAGTGCTGCTGGACTCTTTGACTCTGTGACCCTAATATAGAACCTCACCACCCAAGCTCTGCAAGAACAGCCCAACAATGCAGGCAATAGTACAGACCACGGTTTGTTACCACGTTCAGAGCCGGTGTGGCTCTGTTGGGAAGGCTCCCAAGATCCAGCATTCTGCCCGTATCCCTTCTCTCACAAAGTTCATGAGGTACAGGAAGGCTGGCAGACCCTGGCAATGCCCACTTGGCTGCATCTTGCAGAGGATTCTTACTCTTCAGTCAGCTCTGCTTTAGGCCTAATGTTACCAGCATCAATCATCACTCGGAGGTGCTGGCGTTTCACTGCCTAGCTCCATGTGTCATTTTCTTTGACACACACCAGTTCACTGATTCAATGCCAGAGGACCGTTCCGCTCTATGGACACAGTGCAGGGCCATGTTCTGTGCAAGCACCAGGTTGGCTTGCAGGTGATCTTCTCAATTCAGTAAGAGATAGGAGGTGAGTGTGTCCGTTCAATTCAAGCTTGTGGTTCTGGTCGCCTTACTATAGGAAGGATGTGGAAGCATTGGAAAGGGTACAGAGGAGATTTATCAGGATGCTGCCTGGTTTAGAGAGTATGCATTATGATCAGAGATTAAGGGAGCTTGGGCTTTACTCTTTGGAGAGAAGGAGGATGAGAGGAGACATGATAGAGGTGTACAAGATAATAAGAGGAATAGATAGAGTGGATAGCCAGCGCCTCTTCCCCAGGGCACCACTGCTCAATACAAGAGGCCATGGCTTTAAGGTAAGGGGTGGGAAGTTCAAGGGGGATATTAGAGGAAGGTTTTTTACTCAGAGAGTGGTTGGTGCGTGGAATGCACTGCCTGAGTCAGTGGTGGAGGCAGATACACTCCTGAAGTTTAAGAGACTACTAGACAGGTATATGGAGGAATTTAAGGTGGGGGGTTATATGGGAGAGAGGGTTTGAGGGTCGGCACAACATTGTGGGCCGAAGGGCCTGTACTGTGCTGTACTATTCTATGTTCTATGCTTTATTTTAATTCATTTTTTGTTTACAAAGACTCAATATTTTGGAATGAAGTTAAACAACATAAACCCACTTACAAATTACTATCCGAGTATCATCCAGAAACATACTATCACTTTCATAGCTGATCAGAATCTCTCATGTTGTCAGGTTCTGGCAGCTATGCTCGACTTCTCATGTATCTGCTGCTTTTGAATTTGATGGTAAAGGTCATATATATATAGAAGATTCTGTCAGAGTAATTGTGTTCTGTACTGGCGCACACTGCACTGATGGCGAAGGGAATAAGCATTTAGGATAGCAGATGAGATGGCAGTCAAGCGAGTCGTTTTGTCACGGATAATGTCAATCTTCTTGAGTAGAGAGTCATCACACTTTTGACTCGTGCCTTATAGGTAGTGGAAAGAGTCTGGGGTGTCAGTACATAGTGACAGGGTATTCAGCTGTTATAGCCACAGCATTTATGTAGCTGGTCCTGTTCAGCTTCTGCTCAACGGTGACTTTTCTCCATCTGTAGCCCACCACCCCAACACGCCCAATCCCCCTTGCTCTGGGACGTCAATGGTGAGGGACATGGCAGTGGCAGTGTTATTGAAAGCTGTTTCGATGGTTAGCCTCTGTATTGTTGAAGACTGTCAATGGACAAATGTTTCTTGTCAATTATCAGATTTTGTCTCAATGTCCAAGCACGGACAGCAAAGTTTAGAGATACGGGTCGGACACAGCTCTGGTCAGCACAGAAGAGTTAGCCTGTTTCCATGCAGTAGAACTCTGAAAGTCTTGTTGTTTGCAAGGACAAGGGCATACCCCACAGGAGGGTGAGATACATGCTGAATCACAAAGTTACAGATCGTGAAGAAATTCATTTCAACTGACGCTGATGATTCGCGGCACCTCACCAATGCCCAATTTTAAGCTCCCAGGGCTAATCTAAATCTAAAGCAACACACACACAAAGTGCTGGAGGAACTCAGCAGGTCAGGCAGCATCTATGGAAATGAATAAACAGTGGACGTTTTGGGCTGAGAAGGGGGAAGACACCAGAATAAAAAGGTGGGGAGAGAGGAAGGAGGGTAGCTAGAAGGTCATAGGTGAAGCCAAGTGGGTAGGAAAGGTAAAGGGCTGGAGATGAGGGAACCTGATAAGAGAGGAGTGGACCATAGGAGAAAGGGACCTGTGGGAGATGATAGGCAGGTGAGAAGAGTTAGGAATAGAGGAAGGGGGCGATTTTTATTGGAAGGAGAAATCAATATTCATGCCATCAGGCTGAGGGATAGATTCTAATTCTATCCCACAGCACATGGAGGTGTTGTCCATGATGCCTCCCCCCCAGGTGTGAAGGAAGAACTTTGTCTTCACAACAACAGTGCTGTGGTTACTCTGACCATACTCTCACATCTGCAACAGGCCCCCTGGCAAGAGTAAGGTGTGACCAAAACCTGGCGTGAACATAGTCAGACATTATGTTTTGATGCAGATTCTAAACATTAGCTGTTTCTTTCCATAGGTGACATCTCACCTATTCAGTTTTTCCAACTTTTTGTGTTTTATTTATTTTTTTAAATTTTCACGACCACTACATTCTTCAGTTCTCAGTCACTGGTGCTGTACTCTTAGTAGTGAATGTTAAAAGTTCCCAGTACATTGTACTCTTACTATTTTCAACGCTTATCTTATTATTCAACATAATTCACCAGAAGAGAGATGAAAGATTATTGTAGGTCATTCAACAAGAGATTTCCTTCTGATTCAATGCCATGAAGTTTTCCATGGGAGTGGTGGGAGTGGCAGTGAGTGGGGCGGGGAGGAAGAGTCTGAAGTCCCTCTGGAAAACAGTAGTTTATTCCGAAGCAGCGAATGTGAGAGTGGCATTGGAGACATTTGAAACCAGCAAATCACGTCAGATTTTACTTGAGCCAATAAAACGAAGTGAGGTGTAAGTGGAGCGGCCATTGTTGGAGCGGGCCAGTGTTAGAGTAGTCAAGCTTTGGCTCGACGGGCTGCAGGAAGAACAGGCGGAGGCTAAGGGTGTCGAGCCATTTGTTTTTGATTTTGAAACTTGAAAAGTTGGTGCCAAAAGTTTAACAATCTGTGACTAGGTGACCTAGGCAAGTGCAAAACTGAAAGGGTTCAGAAAGAAGGCACAGGTAAGAGCAAGTAAGCTGTATTTTTAGTCCTTAGTTCAGTGATGGTTTAGGTAGTGGGATGCTCCTCCTGTGAGACGTGGGATTGCAGAGGACCTAACAGTGCCCTGAAGACATCTGCAGGAACTGCACCCAACTTCAGCTCCTGGCTGACAAGGTCAGGGAGCTGGAGCTGGAGCTGGAGCTGGATGCACTCGGGACCATCCGGGAGGCTGAAAACCTCACAGATGAGACTTTTACTGAGGTTGTCACACCCAGAGCGTAGGCTTCAGACAGTAGATGCCTGACCACCAGGAGAAGCAAGGGGATAAGCAGTCAGTGCAGGGTTCCCCTGTGGCCATCCCCCTCAGCAACAGTAACCTTTGGATACTGCTGGGGGATTGCCTAGCAGGACACAGTAGTAGCAGCCAGTTAAGTGGCACTGTACCCGGCACTGAGGCTCAGCAGAAAAAGGTAAAGTCAGCCAGAGCAATAGTGATAGGAAACTTAGTTAGGGGGATAGACAGGAGATTCTGAGGCCACAAAAGAGACACCAGGATGTCTCAGGCCAGCTACAGGATATTCTCAAGGGGGAGGGTGAACAGCCAGAGGTCGCAGTGCGCATTAGCACCAATGACATGGGCAGAGAGGGGGAAGAGGTCCTGCACAGTGAGTATAGGGAGTTGGGAAGAGCGGGACCACCAAGGTAATAATCTCTGGATTACTCCCAATGCCAAAGGCTAGTCAGGACAGGAATACATGATAGTATCCCTTAGGAGGCAGTGATCATAACATGATTGAGTTCACTGTGAAATTAGAAAAAGAGAAGCCGAAATCTGATGTGTCAGTATTTCAGTGGAGTAAAGGAAATTACAGTGGCATGAGAGAGGAACTGGCCAAAGTTGACTGGAAAGGGACACTGGCGGGAAAGACAGCAGAGCAGCAGTGGCTGGAGTTTATGCGAGAAATGAGGAAGGTGCAAGACAGGTATATTCCAAAAAAGAAGAAATTTTCAAGTGGAAGAAGGATGCAACCGTGGTTGACAAGAGAAGTCAAAGCCAAAGTTAAAGCAAAAAATTAGTGGGAAGACAGAGGATTGAGAAGTTTTAAAAACCTTACAAAAGGAAACAAGAAGATCATTAAGAGAGAAAAGATTAACTATGAAAGGAAGCTAGCAAATAATATCAAAGAAGATACTAAAAGCTTTTTCAGTTATATAAAGGGTAAAAGACAGGTGACAGTAGATATAGGACCGATAGAAAATGATGCTGGAGAAATTGTAATGGGAGATAAGGAGATGGCAGAGGAACTGAATGAGTATTTTGCATCAGTCTTCACTGAGGAAGACATCAGCAGTAGACCGGACACTCAAGGGTGGCAGGGAAGAGAAGTGTGCGGTCACCATTACAACAGAGAAAGTACTCAGGGAGCTGAATAGTCTAAAGGTAGATAAATCTCCTGGACCAGATGGAATGCACCCTTGTGTTCTGAAGGAAGTAGCTGTGGAAATTGCGGAGGCATTAGCAATGATCTTTCAAAAGTCGATAGATTCTGGCATGGTTCCGGAAGACTGGAAGATTGCAAATGTCACTCCGTTATTTAAGAAGGGGGCAAGGAAGCAAAAAGGAAATTATAGACCTGTTAGCTTGACATCGGTGGTTGGGAAGTTGTTGGAGTCGATTGTCAAGGATGAGGTTACAGAGTACCTGGAGGCATATGACAAGATAGGCAGAACTCAGCATGGATTCCTTAAAGGAAAATCCTGCCTGACAAACCTATTACAATTTTTTGAGGAAATTACCAGTAGGCTAGACAAGGGAGATGCAGTGGATGTTGTATATTTGGATTTTCAGAAGGCCTTTGACAAGGTGCCACACATGAGGCTACTTAACAAGATAAGAGCCCATGGAATTACGGGAAAATTACATACGTGGATAGAGCGTTGGCTGATTGGCAGGAAACAGAGAGTGGGAATAAAGGGATCCTATTCTGGTTGGCTGCCGGTTACCAGTGGTGTTCCACAGGGATCAGTGTTGGGGCCGCCTCTTTTTACATTGTACATCAACGATTTGGATTATGGAATAGATGGTTTGCTGACGATATGAAGATAGGTGGAGGGGCCGGTAGTGCTGAGGAAACAGAGAGTCTGCAGAGAGACTTGGATAGATTGGAAGAATGGGCAGAGAAGTGGCAAATGAAGTACAATGTTGGAAAGTGTATGGTTATGCACTTTGGCAGAAAAAATAAACGGCAAGACTATTATTTTAATGGGGAAAGAATTCAAAGTTCTGAGATGCAACGGGATTTGGGAATCCTCGTACAGGATACCCTTAAAATTAACCTCCAGGTTGAGTCGGTAGTGAAGAAGGCGAATGCAATGTTGGCATTCATTTCTACAGGAGTAGAGTATAGGAGCAGGGATGTGATGTTGAGGCCCTATAAGGCGCTGGTGAGACCTCACTTGGAGTATTGTGTGCAGTTTTGGTCTCCTTATTTAAGAAAGGATGTGCTGACATTGGAGAGGGTACAGAGAAGATTCACTAGAATGATTCCGGGAATGAGAGGGTTAACATATGAGGAACGTTTGTCCGCTCTTGGACTGTATTCCTTGGAGTTTAGAAGAATGAGAGGAGACCTCATAGAAACATTTCGAATGTTGAAAGGCATGGACAGAGTGGATGTGGCAAAGTTGTTTCCCATGATGGGGGAGTCTAGTACGAGAGGGCATGACCTAAGGATTGAAGGGCACCCTTTCAGAACAGAAATGCGAAGAAGTTTTTTTAGTCAGAGGGTGGTGAATCTATGGAATTTGTTGCCACAGGCAGCAGTGGAGGCCAAGTCATTGGGTGTATTTAAGGCAGAGATTGATAGGTATCTGAGTAGCCAGGGCATCAAAGGATATGGTGAGAAGGCGGGGGGAGTGGGACTAAATAGGAGAATGGATCAGCTCATGATAAAATGGCGGAGCAGACTCAATGGGCTGAATGGCCGACTTCTGCTCCTTTGTCTTATGGTCTTACAGATGAATGAGTGGCTGTGGATTGGTGCAGGGCACAGGGTTTCAGGTTCTTGGATCATTGGAACCTCTTCTGTGGCAGGGGTGACCTGTACAAGAAGGATGGGTTGCACCTAAACTTGAGGGGAATCAATATCCAGGCTGGGAGATTCACTAGTGCTACTCAGAACAGGTTAAACTAGTTTGGCAGGGGGGTGGGAACAACAGCACCAGCTCAGAAAGTGGGGGGATGGAGGAGAAGGTAAAAACAGGCTGGAGCAAAGTAATGGTTACGATGGGACGGAGAGTTTGAAGTGTGTGTATTTAATGCTGGGAGTATTATAGATAAAAGTGAAGAACCTAGAGCATGGAACTCTGATGTTGTGGCCACTACAGGGACTTTGTTGGGAGAGAGACAGGAATGGGCACTTAATGTTCCAGAGTTTTGATTTTTCAGAAAATATAGAGAGGGAGGTAAAAGTGCACTACTAATCAGGAACTGCACTCTAGGGGACATAATGGAGGCTCGTCCACTTGTCCATCAGGAAGCTGCAGACTGACCACTCCTCACTGCACGTAAATGGATCCTCCATGGAGAGAGTTAGGCACACCAAGTGTCTGGGAGTGCACCTGGGCAACACCACCTCCGTAGTGAAGAAAGCACAGTAGTGTCTCGACTTCCTGAGGAGATTAAGGCAAGCTAGACTCCTGCCTCCCCCCACCCCCACTGAAAGTGTCCTGACTAGCTGCATCACCGTCTGGTTTGGGAATTGCAAGGCATCTGACCGACAAAGGATTGCGAGGACGGCTGAGAGGATTATCGGGGTCTCTTTTCCACGCATCTGAGATATTTACCAGGAGAGCTGCTCACACAGGGCCCTTCGCATTGTCAGTGATCCCTGCCATCCATCCAACAATCAATCTCTTTGAACCCCCCTGCCCCATCACCATCAGACAGGAGGTACAGTAGCATCAGGACAAGGACTGTTAGATTAGGAAACAGCTTCTTCCCCCAGGCCGTGAGCCTACTGAACTCCCAGCCACTGCCCAGGTCTCACCACCTACCAAGTGTTATACTCTTTACTCTTTAACTTGTGTCATAAATGCACCTTTTTAAAAATTTATTTGGGGTAACATTCTGCTGTGTGTGAGTGATATGTACTGTGTCGTGCACCCTGATCCGGAGGAACGTTGTTCATTTAGTGGTATAACTGCATACAGTTGAAATGACAATATATTTGTCTGGAAGTCAACATTGAACACCTTCAGTGCTACACTTTACTGCCTATACTGTAACTGCAGCACCATCTCTGCTGGATTTGTCGTTACGGTGCAATAGGACACACAGGGATTGAGTGAATGAGTCTGGTGCAGTTTCTGTGAGACAGGCTTCAGCAAGCAACTTTAAGGCAGCTTTTCCAACTCAAAGACACCAGCCTAAATTGGTTGCCACTGACTTTGCTGTGTGCCAATCCAATCTTAGTGTTTATATCAGATTATCAGATCATGTGTTCAGTGTTATCCTTTATCCTAGAAGTGTTTCAGGTGGGTTACTACTGAAATGGCTTGCTCAGCTACTTAAATTCATTAACTATTTTGTATGGGTCTGGATTGAGTAAGGACTGCAGAGCTTTCGCAGATGGACTCCCATGAGCCAGGTCGCCTTTTCATGATTATCTGGATTACTTAAAAAAGAAATTTTAAATTCCACAGCCGCCATAACCATTGTGCCACAACTGTAGCACCACAGGCATGATCTAAAGGTTATCATGGGTACATGATGACAAAGGCTAGGAATTAAATATTCGGAAACCTCCAAATGCCACAAGTCCAACACAGGAGGAGGCAGAGCTGTAGGGTTTAGAAACAGTGACAATTATGGAATGGTGACAATATTGACATTAGGATGGTACACTGAAAGGGAATCCGTCGATGGTCGTGCTCCAACGCATTTGCAGCCCTTCCCCTGTGCGGTGGCTGGGGTTGCGGTTCTGGTGACTTACTGTCACTGAGCTCCCATGCCACACGGTAAGAACGTTTAGGGCAGTGAGTGGGATAGTATCAAGCTCCTTAAGTTCTGGGATACACACTCATCAGGGCAAGTGGATGAAATTCCAGGGGACTCCTGATCTGTGCATTGCAGATGGTGGAAATGATTCTTGTATCTGGAGATGAGTTACCCAACGTCCATTTCATGGTGGTAATGGTAATGCCAATGACACTGAAGGATCGTTGGTCTGACTCTCCCCTGATGGAGGCAGTCATTGCCTGCCGAGCCCGTCCATGCTGCAATGCTGTCGGGTCCTGCTGCTTCACGTGCTGGGGACTGTGAATGGAGCTGGACCTCGTGCAGCAACTCATCTTGCCTTTACCACTCATGCATGGGCTGATGCTCCGGTTTCCTTGCATGCAGGTATGTATGGTCAGGGTCATTTGCTGGGGTGTTACAAATGTAAATGAGCACTGTTTAATCATCAGTGAACATCCCCATTTCTGACCTTCACTCCACTGATGAGCTAGAACAGCAGATCAGAAGCACAGGAGATTCTGCAGAGCCACACACACAAAATGCTGGAGGAACTCAGCAGGCCAGGAAGCATCTCTGGGAGTGAATACACTTGACATTTCGGGACTGGAAAGGCATGGGGAAGATGGGGCTGAAGGAATAAGGGGGTAAAGCAAAAAGCAGGGAGGTGAGGGGCTAAAGAAGGAGAGTTGACCATGAGAGAAAGGGAGGAGGAGGGGCATCAGGGTGATAGGCAGGCGAGGTAACGGGAGGGCCAGAGTGAGGAATTGAAAATCGGGCAGGGGAGGGGAGAAATGACCGAAGTTAGAGAACCTGAGATTCACACCATCAGGCTGGAGGCTACCCAGAGGGAATACGAGGTGTTGCTCCTCATCCTGGCAGTAGAGGAGGCCAAGGACAGACCTGCTGGAATGGGAATTGAAATGGCTGGCTAGTGACACAGTTGGTTAAGCAGGGTTAACCAATACTGACTGGTCCCACTACCCAGCGTAAGGGCTCCTTTATTGATATCATGTGATTATCCTCAAATGGAAGATAACAAGTGCCAAGGACAACATGGTTTAAAAAGAGGATCAGAAGCCACAACAGTGGCGGGGAAGGGAGGTGCTCGTGATTGTGGATGGAACGTGTAGTGAGATCAGAACTCACTTCTTTCATGGGTGGTGGAAATAAACCCATCAGGCAGGAAATGGATAACCAGGCAAGATAAAATTAATTGATATGGAAATGGTATCCCAAGGGTTTGGCTAGACTCAGGGAGGCGAATGAAATCCCTCTGTGCTGTGACGGTGCGACAAGTCCAGTGTGTCATAGTTCAACAACGTCAGTTTATTAAATGGGTACGAGAGATGACTGTGATAAAATAGCCTGAGATGTTTCAGACAAAATTAAGTAAAACATTACTTGCACCCATACAATCTATAATCAGTAGATTATTCCATAACAGTAGTTCTCCAGTTGAGGTATTAGTAAGACATAATGTTATTTGGTGTCTTAGATAGTAATAATTTCAAGTGTTACCTGGAAAATTTTCCTGTTACATTGTGCGAACACTGAACCGAAGTTCCACAAAGCGTTATCAAGGACAAAGATGACCAAAGTACCAAAGAAATACCTCAGCACTACAATGACCCCTCGTCAGTAGTACCTTGTGAAGTACTGAGTATTCCAAAATAGACAAGGATGAAGAAGGCCATTTTTGCCTCCTCATTGAGCCAAGTGACAAAAAAATCAACATACCAACAAGTCAACTTCCAGTGTCCAACTGCTTCGAAAATAAAACCAGTTTCAGCATCTTTCCACATAGTATACAGCATTTATTTTCCACAACTGTCACTCTCCCACCCTTCTGATGACACTTGCTCAAAATAAAAAGCAAAATTGAATTGAGGAGTCGAAAGGCCATAACATCACCCAGCCCCACCTCGAGTGGAAATGTCCTTTCCTCATCCACGTTAACAGCATCTGGTGGGTCTCATTGAGACCGACCCCCTCCACACACACATCATACGTACACAAACACCACGCACACTCACACAGTACACACACATCATGTACACTCACATGTAGTACACACATATAGTACGTAAACACACACACACCATACACACATCACAGTACACACACATCACATACACAGTACACACACAATCATACACAGTACACATACAATCGCACACAATACACACACATCATATACACACACACAGCTTATCTCATGAAAGTGCACTGGCCAGACCCCCGGCGCACGTACCTGTGTCATCGAGCTCCGCCCTCGGCCGGCGCCGGTGGTCGGGGTCGGGGTCGGGGTCGGGGTCGGGCTGCGGGTGCTGCCCCCGCGCCCTGTAGCCGGGCGGCAGAGCGGGTCCGATGAGCGGCGCGCTCTCCTCAGACATGACAGGCCGCAGGCCGACTCGATGTCGTCACCAACCGCCAGACAGTTCACTTTGCAACAGGCATGTTGTCCATCCGCCTGTCCTGTGGGGTCGGATCACCCGGACGGGGAGTGACGCCCGTTCTCCGGATAACGAGGCCCAGGTACCAGGTGGGAGGGGGGAGGTCCGTCTCTGGTCCTCCCGCTAGAGCGCCCCCAGTGCTCGGAGAACAGGGGTGGTACAGCCGGACGGCGAATGACGTATAAAGCGAGCGCCAGCATACAGAGATCATTCCGATAGGAGGACGGGGAATTACGTATAAAGTAAGCGCCAGCATGTAGTGATTGTTCGGCCGGCTGACGGAGAATCACAAACAATAGAGAATCTGCAGCTGCCGGAAATCCAATCAACACACACAAAACGCTGGAAGAACTCAGCAGGCCAGCCAGCATCTGTGGGGAAAAAAAAAGCACAATCGACGTTTCGGACCGAGACGCGTCTTTTGATGCTGTTGAGTTCCTCCAGCATTTGGTGGGCGGGAAATGAAACATAACAAAAAGCGCCGGCGAGTCGTCATCATTCAGTGCGGGGAATGACGTATAAAGCGAGCGCCGGCATGTGGTGATGGTTCAGCGCGGCGGCGCCTTCTCTGGGGAAATGCAGCAGTCTGGATTTTACCCGCCGCCCGTTTTCAGTCCACCGTCTTCCGTCCTGCGGCCTCCGGTTTTCTCTTTGCAGCAGCAGTGCCCTCCTGTCTGGGATGGGGGAGCTATGGCGGGCCCGAGGTTCGGGCCGTCCTGGGGAGTCGGGGCCGGGGCCGGGGCCGGCTACCGTCACTCCTCCTGGTTGAACGCCGGCCGCGGCGGCCAGTTTCAGGGTAAACGGATTCTCCTGTCGCGTTAGTTAGTTAGTCTGATCTCAGGGTAATGGAGGCAGATGATAAAACAGACTGAAGTCAGCACGGTTTCCTCCAGGGAAAATCCTTTGAGACAATGATGGGCAAAGGAGAGCGGGCGGATGTCGTTCACTTAGATTTTCAGAAGGCCTTTGACAAGGTGTCATACATAAGGTTTCACAGGAAAGATACCAGCATGGATAGAAATTGGCTGACTGGCAGGCGGTGAAGAGTGGGAATAAAGGGGCCATGTCAGGTTGGCTCCTGGTGACTAGTGGTGTTCCACAGGGGTCGGTGTCAGAAATGCTTTTTTTAATGCTCATTGTCAATGATTTGGATGGTGGAATTGATGGTTTTGGACATGTGTGGAGTTTGTTAGGTACTTGAACAGTGAGGGTGTGAAAGGTTACGCGTAGCGGGGTGGGGGTGGGTGAGAGGTTTAATAAGTCAGTCAGAATGGAACGGCAAAGAAATCTCAATGGACTGAGTGGCCTAATTCTGCCTCTGTGTCTTATGGCATAAACCTTGGTATTTAAAAAAAAAGCAACTTGCTGATTGGGGCCCATGATGCACAATGTCCGACTATTGAAGACTGATAAAAAAACAGCTTGCAGAGATTTAAAAAGAAAAATTGCAATTAGTTTTCAGCGTGCATTGACTGAAATCCACTGTGTGTTGTGTGTGTTTAAAGGGCTTGGGCTAAAATCAAGATGCACTGTTGGAGAGAATTTCAGTGTTAATCAGAAGTTGTTTCCAAGATGAGTAATAATTGTTAGAAGTCACGGGAGGTTAATCATGTGTTGGAATTGTATATAGATGATCTGTATGCAATTAGGGCTGGTATTTATTCTTCATGGTCTGTTCGTGACTCCTCAAATTGCTTGCAGTTAGAATCAGATTCATTAAACAAGATAGCTGATGTAATTTCCTGTACACGAGAGTAAAGGAGAATGAAATAGTTGCTACTCAACATCTGATGCAGCATAGTCATGAAAGATAGCGCCCAATAATAAAGGGGAGGGGAACGTTGACTCAGACCATGAGAGGCCTGCGTCGGGCATTTTCATGCCTTACAAGGCGCAGATTGGAAGTCTGTGTGGGGCACCACACCTCTCACAGGCTAGAGCAATGTGTGGTTAAGTGCCTTGTTCAAGGGCACAAACATGTTGCCACAGCTGAGGCTCGAACTAGCAACCTTGAGATCACTGGACGAACGCCTTAACACTTGGCCATGTACCCACACGTAATAATAAAATAAACACAATAATGATAGATGCATGAAATTGATTGTATGTCACTAAAGTGACGTTAGGCTGTACACAAGGTGACTGATGGGAATAATCAAGTAGTGGTTGATGGAGGTGTTGATAGGGCTTACTGCTTGGAGAAAGGAACTGTTTGAGTCTGGTGTGGATGCTATGTAGCCTCCCTGATGGGAGTGGGACAAACTGTCCCTGAGCAGGGTGGGTGTGATCCTTTGCAATGTTACTGGCCTGTCTGTGTGTGTGTACAGTATGTCATAGATGGTGGATTGGCTGTTACCGGGGAAGTGTTAGGCACCTTTGACTGCCCATTGTCGAGCCTTCCTGTCCACTGCAGTGAGGTTTCAGTGTTAAGCATGTTGTAGCTCGTCAGGAGCTACACGAGCTGTACACGGGAGCTACACGAGCTGTACACGGGAGCTACACGAGCTGTACACGAGATATACAAACTCCAGCTCTCTTCAGCTTCCTCACAGAGTTGTTGGAGAACTTTTCTGACTGTATAGGACAGGGGTAGGCAACCTTAAGCACAAATGATTTTCTAGCATGTGTTATTCATTAATTTGAGGCAAAACATAACTAGATGTATTTAAATGGATAATTCCCAGATTTCAAGTTTTTAATGGCATTTATCTGGCCCACCGTCTGCTCATTAATACGCGATCCGGCCCACAGAAGCAAAAAGGTTGCCGACCCCTGGTGTAGGATGTTTGCTGGGACCATGAGAGGCTGGTGCGAGACGGGCAGTCCCAGGAGTTTGAAACTGCTCGCTGCAGTGTCGTCGATGTAAAAGGGTGCGTCTGGTGCGAGTTCTCCTGAAGTTGAAAGCCATCTCCTTTGTCTTGGTAACATCCAAGGAAGGGATTATTTGTCTGGAAGCAGGCCTCAAGCTCTTCCAGTGTCATGTGTTGTGAAATCTGTTGTGCGGCAGCAGGAGCAAAATGACAACAGATAAAGGAGTGACCGGGAACTACAGGCCAATCCACAAAACGCAGGCCCAGAACTTTGGTACAGCCCTCTGACAGCATCGGGGGGGAGAGAGAGACCCTTCGAGCACAGGGACCTTCCCTCAGGAGCAGCGGGGGGGGTGGGGAGAGAGACCATCACGTGCAGACACCTTTGAGAGGTTGGTAGACGGCACTGAACTCTCCCCTCGAAGATTTCAATCTTCCTTGACACTTTAATCATGGACCATTTAGAAATATGAGGGCAGAAGAAAATAAGTTTTCACCAGCAAGCAAGTTCAGCATTCAGCGCTGGAACTTTATAAGCTCAGGTAGACGCATCTGCCGTGTTTCATTCCCTTCTGGGCCGCCCCATCGGGAAGGACGTGGAGGCTTTGCAGAGGGTGCAGTGGATCCAGGATGCTGTGAGGAAAGGTTTTCTCTGGAGCAGTGGAGGCTGGGGGGGGGGGCGGTGGTGGAGTTGACTGTAGTTTCTAAGGTCATAAGAGGGTTGGAGAACTGGTATCTTCATCCCAGGGTCAAAATGTTTAATAATAGAGGGTGTATTTAATGTGGGAGGGGATAGGCTCAAAGGAGATGGGTGGGGCAAGTATTTTGTGTGGAGAGAGGTGGGTGCCTGGAATGTGTGCAAAAGCTTCTTGGATAGGTACATGAATGGAGGGTCTGGATGTTGTGTAGCAGAAGGAATTGGTTCAGTTGGGCATTTAATAACTGGCTTAATTAGTTCTGCACAACAGTGTGGGCTGAAGGGGCTGTTCCTGGGCTATACTGTTCTTTGAAACAAGTTCTGAGTTGTTTACATGGGGTGTGATTTTTAATTGTGACATCCTCACTGTTCCCATAAATATTCAACAAATGGGTATCTATGGGGATTGCTGAGTGGATTTTTAATAAGCAACTATCAAATGCAGCTCACTTTACTATTTATTGATTTCATTTAAATTGCCCGTGGCCGTGTGAAACATCAAGGAATAACCGCTTTCCAGCTCTGGGCTGTGTTACAGAACTCATTTAAACCTTGTCACTGAGTTTTTAAAAAAAAAAACAACAACAACTACAACTCTGGAGATCTAATCCTATCCTGTTCCTTCCTCTGACGTATTGACCCTATTACACGGAGCTTTGTTTTATTTTTTCAATGTATTGAGGTACAGAGCAGGCCCTTCAGTCCTTCGAGCTGCACCGCCCAGCAAACCCCCCCAGTTAACCCTCCTGTCATCACAGGACAGTTTACAGTGACCAATTGACCTACTAACTGGTACATCTTTGGACTGTGGGAGGAACTGGAGCACCCGGAGGAAACCCACACGTTCCATGGGGAGGATGTACAGACTACTTGCGGAGGACCCCAGATTCAACCCCGACTGACCACACTGCACTTCTCACTACCCTACCGGGCAGTTGAATGAAGCTGCACTGCTTTTGGGGCGCAGTTTGAATGTCCTCAGGTTAACTGAGCACAAGAGTCTGCTTTGGCTCATACCAGAGCTGTTTCAGTCTGCAAGAATCCAATTTTTGACATTTTTTAAATGAATTTATGTCGGTATTTATTTGTACTTTGCAGTACCCCACAGGTTTGGAGGTTTGCGTGTCTCAATAACCCGGAGAGCTATAGTGGCTGGAGTCAGGCCTTTATGCTTTGGCCCTTGGTAGGGTCATCCATGCCGAACAGGTCAAAGGGTAGAGGCCAGAATGAGAGTTGTCCACTGATTCTCCAGGTTCGTTGAGGGGTGGGGGGGGGGAGGAGGTTCAGATCAGGGCAACAACCCTGACCGGCCAATAAAAAATCATGGAAACAGCACTGAAGAATCTTCCGACATCTGGATGAGTCAAAGGACAGACAGGTTTTCATTGCTGCTGGAAAGGCCAGTGGCACAAAGGGCAGTGAGGGAGAAGAGAGGAGTTGGTATTTCAACTCTCTACAGATGTAGTCGAATTTGTGTCAGCTTCCAACATTAAAGGTCATTTCTGATGTTAGGTAGTAACTTAAGTTTGTTTATGCAAGACCTAACTTACTTTCTTCTGTTCCCTCTTTCCCCGTTTGTTCATAAATAAAACCAGATAACCTCGGCCAGTTTTGCCAGAAGTGGCCAAGCCAGCAAGCTTCAGCCTACTGGGGCCTAGGAACCAACCAGTCTGACACCAGACAACACCAGGTAATGTCAAATGTGCACGCTTCAACTCCAGTTGCTGCTCCCTGCAGCAGACCGAGATTACGCAGGCGGTTTGTTTTTGTGGCAAGTGATTTCCCGCCCAAGGTCGCAAACACTTGATGCGGGACGTGGTCAGTAAAAACTCTGTAAGCACAGGAAGGGTCGGGAGTGTGTGGAGTTAGACTGGAGTCCAGACTTTGCCGGTAGATGCCAGTTGAACTGTCTGAATTTAATCTCGATTGTCCAGTATTTGTGCTGCTTGGGTCCTGCATTTGGTTTCAAGTGTCGAATTGCTCTGCCTTGGGCAGAGCCCTGTGAGTTTATACTGATTGTGCTTCCTGATCGGTTCAGGGCATCAAAGGATATGACGAGAAGGCAGGTGTCTGGGGTTTGAGTGGGATCCGGGATCAGCCATGATGGAATGGTAGAGCAGACTTGATGGGCTGAATGGCCTGATTCTGTTCCTGTAGTCTATACTGTCTCTTGGGAAGGAGTCAGCCAAGATTGCTCTATTTCATTCCTCAGACCCACACTTTATTTGTCTGGTGCCCATTCTGTTTCCTTGGAGGTTTACACATCCTTTGCGGCAGTGAGTTCCACTTGGTAACTAAAGAGTAAGAACTTTTCCCTCTCTCCTTAACATCTCCTAACAAATTTCAGGTTGGACATCTTTGTTGCCAGGTCCCTGAACCACCTTCTCAAATGGAACAGATTACACCTACCTAAAGCAGACATGACCTTGTACACCTCTACCCTTTCAACCATTTTCTGCTACTGACAGAATAATCACAGCTGCTTCATTCTAGTTTGCTAGCTGCAGTCCTCCATCAATGTCACTGTTTTACTCAGCTTCCCTATTGTGGAATCCAGGAGTGGTGAAACTCTGGGCACAGATTAGTCCCAAGTAAATGGGTAAATCTGGCAAACAAATGTGGGTCATTCCCTTTTGACCTAAGATAATGTTATTTTTCACCTTTGGGGGGGGGAAAAAATAAGAAACTAGAATACAAAAGGAAACATGGATCCATACAAATAGATGATTAAAATATCATGGATCTGTACAGAAAATAATTAAAAGCTTGTGAATATTGGCAAACAGGAAAACAAGTTGGGGGGGGTGGGGGGAGGATCTGCCATGATTGAATGACAGAGCAGACATGATGCTCATTGACCTAATTCTGCTCCTATGTCTTATGGTAAACTTTATTCTCTGGCTGTACAATGTGCAGGTCATATCCAACCAGAAAGCGTATAGCGCAGTATCTGAAATACATCTTATGGAAAGTTTTGTTTGATGAACTTCAATACAAAATAAATTACAAAAAAGAGAATGTGTTGGCCCTGCTGTGTAGATTTGCAAGGAAGGTATATGGTTACTGAAACTGAATTGTAAGGAGAAACTGTGGAAACATGGCTTGTTTTCCTCAGAGATTGGATTAAGAAGCAATTAGAATGAGATTTCTATAATTAAAGATGGGGGGGGACTTGGCATTGAGGGGGTATATAAATGCTAAGGGACATTGAGTGGGGAATATGTGGAGTTTTAACATCCGATCTCACTGCATGGCAAGTTAAACACAGCAGCTGTGACGTGGTCCCAGGGATCTCTGGAGTTTTGCTGACCTATTGCAATAGGTCTTCAACAGTCTGACGGCAAAACAGCTGAAGTCACAAATAGGCAGCTGTTTCAATGTGGTGGCATATTTTGCTGTAGCTTTACAATCTGCTGGGAAGCAAAACCACTAAGTCTTGAAAGTAAATGGGGGAAAAGTGTGATCATTGTCCTTTCTAGCAACATTTTACACAGTGCATTACATCACTTTGCTCAATGTAATTATTTATCTCTTCCTTTTATAAAAAAAAAAAAAAAAAAATTCTGATGCTTGTTTTAACATGCTAAGGTTGCTGGGTTGGTTACTTGACACTGAGCAGTAAAGATTTTTCAGGTTATTTCAGAGAGGCAGAAGAAAAGGCTGTGTGATTTGCCATTGGCATTCAAGTGTTAATCTGATTTTCTGCTTTGCTTTCTAATAGAAAAAGAAGAAGAAGAAGGAGCCCCTATACACACACTACTGCGATACCTGTGACCGAGGATTCAAACACCAGGAAAAATACAGCGAGCATGTGTCACAGCACATCCAAGTAAGAGAATATAGATTGTGCTAAGTGTCTCTCGGTACAAGTATCAGCAGATATTGAGCTCTCCTGGAATTGTCAAAATTACAGAACAACTCCCTGCTCAAACCAGAGGTGTTGAAATTTAACACATTCTCGGTTTGCTCTGACGCAGTTCTCGCAGAGTGAGTGGTTTGGACGCTGGGTACTGGAAGAGCTGAATGCAGGTCCAGACCAGCCTACTGGTAACAATATACTTCTTCCTGTAGCTGTCCAGCTTTGGGAACTTTAGGGATCCGAGTGAATAGAAGCATAAATAGTTCACCAGTTGGCCACAGCTTTGTATACTTGTGCATGTGTGTGTGGGGAAAAATTAGACGTGGTATGGTCCAAACAGAGATCGTCTGGTGTTAGTTAGAGAAGTCATTTCAAAGTATGTACAAGGAATACAACTGAGATTCGTCCCCTCTCAGGCAGCCACGAAACAAAGAAACATCACTGAACCCGTCAGGAAAACATCAAACACCCAAGGTGGGGAAGAAGGCGCAACTCGCGTGGGCAACAAAAAAAATTACTGCTGTACTCTAAAGCTATGTGTTAGTTCCTAATAGTTGTTGATGGAGGAATTCATCCAGTGTACACTGCTGTGTTCTTTTGATTGACTGTAAATGAGGAAAATCGGCTCAGGCACCTAATGCAGTTAATGTGTAGTCTTCATACAATACTTTTGATAATTGCATCCTCAGAATCATTGTAACATTCAAGATGATCATCGATACTTTCATATTCTTTGTAGTTCCTAACTTGAAGTGGTGAAATCATTTCATTTTTACTCCAGCTTGTTTCTGGCATCTTCAAGTCTTTGAGTGCTTGAAGCCGTAAAGAGCAAAACAGTTCCAAATTGTCTTACTGCTTATTTCTCGCCGATTATCAGTGACAAAAGATCATCAGTGATTGAACACAAACTCATGCAACCAGTGTTATTTTAAAAACCGTTCATCCTAAGCATGATGTAGTGTCCAACGCTTGACTGATGCTAGTTAGAAACTGTTTCCGGAAACAGTAATGGTTTCCTGCATGAATTAAGCAGTTTAGTATCCCAAATGAACAAAGGAAATCCAACTGTTTTCTCAATTAGTTTCTCTTCTTTAAGAGTAGTCCCAAATTAATTGGGGCAGCCGCTTACCGTTGACCCAATTAATCAGAATGCCCTACACTGAAACACTGACAGCTTCTGAAGTTTGTCAGGATGTGTTGATGATACACTCTGTGCTTTGCCCGAGACCTTCCACATCTGGGTCATGTGTGCATCTCCAGGCCAGTGTAACAGCCCTCTGCGTCTGGCCAAATAAGTCTGGGTATTGGTTGGAAGGCCAGCCTGGGTGATGGAGTCAGCCGACATTATCTTTCAGTCAAGTGTCATAGCAAAATAAATGCGTAAATCAGACTAGTACAAAGATATTAGCCCAGTCAGTTATAGTATGTAGGATTTAGCCTAAGATTACTTCCAGTCCATTTCTTTGCTGTAGACAGTAAGTTTGATTTTTTTTTTGTGTTACTCATCAAATTTTTGTGCTATTGAGGAAGGGGTATGAAGGTGGAGAAAACATGGAATGGATTTACTGAATGGTCTGCATAAAGAACTTTGAGCAAAGGCAGCAAAGGGAAGGTTTGCTGGAGGTGTTCATTATCATGAAGGTTCAGGTTCGAACGAGTGAGGGTAATAACCATGTTCAAGGTGGTTAGTGAGGGAGGGGAGGCAAAATGAGAGAGGGGTTTCTCACTGGTAGTTATTTCTTTTCACCCTTCATGTGGAAGTACAAGTTGGGTCTGGGAAATGAACATGTATTTAGATATGCTAGAATCAATCTGAATGCCATGACACCACAAATGGCAATGAATGGATTGTTCCTGTGTCACAGCTGGAGAGCACGCTGGATTTTGTTTACATTATATCATTATCCTTCAGTCGTGCTTCACCTCTTCCAGAAGATTGTTTCTTGTATCCTTTGCTCACTGACTTGCTGGTTAAATCGTAGGACGTTCACACTGTTTCATTTATTCCATTTATTCTAATGTGTAGAGACCCTGCTTGCTACGTATCCAACTCCCTCCAATTACAAAATCAGGTTTATTATCACTGGCATGTGACGTGAAATCTGTTAACTTAGCAGCAGCAGTTCGATGCCATACGTAATCTAGCAGAGAGAAAAAAATAAATAAAATAAAACATAATTGATTTACTTGTTTGTTTGTTATGTATATTGAATAGATTTTTTTAAATGTGCAAAAACAGAAATATTGTGTATTTTTTTTTAAAAAGTGAGGTACTGTCCAAAGCTGCTTTCTTTCTTTATTAGTCTTTTTATTGATTTAAAAAGAGCATATTTAAACAAGAGGAGAATTATCTCAAATATATTTATCAATAACAATACAAAGAAAGTGAAATAGACATTATCAAAATCATACATAGTATTAAACTAATATGTAGCATATAATAAAAAAGAAGACAGCTAGTTCTCTTATCAATTCATGGAGACAGGAAAAAAAACTTTAAATTTTTAGATGAAGAAGAGAGGGGAAAAAACCCACTACTCTATACGAGAAAAGGCGGGGGAAAGGAATTGAGGATACGACCAAAAAAGGAAAGACTTTCTAAAACTTTGGGGGGAAAAAAATAATTGGAAGAGTAATAAATCAAATGAAAATATTGAATAAAAGGCCACCAGATTTGCTCAAATTTAAAGGATGTATCAAATATCCAATGACTTGTTTTCTGTAAACTTAAACAGGACATAATGGAGGAAAGCCAGTAGGTGGATTAGAACCCTTCCACTTCAGTAAAATGGCTCTCCTAGCCAATAACATATGATAGCCTTTTAACTTTGAGCGGAAACAGGAATATTTTCTGCTTCCGATTGGATAATCCCAAAGATTGCCGTAAGTAAATTGGGTTGTAGGTCCAGATCCAAGACTCTTGATAGCGTTTTAAAAACATTTCTCCAAAAATTATCTAGCTTTATACAAGACCAAAACATATGAGTTAAAGTGGCCACCTCAATATTACATCTGTCACAAATAGGATTGATGTTGGAAAAAATACACGCTAGTTTATCCTTTGACATATGGGCCCGATGCACTACCTTGAACTGTATCAAGGGATGGCGGGCACAAATAGATGAGTTATTAACCAAATGAAAAATTTTACTCCATTGATTATCTGAAAATGACTCTTGAAATTCCAGTTCCCAAGCATGTTTAATTTTATAATTGGGTATCATTCGTAAATTCAATAACTGTATAAATTATAGCTATCAACCCTTTTTGAAGTGGTTTAAGCTGAAAGAGAACATCTGTCATATTAGGTGGATAAGCAGAAGGGTAATTTGGCAGCAAACCATGTTTTTAAAAAAATAAATAAATAAATAATTTGTAAATATCTAAAAGAAGTGTACATTAAATAAATCGTATTTATCCACTAACTGAGAAAAAGACATTAAGCAACCCCCTAAAAACAAATCTGAAAAAGTTGTTATTCCCTTGGGTTTTCCAAGTTAGAAAGGCCTTATCCTAAATTGATGGTGTAAAAAAAATGTCCAAAGCTTCAATGTCCATTTAGGAATTGGATGACAGAGGGGAAGAAGCTGTTCCTGAATCGCTGAGTGTGTACCTTCAGGCTTCTGTACCTCCTACCTGATGGTAACAGTGAGAAAAGGGCATGTCCTGGGTATTTTGTAGGCTAGTACCCAAGATGGAGCTGACTAGGTTTACAACCTTCTGCAGCTTCTTTTGGTCCTGTGCAGTAGCCCCTCCATACCACACAGTGATGCAGCCTGTCAGAATGCTCTCCACGGTACAACTATAGAAGTTTTTGAGTGTATTTGTTGACATGCCAAATCTCTTCAAACTCCTAATAAAGTATAGCCACTGTCTTGCCTTCTTTATGACTACATCAATGTGTTGGGACCAGGTTAGATCCTCAGAGATCTTGACACCCAGGAACTTGAAGCTGCTCACTCTCTCCACTTCTGATCCCTCTATGAGGATTGATATATGTGTTCCTTCGTCTTACCCTTCCTGAAGTCCACAATCAGCTCTTTCGTCTTAACTGATGTTGAGTGCCAGGTTGTTGCTGCAGCACCATTCCACTCGTTGTCATACCTTACTCCTGTACCCCCTCTGTACAGTTGTAATGGCAACTCTTGGAATATATCAGTAGTTTAGGTGGGGGGGAATGTGATTTAAGAGCAGTGTGGGAGGGTTAATTGGAGTATGTTTATATATCAGAAGAAATAGCAAAAGGGGAAGAATGCTGACAAAGAGAGCTTAATGGAGAATGAAGAAAGGTTCTGGTGACCAGATGTTTTTGCTGTAGTTTATGGTGCAAGTGTAGTGTTTCTAGAAAGGGGACTGACGGAAAAGACCAGGATTAGAGCTGCAGGTCAAGGGAAGGACTGAATTGGAGCAGAGTAAACAAGTTTGCTTGCACATGGAAAACATGCCCATCCTTCGTGCATGCGCTTGGTGTGTTGAACTGTGCCATGAGTTAATCTAATTAAACTGCATTTTCAACTTTGGGAGTGTCAGCCAGCTGCTCAGGGTGAGGGTATTCACTGCTGCCCACGGGACACTCATTTCCCTTTCAACCTCGCTTCACCCTCTACCTCTTCACACTGTCCTGTCACTGCTGGTGTCCGTTTGCCTCTTGGAGTGGAATGTGAATGAGGTTCTGACCTTGCTTATCCTTTCCAGCTGCACAAAGGGAGGAGGAGACCGAGTGCTTTTTAAATTTTCACCTGTTTAGAATTCACAATACGACATTTCATAATTGAAGATCTCAAAGTGATGTCTTTGAGACTTGAATGCTCAGCATAACATTGTGTTTGTTAACTGGCATTGGAATACAGTTAATACTAGTTTAACAACTGTTTGTTATTGTACAGACTTGCTCCTGATGAAACTATTGAACGGGAAAGGTGCAGACTGACAACGGTTAATCTTGACCTCAGTTTAGTACTTGTTGCATTTTCCATTATGGCCCAAACCATTCTCTGCACTAAACTATTGTCTGTTGTCGTACTGAAAGGGACTTGTAAGATCAGAGGTGTTTTTCTACACAACAATATTATACAGGGGCTTAATCAATGAAAGACAGACCTAATACTGAAGAGGAGTGAATTTCTCTGTAGAGTTCTGTGTTTATCTCGGGGCTTAAATTACTTTAAATGCTTCTATATAAATGTAAAGTGGTTTTGTACCTCCCTTTTAATGAAAAGTTTGTTCAAAGGGAAATAATGCCAAAAATTATGGCTCTGTTTGTTGAACAATCAGTTCTGGATGATCAGAAGTGGTTGCAATTTAAGTACTGTAGAACTTTAGAGTCAATGTGCTTGTCTCTGTCACAGAAAGTTGTCTTCAGCAACTTACTTCACCCCATTTCCAGCCAACAGCCTGTGGTTTGACCCACAGCAATTCTTCCTTCTTCATGGAGAGATTTAAGCTTTTAATGAATGAGTTGAAAATCAAATAGACTGCTTTGTTTAAAATGGTTTTGGGGTGCTGAGTTCTCTTCCAAACCAGGAAAATGCCATTTCATCACAGACCTGGTGTGTCTTGCAAGTGGTCTGGAGGCTTTGGGAAATCATGAGGTGAACCTTTTGAAGAATGCACAAATGGTCAGACTGTTTGTGTGGCTTGTTTAACCGAGTTGGTGGTTAATGATCATGTCCCAGGTAATGGGGGATTCTAATCTGGTAATGACATTAAATGCAAAGTGGTAATGGTTAGGCACTCCCTTGTTGGAGATCATTGTCATGTACTTGAGCATAGAGACATTTATCACTAACAAATCAAGTGGTTTGCTGTTTGGAGACATTTTTAAAGAAGTTGAGCACTGACCATTGCTGAACTTTCTTGAACTTTGTGATCAAGATTAGATCATTAATGAATCATAGTTTGAATCTGAAATGCTCCGTCTGACATATGGGGGATTGTTGGAGACGGACTCTAACAATGTAGTGGTTTATTGTTGTCACATGTACCAAGATACAGTGAGAAGCTTGTCTTGCATACTGTTCATACAGGTCAAATCATTACACAATATGTTGAGCTAAAATAAGGTAAAGCAACAACATTAACAGTACACTACTTCAGAGAAGCACTTGGATCAGCTGGATGTTGGACGGCAGCTCAGCCCATGTACTGGTAAATGGAATTAGTGTGAATGGGTACTGGATAGCTGCACAGACTTGGCAGCTTGGCTGTCCCTGTTTCGAATTGAAAATAGTTCTGCGTATGACACTGGGATGAGGAACTTGGATAGATAATTAGTCTGCAATATTTTTTTCTTTGTCCAAGATATTAGTCCAGCCGGAAAAGAAACTTCCTCCGATTTCAGTGCTTTCAGTTTTACCAGAACGTCACACTTGGTTAAATGCTGTCAATGTCAAAGGTAGTTCTGCTCCCCTCATCGTGTGAATTCATTTGGTCATCTTGGGATAAGTTTAAAGAAACCAAGTAAGTTGTAAGAAGGAGAGAATTGTAAACAAGCTGAAGGAATGAGAATCTACCCTTTCTTTAAACTACTTGAGGCGTGACTGGGCTGCACCTTCCTGTTTTGTTTTTGTTTATTCCACACCAAGAATAGTGTGATTACCTGTACAAATTGCACTGGTGCGTGTCTGTATTACTGTTCACAAACTGATGAATGCATTTCCTAACAGAACTTTTGACATTATCACTTGCTGGCAGTGAAATTCTTATCATCAGAATCAGGTTTAATATCACTGGCAGGTGTCGTGAAATTAGTTCAGTCGTAGCAATATATCATTTCAAAAAAACTAAATTGCAGCAAGTATAATAATAAAAAAAAATGGGTGGGAGGGGAATAGTGAGATCGTATTCATGGATTCATTGTTCATTCAGAAATTGGGTGCCAGAAGGGAAGAAGTTGCTCCTGAAACGCTGAGGCACCCTGACGGTAGCAATGAGAAGAGGGCCTGTCCTGGGGTTGGGGGGGGGGGGGAAGATCCTCAATGATGGATGCTGCCTTTTCAGGCATCACGTTTGGGAGGTGCCCTCAATGCTGAGGAGGCCAGTGTGCATGATGGACGTGGCCGCTGAGCTGGCAGCTTTCTGCATCGTGCACTAAGGCTGTCCCTGTGCTGTACTGTTCTATTATTGAGGAGCTTCTTGTCCATTAACTGGTTGCTAGGGGAGGCTTCAAGACAGGTTTTTTTTTTGGAGGAATGGGTAATGGCCAAGAGCATAACTTCTGTCACTCTGCAGGGGCTCCTGTAAAATCTTCTCCATTGATCATACCTGTTGCCTCACTGAACCAATCAGATTCCAGGCCATAGTTTTGGTCTTACTTTGACTCGCAGACACAATCATTTACACGGATTTGTTTCCGTGATTGAGAAATATTTAGGGGAAAAATTAGCCCACCCTGTGCGTAAGACGTCACTACCTGGGTTTTTCCTTTTTCTTTGTATTCTTTATTTTTGCAAGAATTTATCCTTTTTTAATCGCCTCTTTCTCAACAGTTATTAGTGCTAAAAGCATTCTTTTTAATCATTAACTTCAGTTAATGCGCTGTTTGTTCTTTTATGATTTCTGGAGGAGAAATAGAAGCGTTGAATCTTTACAATGCAAGTCATTCAGCCGCACAATTCATTCTAGCTCTTGCATTTTGGTTATTTTCCTGCTGATTCCCCTTGGGGAAAGTACTTTTCTGTCTCTACGGTGTCTGTCAAATTGTCTTTTGAAAGTCCCAGTGGGCTTGAGGTGGTTTCTAGAAATTGTTAAATGCGGAAAATGTTTTTCTTCCTTCCCACCCGCTCTCAACGTATTCCCAGTGAGGAATATGTGAAACCTGAGTGTTTTGTACTGTCAGAAAGTTTCTTTAGTTCACTAGTTGTGCCAAGATTAATGTGCGTGAAGGGAAGCTGCAACAAATGAACTGACATTCAGTCAAATGTATCACTGTTTGGGGTATAGTGATAGTTTCAACAATATTTTGTTCAGGGGTTGCCTTGACAATAACATGAAGAGGGAAGAGATCAGTAGGTATTCCTTAAATGAAAACAAAAGTGATTTAGTTTTGGTCATGTAATAGAAAACACAGCCAACGTAAGCTGATATAATGTGTCTAATCCCTTTTCTGTCTGTCTCTCTAATCATTTTTCCCCTGTCTTTTTTATTAGTGCAAAGTTAAGGGTTGCAGTTTCAATGCCCACGAGAAGCTGGTTCAGATTCATTGGAGAAATGTAAGTGTTTTACTTGACCCAAAACTGTTTTGTGAAGAATTAAAATGGACTAAGTAGCTTATTGTTAATTTTATTTTATCTGTTGCATCACTCATTGGGAGAGTAAACACACATTATGCCAAATTGCTCTGCTCACTGCTTTTCTTGTCAACAGGCACATGGGCCAGGAGCAAGAAGAATTAAACTGGACACTCCAGAGGAAATTGCCAAGTGGCGAGAGGAGAGAAAGAGGTGAGCTTTATTAGCCCTGATTGTGTGGCTCTCATCTATCAGAGAGCAAACTAAAGCTTCATTCTGAGTTGTAGTCTGGGCTTTTTAACTGAATACTATCCCTGAAAGAACAGATGAGATCTGGCAACACACGTAAAAGTTGCTGGTGGGCCTGTTTTCTGATTGGGCAGAAAGTAGTGTGTTGTTGAGTTTGTGATTTAGGACACGAGTTCTCAGTCTGCTTGTGGCCCACTTGTGAATTTCATTTCTGTCTGTGGCCCCCCACCTTCCGTAGTCTCCATCTTTGGTCAACTATATACAGTCAATATTTATGTTTTAATAGGTTTGGGTATTATATGTTGAATATAATGTTACAAATCTATATGAAAAATAAAACTATTTCAAAGCTCTGAATTATAATAACGTTCTTCAACCAGCAATGAAAACGTGCTTAGTATTGTTACTTAGGGTATTTAGTGAGACACTTGTGACTGGTGCAAACTAGTGAGTTTCTGAAAATCGAAGATCACCTCTTTTCACATTAAGACAGTTATGAGATTTTGATGGCAGGTGAAGAGCTTGACTAAAACATCATTCATAGAAACATAGAAAATAGGTGCAGGAGTAGGCCATTCGGCCCTTCGAGCCTGCACCGCCATTTATTATGATCATGGCTGATCATCCAACTCAGAACCCAGCCTTCCCTCCATACCCCCTGACCCCTGTAGCCACAAGGGCCATATCTAACTTCCTTTTAAACATAGCTAATGAACTGGCCTCAACAGTTTGCTGTGGCAGAGAATTCCACAGATTCACCACTCTCTGTGTGAAGAAGTTTTTCCTAACCTCGGTCCTAAAAGGCTTCCCCTCTATCCTCAAACTGTGACCCCTCGTTCTAGACCTCCCCAACATCGGGAACAATCTTCCTGCATCTAGCCTGTCCAATCCCTTTAGGATCTTGTACGTTTCAATCAGATCCCCCCTCAATCTTCTAAATTCCAACGAGTACAAGCCCAGTTCATCCAGTCTTTCTTCATATGAAAGACCTGCCATCCCAGGAATCAATCTGGTGAACCTTCTTTGTACTCCCTCTATGGCAAAGATGTCTTTCCTCAGATTAGGGGACCAAAACTGCACACAATACTCCAGGTGTGGTCTCACCAAGGCCTTGTACAACTGCAGTAGTACCTCCCTGCTCCTGTACTCGAATCCTCTCGCTATAAATGCCAGCATACCGTTCGCCTTTTTCACCGCCTGCTGTACCTGCATGCCCACTTTCAATGACTGGTGTATAATGACACCCAGGTCTCGTTGCACCACCCCTTTTCCTAATCGGCCACCATTCAGATAATAATCTGATTTCCTATTTTTGCCACCAAAGTGGATAACTTCACATTTATCCACATTAAATTGCATCTGCCATGAGTTTGCCCACTCACCCAACCTATCCAAGTCACCCTGCATCCTCTTAGCATCCTCCTCACTGCTAACACTGCCACCCAGCTTCGTGTCATCCGCAAACTTGGAGATGCTGCATTTAATTCCCTCATCCAAGTCATTAATATATATTGTAAACAACTGGGGTCCCAGCACTGAGCCTTGCGGTACCCCACTAGTCACCGCCTGCCATTCTGAAAAGGTCCCGTTTATTCCCACTCTTTGCTTCCTGTCTGCTAACCAATTCTCCACCCACACCAATACCTTACCCCCAATACGGTGTGCTTTAAGTTTGCACACTAATCTCCTATGTGGGACCTTGTCAAAAGCCTTTTGAAAATCCAAATATACCACATCCACTGGTTCTCCCCTATCCACTCTACTAGTTACATCCTCAAAAAATTCTATGAGATTCGTCAGACATGATTTTCCTTTCACAAATCCATGCTGACTTTGTCCGATCATTTCACCGCTTTCCAAATGTGCTGTTATCACATCCTTGATAACTGACTCCAGCAGTTTCCCCACCACCGACGTTAGGCTAACCGGCCTATAATTCCCCGGTTTCTCACTCCCTTCTTTTTTAAAAAGTGGGGTTACATTAGCCACCCTCCAATCCTCAGGAACTAGTCCAGAATCTAACGAGTTTTGAAAAATTATCAGTAATGCATCCACTATTTCTTGGGCCACTTCCTTAAGCACTCTGGGATGCAGACCATCTGGCCCTGGGGATTTATCTGCCTTCAATCCCTTCAAGTTACCTAACACCACTTCCCTACTAACATGTATTTCGCTCAGTTCCTCCATCTCACTGGACCCTCTGTCCCTTACTATTTCTGGAAGATTATTTATGTCCTCCTTAGTGAAGACAGAACCAAAGTAATTATTCAATTGGTCTGCCATGTCCTTGCTCCCCATAATCAATTCACCTGTTTCTGTTTGCAGGGGACCTACATTTGTCTTTGTCAGTCTTTTCCTTTTTACATATCTATAAAAGCTTTTACAGTCTGTTTTTATGTTCTCTGCCAGTTTTCTCTCATAATCTTTTTTCCCCTTCCTAATTAAGCCCTTTGTCCTCCTCTGCTGAACTCTGAATTTCTCCCAGTCCTCAGGTGAGCCACTTTCTCTGGCTAATTTGTATGCTACTTCTTTGGAATTGATACTATCCCTAATTTCTCTTGTCAGCCACGGGTGCACTACCTTCCTTGATTTATTCTTTTGCCAAACTGGGATGAACAATTGTTGTAGTTCATCCATGCAACCTTTAAATGCCTGCCATTGCATATCCACCGTCAATCCTTGAAGTGTCATTTGCCAGTCTATCTTAGCTAATTCATGTCTCATACCTTCAAAGTTACCCCTCTTTAAGTTCAGAACCTTTGTTTCTGAATTAACTACGTCACTCTCCATGTTAATGAAGAATTCCACCATATTATGGTCACTCTTACCCAAGGGGCCTCTCACGACAAGATCGCTAATTAACCCTTCCTCATTGCTCAAAACCCAGTCCAGAATAGCCTGCTCTCTAGTCGGTTCCTCGACATGTTGGTTCAAAAAACCATCCCGCATACATTCCAAGAAATCCTCTTCCTCAGCACCTTTACCAATTTGGTTCACCCAGTCTACATGTAGATTGAAGTCACCCATTATAACTGCTGTTCCTTTATTGCACACATTTCTAATTTCCTGTTTAATACCATCTCCGACCTCACTACTACTGTTAGGTGGCCTGTACACAACTCCCACCAGCGTCTTCTGCCCCTTAGTGTTACGCAGCTCTACCCATATCGATTCCACATCTTCCCGGCTTATGTCCTTCCTTTCTATTGTGTTAATTTCTTTTTTAACCAGCAACGCCACCCCACCTCCCCTTCCTTCGTGTCTATCCCTCCTGAATATTGAATATCCCTGAACGATATGGGGTGGGAAATCCAATTTAAAAACAACTTTGCTTTCTCCCAGAGCTTTGTAAACTTATTTTGAATATCGCTAGTGATCCAGAATTTTTCCTTGCTGTTGGAATTTTGCTTGAGCTGCTGTGTCACTCCGCAGCTCAGTAAGACATTCTTGCAAAGTGGTG
The DNA here is from genome assembly GCF_963921235.1 of Mobula hypostoma. NCBI lineage: Eukaryota > Metazoa > Chordata > Chondrichthyes > Myliobatiformes > Myliobatidae > Mobula > Mobula hypostoma. The sequence goes on from NC_086102.1 coordinate 87,755,738, forward strand.
TCAACATCACGCACATTCACCCCACCATCTAATCTGGAAAGAGAATCTCCAGCAGGTCTCTGAACCAAAATTCCGTATCAGTGTGCAGTTGTTTCAAATGATCAAGATATACAATCAGATCATCATCTTGCAATTCTATTTTAAGAGTGGCCAGTGAAGGAAATTGCATAACTTGGTGTCCAATATTGCTGCTGAAGAGTTTTGAGTTTTCCAAGGAAAGTGGTAATAGCCTCTTTGCATGATATAAGGTTGCAGTTTTTTTCCTTGACCTTTGTATTTGAAAAACTTCATTTATTAAACAGTACCTTGAAAAAGTATTCAGCCCCCACAACTATTTTCACATTTTACTGCCTTATTTTTTAATATAAAATGTATTGAAGTAGTACTTTTGAACTATTCTAAAGAACATTGCATCATGTCATATCAAAAGAAGAAAATTCCCAACCTGTCAACATTTACTAAAAATTTTAAAAACCTAAATTGAGGCTGAAGAAGTTTCATCCCCTTACACGTTAACTTTGACATAGAAATTTGGAGAATCACCAGTTTTCAATGAATTCATTAGGATAAACACAGTAATGTCCAGCAGTATGGTATAGTAGATTTTCAACAGACCAAACCAAAATGAAGATGAAAGAACATTCAAGCCAAGTTGGGGAAATGATAATGGAGACACACAAAGCTGGGGAGGGTACAAGACCATCTCAAAGGCACTGAACATACCTTGGAGCTCAGTGCAGTCCTTCGTGAAAAAGTGAGGATAAAAAAAAAATGAGACCCCAGCCACTGCCGAGCTCAGGCTGCCTCCCCTCCTCCCAAAGACGGTCACTGGAGAAGAATGGCACTTGCAAGGCAGGCCACTGTGATGCCAACAGCCACCGAGTGAGTTACAGAAGTCAGTGTTGACCATGGCTGTCAGCTACCAAAAAAATAACTGTTCATCACCAGAGTGAAGCAAGGAGCTGGAAAAAATTACTGCTGACTCCAACCACCCTGTCACCTATTCACCAAATTACCATCAGGGAGACGCTACATGTCCATCACCACCAGGACTACACATCATCTCTGAAGCTTCTTTCCTGTAGCTATCTGGCTTCTCAACAAAACTCACTCGGGTGTGATACCCTGACTCTCCCTACACAACATCTGTAAAATGGTCTCTCCTGCTCTTTGATAAATAAATGTGAACAGACTAAATAATTAACTTTGATTATTGGCATCTGTGCTAATTGCTCATGGCTGTTTACACTATAATCTTGTAAATTGTCGGTTGTTATTGTGTTGTCTGTTATGGTATTGCCCTGCGTTTTTATGCTTGGCACTGAACCACAATCACTTCTGGTATGTTTCACTTACTGGCAGTGAAGTGATTCTGATATGTCATCAGAAGGTCTTCATTATCGGGTCATGTGCTTCCATCAGTCTGCAAGGCAAACTTCTTGCCTTGCAGTTGTGCAGCTGGTTGCTTTTCCACATCATCTAACACTTCATCAAAATGCTTTGATACTGATGAGGTGCTCGAGGATGGCTTGAATTCATCACAGTAGAAATTACAATGGAAACTGCAAGCTGAATCAATGATTCACCTATGTGAATTGCCAGCTTTTGCAATTAATTTTGAAATCTCAGAGGATGCAAGTTCACCTCTGTGTATCTTAGCTGCTTTTACACTAAACATTTGCTTTGCATCGGCCTTGATTGAAAATAATTACATTGTTTTTCTTTTGAAGTAATCCAGTGTCTTGTCTTTGTACGCTGTCTCGAAGTGCTTCCTCAGCGTACATGGCCGCATGCTTTCATTTGAAAGTGTAGTCATACAGATTAGACACGGTAGCTTCCTTTTGTCCTGTGGTGACGGAATAAAGTCATGGGCAAGACGCTCGATAGTCTTGCTGACATTTTTTCTTAATATATCTCTTTCTGCATGCAGGGAACAACAATTGAATATACGTGTTTTTTAAAAAATAGCTTTTTAGGCAGTTATCGGATACTGGTCAGTTTTATGCTATTAAATATGACAATTCTATGTGGTAGTAAAGAGTGCACTCGCAAAGCAAATTGAACTTTCTTTCAAAATGTGATGCATGTCAGGGATTGAGTGGAAGTTGTAATAGGTGGAAAGTGATCCTCGGGCAGACATCGTGCATTCCCTCCTCTCTGCTGTTTATTCCTTTCTGGCCGATGACCTCACTGTTGTACCTGCAGCCTCATGACACATTATCAAAGTATTGTCGTACGCACGGATCAGTGGAGGGAAAACAAGCAGCTTCCTGTTGCATACGTGCTGACTGGCCGTGCTGCAGCCAGCCCTGTCCAATCCATGACTGTAAGGTATAGGAGCAGAATGAGGCCGTTAGTCTGTTCTGCCATTTCATCATGGCTGATCCAGTCTCCCCTCAGCCCCAATCTCCTGCCCGCCACCTGCATCCCTTCATGCCCTGACCAATCAAATATCTATCAAACTCTTCGTTAAATATACATAAAGACTTGTCCTCCACAGCCGCCTGTGACAATGAATTCCACAAATTCACCAATCTCTGGCTAAAGAAGTTCCTCCTCATCTCTGTTCTAAAAGGACGCCCCTCTATTCTTAGGCTGTGTCCTCTGGTCTTAGACTCTCCCAACAAAGGAAACATCCTCTCCACATCCACTCTATCAAGGCCTTTCACTATTCAAGAAGTTTCAATTAAGTCACCCTCCATTCTTCTGAATTCTAGTGAATACAGGCCTAGAACCATCAAAAGCTCTTCATATGACAAGCCATTCAAGCCTGGAATTATTTTCATAAACTTCCTTTGAATCCTCTCCAGTTTCAGCACATCCTCTCTAAGATAAGGTGAGGGGTCCAAACCTGCTCACAATATTCTAAATGAGGCCTCACCAGTGCTTTATAACATCGCAATGTTACATCCTTGCTTCTATATTCTAGTCCTCTTGAAAAGAATTCTAACCTTGCATTTGCTTTCCTCACCACAGACTCGACCTGCAAGTTAACCTTTAGGAAATCCTGCACAAGGACTCCCAAGTCCCTTTGCACCTCAGTTTTTTGTATTTTCTCTCCACTTAGACCATACACTTCCCAACACTGTATTCCATCTGTCATTTAGATTAGGAGAATGGTAAAGTCCTTCTGTAGCTTCTACTTCCTCAAAACTTCATTCTACTCCACTATCTTCATATCTTCTGCAAACTTTGCAACAAAGCCATCGATTCCTTCATCCAAATCATTGACATATAACATAAAAGGAATCGATCTCAACACAGACCCCTGTAGACTACCACTAGTCACTGGCAGCCATCCAGAAAGGTTCCCTCTATTTCTACTCTTTGTCGCCTGCCAATCAGCCACTGCATTATCCATGCTAGAATCTTTCCTGTAATACCATGGGCTCATAACTTGTTAAGCAGACTTGTGTGGCACCTTGAAAAGGTCTTCTGAAAATCCAATATACAACATCAACTAGTTCTCCTTTGTCTATCCTGCTTGTGATTTCTTTAAAGAATTCCAATAGATTTGTCAGGCAAAGTTCTCCCTTGAGGAAACCATGTTGACTACGGCTTTTCTTTTCAATTTTTCTTAAAATTTTATTTTAAATTTTTTTTGGCTTAGCATAACAAAACTTTCAATTTCCAGATACATTTACTTTTCTTCCCCTTACAGATATCAGGTATCAGAACACGTCCATCAAAATATAGACATCACCACAACATCCTATACAAAAGCCCTTATTAGTATTGCAGACAGGTTTATCTACATACTGCAGACAAGGTTGCCATGTTTTATGAAAACTATTTGTTTTTGAGTGTACTATACATGTTAAGAAGTCCAAAGCAATGTATTCTATGATTAATTTATGCCAACGAAAAAGTCCAGGGGCCTTAAAATGTTCTTCCTCGCACAAGTCAGGATATTAAAAAATTTTTTTGATGTGTATTAATAATACGACTGCTGGGTAAGCCTAAGAGAAAAGACACTGGGTCCAGTTCAAGCTCCATCTTCAATCTTTTCCATTTCACCCAAAATATCACTCCAGCATGCCTGTAGTTTGGCACAAGTCCTAAACAGTGGGTGAAAGTTCCAGTATTTACTTTACGTTGAGCACACATTGGAGAAACCCCTGTCGTAAATTTCAAGACATGATCTGGAGTCAGATGGGCTCTTTGCAGAATTTTGAGTTGCAGTGCTTTAGTTCTATTACAAACTGAAATTTTCTTTGCATTATCACAGATGTCTTCCCATGTTTCAGCTGTAATTTCTACTCCCAGCTCTTCCTCCCAGACCCTTCCCAGCTGCTCAGTCTCTCCACAAGAACATTCATTCCCTCAGGATGCTGTAAAAAGTAGTAATACAGACTTCACCTTAGAATGAAATACCCTCTTCTATGTCAGAACTATAGAAATCAGTTAACAATGATGCTTTTTTTTCTGTATATAATCTCTTATCTGAAAGAAATGAGTAAGATCCTTGTTGGGTATGTTAAATTTCTGTACTATTTGACTAAAAGACATCATCGTTCCTTCAAACAAATCTCCAAGTTGGAAAATACCCTTAGAAATCCAAAGTTCAAATCCAGAATCCATTATGCCAGGCTGAAAACCTGGACTGCCGGTTATTGGAGTGAAGGGTGATATTTTCGCTGCGTTGCCCTCAATTTGTTGCACCACCCTCCAAGCCCTGACTGTATTTATTGTAATCGGATTGTGACAATATTCCTTAATTAGTTTCATCTTATTGAGGAAAAGCAAATTAATAAGAGGGCATTTTGCTTGTGAAGTTTCAATGTCTAGCCAAGTTGAGGAAGGGTCCCTGCAAACCCAGTCAACTACACAAGATAAAAAGGAACTTAACTGATATTTTTTGATGTCTGGAAAATCCAGACCCCCTAGACTATTAGGAAGCTGTAACTTCAACATTTTAATACAGGGTCTTTTTTCGTTCCAGATGAAACCAGCCATTTATTTATTTATTTATTTTTATAAAATTTAAAAAAAAAGTATTTGTTGAGTAAAGGTGACTGGAATCATTCGTATTGGGTAGAGCAGATGAGGAAGAATGTTCATTTTGAGCAAAGATATTTGGCCAAGCCAAGAAATGGGAAGAGTGCTCCATCGCTCAAGGTCCTGTTTGATTTTTGTCAAATTTTGTCAAACTGTGTAAAGTTAGCTTTGAACAATTGATCAAACGTAGGTGTGATAAATATGCCTAAGTAAACAAGCAGCATAGCCTCTGATTTAGTAAAGTTGATTTTATAACCTGAAAAGGCACTAAATTAATTGATGCATTGTATAAGGTGGTGCACTGATATAGCAGGGTTTGATAAGAAAATTAGAACATCATCCGCATACAATGTAATTTTATGTGACTTTAGTCCTATGTCTGGAGCAGACATTTTGGGGTCTCGCTAAATAGCCTCAGCCAATGGCTCGATCACTCGTGTGAGAAGTAGTGGTGATAAAGGGCAGCCCTGCCGGCTGCCCCTCAGAATACTAAAATTGTCCGGCCTAATACCATTAGTGAGAATCACAGCCAAAGAGTCATTATGAAGAACCTTCACCCACTTAATAAAATTATTGCCCAAACCAAATCGTTCTAAAGTGAAAAAAAGATACAGCCATTCGACACAATCAAAGACCTTTTCTGTATCTAAGGAAACCACCAGGTCCACTGCCTGTTGTTGACATGCCTGAATCACATTAAGTAATCTTCTGATATTGTTAGATGATCTATGGCCTTTTACAAAACCCTTTTGATCCTCTTTTATGATAAAAGGTAACACAGTTTCTAATTGCAACGCTAAGGTTTTAGATAAGATTTTGAAGTCAACATTTAACAATGAAATAGGCCTGTAGGAGGCACAATCTTCAGGACTCTTTCCTTTCTTAAGAATTAGGGAGATATTAGCTTCTCTCAATGATGGTGAGAGGAGACCACATTTAAATGCATGGTTGAGCATGTTTAGTATCGCCTCTGATAATAACCCTGTGAACTCTTTATAGAATTCACTGGTGAGTCCATCAGGACCAGGGGCCTTCCCACTTTGGAGCTGTCTCACAGCTTCCTGTATCTCATGTATAGATAACAAAGGTTCTGAACTTAAAGAGGGGTAACTTTGAAGGTATGAGACGTGAATTAGCTAAGATAGACTGGCAAATGACACTTAAAGGATTGACGGTGGATATGCAATGGCAAGCATTTAAAGATTGCATGGATGAGCTACAACAATTGTTCATCCCAGTTTGGCAAAAGAATAAATCAAGTAAGGTAGTGCACCCGTGGCTGACGAGAAATTAGGGATAGTATCAATTCCAAAGAAGAAGCATACAAATTAGCCAGAGAAAGTGGCTCACCTGAGGACTGGGAGAAATTCAGAGTTCAGCAGAGGAGGACAAGGGGCTTAATTAGGAAGGGGAAAAAAGATTATGAGAGAAAACTGGCAGGGAACATAAAAACTGACTGTAAAAGCTTTTATAGATATGTAAAAAGGAAAAGACTGGTAAAGACAAATGTAGGTCCCCTGCAGACAGAAACAGGTGAATTGATTATGGGGAGCAAGGACATGGCAGACCAATTGAATAATTACTTTGGTTCTGTCTTCACTAAGGAGGACATAAATAATCTTCCAGAAATAGTAGGGGACAGAGGGTCCAGTGAGATGGAGGAACTGAGCGAAATACTTGTTAGTAGGGAAGTGGTGTTAGGTAAATTGAAGGGATTGAAGGCAGATAAGTCCCCGGGGCCAGATGGTCTGCATCCCAGAGTGCTTAAGGAAGTAGCCCAAGAAATAGTGGATGCATTAGTGATAATTTTTCAAAACTCGTTAGATTCTGGACTAGTTCCTGAGGATTGGAGGGTGGCTAATGTAACCCCACTTTTTAAAAAAAAAAATGGGAGGGAGAGAGAAACCGGGGAATTATAGACTGGTTAGCCTAACGTCGGTGGTGGGGAAACTGCTGGAGTCAGTTATCAAGGATGTGATAACAGCACATTTGGAAAGCGGTGAAATGATCGGACAAAGTCAGCATGGATTTGTGAAAGGAAAATCATGTCTGACGAATCTCATAGAACTAGTAGAGTGGATAGGGGAGAACCAGTGGATGTGGTATATTTGGATTTTCAAAAGGCTTTTGACAAGGTCCCACACAGGAGATTAGTGTGCAAACTTAAAGCACACGGTATTGGGGGTAAGGTATTGGTGTGGGTGGAGAATTGGTTAGCAGACAGGAAGCAAAGAGTGGGAATAAACGGGACCTTTTCAGAATGGCAGGCAGTAACTAGTGGGGTACCGCAAGGCTCAGTGCTGGGACCCCAGTTGTTTACAATATATATTAATGACTTGGATGAGGGAATTAAATGCAGCATCTCCAAGTTTGCGGATGACACGAAGCTGGGTGGCAGTGTTAGCAGTGAGGAGGATGCTAAGAGGATGCAGGGTGACTTGGATAGGTTGGGTGAGTGGGCAAATTCATGGCAGATGCAATTTAATGTGGATAAATGTGAAGTTATCCACTTTGGTGGCAAAAATAGGAAAACAGATTATTATCTGAATGGTGGCCGATTAGGAAAAGGGGAGGTGCAACGAGACCTGGGTGTCATTATACACCAGTCATTGAAAGTGGGCATGTAGGTACAGCAGGCGGTGAAAAAGGCGAATGGTATGCTGGCATTTATAGTGAGAGGATTCGAGTACAGGAGCAGGGAGGTACTACTGCAGTTGTACAAGGCCTTGGTGAGACCACACCTGGAGTATTGTGTGCAGTTTTGGTCCCCTAATCTGAGGAAAGACATCTTTGCCATAGAGGGAGTACAAAGAAGGTTCACCAGATTGATTCCTGGGATGGCAGGACTTTCATATGAAGAAAGACTGGATGAATTGGGCTTGTACTCATTGGAATTTAGAAGATTGAGGGGGGATCTGATTGAAACGTATAAGATCCTAAAGGGATTGGACAGGCTAGATGTAGGAAGATTGTTCCCGATGTTGGGGAAGTCCAGAACGAGGGGCCACAGTTTGAGGATAGAGGGGAAGCCTTTTAGGACCGAGATTAGGAAAAACTTCTTCACACAGAGAGTGGTGAATCTGTGGAATTCTCTGCCACAGGAAACTGTTGAGGCCAGTTCATTGGCTATATTTAAGAGGGAGTTAGATATGGCCCTTGTGGCTACGGGGGTCAGGGGGTATGGAGGGAAGGCTGGGGCGGGGTTCTGAGTTGGATGATCAGCCATGATCATAATAAATGGCGGTGCAGGCTCGAAGGGCCAAATGGCCTACTCCTGCAGCTATTTTCTATGTTTCTATAACGGAGTATTGAGGAGGGACTGTTGTTCAGAAGAAATGCCTAGGAGACCTAAATTCCTGAAAAAGAACTCCATCCTAGATTGTCCATCATTACATTGCTCAGATTGATGTAGTTTAGAATAAAAATTCTTAAATACAACATTAATCAGTTTAGAATTATGAATGAGGGCTCTTGTCCCATCCCTAATTGAAGCAATAGTCTGAGAGGCATTTTTCTTTCTAGCTAAATAAGCCAAATACCTACCTGGTTTCTCATCATGTTCAAACAATTGTTGTTTAGCAAATGTCAATTTTCTTTTGGCTGCTTGTGTAAGTAAAGGGTTTAGTGTACAGCGTAGGGCTGTGATATTCTGTAACTTGGCTGCAGAAGGCTTATTAATATAATCCTTTTCAGCTGCCACAAGCCTTGCTTCCACTAGGCGCTGCTGTTCTGCAGCTTGTCACTTCTTACGAGCAGAGTAGGAGATAATTAATCCCCTTGCATCGGCCTTAGCGGTTTCCCAGAGCATCGATGGACTACTAGCTGATTTGGAATTAATAGATAGGAAGGTTTTGAATACAGAAGCAAAGTAGTCTATAAATTTATTATCTTTTAGAATAAAAGGATTCAGCCTCCGAAGTCTAGATCGTGTTGAATTATCTTTGCGCTTAATATTTAAATATACTGCTGCATGGTCAGAAATAGTGATATTTCCAATTGTGCAGGATGCAACTAAATCTAGGAGTGTTTTGGAGATTAGAAAAAGTCTATTCTGGTCTAACACTGGGTGGATTAGAAAAAAAATGGGAAGTCTTTGTCTTTGTCTGAGGGATATAACAACCTCCAGACATCCACAAGTCCTAGTTCTCCACATAAGCCCATGATTTGTTTAGACTGTGAGGAGAGCAATGGCGGGGCCATTAGGCACTCTGTCCATGAATGCGTTCATGAGACAATTAAAATCCCCACCTACAATAATGTTTTGTATTGAAAAGCTTGTAAGTTTGGAAAAAACATCTATTAGGAATTTGAGAGGATGAGTTGGAGGGCAGTAAACATTGAGAATACCATATTCCTCTCCATATATTGAAGCCTTAACAATCACAAATCTCCCATACTTATCCTTGATGCAGTCTAATAACTTAAAAGGTAGGTTCTTCCTAATTAAAATGGCCACCCCCCTGCTCCTGGTATTAAAAGATGAAAAATAGACTTGATCAAATCCACTCTGTTTTAGATGATCTTTATCATTTAAATATGTCTCCTGCAATAAACTATATCCACCCTCTCCTTTTTCAGGTTTAGTAGGATTTTCTTTCTCTTGATTGGTGAGTGACTCCCCTTAATGATCCAAGTGCACAATTTTAATATATTACTAGTCATAACCCTTTATAACAATCATGTGATTCCGGAGGAGAAGAAACCTGACTTAAGATCAGCTGAGCAGCAATAAGTAAATTTATATCTGAACCTTCTCGCACCCCATATTCTGCCCCATTGCCAATATGGCGGCATTTAACATAGTCAAAAATGAAAACAGGGCATAATTTATCAATATACCGATTTGTTACTGTCATGTTTAAACTCCTTCAGGCTGGAGCAGCACCGTTAATTTAAACAAGTAATGAAACTGTATCAATCAAAACAAACATGTTATAAGATATCTTGCCGTTGAGTAATGAAAAGGTAAAATAAAGCGACCATCGAGCATGTTATCGTCCATAACCAAGGCTGCACAATATAATGTATACAGTCTTTAGCCCAACGTGTCTACAAAAGTTTTAGCTTTGCCAGGAGAATGAAGTATTTTAGTGGTCCTGTTGTAGGTGATTTTCAGCACTGCTGGGTACAGCATAAAGTGCTGCATTCGGATTCTCTCAGCCACTTCTTTACCTGGTTGAATTCCTTGCACTTCTGAATAACGGCTGCTGAAAAATCTTGAAAAAAACATGAGCCTGGATCACTCGTATATTAAAGCCTGGGCATCAGTCCCGCGGTGCCTCGAAACTTCCATCACTCTTTGGTTATCACCGAAATTATGGAACGGCACGAGGACGTGTCGAGGGCGTTGGCCTGGGCCCGGTTTTGGCGCCAGTGTACGATGAGCTCTTTCCACTTTAATGCGTCCAGCCTTGGTTTCCAAATCAAGGAAATTAGGCAGCCAGCCCTCAAAAAAACTTCACCGGTTGTCTGCCTTCTGTACCTTCAGGTAGACCAATGATTCAGATATTCTTTCCCCTACCTCTGTTCTCAAAATCATTGATAAAGTCAGACAGGCTTTGAACTTGCTTTCTCAGCGCCCGGATGCGGCTTTGGGCTTGATCAGTTACAGTCTCTACCGCGGAGACTCGACCTCGGCTTCGGTCATTCTTGTATCAAGATTTTTAAGCTGCAATGTGTGGTTTTGGAATGTTAGAGAGAGTGGACCCAGCTTCCCATCCATCATTTTGGATATGTTCTCCGTAACTTCCTGAATTACTTGACGAAAAGCAGAATCCAACGTGTTAGCATAGCTAGCAGCAGCTAGCTCCTCAGCCCCGGGCGAGCACTCTGTGCAGTCCATTTTGGCAGCCTTTTTAGTGCTTTCGATGACATGATGTTGAAGCAGCTCAAAAAAAACTCATCAATGTTCATGTCATTAAATCCGATGCTTGAGCATTTTTTTAAAAAAAAGTTGAAACGGATAGGTTTATATGTGAAATTAACAGTGTTGCGGTGCTGAGCTCAGCAAAGCAGACCTTTCACTGCGCTCCCATCTTGAAATTCCCCCGCCTACAGCTTATTTTAACATGTGCCTCCAAGTACCCCAAGACTTCATCTTTAATTATCAACTCCCAACATCTTCCCAACCATTGAGGTCAGACTAATTGGCCTATACTTTCCCTTCTGCTTCTCTCCCTTCTTGAAGAGTGGAATGACATTTGCAATTTCCAGTCTTCTAGAACCATTCTAGAATCTTGTGATTCTTGAAAAATCATTACTAATGCCTCCATGATATCTTCAGCCACCTCTTTCAGAACCCTGGAGTGTACACCATCTGATCCAGGTGACGTATCTACCTTCAGATTTTTCAGTTTCCCAAGAACCTTCTCCCTAGTAATGGTAACTTCACACACTTAATGACCTCCTGACACCTGGAACTTCCAGCATACTGTTAGTGTCTTCCACAGCGAAGACTGATGCAAAATACTTATTCAGGTCATCCGCCATTTCCTTGTCTCCCATTGCTACCTCTCCAGCATCGTTTTCCAGCAGTCCGATATCCACTCTCACCTCCTTTTACATTTTATGTATCTGAAGAAACTTTTGGTATCCTTTTAATATTACTGGCTGGCTTACTTTTGTATTCCATCTTTACCTTAATGATGTTTTAGTTGCTTTCTGTTGGTTTTCAAAAGCTTCCCAATTCTCTAACATCCCACTAATTTTTGTTCTATTATATGCCCTCTCTTTGGTTTTTATGTTGGCTTTGACTTGTTAGCTATAGTTGTGTCATCTTTCCTTTAGAATACTACTTCCTCTTTGGGATGTATGTACCCTGTACCTTCCGAATTGCTTCCTTTGATCTCGTGTAAATGGGATTAATATAGATAAATCCAGTAGCCACTATGGAGATAGGTCTATTTCTGTGCTGCATGTCTGGCTTCAATTGAATTATACTGCCTAACTTTTCCACTGCCATGTACTAAGTTTTAAGCTCAGAACTGTAGTTGTTAACTTGAGTTCACAGAAGTATTTCTGAAAAGCTATTGCATTGCGCATCAGTAACCTGTTTCCTCCAAGTTGCATGCAAACTGATTGATGACTTGTTTACCTGCTTGGCAGGGGCCAGTATTTGTCAAGTGGTGTGACATCTCTGACAATAATTGAGTCAGAGCCATGGATGCCTGGAATGGTGGTAGGCAAACAGTTTAGAGACTTTTGGATAAGCGCATGAATGTGAGGAAGATGGAGGGATGTGGACATTGTGTAGGTAGAAGGGATTAGTTTTTTGAGCGGGTTTGATCTACTTTTTAGCTGGTCCAGCATAACATTGTGGGCCAAAGGGCCTGTTCCTGAGCTGTACTTTTTTTTGTATAGTTTCTGGTGGCAACCAGTCTCGTTATGCAGTGTTTTGATCTGTTGCTTCCTCTTGGAAAAATTCCTCATGCCACAAACTATGCGAAAGCCGATGGGGACAAATTTGGTCAAGCGGAGTGGCATGCATTCCAGTCACCAGAAAACATTCCCCAGATATTATTCTCTCAATAATTGTGTGGCCTTTGCATGCTGGGCCAGCATTTAATCACCCGTCCCTAATCTCCCTGTAGAGGTGGTGGTGAACTTCTGCCTTGAATCACTGCAGTCCTTGAGGTGTGCATATCCCAACAGTGTTGTTGAGGAAGGAGATCCATGGGTTTGACCCAGCAATGGCGAAGGAATATGATATTTCCAAGCCAGGACTGTGGGTGGCTTACAGGACAATTTTCCTGCTTTTGCTGCCCTTGTCCTTCCAGCTGGTAGAGATTGTGTGTTTGCAAGGTGCTGTTTGAGGCGTCTTGATGAGTTGCTGTAACGCATTCTGTAGATGGTACAAACAACTGCTACAGTGGTGGAGTGAGTGAATGGCTGTCAATGGGCTGCCTATCCTTTGGCTACTGTGTATAGTGTGGAGGTTGAGTGTTGAAGCTGCATTCAACCAGACTAGTGAAGAGTATTTGGGGAATTAGGAAGGGAATTCCACTACTAGGATTGCTAGAGTTTGACTGGCTCTTGTAGCCACATTGTACGTGTACAGTGATTACTCTAGTTCAGTTTCAGCATCTGGTGGGAGAGCAGACCACACAGAATTACAAACACTCTCTCATGGTGGGTAATGTGTCCCTGTAGGCTGAAAGAAGGTAGAATGGGAGTGAGCTGTGCATGAAGTTAGAAGGATTATTGTTAGCAAATGATTAGAACAGGGGATGGTTGTCATAAGAAGGTAATTAAAGCAGGAGAAAAAAAACTGACATTAGAAGTAAGGAAATATTTGAAAAGTAAAAAGAGGGACTGTTTAACAGCTTTAATGTTCCAAGTAAATTTTATTATCAAAGTGCGTACAGTATATGTCACCATATACAACCCTGTGATTCATTTTCCTGCGGGCATACTCAGCAAATCCATACTGTAACAGGATCAATGAAAGATCAACCAGAGTGCAGAGACAACAAACTGTGCAAATACAAATATAAATAAACAGCAATAAATAACGAGAACATGAGGTAATGAGTCCCTCACAGGAGATCTTTGGTTGTAGGAACATCTCAGCGATGGGACAAGGTAGTGTAGTCTTCCCATTTTATTCAAGAGCCTGATGGTTGAGGGGTAGTAAATTATTCTTGAACCTGGTGGTGTGAGTCCTGAGGCTCTTTTACTTTCTATCTGATGGCAGTAGCAAGAAGAGAGCATGACCTGGGTGGTGGGGACGTCTGGATGCTGCATTCCTACAATAACGTTTCATGTAGATGTGCTCAATGATTGGGAGAGCATTTGAAGGTCTGGTGCTGAAATTGTCATTATGGGCCAAATTACCATCTTTTTGTACTGTCATTCTAATGCAGAGGAATTTCCTTTCTGAATTATTCTAAGCCCTGTTGCATGTGGCCATCTCCTCACACGAATTTAGTTAGTATGATCAGTTGTCAGTGGTTTTGCATCCAATGTGTTGTGACTGAACAAAGGCAATGGAGAGCCATTGCAGCTGCTGGATATAGAAGTCTTTATTCAATAAAACAAGCAGCAGGCATCACACTTGAGACAATCTTGGAAGAAGAGCCCTGTCTGACCCAATATTGCATGACATTTTTATGTTAAAGATCAAAGGTTACAATGTATTCAGGATGCTTCCTTTGAATTGCATATAGTTTTCAAACACCCCCAACACTCCAGACACCCAAAATGAATATTAGTCCTCATCATCCATCAAACTACATTCATGCATACGTAGACATATCAGGTGATCAACCCCAGTCTGCAGCTCCAGGAAGACCATTGTTCAGAGTTGCATTTTAAATTCAACCTGCAATCCACATTCAAATCTGAAGTTTGTTTGCTGTTGAAATTGATATTTGCTATATACCCTAACTCCAGAATATGCCGTAACACAATGTATATTTTTATGTAAGGGGGATTTGCTGTGTTGCACTCACGGTGGCTGAAAAAGCTGGGAACTAATGACGATGCAGTCAGGCCTGATTTATTCTGAAACACAATTTGTTTCTGAATCATACGGAATAGATACCAGCATGCATCTGTCCCATGCTAAGCTTTGTGATCTGCACGCATGCAACAAACTCAAAGCAGTGGGAATACTTGTGTGATCAGGTAACATCTGAGAAGAGAGAAAGATTTAAAAGCTTCAGGTTGTTGAGTCGCTCGCTTTGATAAGCACAGACTCTCAAGTAGTGAACAGCGGATCTTGCTAAGGAGGAGCGTTTCTCTGCGTGGTTACATTTAGAGATTATTGCCAGATCTGCTTCCATGATCAAAAGTGGAATTTCACCATTTTTCCCCAAAGTATTTACTTTATTTAAGAAAAAATTTCAGTTTATTTCTGTACTTTAGAGGCAAGCTAACCTGGTGGTACTTATTGGTAGGGGGATGGGGGAAGTGTCAGTTTGGGAAGGTTACAAACTAGTAGGAATGATTGGATTTGGCTACACTGCATTTTCTACAAAATGCACTTTGGTGATTTGTTTTGACCATGCAAGGGCACCTCAAACCTGGTAACTACCGCCAGTTAGGGTGATCCACAGCGTCAAGCACACGACTGATTAAAAAGAACAGATACCAGTAGAGTTGTGGGGGGGGGGTGTAAACTGGTCCTGATGTTTATAGAAGGGATATTTTTGTTACAGGTTTCGGGCTTTTGCATTTAATAATATGATGGGGGTTTGCTTGTATGTGTGGGTGACCACATTAGACATTCATAACTTGGGGAGGGGGAGCTCAAGTGAAGTGAAGGTCAAACCAGCAACCACCTTCCAGAGAAATGTGGCTGCTTGCTAACTGAGCTGTAGCAGAGATATTGAAATGATGAATTGCACTAATTTTGGATCGCTGTGAGCAGCTGATAAATTTCCACCTGGATTTCAGCTGAAATTTTCTTGGTTTAATGACTGGTGGTGTCAGCTAATTTAAAACATCGATATCTTGGTCAGCAGAGCGGGAAGTGATGCTTTGTGCTGACTTGGTGATTTTCCTACTTCGTGTTCAGGTGTTCTCACGTTTAACTGCTTCCAAAACATTTAGTCTGCCTCAATGTCCTCGCAATGAAACGGGCTCAATGGTGGTTGAATGGTATTTTCTTCTTATCACTCAGGAACTTTCCGACTTTGGCAAATGTAGCAAGGAAGAGGAAAGCAAATGAAGAAAAAGAAAAACGAGGGGAGGTGTTGCAAACACAGCAGTTTGGGTAAGTATCCATCAGATTATCCCTTTTCTCCTCAAGTCTGGTGGGCATCATGGGAAAACCATTTCCTCCTGGAGACTGAGCGAGTGGGTGGGGTGTTGCTTAAATGAATGTTGACATGAGCCTTCGTTGTGAGTATAGTCACGTTTCCAGTCCAGCGGGGGCCATCATGTTAAGCCTAAACTTCTTGACAATACTGACTTCTGATTGGTCAGGAGCCCAGACCTTGCCTGATAAGCCTCCACACCTTTGCATTAATCTCAGCCTTCTGCTCTACTTCAGCCATTGTGTTCCATATCACTCCCCCATTTCCTCCTTTGTACTCGAGTAACTTGATTGGATATTCTCACAGTGCATTGAGGAAAGCAAATAATAGAATGCTGAATAAAGTGTTACACATCACAGAGAGAGTGTGCAGTCAGGCAGTAAGATGCAGGGCTATAATGAAGTAGATTGTGAGGTTAAGGGTGCATCTATTTGTACTAGGAGAACATTCAGTGAGTTGGAAGCTGTCTGTGGGCTGAGTGGTATGTACATTGTGCATCACAACCTGGTATGGAAGTTGTCCTGTCCAAGATCGGAAGAAGCTGCAGAAGATCGTGAACACGGCCCAGCACATCACACAAACCAATCTTCCGTTCTTGGACTCACTTTACACCGCACGCTGTCGGAGCAGTGCTGCCAGGATAATTAAGGACACGACCCACCCAGCCAACACACTTTTCGTCCCTCTTCCCTCCGGGAGAAGGCTCAGGAGCTTGAAGACTCATACGGCCAGATTTGGGAACAGCTTCTTTCCAACTGTGATAAGACTGCTGAATGGATCCTGACCCGGATCTGGGCTGTACCCTCCAAATATCCGGACTTGCCTCTTGGTTTTTTTTGCACTACCTTACTTCCCATTTTTCTATTTTCTATTTATGATTTATAATTTAAATTTTTAATATTTACTATCAATTTGTAATCCAGGGAGCGGGAAGTGCAGAATCAAATATCGCTGCGATGATTGTACGTTCTGGTATCAATTGTTTGGCGACAATAAAGTATAAAGTACATTCAGTAACTCAGTAAGTTAGAAACTGTCTGTGGGCCTAGTGGTGTGTACATTCAGGTTATTGCCTCTCCCGCCTGATGAGAGGAAGGCAAAGAAGATGTCTGGGGTAGTTGGGATCTTCCCGCTTTACCAAAGCAGTAGGTATTGTAAACTGAGTCCATGGAGGTGAGGCTGATTTGTCTGATGTACTGAGCTGTGTCCACCACTCCCTGCGGTTCCTTGCTGTCGCAGGCACAGCAGCAGTACAAATTGGGTGTTTTCAATGGTGCCTCAATTTAAAAATTGGTGAGGGTCTAGATTTCATTCACCTTCTGAGGAAGTGGAGGTGTTGGTGTCCTTCTCTGCTGTGCCATCTACCTGGTTGAACTAGGGCAGGACATTGCTGGTGTTCACTTCCAGGAATGTGGAGCTCGCAACTTCCTCAACCTTGATGTTAACAGGAGCATGTTCACTGGCCTCCCTTCCGCCACCCCCTTCCTGAAGTCAGTGTCCAGCTCTTCTGTTTTGCTAACATTGTGGGAAAGGTTTCTGTCACGGCACCGTGTCATTAGGCTCCTTGCCTCCTCCCTTACCCTGAATCGTCGTTACTTCGAGATTCAGCTCACTGCGGTGGTGTCATCTGCAAATTTGTAGTTGGAATCAAAACGGAATCAGGCCACACAAAGTAGGGGTCTGAGAACACAGCCCTGTCGAGCACTTGTATTCAGGGTAATTGTAGCAGAGGTATTGCTGACTGTGTCCGCTGGTCAGGAAAGTCAAGTTCTTAGTTGTTTTTTGGCGGTTTGTCTTTTGCACATCAGTGTTTGTCACCCTTTGCTTATGTATAGTTTTCCATAAGGTAATGTATTTTTCTGTAAATGCCTGCAAGAAAATGAATCTCGAGTTGTATATGGAAACGCATAAATACTTGAACTTTGAAGTTGAGGATCCATTTGCTGTTGGTTAGGTGTTGTTTCACAGTAAATGGCCACAGATTTTGGCTGTTGAGTTCAAAGAAAGGTACAGGCAAGTTGATATGAATTTGAGTGATTAAGAAGTACATATTTTAATGAAGTGGGTTTATGTCTATTTTGTTTGTGTCCCTTGCGAGCATTTATTCCATGGGATGCAGGAGGTGAGTGGGTGCTTTGCACCACTGCAGTCCATCTGGGAATGCTGTTGTCATGATGCTGTTAGGTAGCAGTAACTACTGCAGTTTTTGGCATAACTGCTTTGAAGAAACAGTTGATAATTATTCATACTGTGGTTGTCTTCATAATAATAATAAAATCTTGCACTTCATGGATAGGGTATTCCAGTGAGGCATGAGAGCTGGTTTATAATAAATACATTCTTAGTAACGAGAAGCCATTGATTCATGTCGAATGAAACTCTTGCTTTCTGTCCAGCAGATAATACACTAACTCATTTTTAATTCACCTTTTTAGATTTTACACGGTAGTATTATAAATTTTCTAGTGAACCAATTAAGAGTAAAGGAAGTATGGGGAAACGTAGCCTGGCAAGGCAGATCCTGCAGGAACCCCGGGATCCCTACAATCAGATAGTGGATAATCATTGCTTTACTGTATATGTGAATGCTGCTCTAAGTTCTCCTGCAGGGATTTCTTGTTGCCTACAGAGCAGGGAAGCAGATTCACAAATTGGTTTGCCTGAGTAATTACTTGCCCAGTCAGAGAGTGGGAATAAAGGAGTTGGTATGGCTGCCTGTGTCTAGTTCTGCAGGGTTCAGTGTTGGACCGCAACATTCTATTTTGTACGTTAATAATCTGGATGAAGGAACTGATGGCAAGGTGGCCAAGTCTGCAGATAAGATGAAGATGGATGGGGTGATGGGTAGTGTTGCAATAGCAGTGAGTCTGTCAAAGGACTTGAATGGGTTAGGAGAATGTGCAAAGAATTGGCAGATGGAATACAGCTTAGAGAAGTGTAAGGTTATGTGTAGACTATTTTCAGAAATTGGAGGTGCAGAGGGTCTTGGGAGTGCTGGTGCTGGATTCCATTGGGGTTAACTTGCAAGTTGAATTCGTGGTAAGGAAGGCAAATGCTATGTTGGCATTCATGTCAAGAGGACTAGAAAATAAAAGCAAAGTTATGATGCTGAGGTTTTATAGTGTGTTGTTCAGGCTACATTTGGAATATTGTGTATAGTTTTGGAATCCATGTAAGGAAAGATGTACCAGCCCAGGAGAGAGTCTGGAAGAGTTTACAAGAATGATTTTGGAACTAAAAGGGCTTAATGTATGAGTGTTTGGCTCCAGGTCTGTCTTGATGGAGTTCAGAATGATGAGGGATCTCATTCAAAACCTACTGATTACTGCAAGATCGGATCAGAGTGGACATGGAGAGTCGAGGATCTGAGGGCACAGCCTCAGGGTAAAGGAATGTCCTTATAGAACTGAGATTCTGCAACTATATCTTGTAGACTTGTGTTCTCCCCATTCAACTGTGCATATAACATGACAATAGGAATTTAAGTTTGGTGTACTTGCTTGATAAATGCTTTTTATTTTGGCTCGCGGACTAGGATTAAAGCTCAATTTTAGTAATTCCTGTTTTTCAGCAAAATGAAGGGAGGATGGAAAAGATCTCATAATAGGAGCCAAAAAAAAACATGTGGTATGTTTAAAGACAGAAATGGAAGTCACTTCAATGGAACACACTTTAGTGAACAGGAAGGACAAATTGCAATGGAAGAGACTGGTTCCACACAAAATGATGGAACAAGCAGTAAAGAACCGGAGAACAAGGAACAAAAGACATCTCATGAAAAAGATGTGGACCCCCTCGGTATACTAGTACAGAATGATGCAGGTGTGTATCACCCATGATTATGCAGAGCTTTCTGAATGGGGGGTGGCCAAAATGCATTATGTAAACCTTTCATAACACCAGGACCTCCAAAGCTGCTTAACAACCAGTAATTATTTTATACAAACACTACACAGCAATTTCCTCAAAAACCAGCAGCAACAATTTTCACACTGTAATTTTTTCTTGCTGTTTGGAGGATAGATATTGCCCAGAGCAGAGCTTCTCACTACCTCAGCAGAGATCTTTTAAATTTTTCTCTCTACTTCTAAGTTGCTGTTCTAGACCCGGCTGATTTTTACCTCTTGGCTGACTGTACTTCAGTTAATCATCAACTTCTGGAACACTGGTTGTCACTTCAGGGGCTTGGCTTCAAATCCCAGATGCAACTACAATTCGACCATTACAAGTTCCACCAGATTTTAGCAATGATGCTGGAGTGAGTTGCCAATGTGGGACAGAGAGTAAAAAGCAGTAAGGGATTTGTGTGTATGCAGTCATGATGGCAACTGTTCAGAAGCAGTCTGCTGTCATTTGAAACAGAACATAAACGCCACAAAGACTGCATGCATATCCTACTGGAGGGAAATGTGTTTATTTTGGAAAAAATTAGCACAATGTAAATGAGTAAAGGGCTGATTAGTAAATAGAAGTAGATATTGAATCGGATAAAAGCAGCACGATATAGATCAGTTGCTGATATGGGCAGATAAATGGCAGATGGAGTTTAACCCAGGTAAGTGTGATGTGTTGCACCTTGGTAGGGCAAATGCAAGGAGACAATACACCGTTAAGGGCAAGGTCCTTATCAGTGTTGCTGATCACAGAGATCTTGGGATCCAAGTTCATAACTCCTTGAAAGTAACTACACAGGTTGATAATTTAGTTAGGAAGGCTTATGGAATGCTTTTATTTGTTGAGGCATTGAATTCAAAAGTCAGGTGGTTGCAACTTTATAAAACTCTGGTTAGGCCACATCTGGAGTACTGCTCACAGTTCTGGTCTCCCCCACTATAGTAAGGATGTTGGGGCTTTGGAGAGGGTGCAGAAGAGGTTTACCAGGATGCTGTCTGATTTAGAGGGCATGTGCTATCATGAGAGGCTGGATAATCTTGGGGTATATACTCTGGAGCGCTGGAGGCTGAGGGGAGATCTGATTGAGGTTTACAAGATTATGGGAGACATAGATAGAGTGGACAGGGAGTATCTGTTTCCCAGGGTTGAGATGCCTAAATGTCTAATAATGCATTTTATGTGACGGGGGTACATTCAAAGGGAATGTGAGGGGTACGTTTTTTATTCAGAGAGTGGTTGATCCCTGGAATGCACTGCCTGGTATGATGGTAGAGGCAAATACATTAGAGGCTTTTAAGAGATGTGTGGGTAGGCATATGATGTGAGGAAGATGGAGGGATATGGACATTATGTAGGCAGGAGGGGTTAGTGCTTAGTGGTTTTTGATTTATTTTTTAGCTGGTTTGGCACCACATTGAGCCGATGGGCCTGTTCCTGTACTGTAGTGTGGTGTGTTCTATGGATGATGGAGGTAGGATGTTGATTACTAACCATGAAGGATGGGAGGGAGGTCGCAAGAGCATTGAAATACACGAGTGTGGGTGTGAGGTGCGGAACTGTCATTCCTGACCACTAGACTGGCTTGCCATTCGCTGCTTGCTGAACATTGCTGGTTTTGAATTGGCTGATGTGCTTGCTGCCCATAAGCAAATTACTTTTCAAACAAAACTGGAGTATTATTGAATGTCCTGAAAACACGAATAGTGGAAGATTAGTTAAACTCTCTCTCATGACCAGAATGGGGCTTGGCAGTTAAATTGGATGTCCCTGCAATTTTATTTAGCTTAAAATGCAAGCTGTTATACTTGGGCATTCCTGTAAGGAATTTTAAAATGATACCTGCACCAATATTAAATGTTTATCCATTCATTCATCAAGTATACTGTTTAAAATAACTCTCCAACGAAATGGGCAAGTTACTTTTCTGGGTCCTGACGGAGGGTCTCGGCCCAAAACGTCGACTGTACCTCTTCCTAGAGATGCTGCCTGGCCTGCTGCATTCACCAGCAACTTTGATGTGTGTTCTGGGTGCTGTGTGGTTTAACGCTCCAAATGAAGACTACAGGATTGGTCCGTTCCTCAGTATCGCCATTCAAGTCGAGTCCGGTTTATTGTCATTTAACTATGGACATGTATATAATGTATATCGAAACGCGACAGCATTTGAACCAAGCACGGACATACACATAACACACGAATTTGATGTACGTGTAATGCAATTCCAACAGTCTGTCTTCGCTCCTTTTAAAGTTTATACTGCCTTTTGCTAATGGCTGCTGGTATGAAAAAGTCAGATAGGAGGCATGTGTAGAATATGAAGGTGGGCCCACACATTTTCTTCCATCTGTTTTCTCAGCAGTCAGGTTAAGTTAGCTTTAGTAATTTTTTTTTCGGCTACTGCCTGAGATTATCATTTAGATAGGGTTGTTGCAAGTCATTATTAACCCAATTAGTCATGTGTTCTGAATGGATTTATCACTCAATTTGTCCGTTGAAGCAATTGCATCCAATTGTGCAGAGTCCAGCTATTGATTCTCATCTCTTCTGAAGTCATTGGGGTGCTAATTTCTGTGTTTTATTTTCTCGACCCGGTACCTTTCCAAATGTGTGCCTACTCTGCTAACCAGTAGTAACACTCGGGAGCACAAGGGCTGTAGCTGTGTTGCTCCTTTATTGTGTACTTCATTGGGTAGATGGCGACAAATTGACCTATTTCCTTTGTATTACTTAATTATCAGAGCCCCCACTGTGAAATTACCCAACAGGTTTCGGCTCCAAGAGTTTTGCCAGTTAAATCTGGAATTCCCTTTTTAGTCCGTGAGCCAGTAGGGTTGGTCGGTACCATCTGAGGGGAATAGTGCTCATAGTGATTTTTGGCAAGGTATACTGTACATCTCTAGAGTTAGAAAATATGTGATAGCACTGCCCCAGTGGTAGCTTTATATGTGCTATCATGCATTTTATAACACCACCTAAAATAAGCATTTCTGAAAAGTGGCCAATGTAAAGTACAACGTATATATTCATCCTAGTGGTATTTTGTCATCAGTGATCCCTCAACATTGAAATTTGTCACAATGATAGCTGAGTTCAAGCACTTTTCATCAAATGTTGTTATAAAGTCCTATTTTGAAAACTATGTCATTGGTGGCACTCGCAGTACAGTGTCCAATTTCAGTAGTGAATCATTTCATTTTTAGAAAAATATTTGTTTATTTTGGAAAAGTCAATAAAAACCTTAGGACATATATAATCACATGCATTTGTGGAGAATTTATTCAGAAATTCAAATAAGTAATCACTTTTTGTATATATTCTGTATTAACATCAGTACAGCAGAAAATGTTACCCCTCTCCGCAAAAGTAAAAAACCTCATTTGGAGAGATTTCTGGAGTTTTATCAATGTCATGATATTTTCCATATTGTTGTATCAAATCAAAACAATCTTAAACTTTTGTCATAGCATATAGAATTACAGTACAATAATTCAAATGTGGGGTTCCACACAGCCATAACCTAGGCCCCCTTTGGTTGTAAAATGAATATATTTAATCAAAGACTGCTTTCCATACTTTGTTTTCCATACTTTCATAACCTATTAATCATAATAATTTTCCACGTCTTCATCTGAACTTTCCACACTCTCTGAGGTGGATGTCTGGTTCTCACAGTATGCTGGTTGACACATGTCAGTACACCTGAGGCCATTTACAACACACATACATCTTTGGAGTGAACATTTTTTTGGACAGTTACAGGCCAGTAGATCCAGGATGGCATCGGGTGCTGACTGGCCTTCCATCCAGTGCACCACCAACTGTTCAGCTTCCTCTTCTCTCTCCATCTTCCATCCTCTGCCAACAGGGCTTGGCACTTGTGGGTCCTTCTCCAGTCATCTTCTCTACCTACCAATCTGGTAGTTGGCTCGCTGTGCATGTTTTGTTAAGCAGTCCTTGCATGGCGGGAACTGATGACTTTCTGTGCCAAAAAAGGTGATACCTGAGCTCATTGACTTTAATGGTCGATGTTTTTGGGGCATACAGGAGACATGTAAATGTCTCCAGCTTGTCCATCAGTTCTGGGGAGAGGTCACATTCCTGATCCAACTCTAAGAATGTGTCCTGAGTTTCCCTGTTGCTGGTCAGAAGTTTTAGGGCACTTGTCTTCCCTTTGCCTGCAAAAGCGCTTACAGTGTCACATCCTGTATATGCGTGCAACCCGACGAGAGCCCTACAAACCTCTATGCCAACAGTGGCAGCAACCTTCCTGATGTCTACAAGCCTTGTATGGGTTCTAGTGCCACACTTCTGGAACAATGGGGTCTCAATCTTGTCACAAAATGCTAAAGACATCTATGTCTTCTGAGCAGATCACTACAAATTGGTTTCCCTCTCTTGTGGCATGGGCAGCATGGAGAAGTAGGCAGCCATCTGCTTCTTGTTGACACTGAAGAGCTGACACCTCACTGTCTTGAGATGTGGTTCTGTAACATTTGTCATTCACAGTTGCATGCAGAATCTTCTGTAGCTTTGCTCTGTACTCCGCCTTCCTCCATTCATGGACTATGAAGCTAATGAGACTATTTTTGTTACTGACTTTGGTCAGGAAGCTCCTCCACTGCCTCACCATCTGTGTGCCTGTGATACCTTGCAACTCATGACCAGTCTCTTCACCCCGTAGAGATCTTTCACTATTCTTGTTAGAGTTCTCCTTGTATGTGTTGAACACAACGTCCATTCTGCTACTCTGACTGCCTTCCCTCAGAGCCGTACCCAGATTTGCCATGGCAACATCTCTTAAAGTAACTTGATCACCTTTCACTCTTTGGACCAAGTTCACTCCATCAACCACTGTAGCAGAGTTTCCTGGGAGTTGCTGTTCTACTGCTACATTTTTCTGCAAGGTTGTAGCTGAAGTAGCTTTATTTGTCTTTCTCAGCTATCCTTCTGCTGTGGACAGGGCCCAGGATAATGGTCCAAGGGGATGGGAAAGGATATCCTCCATACATAGACTGCACCCTTGTGCCATCACTATGATGCGTCCAAACAAAGACCTGTCTGCTTTCACGATGATCGCCCTCCCATTTGATTTCATGTCTCTCTTCTTACACACATTACTGAATGTTTTCAGCTTGTTGTTTTTCATTGGGACATGGAATTTCTTTGCTGGTGGGTCTTCCTCTAGTCTCTCATCCTTGAAGGTTGCATAGCATTGCTCACCAATCTCATAATGCCTTCATCAGGTCGGAGACAATGTCCCTGGGGGCTGCCTTTGCTGTAGAGATGCTAATGAGGTCCCACTTCTCTGCAAATGGGCTGACCCATTCATGAGGCTAACCACTGCTGAAACTTTCCTCAAGTTTCTGGATTCTTGGCTGCTGTAGCTCCGCATGACAAAGCTCTGATTTGTTGCCTTGCACCACCTCCCTTAACCTTCCCAGGAATGTACTGCATTGCTCAGCTGTTATGTAGTAAGGCTTGATAGCTCCAGCATTCAGGCCGAACCGCGATGTGCCTCCAGGAGTCTGTGTGAATTTGTTCACTGTGGCTTCAATAGCCTGGTCCACAGGGATCTGCCCAAAGGGGTTGTTACTTGACAACTGCACTGAGAATTGGCCTGTCTTGAAGGCCTCATACACAGAAGGATTCTTCTCTGGGAGGTTCATCATCTGAGCAAAGTAAGGGGACAGGTACCTGACATAATTCATCTTATCATAGGCAAAGCACCATGGTATCATGGTTTTTATAGCATGGAGGTGCAACTCCCAGTCCCCCCCTTACGGGGGCACGCAGAAGTGCTACGTTCTCTACCATGTCAATGTATGATATCTAGAACGCGGATAGCTCTCCATTGTTGTGACAGAGGTGTTCCAGAAAGTCTGGTCCGCGGGGTTATCAGCTCAGCTAAGAGTGGACTTTGCAGCAGATTGTTCAACTTCTTTTGGTTCAAGTCACTGGCCATGTTGTTCACATGGTTTAAGAATGATCTGATCATCCCACTCCTCTCTGGAACGTTGTCCTCAACCCACAGTGTGAACTCTGCCAATGCGAGTCTCATCAGTGCTTCATGGATGTACTTGTGGACCCTGGCAGCACGATTGTAGTGTTTACCATCAAGGACTCCATTGATGGACCCCTCTGCGATGATTCCAGCCTCTATGCATACCTCCTTTAGACCAGCATACTGAAATCGCCTTCCTAGGATGGCTAAGGCATTACATATGGTATGGAATGTCCCCATCCTGAGACGAATGTTGGAGAAGCGCTCTTTGTGTCTCCAGGCAATTCCAGTGGTGTTTGCATAGAGTGCTTGATCCATGACTACCGCAATTGTTTCTAGATGAAGTTCCTTCCTGATTAGCTCTGATTGGTTCAGGATTTCAAATACTGTGGTCAACTCTGTGACTTGTGAATTGATGGTTGGCAGATACGCAACAATATCTTGTGAGATTGGTTCTTGGTCCCTGGTGCTGATATTAAAACCAGTCCATCTTGAGATTGTCTGATTCTCTGGATCTGTTTGCTTTGCAAGTGTCCACACCAGGTTCTTGCAGGCAAGAAGAGCAGCTTGCTTGGTTTCCTGGACACAGTATTCCCTGGTTGGGCCCACATGTGCACCTGCTACATATACTTCCAGTTCTTGGTCCTCAATGGTGACTGATCGCTGCTTCAGTTTCTCAGTGTGTGGAAGCTCAGCTCTTGGCAGGTGTGGTCCATAGACATTGGCCTGTACCACTATGCCATTGACTCTATGTGATGTACCCTTTCCAGTGAGAGTTTCCTCAAGTCTATCGATATTGTCCCATGCAAGATTGGTGAAGACATGAGGCTTGATGGAGGCTGGAAGTATAACTTTCTGGTTGGAGGCTGTTGCTAGCTTTTGGAGACACAGAGCAGTGTCCTTCTCCAAGTTGGGAGTAAGACACCCCATGCCCAAGCCTGTTCAGTGTTTGAATGAGCTGAATTACCTGTCAGTGTGTTTACTGCATAAGGAAGTAGAAGGTGCTTTGGTGGTTTATGTTGGCCACATGTCACAGCATATACCTCTGTGTCATGTCACAGTGACCCTCTGTGTTTGAGTCCTGGTGTCAGGATTTCCAGTGAGCAGTCCAACAAGAAGCCGCTCTAGTTGATCCGGTATGGAGGTATGAGCACCATCTTTCACATCAGATGGATGGAATGGCCAGGAAGTCACAGTCATCTCCTGATCTGATATGTGATGAAGTCTGATCTATGATCTTGAAGAAATTGGTTGCCTTGGCCCTCCAAATTTTGAGTTCCCTCTGTAGAGTTGGATTTTCCAAGACAATGTCCCTTAATGATACACCTTCAGGAACCATTAACAATTGTCCTTTGTCATCTGGAAATATATCTACTGAATTGCCCAGTTCAGATTCCAGTTCCCTACGAATGTGCTTCCTTGTAGAATCCAGAAAGCTACCACCACTGCAATGCTATCACAAGGAAGTTACCACCACTGCAATGCTATCACAAGGAAGTTACCACCACTGCAATGCTATCACATATTTTCTAGCACTAGGGGTGTATACCTTGCCAAAACTCACTATAAGAATTATTCCCCCCAGATGGTACCAGTGGCCCAAATTCGGGGTCCTGGCTCACGGACTATTTGTTTCATCTTCCCTTTAGACAGCTGACTTGTTGATGCTTCAGGACGCAAGGGGAGAGTCGAAGCATTCCTGAAGATCCTGCCATATCCCACTGAGTGAGGATCAACAATGTTTTCCAATCGGAAAGGATGTGCCTACGAGGGAAAAATATCTGCTCCATTTTGGGCTTGTGTGATGAAGAGCTTAATGCCAGGCTGACTGGATCGATTGTGCAGTTCTCTAGCAGTTTGTGCGCTCCCTGCTGAGAAAACTGTCTCTGTCCGGTGATGGATTTTGACTGAAACTCGAAAGAGATGTAAAGTTTTGTGTTTTGCCTTACAGAGTCTGACAAGGACGAGAGCCAAGCTGATGGTGAGCGAGCAGAAATTGTCGTCGTGCCAAGCCAGATAACGTCAGGCCTGAGCGCACTGATGGCTAATTACAGCAGCTCCTCGGACAGTGGGAGTGACCAGGAGCCAGAGGGTAAACTCGGGGATATTGCAATTCAATTTCCTATTAAGGAAAATTCCAGCCTTAATGGACTTTGTAGATCTGTCTTTGCATTATGTTAAAATGGAAGATTTGGAACTAGGTGAAACTGACAGTTCCTCAAATTTTAATTTCCTTTTAATTTCCTATTTCTATAATTAGTGTTAAACTAGATTAATAGTGTTCTTTCTCCTCTGGTCTACATTTGGTCTGACAGTTGTCTGTGTTCCATGGCTTGTGCATGAATCACAAAAGGTTGGTTTATGGGTGCAGCAAACTATCAAGAAGGCAAATGGGATGTTGACCTTCATTACTGGAGGGATTGAATTTGAGAGCAGGGAGGTTATGCTGCAGCTGTACAGGGTACTGGTGAGGCTGCACCTGGAATACCGCATGCAGATCTGGTCTCCTTACTTGAGGGAGGTTATACTGGCTTTGGAGGTGATGCAGAGGAGGTTCACTGGGTTGATGAGGGAGTTAGACTATGAGGAGAGATGGAGTCACCTGGGACTGTACTCACTGGAATTCAAAGAATGAGAGGAGATCTTATAGAAACATATAAAATGATGAAAGGGATAGATAAGATAGAGGCAGGAAAGTTGTTTCCACTGGTAGTTGAGACTGGAAAACATAGAAACATAGAAAATAGGTGCCTGCACCGCCATTTATTATGATCATGGCTGATCATCCAACTCAGAACCCCGCCCCAGCCTTCCCTCCATACCCCCTGATCCCTGTAGCCACAAGGGCCATATCTAACTCCCTCTTAAACATAGCCAATGAACTGGCCTCAACAGTTTCCTGTGGCAGAGAATTCCACAGATTCACCACTCTCTGTGTGAAGAAGTTTTTCCTAATCTCGGTCCTAAAAGGCTTCCCCTCTATCCTCAAACTGTGACCCCTCGTTCTGGACTTCCCCAACATCGGGAACAATCTTCCTACATCTAGCCTGTCCAATCCCTTTAGGATCTTATACATTTCAATCAGATCCCCCCTCAATCTTCTAAATTCCAACGAGTACAAGCCCAGTTCATCCAGTCTTTCTTCATATGAAAGTCCTGCCATCCCAGGAATCAATCTGGTGAACCTTCTTTGTACTCCCTCTATGGCAAAGATGTCTTTCCTCAGATTAGGGGACCAAAACTGCACACAATACTCCAGGTGTGGTCTCACCAAGGCCTTGTACAACTGCAGTAGTACCTCCCTGCTCCTGTACCCGAATCCTCTCGCTATAAATGCCAGCATACCATTCGCCTTTTTCACCACCTGCTGTACCTGCATGCCCACTTTCAATGACTGGTGTATAATGACACCCAGGTCTCGTTGCACCTCCCCTTTTCCTAATCGGCCACCATTCAGATAATAATCTGTTTTCCTATTTTTGCCACCAAAGTGGATAACTTCACATTTATCCACATTAAATTGCATCTGCCATGAGTTTGCCCACTCACCCAACCTATCCAAGTCACCCTGCATCCTCTTGGCATCTTCCTCACTGCTAACACTGCCACCCAGCTTCGTGTCATCCGCAAACTTGGAGATGCTGCATTTAATTCCCTCATCCAAGTCATTAATATATATTGTAAACAACTGGGGTCCCAGCACTGAGCCTTGCGGTACCCCACTAGTCACCGCCTGCCATTCTGAAAAGGTCCCGTTTATTCCCACTCTTTGCTTCCTGTCTGTTAACCAATTCTCCACCCACACCAATACCTTACCCCCAATACCGTGTGCTTTAAGTTTGCACACTAATCTCCTGTGTGGGACCTTGTCAAAAGCCTTTTGAAAATCCAAATATACCACATCCACTGGTTCTCCCCTATCCACTCTACTAGTTACATCCTCAAAAAATTCTGAGATTCGTCAGACATGATTTTCCTTTCACAAATCCATGCTGACTTTGTCCGATGATTTCACCGCTTTCCAAATGTGCTGTTATCACATCTTTGATAACTGACTCCAGCAGTTTCCCCACCACCGACGTTAGGCTAACCGGTCTATAATTCCCCGGTTTCTCTCTCCCTCCTTTTTTAAAAAGTGGGGTTACATTAGCCACCCTCCAATCCTCAGGAACTAGTCCAGAATCTAACGAGTTTTGAAAAATTATCACTAATGCATCCACTATTTCTTGGGCTACTTCCTTAAGCACTCTAGGATGCAGACCATCTGGCCCTGGGGATTTATCTGCCTTCAATCCCTTCAATTTACCTAACACCACTTCCCTACTAACAAGCATTTCACTCAGTTCCTCCATCTCACTGGACCCTCTGTCCCTTACTATTTCTGGAAGATTATTTATGTCCTCCTTAGTGAAGACAGAACCAAAGTAATTATTCAATTGGTCTGCCATGTCCTTGCTCCCCATAATCAATTCACCTGTTTCTGTCTGCAGGGGACCGACATTTGTTTTTACCAGTCTTTTCCTTTTTACATATGTATAAAAGCTTTTACAGTCCGTTTTTATGTTCCCCGCCAGTTTTCTCTCATAATCTTTTTTTCCCCTTCCTAATTAATCCCTTTGTCCTCCTCTGCTGAACTCTGAATTTCTCCCAGTCCTCAGGTGAGCCACTTTCTCTGGCTAATTTGTATGCTACTTCTTTGGAATTGATACTATCCCTAATTTCTCTTGTCAGCTACGGGTGCACTACCTTCCTTGATTTATTCTTTTGCCAAACTGGGATGAACAATTGTTGTAGTTCATCCATGCAACCTTTAAATGCTTGCCATTGCATATCCACCGTCAATCCTTTAAGTGTCATTTGCCAGTCTATCTTAGCTAATTCACGTCTCATACCTTCAAAGTTACCCCTCTTTAAGTTCAGAACCTTTGTTTCTGAATTAACTATGTCACTCTCCATCTTAATGAAGAATTCCACCATATTATGGTCACTCTTACCCAAGGGGCCTCTCACGACAAGATTGCTAATTAACCCTTCCTCATTGCTCAAAACCCAGTCCAGAATAGCCTGCTCTCTAGTTGGTTCCTCGACATGTTGGTTCAAAAAACCATCCCGCATACATTCCAAGAAATCTCTTCCTCAGCACCTTTACCAATTTGGTTCACCCAGTCTACATGTAGATTGAAGTCACCCATTATAACTGCTGTTCCTTTATTGCACACATTTCTAATTTCCTGTTTAATACCATCTCTGACCTCACTACTACTGTTAGGTGGCCTGTACATAACTCCCACCAGCGTCTTCTGCCCCTTAGTGTTACACAGCTCTACCCATATCGATTCCACATCTTCCCGGCTTATGTCCTTCCTTTCTATTGCTTTAATCTCTTCTTTAACCAGCAACGCCACCCCACCTCCCCTTCCTTCATGTCTATCCCTCCTGAATATTGAATATCCCTGAACGTTGAGCTCCCATCCCTGGTCACCCTGGAGCCATGTCTCTGTGATCCCAACTATATCATAATCATTAATAACAATCTGCACTTTCAATTCATCCACCTTATTACGAATGCTCCTTGCATTGACACATAAAGCCTTCAGGCGCTCTTTTACAACTCTCTTAGCCCTTGTACAATTATGTTGAAAAGTGGCCCTTTTTAATGCTTGCCCTGGATTTGTCGGCCTGCCACTTCTACTTTTCTCCTTTGTACTTTTTGCTTCTACGCTCACTTTACACCCCTCTGTCTCTCTGCACTGGTTCCCATCCCTCTGTTGTGAACTAACCTCCTCACGCCTAGCCTCTTTAATTTGATTCCCACCCCCCAACCATTCTAGTTTAAAGTCACCTCAGTAGCCCCCGCTAATCTCCCTGCCAGGATATTGGTCCCCCTAGGATTCAAGTGTAACCCGTCCTTTTTGTTCAGGTCACGCCTGCGCCAAAAGAGGTCCCAATGATCCAAAAACTTGAATCCCTGCCCCCTGCTCCAATCCCTCAGCCACGCATTTATCCTCCACCTCATCGCATTCCTACTCTCACTGTCGCGTGGCACAGGCAGTAATCCCGAGATTACTACCTTTGCGGTCCTTTTTCTCAACTCCCTTCCTAGCTCCCTATATTCTCCTTTCAGGACCTCATCCCTTTTCCTACCTATGTCATTGGTACCTATATGTACCACGACCTCTGGCTCCTCACCCTCCCACTTCAGGATATCTTGGACACGATCAGAAATATCCCGGACCCTGGCACCAGGGAGGCAAACTACCATCCGGGTCTCTGGACTGCGTCCACAGAATCGCCTATCTGACCCCCTTACTATCGAGTCCCCTATCACAACTGCCCTCCTCTTCCTTGCCCTACCCTTCTGAGCTACAGGGCCAGACTCTGCCGGAGGCACGGCCACTGTCGCTTCCCCCGGGTAAGCTGTCCCCCCCAACAGTACTCAAACAGGAGTACCTGTTGTTAAGGGGCACAGCCACCGGGGTACTCCCCATCACCCGACTTTTCCCCTAGGAACTAGGGGATGTGGCCTCAAGATTTGGGGGAGTGGATTTAGGACAGAGATGAACTGCTTTTCCCAGAGAATGGTGAATCTGTGGAATTCTCTACCCAATGAAACAGTGGAGGCTACCTCAGTAAATATATTTAAGACAAGGTTGGATAGATTTTTGCATTGTAGGGGAATAAGGGGTTATGGGGAAAAGGCAGGTAGGTGGAGATGAGTCCATGGCCAGATCAGCCATGATCTTATTGAATGCCTGCTCCTGTTTCTTGTGTTGTGTCCTAAAGCTGTTACTTTAATTCAGTAATTCTTTGACCAATATAAATAGCAATTCAGCTGAGTATCTCTTCATCTTGTATGCTTTCCTCTGAGATTTCCTTTTTTTTTTATTTTTTGGAACTATACATGGTCAAGTTGTTTTGAAGCTCTGTCTGCCTATGTAGAATTGCACCTTGTCCTGTCCAAAGAGTGACTGAAGCTCTCTGTCTGATGATCATTGGGATTTCAAAACTGGTACATAATTGTAATAACACAAGGAAAACAAAGGCCCCTCTGAGTGCTGCTAGGCAGGGTATGATGTATCAGAGAAATCTGATACTTCAGTGCCAAAGTGCCCTCGATTAAAACCTGCAGTGGATACTTCAGTCTTTGGAATATCATTGCAATATTAATGCCCATTGCCGTACTCAAAGGTCCAAAGACCCACTTATATCAAAGTATGTATGCAGTATGCAACTCTTGAGATTATTCTTTTCCAGATAGCCACGAGACAAAGAAAACCATGGAAGTCAGTTCAAAGAGAAACAACAACCCTACCCCACCCCCACACAAATAAATGGGAACACGATCATCTACCCCTCCCCCCCACAAAATGCAACAAGAACATTGGCCCCCCCCCGACCCCCTTCCTACACATAAAAGGCAACAAAAATATTGGCCCCAAACCCCTTCATGCACAAAACACAACAAGAACATTGACCCCCCCCAAAATCCCCCACCCCACATAAAAACCAAGAAAGAATGGGCGACAACACAATCATTCCTATATGACTTTTCAGTAATATTAAAAACTTCATATTTTCTCAATTTAAATGGTAATTATTCTTTGCACCATTAGAATGAAACATTTAGAACTTGTGTGCGGAGGAATGAAGATGAGTTAGCCGCAGTTGCGATCAATAGTGTTACAGCTGATAGAGACTCTAACCGCCCAGGTTCAGTCTAGTGTGACGTTTACATGTTCCCCCTGTAACCTTCGTTTCAGACATCTCTTGGGAGCATAGTGAGCAGTTCTGGGCCTGTTCTCTATGAAAGCATGTGCTGGCATTGGAGATGGTCAGAGGAGGTTCATGGGAATGATCTCAGGAATGAAAGGGTTAATGTATGAGGAGCATTTGACTCTGAGCCTGTACTGGCTGGAGTTCAGCGGGGTGGGGGTGGGAATGGGAATCGCATTGAAACCTATCAACTATTGAAAGCCCTGGATAGAGTGGACCCCGGAGCAGATGTTTGCTATAGTCGGAGGAGTCTAGGGTCAGAGGGCACAGCCTCAGAAAAGAAGGACATCCCTTTAGAAAAAGAGCTGAGAAATAACTTCTTCAGCCAGCAGGTGGTGATTCTGCAGAATTCATTGCCATAGATGGCTGTGGTGGCCAAGTGATTGGGTACATTTAAGGCGGAGGTTGATGGGTTCTTGAATAGTAAAGGCGTCAGGAGTTACATTGGGAAGGCAGGAGATTGGGGTTGAGAGGGGTATTGCATTGAACTGCTGTTGCTAAGTTAACAAATTTCGCGTCACATGCTGGTGATGATAATTCTGATTCTAAAATCCACCATAGAATGATAGAGCAGATTCAATGGGCCAAATGGCCTAATTCTGCTCACATGTCTTAAGGTCTTTTCTTTCACATCCCAAAGGTGTGTCGGTTGATGGGTTAAGTAGCTGTTGTAAATTGCCTGTAGTTTCGGGAGAGACTGTGGAGGGAGTTGATGGCAATGCGGAGAGAATAGAATGAGAATAGTGTAACTGGGTGCTTGAATTGTTACTGTATACACAGACTTTGGACCAAGGGCCTGTGTACATGTTGTAGATCTGACTCTGACACTGTAACTGTCTTCCTATGTTGAGCATTCTTATTGATGTGTTGTAGTAATCATTTGATCAGAGCAGAACAATGTCAATGTTTCTAATATTCCTGTTAGAAATACCGCTCCAGAAAAGAGTCAAAGCTGTGGAAGAAAGCAACGTGTTACTGGGATCTGTACCAAGGCGTACGGATGACAAGGAAACGAAAGGACGTGGCAGCAGGGTTGTGGATTCGGAGTTGTGCAGTTCTTTCAAACCCAAGGGCAAGAGTGGAGGAAGGGATCATGGTGTGCGAGAAAAGCGATCTTGCCCACAGAAGTTATCACGTCGGCCAACTCTGCTTGAAATGGTGAGAGCTTTCTCTTGTTTCTACAGTACCTATCCATGATGTGCTATAATTGTGTTACAGTTGGTTGCTGTAGTTATTACTAGTCTCTGTTTGTGTTTACCAAATTGCTTGGCCATCTCAATTTGATTTCCCATTCCCATTCTGACATCTCTGTCCACGGCCTCCTCTTCTGCCATGATGAGGCTAAACTTGGAATGGAGGACCAACACCTCATATTCCATCTGAGTAGTGATGGCATGAACATCGATTTCTCCAACTTCTGGTAATTTTCCTCCCCCCCCCCCCCCGCCACCCTTTTTCCACTCCCCATTCAGGTTACCCTCCTACCACTTGTCTTCTCACCTGCCCATCAACTCCGTCAGGCTTTCCTCCTCCTTCCCTTTCTTCCATGGTCCACTGTCCACAGCATTAGTTTCTTCAATTTACCTTTTAGCCGGTTCATCACAACATTGTGGGCCGAAGGGCCTGTTTCTGTGCTGTGCTCTTCTATGTTCTGTTAGATTCCATCTTCTGCCCATCCCCTTTCAGCTTCTTATTCCGTCCGTCCGTCCCTCCGTCCCTCTCCCCCGTCCGTCCGTCTGTCCCTCCGTCCCTCTCGTCCGTCCGTCCGTCCCTCCGTCCCTCTCCCCCGTCCGTCCGTCCGTCCGTCCCTCTCCCCCGTCCGTCCGTCCGTCCGTCCCTCTCCCCCGTCCGTCCGTCCCTCTCCCCCGTCCGTCCGTCCCTCTCCCCCGTCCGTCCGTCCCTCTCCCCCGTCCGTCCGTCCCTCTCCCCCGTCCGTCCGTCCCTCTCCCCCGTCCG
Source organism: Mobula hypostoma (assembly GCF_963921235.1). Taxonomy (NCBI): domain Eukaryota; kingdom Metazoa; phylum Chordata; class Chondrichthyes; order Myliobatiformes; family Myliobatidae; genus Mobula; species Mobula hypostoma. The sequence continues at coordinate 87,791,117 of NC_086102.1, forward strand.
TCCGTCCCTCTCCCCCGTCCGTCTGTCCCTCTCCCCCGTCCGTCCGTCCCTCTCCCCCGTCCGTCCGTCCCTCTCCCCCGTCCGTCCGTCCGTCCGTCCCTCTGCCCCGTCCGTCCGTCCGTCCGTCCCTCTGCCCCGTCCGTCCGTCCGTCCGTCCCTCTGCCCCGTCCGTCCGTCCGTCCGTCCCTCTGCCCCGTCCGTCCGTCCGTCCGTCCCTCTCCCCCGTCCGTCCGTCCGTCCGTCCCTCTCCCCCGTCCGTCCGTCCGTCCGTCCCTCTCCCCCGTCCGTCCGTCCGTCCGTCCCTCTCCCCCGTCCGTCCGTCCGTCCGTCCCTCTCCCCCGTCCGTCCGTCCGTCCGTCCCTCTCCCCCGTCCGTCCGTCCGTCCGTCCCTCTCCCCCGTCCCTCTCCCCCGTCCGTCCGTCCGTCCCTCCCCCGTCCGTCCGTCCGTCCCTCTCCCCCGTCCGTCCGTCCCTCTCCCCCGTCCGTCCGTCCGTCCCTCTCCCCCGTCCGTCCGTCCCTCTCCCCCGTCCGTCCGTCCCTCTCCCCCGTCCGTCCGTCCGTCCCTCTCCCCCGTCCGTCCGTCCCTCTCCCCCGTCCGTCCGTCCCTCTCCCCCGTCCGTCCGTCCGTCCCTCTCCCCCGTCCGTCCGTCCGTCCCTCTCCCCCGTCCGTCCGTCCGTCCCTCTCCCCCGTCCGTCCGTCCGTCCCTCTCCCCCGTCCGTCCGTCCGTCCCTCTCCCCCGTCCGTCCGTCCGTCCCTCTCCCCCGTCCGTCCGTCCCTCCCTCCGTCCGTCCCTCCCTCCGTCCGTCCCTCCCTCCGTCCCTCTCCCCCGTCCGTCCGTCCGTCCCTCCCTCCGTCCCTCTCCCCCGTCCGTCCGTCCGTCCCTCCCTCCGTCCCTCGCCCCCGTCCGTCCGTCCGTCCCTCCCTCCGTCCCTCTCCCCCGTCCGTCCGTCCGTCCCTCTCCCCCGTCCGTCCGTCCGTCCCTCCCTCCGTCCCTCTCCCCCGTCCGTCCGTCCGTCCCTCCCTCCGTCCCTCTCCCCCGTCCGTCCGTCCGTCCCTCCCTCCGTCCCTCTCCCCCGTCCGTCCGTCCGTCCCTCCCTCCGTCCCTCTCCCCCGTCCGTCCGTCCGTCCCTCCCTCCGTCCCTCTCCCCCGTCCGTCCGTCCGTCCCTCCCTCCCTCCGTCCGTCCGTCTCTCCCCCGTCCGTCCGTCCGTCCCTCCCTCCGTCCCTCTCCCCCGTCCGTCCGTCCGTCCCTCCCTCCGTCCCTCTCCCCCGTCCGTCCGTCCGTCCCTCCCTCCGTCCCTCTCCCCCGTCCGTCCGTCCGTCCCTCTCCCCCGTCCGTCCGTCCCTCTCCCCCGTCCGTCCGTCCGTCCCTCCCTCCCTCCGTCCCTCTCCCCCGTCCGTCCGTCCCTCCCTCCCTCCCTCCGTCCCTCTCCCCCGTCCGTCCGTCCGTCCCTCCCTCCCTCCGTCCCTCTCCCCCGTCCGTCCGTCCGTCCCTCCCTCCCTCCGTCCCTCTCCCCCGTCCGTCCGTCCGTCCGTCCCTCCCTCCGTCCACCTTCCTCTTCACCTGGTTTCACCTATCACCTGCCAGCTTGTCGTCCCCACCACCTTTTTCTGGCTTCTGCCCCCTTCCTTTCCAGTCCTGATGAAGGATCTTGGCTCAAAATTTAACTGCTTATTCCCTCCGTAGGTGCTGCCTGAGTTGCTCAAGGTTTCCTTGTGTGCTGCTCAAGTCGTCTAGCATCTGCAGAAACTCTTGTGTTTAAGAGTAAATATGGAGAATGGAGGATGTTTAGGTACCTCAATAGCTCAGCTACGATTTTGTCTTTTAGCAAATTCTCCATTCCATGTTCTCCCACTTCCACTCATTTGCAAATTGCTGTCTTACTACTGGTCAGACTGTGCAAAAGACCAGGGTAAAATTTCTTCATCTTTTGTTCCCTTTTTTATTGAATTGTTTATTATGAGGTTGGTGTGATTTTTTTGTTGTTTAAGGAAGGGGCAGTACATTGGTAAGAGTTTTGGTTGGGGATGGCAACTGAACCTTGAATTAAGGGGAGATTAAGACACTTGCAACAAAAGTCTGTGTGGTTGCTTTTCCTGTCAGTGTGTCCAGATGTTGGTGTGGTAATCCAGAACTGCTGTCTTGACTTGTGTCACTTGGTAATTGGGAGGGAAATGAATGGGCTGTATTCGGCATCTTGCATTACTTCATGTTTGATATAGTCCTTCCTCCTCCCCTTTGTGACACAGTAATCATGGTCATCCATAAGTATTTTGAAGGGGACTTAATGCGAACTGGACTTGAAAATACTAGAGATAATAGACTTTGGAAAGCTTCCTGAATCCTTTGTTAGCTTTGAGTTCTCATAAGGCACCACAAAAGAAAGTGCTACATATTTTAATAATCCTTTTGTTTCTTTTGTTACAGTTACTGGCCAGAGACATTCGCCATGAAAGAAACGTAATCCTACAGTGTATTCGGTACATCGCACAAAACAGGTTCTGGGGTCTTGAACCAAAAGTAAATGAAGCAGGCGTGAGTCCAGAGTTGTCGATAGCTTCACATGAAGGGATACCATGTCCAAACGGAACTGTAGAATGTAACACAGTGTCTGGACTTGAGGTACACACACCTGAGCATGTGATGCATACTACTGAGAACTCTAATGCTGAAGAGATGGATCAAGGCCCTTTATCACCTGGAAGTTCAAAGTTGGTATCTACAGCAAGGCTACCTGAGGGAAGCCTAGTTACAATGCCTGCAGTAGATGATGAAATTTGGGACACCCCTGAAACCACATGTGAGGAAAGATAATCAAGAAAAATGCAAACATTGAACATGGCAACAGCAAAGACTTTTGGTGACAGTATGCTGAAGGTGCACAATTGGTGGCAGATCAGCATCATTTCTTTAATGTTTTAAATGGAGAGAACAATTTATTTGTAATAAATGGAACTGCTTAAATTCTTGTTATAAATGTTTCCAGACATTGAGCTCTTATTTGCTGAGTTTTAAAACTACGGAGTACAAATGCAAAGTGAGTATTACAAGTATTTACCGGTGATTTAAGTTGCTACTTTTGTTCTTGAGTAGTTTACATTTTGTGAGGACTCTTATTTTTAATTATTCTCTTCCTTTCCTTTTATAATCATTTCCAGTCCTCTATTTCTGATAACTGTTCTGCAAAGTGATTTTGCAGCTCAGGAACTTGTGGCTGATGTAGTTGTGACTTTTACGCAGCCCCACTGCAGAATGATCAGTTCATTTTGAGTTTGGGCAAGGGGAAAGGAGCAGAGGCAGTTGAGGATGTATTAGGACAGTACTGTTTCACTTTGTAGAACTTTTCAAGGGTGTTGAAGGTAAATGGGGAGCTGAACTCTTGCACCCACATCTGTACACTTCAGCTAGTTACTTTTTGTTGAAAAACAGCAAGCTTTTTAAAAACTCCTTTCACTTCATTTGTAAGACCTTGAGACATGGGAGCAAGACTAGGCTATTTCACCCATCCTGATCCACCATTTTATCATGGCTGATATATTATCCCTCTCAACCCCAGTCTCTTGCTTTCTCTCTGTAGCATTTTTTGCTCTTGCTAATCAAAATTCCATTGACCTTCGCTTTAACTGTACCCAATAACTTGGCCGCTACAACCACCTGCGTCAATGAATTCGACAGATTCACCACCCTCTGGATAAAGAAATTCCTCCCAATCTCTACGCTAAAGGGATGTTCTTTCACTTGGATACTGACCCCTCTTGTCCTAGACTTCCCCTGCTCTAGGGAATATCCTCTCCACGTCCACCCTGTCTAGGCCTTTCAAAATTCAAAGTTAAAGTAAATTTATTATCAAAGTCCAGGCAGTAGCCTGGCTGCCTCAGACTTGAACAGTACTGCATTTGTCAACGTGGAGCAGAGAGCGAGTTTGTAAATCTGGCGGGAGCAAAGGCTGTCAGGAAAGGCGAGGGGAGAGCGACGCAGGAGAGGGGTGGTACGGGTGCAGACGCACCCAGCCCTGAGACACCAGACAAGGTGGTTTGATTCCAGACAATTGGTTTATTGATCATTGCTTCCTGCTCCCTCCCCTCTCCCTTCTCCTTTTCCCCAACCATGATTCCGCTCTCCCTGACCCCTTCCCACTCTCAGTCCATAATACAGACCCATAACAGAATCAGGTTTATCATCACTCGCATATGCCATCAAATTAGCTTCGTTTTCACAGTAGAAACCTCTATGAATGCCTTTGGAAAGGGCACAGAAGAGGTTTACCAGAATGCTGCCTGGTTTAGCGAGCATGTGCTATCATGAGAGACTGGATAAACTTGGGATGTTTTCTCTGGAGCACTGGAGGTTAAGGGGAGATCTGATAGAGGTTTACAAGATTGAGAGGCAGAGTTAGTGTCGGCAGGGAGCATCTGTTTCCCAGGTTAGAAATGTCTAATACCAGAGGGCATGCATTGAAGGAGTGAGGGGTAAGAGTGATGGATGGCTGGAATATGCTGTTTGGTGTGGTGGTAGAGGCAAAACCATTAGACTTTTAAGAGGCATTTAGATAGGTACGTTAATATGAGGAAGTTGGAGGGATATGGACAATGTGTAGGTAGGAGGGACTAGTTTTTGATTTACTTTTTAGCTGGTTTGACACAACATTGAGCCCAAAGGACCTGTTCCCGTGCTGTGCTGTTGCACCTCTGCTCAGCTCTCTAACTGCGGTCTTTGTTACTGTCACCAGCCGCCTGGCTGGTCTGCTGATCTGAAATACGATCTCCTGTGTAACTCAAATTGGACAAGATTAACTCAGTGCCCAGGTAGTGGGGTTGATGGAACGTTAACCATGACTGTGCGACTAATTGATGGACTGCAGCATTTCATCCAGAACTGCTTACCATGATATTTACCTCCAGGAATGATGACCAAGAATGCCACAACAGCATCGCTAACTCTGACTTGGATGTGTGCCGTCATCCTTTGTCCTCAACCTGAAATGTCAACTCTGTTTTTCTTCCCACAGACTTGATTTTTGACTTGCTGAGTTCTTGCAGCATTTGCTGTTCTTACTCTGCCAGTTTTCTTTTCACATATAGTGTTAATTTTGTTCTTCTGTTATTGGGCAGAATCCTAGAATTCCTTTCCTAATGCCTTTAATGAACACCTCTTAGCACAAAATGAAATTAATGGGTTCATTATTTACTCGGGATTGTGTAATCAACGGGGTCTCACCAGTTTCTTCCAGACCTTGAAAACAAAGAGCAAATCATCCCCGAGGTTTAAGTAATGTTTAGGTTTCTTTAAGCATTCCAGCTCTTGTATCATGTGGAGATGCATTTGGTCACAGTTTGACTGGTTTATCTGTTCTCAATGGGGTCTTTATTGCAACATGACACTGTGACAATTGCATGTTATTCAAATACAGATGGATTTTGAATGCACCTCAGCTGGATTGTCAACTCTGCCCTGTATCTGCCATAAATTGAGTTGTTTCCTAGGTTAACATGCAGGTTTTCTCCAACAGTGATGCAGTCAGAGATAATCATTTTCTTTCTACATATTTTAGTCAGAATAGATGGTTTGTAGTTTTGCATCTGATTTTAATTTTATATTGGGACGTCCAGCTACTAAAGTAAGCAAGTCCAAGATACTGTGTCCAAAAGCAATCTTATGTGGAGAGAATGGTGGTTTGTTTCTCTTATCAGGTACCTCCTGATCTGAGTATTTCCAGGATTTTTTTGTAATCGCACCTGCTTGTTTTCGGCCAGAGAATCCGGCTGACTTTGAATTTTGATGGATTAATTGGAATACCGGCTGTTGATTTTGTTATTGGGAGCCGCTGCTGCAGCCTTGCAGCTTGTGCTCGGGCTGGGTGTGGTGGTGGAAGTCGGTATCGGTTTCTAGACAGTTTTTATTTCACTCGTAAGTGCAGCCAATTTCAGTTCATTGAGACACATCAGGACCAGTACATTTTGCCCCAATTAGCCTGAAGTTTCATGGAAATGATTTTAAAAAACTATAACAACACAAACTGAGATACAATGTATTAAAATGAAATACAGAACAAATGAGAACATTACTACAGTACTATAAAACTGTATTGGTTCCTAATAGTTATCAACAAAGAAATTTTCCAGGATACACAATGAACAAGATAATTGCAGACACCTAGTGCAGATAATGGACTGCCTTTGTACGATTTTATCTACAATTGCATCCTCCAAATCTTCCATTTCATTGTAACATTCAAGATGATTGTCAATACCTTTTACATTCATAGTTCCTAACTTGATGTAATTAAATCATCCATTTTCACTCACGGCCATTTCTCACCAACTATCAGTGACAAAAATCACTGCTATGCAATTCACATAGCTGATGCTACTTTCAAAAACTGTTCCCTCGAAGTATGGTGTCTCGAAGTATGGTGTAACATCGAACGGTCACGTGAGTGCACGTGACTTGCGCGAGTTAGAAACTGTTTGCCAACAGTTCCTGTCCCAGTTAAGCAGCACAGTGTCCCAAATAAACAAAGGGAATCCCAATAATTTTCTCAATTAGTCTTTGTTCTTTAAGAGTTGTCCCAACTAACTAGTCCACTGTATTTGTTCCCTCACACCAAGCAGAATCCTGTGTAGCAGAAAAATCCATGTTCTGAAAAGTAGCAGATGAAACTGGGCAATAATGTTACTGGAAAGTACGGTAATAGGTCACAAGTCAATAGGATGCCATTCCTGTTTCCCATTTAATTTTAGGGCATTGGGTGATGTTAGGTCAAAGGTACCAATTAATGTACTTAATATTAATTCAGCTGTTTTTAAAAAATGCATTCTGTTACTGAATGAAGTTTATTCTTTGGTGTACCATTTCATGGAGTTTGTGCTTGGTGCTAACACACACTTGATGGGAAAAGTTAGATCCTAGTTCTTATGGCTGTTAAAAATTTTTGGGTGGCTAAGTTGCCTTAGTGCGAAGTGCTTGATTTATTTCCTACCAAATGGACAATTTTTGTATTTTTTTCCTTCATAATGGCTGATTTCCCAGATTTTTATTTTGCCCATTTGCTTAACTTTTATCTCCAGCAACCTCATCTCTTCACAACTTCGTCTTCTGCTGTTCTGTCACTTCAGAAAATGTAGTAATGCTGCCTTTTGTATTTCCATCCAAACCATTCATGTAGATGATCAAAAGATGAGGCCCAGCACTCATCTCTGTGGCTTGCTACACATGACACCCTGCCAACCAAAAAAAGGCACACTTCCAGTTAAATTGTCATTCAGCCAAACGAAACAGTGTTACTTCACGGCCAAGGTGCGAAACACCAATCTCACACATAACACAAGGCTTGTAGCACGTAAAAGATAGCAGTAAAATACAGTCACACAAAAAATATACCCGGAGGCCATGATGTTGCAGCAGTTTGCAATTGAACTCAATACGGCTTGCCTACTGCTGAGTGAACATTGGGGTGGAGGGAGGGGTCAGCACTGACCTCGGCTTGGCGCCACGCCACGCCACGCCACATCGGCCCTGGCACTCTGATGGAGCACACTGACTCCAGCGCCTCTCACCTGCGTGGCTTGAGGCCTAGTCCTTGCTACAATAGAGGCCACACATCTCCCCTGCCGTCTGCCAATAAATTCATCAATCGGGCTTGCAGCATTCCACATTAACAATGTCCAACAGGGTCTTGCGATCACAAGGAAAGTTACTGAGACAATCATTTGCTGTTAGACTGAACGCTGCTTCCAGCGCCTCTCTGTTGCAGGCAGCATCCCGGCCCACACCAAGTCCAGCTCCTTCAGGTTCACTGCCAACGAGCAACTTTGTCTTGGGGTGGGGGGGTGCAGACCTGCAGTACTTTACATTCTTAAATGTTCAGCAGGGTCTTGTGCTCATTTAAAAAAAAATGTTTAAAAAAGACAGTAGCACCTTTAGCTAACCCCGTAGACGGCGCTGCAACGGAGCGTGCTGCTGTCTTACTGGAAGTTACCGTTTGCTGTGCACTGACGTCCACATTCCCTCTCACACTACAAGCCTTTATTTTCCCCAGTAAATCTTTTGGGAATTTAAGTATGTTACATTCTCTGGTTCCCATTCATCCATCGCCGTCACTTAAGTGAATTCTGATAAGCTGGTCAAATGTTATTTCCTTTAACAAGCCACAGTTTCTTTGCCTGATCACCTTGATCTTTTTTCCATAGTACTCTTCTTTAAATAGTTTTTGATGTTTCCCCTGTGACACATATAGTAGTGTGTGGTCCCCACTTTCTGTTTTTAATTACAGGCTGTTCTCTGATGGCAGGTTCTGGTCTTTACAGACACCCTTTGGTTGATTCTGTGCAGATGTCAGAAAATATCATATTGAGTGGTTATCTTTTTCTGTAAGCATCCCTCCACATAAAGTTCAAAGTAAATTTATTATCAAGATACGTATGTCACCATATGCAGCCCTTAGATTCCTTTTCTTGTGGGCGTAGACAGTAAATTTTAAAAAATTATAGAATCAATGAAAGACCACACCTAACAGGTGGGAAAACAACTAATGTGCAAAAGACAATATGCAATAGATATCAAGAACATGAGATGAAAAGTCCTTGAAAATGAGTCCATTGGTTGTTGGAACAGTTCAGTGATGAGGCAAGTGAAGTTATCCTCTCTGGTTCAAGAGCCTGATGGTTGAGGGGTAATGGCTGTTCCTGAACCTGGTGCTGTGGGTCCCGAGGCTCCTGCACCTCCTTGCTGATGGCAGCAGTGAGAAGAGAACATTGCCTTGATGGTGGAAGCTGCTTTCCTGTGATGACTCTCCGTGTAGATGTGCTCGATGGTGGGAAGGGCTTTACCTGTGATGGGCTGAGGGTTTGTAGGATTTTCAATTCAAGAACATTGGTGTTTCCATACCAGGTTGTGATGCAGCCAGTCAATATACTCTCCACCGCACATCTATAGAAGTTTATCAAAGTTTTCAATATCTTGCCAAATCTTTGCAAACTTCTAAGATAGTAGATGTGCTGCCATGCTTTTTTTGTATTGGCGCTTACATGCTGGGTCCAGGACAGATCTTCTGAGATGGTAACACTGAGGCAGTTAAAGTGTTGACCCTCTCCACCTCTGATCCTCTGGCGACTGGCTCGTGGACCTCTGGTTTCCTCCTCCTGAAGTCAATAGTCAGCTCCTTGGTCTTGCTGACATTGAGTGAGAGGTTGTTGTGGCACCACTCAGCCTGATTTTCAATCTCCCCTCTGTATGCTGATTCATCACCACCTTTGATACGGCCAACAACAGGGGTGTTGTCAGCAAACTTAAATATGGCATTGGAGCTGTGCTTGACCTCACGGTCATAAGTACAATTCTAAAGGACAACATCAAAAGCACATCAGTCTGTAAGAATGGACAATTATTTAAACCTAGAGAGCGCAAGGGGGAGGGAACCAAATTAGTTCTGCCATTTGCAGGAAGAAATGTTTGTAAATACCTCAAGTTTTGAATATAATAATTTCATTTTATCTTTGAATAGCCTATAACTTGGGGGTAGCCTGTAAGAGTTGCATTTGCCTCTCACTAATTTACAGTCTAACGGAACTTAGTGCCAAAGCTGAGTGGTGTCTCCATGTGATGAATCCAAGATGGCGTTGAGCTACAAACTCCATTGAGTTGCACTCAGGTTTGGTTGTTTTAAAAGGTAAACAGTTACAATGATTTTTAAGTTCATAAGAATGGTTTTGGAGACAGAGGGGGGCAAGGGGACAGGTTAGTGTTTAGAAACAGGGGTGTGAGGGAATTCCAGGTCAGGCTGGAGCCTGAGTCTCCACTCCTTGTTTGAAGACCCAACTAGTGTCTTAAAGTCTCAGCATTATCTCTTTGCTTTTATATTCTATTCCCCTTGAAATAAAGTTCCCTAACAGAGATATTTAAAACATCCTTAACCCTGGCTGAGGTGTCAGGAAGATGAAGGACAGTTAGTGACCTGTTCTTTTCGAAAGCATTGAAGAATAAACCAGGAAATTGTAGGCCTGTGAGCCTGACATCAGTAGTGGGAAAGTTATTGGGAGGTATTCTGAGGGACCAAATATAGGAGTATTTGGATAGACAAGGACTGATTAGAGGTAGTCAATGTGACTTTTTGCATGGTAGGTCATGTCTAACCAATCAAAGTTTTTCGAAGAAGTTACCGGGAAAGTCGATGTAGGCAAGACAGTGGATGTTGTCTGCATGGACTTTAGCAAGGCACTTGAAAAGGTCCCGCATGGGAGGTTGTTTAAGAATGTTCTGTTGCTTGGCATTCAAGATGAGGTAGGAAATTGGATTAGACATTGGCTTTCTGGAGAAGCCAGAGGGTGGTAGTACATTGTTGCAGTGGCCAGGGTCAGAGCAGTGATCTTGAGGCTTTAGCTCTTCAAGGCTTCCGTGAAGAGACGTTTCAGTCAGGGGAAGCAAAGGAAAGAAAAGCTCAAGATTAAGTTTTTTTTTCCTTTCCTCCTGCTCAGCTAGCACAGTAGAGATACCAGGCAGGATAGTGGAATTCTCCTCTTGTGGGATGTGGAAGGCAGGGAGACATCCGGTGTCCCTGACGACTACAACTGTGAGGAGTGCATCTGGCTGCAGCTTCTAACAATTCACATTAAGGAGTTGGAGATGGAACTGGATGAACTCTGGATCAGCTGGGAGGCTGAGGTGGTGATAGATAGAACATATAGAGAGGTAGTTACACCCAAGATGCAGGACACAGGAAACTGGGTGACAATCAGGCAGGGGAAAGGGGTTAAGGAGCCAGTGCAGAGTCCCCCTCAACAACACTATGGATACTGTCGGGGGGATGACCTAACAGAGGAAAGTCGCAGTGGTTGGATCTCTGGCACTGAGGTTGTCTCTGTGACTCAGAAGGGAAGGAGGGAGAAGGGACACACTGTGCTGATAGGGGATTTGTTAGTTAGGGGAATGGACAGGAGGTTCAGTGGGTGAGAACAAAATCCCCGGGTGGTATGTTGCCTTCTGAGTGCCAGGGTCTGGGATATCTCAGATCGAGGCCCCAGCGTCATTAATTGGGAGCGTGAACAGTCAGAAGTCATGGTCCATATAGATACCAATGGCATGAGAAGGATGAATGACGAGGTTCTGTATGGGGATTTCAGGGAGTTGGGTGCTAAATTAAAGGGCAGGATTGCCACCCGGGCCATGTCTAGTGAGTTCAGAAATAGGAGGACTGTGCAATTTAACAAGTGGCTGAGGAGCTTGATGTAGGAGGGAGGGCATAATATTTTTGGATCATTGGGCTCTCTTCCAGGGAAGGTGGGGCCTTTACAGAAGAAATGGTCTGCACCTGAACTAGAAGGGTACTAATATCCTTGTGGGAAGGCTTGTTAATGCTGCAAGGTGGGGTTTAAACTAGAGTTCCAGAGGGATGGGAACCAGAGTGCCAGAGCAGTTAGTGGAGAGGTTGTGGAGGCAGGTGTTGGTAAGGCAACGCAACCTCGTAAAATAATAAAATACCACGAAATACCTGTGCGAGGAGTGGCGCCCCACACAGCCTTCTGATCCACGCCTTGTATGGCATGAAAATGCCCGACGCTGGCCTCTCAGGCCTGAGTAAACCATCATCATCATCATCATCATCATCATCATCTTCAAAGAGGAAGTAGTATTCTAAAGGAAAGATAACAAGGAAAGTCAAAGCCAAAATAAATATCTCAAGAGGGCATATAATAGAGCAAAAATTAATGGGAAGCTAGAGGACTGGGAAGCTTTTAAAAACCAATAGAAGGTAACAAAAAGTCACTAAGGTAAAGATGGAATACAGAAGGAAGCTAACCAATAATATTAAAGCGGATACCAAAAGTTTCTTCAGATACGTAAAGTGTAAAAGGGATGTGAGAGTGGATATCGGACTGCTGGAAAACGATGCTGGAGAGGTAGTAATAGGGGACAGGGAAATGGGGAATGAACTGAATAAGTATTTTGCATCGATCTTCACTGTGGGGAAAACATTAGCAGTATAGTGGAAGTTCCAGGTGTCAGGGGTCATGAAGTGTGTGGAGTTACCATTATTAGGGAGAAGGTTCCTGGGAAACTGTAAGGTCTGAAGGTAGATGTATCATTTGGACCAGATGGTGGACACTCCAGGATTCTGAAAAAGGTCGTTGAAGTGATTATGGAGGCATTAGTAATGATCTTTCAATAATCACTAGATTTTGGAATGGTTCCGGAAGACTGGAGAATTGCAAATGTCACTCCACTCTTCAAGAGGGAAGAGGCAAAAAAAAAAGGAAACTATAGGCCAGTTAGTTGACTATACCTCAGTGATTGGGAAGATGTTGGAGTTGATTATTAAGGATGCGGTCTTGGGGTACTTGGGGGCACATGATAAAATAGGCCTTTGTCAGTATAGCTTCCTCAAGGAAAAATCTTGCCTGACAAATCTGTTGGAATTCTTTGAAGAAATAACAAGCAGGATAGACAAAGGAGAATCAGTTGATGTCGTATACTTGGATTTTCAGAAGGCTTTTGACAAGGTGCTACATGAGGCTGCTTAACAAGCTATGAGCCTATGGTATTGCAGGAAAGATTGTAGCATGGATAAAGCAGTGGCTGATTGGCAGGAGGCAAAGAGGTGGCTGCCGGTGACTAGTGTTGTTCCACAGGGGTCTGTGTTGAGACAATTCTTTTTATGTTATATGTCAATGACTTGAATGATGGAACTGATGGCTATGTGGCAAAGTTTGCAGACAATATGAAGATAAGTAGAGGGGCAGGTAGTTTTGAGGAAATAGGCTACAGAGGACTTAGATTAGGAAAATGAGCAAAGAAGTAGCAGATGGAATACTGTGTTAGGAAGTGTATGGTCATGCACTTCGGTAGAAGAAATGAAAGGGTTGACTATTTCCCAAATGGAGAGAAAATGCAAAACTCTTGAGGTGAAAGGGACTTGAGAGTCCTTGTGCAGGATTCCCTGGAGGTTAATTTGCAAGTTGAGTCTGTGGTGAGGAAGGCAAATGCAATGTTAGCATTGATTTCAAGAGGGCTGGAATATAATGCTGAGACTTTACAAAGTACTGGTGAGGCCTCACTTGGAGTATTGAGAGGAGTTTTGGGTGATAATTATGGAAACTGGAGAGAGTTCAAAGAAGGTTCATAAAGTGATTCCAGGATTGAATGGCTTGTCATATGAAGAGTGTTTAATGGCTGTGGCCAGTATTCACTGGAATTCAGAAGAATGAAGAGTAACCCCTTTGAAACCCACTGAATGGTGAAAGGCCTTGACAGAGTGGATGTGGAGAGGATGTTTCCTATGGTGGGAGAGTCTAAGACCAGAGGACACAGCCTCAGGATAGAGGGGCGTCCTTTTAGAACAGAGATGAGGAGGGATTTCTTTAATCAGAGAGTGGTGAATCTGTGGAATTCATTGCCACATACAGCTGTGAAGGCCAAGAAGCAGAGGTTGATAGATTCTTGATTGGTCAGGGCATGAAGGGATACAAGGTGAAGGCAGGAGATTGGGGCTGAGAAAAAAATTGGATCAGCCATGATGAAATGACAGAGCAGACTCGATGGGCCAAATGGCCTAATTCTGCTCCTATATCTTATGGTCTTATGGTTTTATGTTTGTCTCTGAGTGGAGGCCGGTGACTAGTGGAGTGCCGCAGGGATCAGTGTTGTGCCTGGTCTTGTTTGTCGTCTATGTCAACCATTTGGTTGATAATGTGGTTAACTGGATCAGCAAATTTGCAGATAACACCAAGTTTGGGGATGTAGTGGACAGCGAGGAAGACAATCAAAGCCAGCAGCGGGAACTTGACCAGCTGAAAAAACAGGCTGAAAAATGGCAGATGGAATTTAATGCAGGAAAGTGCAAGGTTTTGCACATTGATAGGACCAACCAGGGTAGGTCTTACACAGTGAACGATAGGGGATTGAGGAGTACGGTAGAACAAAGGGGAATACAGGTCTATAATTCATTGAAAGTGGCATCACAGATTGATAGGATCATAAAGCTTTTGGCATATTGGCTTTCATAAATCAAATTATTGAGTAGAGGAGATGGGATGTTATGGTGAAGTTATATAAGACGTTGGTGAGGCCCAAGTTGCAGAATTGTGTGCACCTACCTACAGGAAATATGCAAGTAAGATTGAAAGGGAGCAGAGAAACTTTACAGGGATATTGCTAGGACTTGAGGACCTGAGTTGGTGGGAACAGTTGAATAAGTTCAGAGTTTATTCCCTAGAACGTGAAGGATTGACGGGACATTTGACAGAAGTTTACAAATTATGAGGATATAGATCGGGCAAATGCAAGCAGGCTTTTTCTATTGATGTTGGATGAGACTACAGCTAGAGGTCATGGGTTAAGGGTGAAAGGTGAAGAGTTTAAGGGGAACGAGGAGGAACCTCTTCCCTCAGAGGGTGGTGGGAGTGTGGAACGAGCTGTCAGCACAAGTGGTGGGTGCGGGTTCAATTTCAGCGTTTAAGAGAAATTTAGAGAGGTTGGAGAGCTATGGTCTGGGTGCAGGTCGGTGGGAGTAGGCAGATTAATGGTCTGCACTAACTAGATGGGCTGAAGGGCCTGTGTCTGTGCTGTAGTGTTGTATGACTCTGTGACTCTAGATGTACAGGGAATCGAGGGATATGCATGAGCACAGGTGGAGGACACGGTAGCCTAGTGGTTAGCACAACGCTTTACAGTGCAGGTGACGCGGGTTCAATTCCCACTGCTGCCTGTAAGGAGTTTGTACGTTCTCCCCGTGACTGCATGGGTTTCCTCCGGGTGCTCCAGTTTCCTCCCACAGTCCAAATATGTACCGGTTGGCAGGTTAATTGGTCATTGTAAATTGTCCCGTGATTAGGCTGGGGACATTTCTGGGCAGTGTGGTTTGAAGGGCTGGGAAGGGCTTATTTCACACCCTGTCTCAATTTTAATAAGATAGATTAGCTCAATATCATGGGCTGATCTCTGTGGTACTGTTCCACATTTTTAACGTGTATCTTGAAAGTTCCCTCTCAATGGAAGCAGATATTAAAGGTAATTTGCCATCACCTTTGAATGGAGATGAGAGAGGTACAAAGTCAACAGGAAAACCCAGGAAGGATCTGAACTCAGTGGGCAGACAAAGAGTCTTGCCCGAAATGTCCCTGTGATGCTGAATTCCTCCAGAAGCTTGTTTTTTTTTTTAATGATTTGGGGATGTTGGAGGTTTTCAGAGTATCGGGGGGAATACAATACAGTGATGGGAGAGAACTTACAGATTCCACATAGACAGCACTGGAAATTGAGACTGGATCTGTGAGGCAGGAGCTCAGCTAGCTCTGCTATTGTGCTACCAGCTGTATTGGGAATGTATGATCCTGGAGGTGACCAAAACATGGAAGTAGAACAAAGAACACAGAAATCTACAGCACATTACAGGCCATTGGCTGACAATGTTGTGCTGACCCATGTAACCTGCTCTAGGAACTGCCTAGAATTCCCCTAGCACATAGCCCTTTATTTTTCTAAGCTCCATGTATCTATCTAAGAGGCTCTTAAAAGACTCTATTGTATCCACTTCCACCACTGTCGCCAGCAGCCCATTCCACACGCCCACCAGTCTCTGTGTGAAAAACTTACCCCTGACATCCCCTCGGCACCTATTTCCAAGCACCTTAAAACTGTGCCCCCTCATGCTAGCCATTTCAGCTCTGGGGAAAAGCCTCTGACTATCCACATGATCAAAGCCTCTCATCATCTTGTACACCTCTATCAAGTCATGTCTTATCCTCTGCCACTCCAAGGAGAAAAGCCCAAGTACACTCAACCTATTCTCATAAGGTACACCCTCCCATCCAGGCAACATCCTTGTAAATCTCCTCTGCACTCTCTCTATAGTATCCACATCCTTCCTGTAGTGAGGTGACCAGAAATGAACACAGTACTCCAAGTGGGGTCTGAATAAGGTCTTATATAGCTGTAACATTACCCCATTGCTCTTGAACTCAATCCCATGGTTGATGAAGGCCTTCACACCATACGCCTTCTTAACAACACTGTCAACCTGCACAGCAGCTTTGAGTGTCCTATGGACACTGACCCAAGGATCTCTCAGATCCTCCACACTGCCAAGAGTCTTACCATTTATATTATATTCTGTCTTCAAATTGGACCTACCAAACTGAACCACTTCACACTTATCTGGGTTGAACTCCATCTGCCACTTCTCAGCCCAGTTCTGCATCCTATCCTGATGGTATTAAACAGGAAATTAGAAATGTGTGCAATAAAGGAACAGCAGTTATAATGGGTGACTTCAATCTACATGTAGACTGGGTGAACCAAATTGGTAAAGGTGCTGAGGAAGAGGATTTCTTGGAATGTATGCGGGATGGTGTTTTGAACCAACATGTCGAGGAACCGACTAGAGAGCAGGCTATTCTGGACTGGGTTTTGAGCAATGAGGAAGGGTTAATTAGCGATCTTGTCGTGAGAGGCCCCTTGGGTAAGAGTGACCATAATATGGTGGAATTCTTCATTAACATGGAGAGTGACGTAGTTAATTCAGAAACAAAGGTTCTGAACTTAAAGAGGGGTAACTTTGAAGGTATGAGACATGAATTAGCTAAGATAGACTGGCAAATGACACTTCAAGGATTGACGGTGGATATGCAATGGCAGGCATTTAAAGGTTGCATGGATGAACTACAACAATTGTTCATCCCAGTTTGGCAAAAGAATAAATCAAGGAAGGTAGTGCACCCGTGGCTGACAAGAGAAATTAGGGATAGTATCAATTCCAAAGAAGTAGCATACAAATTAGCCAGAGAAAGTGGCTCACCTGAGGACTGGGAGAAATTCAGAGTTCAGCAGAGGAGGACAAAGGGCTTAATTAGGAAGGGGAAAAAAGATTATGAGAGAAAACTGGCAGAGAACATAAAAACGGACTGTAAAAGCTTTTATAGATATGTAAAAAGGAAAAGACTGATAAAGACAAATGTAGGTCCCCTGCAAACAGAAACAGGTGAATTGATTATGGGGAGCAAGGACATGGCAGACCAATTGAATAATTACTTTGGTTCTGTCTTCACTAAGGAGGACATAAATAATCTTCCAGAAATAGTAAGGGACAGAGGGTCCAGTGAGATGGAGGAACTGAGCGAAATACATGTTAGTAGGGAAGTGGTGTTAGGTAAATTGAAGGGATTGAAGGCAGATAAATCCCCAGGGCCAGATGGTCTGCATCCCAGAGTGCTTAAGGAAGTGGCCCAAGAAATAGTGGATGCATTAGTGATAATTTTTCAAAACTCGTTAGATTCTGGACTAGTTCCTGAGGATTGGAGGGTGGCTAATGTAACCCCACTTTTTAAAAAAGGAGGGAGAGAGAAACCGGGGAATTATAGGCCGGTTAGCCTAACGTCGGTGGTGGGGAAACTGCTGGAGTCAGTTATCAAGGATGTGATAACAGCACATTTGGAAAGCGGTGAAATGATCGGACAAAGTCAGCATGGATTTGTGAAAGGAAAATCATGTCTGACGAATCTCATAGAATTTTTTGAGGATGTAACTAGTAGAGTGGATAGGGGAGAACCAGTGGATGTGGTATATTTGGATTTTCAAAAGGCTTTTGACAAGGTCCCACACAGGAGATTAGTGTGCAAACTTAAAGCACATGGTATTGGGGGTAAGGTATTGGTGTGGGTGGAGAATTGGTTAGCAGACAGGAAGCAAAGAGTGGGAATAAACGGGACCTTTTCAGAATGGCAGGCGGTGACTAGTGGGGTACCGCAAGGCTCAGTGCTGGGACCCCAGTTGTTTACAATATATATTAATGACTTGGATGAGGGAATTAAATGCAGCATCTCCAAGTTTGCGGATGACACGAAGCTGGGTGGCAGTGTTAGCAGTGAGGAGGATGCTAAGAGGATGCAGGGTGACTTGGATAGGTTGGGTGAGTGGGCAAACTCATGGCAGATGCAATTTAATGTGGATAAATGTGAAGTTATCCACTTTGGTGGCAAAAATAGGAAAACAGATTATTATCTGAATGGTGGCCGATTAGGAAAAGGGGAGGTGCAACGAGACCTGGGTGTCATTATACACCAGTCATTGAAAGTGGGCATGCAGGTACAGCAGGCGGTGAAAAAGGCGAACGGTATGCTGGCATTTATAGCGAGAGGATTCGAGTACAGGAGCAGGGAGGTACTACTGCAGTTGTACAAGGCCTTGGTGAGACCACACCTGGAGTATTGTGTGCAGTTTTGGTCCCCTAATCTGAGGAAAGACATCCTTGCCATAGAGGGAGTACAAAGAAGGTTCACCAGATTGATTCCTGGGATGGCAGGTCTTTCATATGAAGAAAGACTGGATGAACTGGGCTTGTACTCGTTGGAATTTAGAAGATTGAGGGGGGATCTGATTGAAACGTATAAGATCCTAAAGGGATTGGACAGGCTAGATGCGGGAAGATTGTTCCCGATGTTGGGGAGGTCTAGAACGAGGGGTCACAGTTTGAGGATAGAGGGGAAGCCTTTTAGGACCGAGGTTAGGAAAAACTTCTTCACACAGAGAGTGGTGAATCTGTGGAATTCTCTGCCACAGCAAACTGTTGAGGCCAGTTCATTAGCTATGTTTAAAAGGAAGTTAGATATGGCCCTTGTGGCTACAGGGGTCACGGGGTATGGAGGGAAGGCTGGGTTCTGAGTTGGATGATCAGCCATGATCATAATAAATGGCGGTGCAGGCTCGAAGGGCCGAATGGCCTACTCCTGCACCTATTTTCTATGTTTCTATGTTTCTATGTTTCTATCAATGTCCTGTTGTAATCTCTGACAGCCCTCCACACTACCCCCAACACCCCCAACCTTTGTGTCATCAGCAAACTTACTAACTCACCTTCTACTTCTTCATCCAGGTCATTTATAAATATCACCAAGAGTCCAATGGACTCATGGTTGAATGGGTAGGGTAACCAGAAATATTCCCTGATCTTTGAATAACACAGATCATGAGCATCACCTATGATGTGGTGCCACTATGAAAGATGAAGCAACTATCCCCAGCAGGCATGGGGTCATTGTGCTGTGTTCTTTGGGGTCACACTTGGACGTACAACCTTGGTCTTTTCTAACTCAGTATAGAGCAAAACCCGGCTCTGTCAGTTGGGAAGTGTTGATCTTCTGAAGACTCTCATTTCTCTCCCAACTTTGTCACCCTTGTTTCCTGTCTGTTCAAAATTTAACAGCACATGCACTGAAAGCTGGGGACTCCGAGGTTCTGTCGAACGTTGCTCATTCCAGTTAGAGGGAACTGATGAGCAGGACTCCAGTTCCTTTGCATTTATTTTAGAGACTAGAACAGAATACTGAGCAAAGTGACTAGATGTTTTTGCCAAGCCACAGCAGAAGGTTGTATTATGTGGTGTTTCCACAGCAATTTTGTTACTCATTGTATGGTTGGTGTTTAAGAAAGTCATGCTTTTGCATATGGATTTTATAATATTTTCAGTGTTTTTAGAAGGATACTGCTACTCTCCTGCTGTGCTGGTGCAGAGCTGATTCTGATTGGAAACCCTGGGTAAAATCTCAATAAACTAAAGGTACTTGGAAAGTAGATAAAGACCAAATATGACTGTCTTAGTGTAGATAATTGCATTCCTCATTCAAGCCAAGAATTCTGGTGATCTAATAGCAATCCTTCTGTTTGAGAGGTTTAAATTCTGTGGTTTGAGGAGTCAAAAAAAGTAATTTTTATGTGATTATTCAACAATGCTTTCTGTATTATATTTGGTTCCAAGTCCTCTACTGTCTGTTGAAGCGAGGGGATTTGGTGTATTTATGTTCGAGGCAGAGAAACGTTCTCTAATCTGACACCTAAACAAAAGGCAACAAGGCCTAGTAAATTGTACACTTAACTGTGTTCAGGATCTTAATTACTATCAGGGGACAGTAGGCCAGAACTCACTATAACTAGTAAGCAAGCAACTTCTGCCACTCATTGAACTTGGCCCAGTCTGATTAATTTACAGGAGGCTAGGTCTTCCATCGATTCACCGGCATGTAGACGCTGCTATCGAGGCAGGTCTATCCCCATTGTCTGTCCCCTTTCCTTTTTAGGCTTTTTAAGAGACAGCTATGAATCATATATACCGTATAATGTTCCGTTTGGTGTCATCAGTAAATCGGACTGTTTACACTTTTCCATAGATGCTGCCTGGCCTGCTCAGTTGCTCCAACATTTTGTGTGTTGCTGGATGAGATTAGTCAACTGGCTTCCCTGCAGGACATCAGTAAGCCAGATGAACTTTTGCAACAACCTGGTAACTTTGTGGCACCACAGCTGATGCTGACTTTGAATAGCAGTCTCATTTAATTACTATGATTCAACCCGCCAGTGGTTACAGTCAGAGCTAAGTGTTCTCGGTTTGTTAATGCTGACCCAGTAAAAGCACTATGTGACTGCCCCCACATCATGAAAGCAGGTGACCCAAACAGCAGTACAGTGCCCCCTACAGGTCATCGATGACCCTGTAAGCAATTGTACATCAATCACAGCTATGAGCCGCACAAAGCAGTATTCAACAACCAGAGACTAGTGAGATGCTACATCGCTGCTCCAGCGGCCTGGGTTTGGTATTGTTCCGGATGGAGTTTGGTATTGTTTGATAAGGAATTTGATATGCAGATTGGTATTGTTCTAAACAAAGTTTGTTATTGTCTAGTTGGAGTTTGCATGTTTTCTTTGTCACTGCACAGACTTCTTTAGCACTTTGTATTGCCTCTTGACTAATTTTGAGATTAATTGCTCCATATAGTTCACAGCACTACCATTGTATTACACGGCCACCTGGCTGGTAGAAATTGTCTGAAACAATGTTTTTTCTTATTAATATTCTTTTGGAGTATGAACAAGATTCCTACTTGTAGGACATCTATTAGTAATCATCTGTTCACTTATAACTCGAGTGCCTTACAAATTTCCCGTAAGTGTTGAAGGTAGAATTGTGGAGAACACTCTACTTATAAAGGCAGCCGATGAACTGGGAATGCATCATGCAACAACTCCTGGAGACCAGGTGGAAGGAGGGGAAGGGATGTTTGGATCCATTCTTGCATGCCTCAGAAAGCCCTCTCGATATTCCTCTGAGAATTGCCCACTAAGGACAGTGGACCTGATCTGGAGGAGAGAACACTACCTAGCAAAGTCACCGGGTTGGATGATAAGAGGAGCACTTGTGAGCCACACAGGAGTATCAAGGCTTTCCTAGACTGAGGAAGGTACCTAATACTGCTTTACAGAGGCATCTGTTTTTGGATAAGTTCAAAGTAAGGAACAGCCCTGTGAAGTCACGTAACCTTTCAGCACGATGAAATCTCCCTCAGTAAATTTAGCAACTGGGGCCATCGGTTATTCAGGGTGGCCTCTTATTCGGGACAACTCTTAAAGAACAAAATTAATCAAGAAAATAACCAGGATTCCCTTTGTTTATTTGGGACACTCTGCTGCTTAATTGGGACAGGAGACTGTTGCCAATTTCTAACGATTATCAGTTGTGTACACGTCATTAAACACTACACTGTGCTTAGAGTGAACACTTTGTAAACAGCGTCAGTTGCGTGTGTTTGTATTCAAACAGCAGTGATTTTTGTTACCAATGTTTGGCGAAAAATAAGCAGTAAGACAATTTGGAATTGTTTCACTAACTGTAGTTTCAAGCATTCAGGCTTGGAGACACCAGAAAAGGCTGGGAGTGAAAATGGAACTATTTAATTACTTCAACAAGTTAGGGACCACAAAGAATTTGAAGGTATCAGCAATCATCTTGATTGTTACAATGAAGATGATGATATGGAGGCTGCAATCATCAAAAATATTGTATGAAGGCAATCCATTACACTGGAAAACAATTTTTTTCAGAAATGTTGCTTCCTCAGAAATTTGTTTTTGTTTGTGATAGACCACTTGAAGCTGAACGCAGATATAATTTCAGACTACTTGTATCACATAGGAACTTGGAGAAACAAGAAATTAACTTTTATTGAATATCATGTGTTTAATTGCTTAACAGTGCTGATGCTTTGCAAAGGTTCAACTAAGCTAACAATGTTTTGTTGATGATTTTCATCATTTGTCCTCAGTGTTGGAGGCTTCTTGATTAAGTGTCCACAATAGTCAGCTGGCACAGATGGATTCCGGTTGCCCTGATTCTATTTCTCCATGCCCAGAATGTCCTGGTGAAACCTTTCACCATGCTCATCACTGACAGCACCAAGATTTACAGGGAAGAAATCTAAATGGGAATGCAGAAAATGAATCTTTAGTGGCATGTCGCACTTCATGGTTTTGTATGCTTGAAGTATGTTGTCAGCCAGCTGCACGTAATTTGGTGCAGTTTAATTGCCAAGAAAAATTTCAACAACATCCTTGAATGTCTTCCATGTGATTTTCTCCGGCCCCACTGGAAGTTCTTTGAATTGCCTGTCATTGATGGCCTGTTTGATTTGTGGACCAACAAAAATGCCTCCCTTAATCTTGGCATCAGTTATTCTGACTGGAATTATGAATTGAAGCAACAAATATAGACAATTTCAAAAAAAGTAGTGCATGATAGGGAAATTTCATGGTAACTTTCATGACTGGCAGCCCAAAATCATGCACCCAAAACATGCACCCAAAAGTATTAGGAAGCAAAATCTCAGTTGTCCAATGTTATCAGCACAAAGTGTCTGTGCTGCTGTTGTTTGTTTACAGTCAATCATAAGAACATGGCAGTGTACACTGGATAAATTCCTCCATTGATAACTTCAGAACTAATACAGTTTTATATACTGTAGTAGTTGTGGTAGTGTTCTAAATTGTTCTATTTCATTTGAATATATAATGGTAGTTCATCTTTTTTATACTTTTGCACTATTTCTATGAAATGTTGGCCAGCTGGAGCAGCCATTTAATTGGGCTAAAATGTACTGGTACTGATACATCCCAATTAACCAGAATCCACTGTATTCAGATATTTTAGCCCATATGATCAATAGCTAGGTCCAAAAATAGGCTTTAAAAAGGTAATGAGCAAGGATTGAGGATCAGAGCCAGGTCTTTTAGGGAATTTCAGAGCTCAAGTTGTAGAGAGCTGAAAGAAGTCCAGTTGAAAGATGAAGAGACCATGAAGAAGATGGAGTGGAGAAACCTCAACACATTTAGCACGAAGAAATTTTTATACGACCTCCATTTTTCACTCACTGTCAAGGTGATATCTGACATCACAGACTGCATCAGGGGTAAAGCAATGAAACTCTTGGGTTAAAATGAATGGTTGACACACCAATACTTCCTTACCATAGCTTTGAATCTGGGAAAAGGAGCAATAATGCAAATCATTTGTATTACATTGGTTAATCTGATAGGGAGGCAACTAGTTACAGACGTTATCATCACTCAGGAGTTTCATCTCTATATTCACAGCTATGAGAAACGATCATTGGTGACATGCCAACTGTAATCCAGAGGGCTGCAAGAATCCAACAGTAGCTACCAGAATCTATCTTAGACATCATTCATAACTGTTCAACTGTGAAGCGCTTCTTTTTTGTGGGAAATGGAAGTCAGAGAATCGTTGAAATGTTGAATCAAAGACTATTAGACCTGTCTCAACTGTCAGTCCCATTTCCCCCCAGCCATACATATTATTGCCCCTTGAGTTTGTATCTAATTTCCTTTCGAAAACTCTGATTGCTTCCAGCCCCCCAATGAGTTCCACATCATAAACTATCCTCTGTTTTAAAAAAAACTGGCCCTGCAAAAACGATCCTTTTGTCTTTCAATGTTATTTTATTTACGTAACGATACAGCCAGGACCGATTAACATACTGAGCCTTGTAGGAGGAAACAGAACACCCGAAGGTCACCTGCTCGTGAACGTGATCGCGAACGCTGTATTGGCATCATGTTAACCACTAAGCTACTGTGCGTGATTTTAACCTTCTGCCCCTCTCGCCACCTTGCTTGAAACATCTGCCGATGGGATCATCTTCCCATTTACAGTATTTACCCCAACAGGGTAAGGTATGGTACACCTTGAGCAAACTTTCTCCAACTGCTATCTTTAAACCTTCTCCTGTATCTTCACACCCATTTAGGATGTTACCAGTGGGTGCAAAGACCCAGTTGTGTCTTGCTCGTGCATTTTTCAGTGCAACTTTCCTCTTTGTGCTGTGTTTTGATGTTTGCTATCTAAAATCCCATGCGTATTCTTTAAAAGCTGATCTTGAGTGTGCGCTTGCTGCTTGCAAGCCCTTGTACGTCCAGTTCCTGTAACGAAGTACGGATCACTCTCAGCAGGTCAGGCAGCCTCCTGTGGAGTGAGAAAAGGTAAACGTTCAGGTCTGAGAGTCTTTGTCAGATCTTCCACGATCCAGGCAATGCCCTGCTTTTGTAGTACCATCGAGCACGAGGTACAGGAGCCTTGGGTCTCACACCACCGGGTTCAGGAACAGTGATTGCCCTACAACCATGAGGCTCCTGAACTGGCGTGGGCAACTTCTCTCAGCACAACTCTGAACTGATTCCACAACCTACAGACTCACTTTCAAGGACTCTTCACAGCTCATGATCTCAGTGTTACATTTTATTAGCACAGTTTGACTTTTGCATATTGGTTGTTTGTTTATGCAGTTTGTCATTAAATTCTATTGTATTTCTTTATTTTCCTGTAAATGCCTGTAAGTTATTGAATCTCAGGGCAGGATGTGGTAACATATATGTACATCCGTAATAACTATACCTTGAACTTTGAACTTTAGAATTTGTGCCAGTTGTCCGATACCAGTTGTATATTTTTCTGCTGAAATGCATCATTTCAGATTGCCCCGTTTGCCACTTTTGCCAGCCTGCCTTTGTTTCAGTGGAGCAGGGCAGAGCAGTGGAGGAACTCGGCAGGCCAGGCGGTGTTTGCAGTGGGAAGTTTGAGTTGGTTTGAGAGCTTTTTTCCCTAGGAGCTGTGGACAATGAAGGGTCTCGACCTGAAATGTTGACTGTCATTTCCCCTCCACAGATGCCATCTGACCTCTGAGTTCAGCTAATGTTCAGTGCGTTGCCTCAGATTCCAGTCTCTTGTCTCCATTTTAGTCCCGTTGAATTTTGTCCTTCCCACTCTTTGCCAGATGTCCAAACTTTGTTTGAGAGCTGGCAACTTTCCCTCCATGTCCATATCTAATTCATTCACGTGTATCAAAAACACATGACGCTTAACGTAGTGAGGAATGTAATAGAAACACTCGATGAAAGGAATGAAACTGAGCAGTCTGGGGTAATGACTTTGCAGCAGAACTGGAGAAGGTTAGAGTTAAAATGAGTTTCAAGATTTTGAGCAAATGGGAGAGAAGGTAAAGGTCACGGGAAGGTCATTGTTATGTTCTGTGACTTCAAAATATTAAATCCATTCAAAGAAAGACACAAGAGTCAGAAATGCAGGTCTAACTTCAAGTTTACTTTAAGCGAGACACACAGGTATCGCATGGTAGTATGATGAAATATGCAGTTCATGGATTTATACATATAACCTGTGGTGAATTATTTAAACAAACAAGAATGGTTAATCAAACAATACATTACTCAAGTATTACTGAAACATTAAACAAACCTCTACAATGCACAATCATTCCTCTGTTGTCTCTCCGGTCCTCTAAACTTCCTGCTTTCCTTCCATCCAATCACTCACCTTTTGTCCTCTCCTTCCCATCTCACTTCCCCTGCATTTCCAGACGTTTCACTTTTACTCTGATGAAATGTCAGGTCTGTATACAACACTCTAAGTGCAGTCTAGCCAAGGTTCAGTACAGGTGTACCATCTGCCCTTTCCAAATCCATCACCTTGGAACTAAACTTTAAAGCTTGGTTTAGCTTTTCCGTGGTCTTGCAAACCAGTAAAGTAGCCTGCAGTGATAAGTGTATTTGTTCTCTGTGATCCCTTCCCATTGAGTTCTTTTCTTCCACGTACTTAGTGATCTTGGGTTCCTTAAGGTTGTTATAGCTGGGGGGTGGTCATGGGGACAAGCTCCCAGTACCTGTTAAATGCTCCCAATGACGTGTGCCTCAAATAGCCTCTGACAGCCAGTCCAGCTCCTGGCCTTTACGTGTGGCTAAGCTACCAAGCCCGGCAGAACAGTTTGTACCTTCAGGAGAAGGGAAAAGGTGGGTTTCTGGCGCCTTAGAACCAGAAGCTTTGGGCAGATGGGGCTCGTCAGCCGTGATTGGCAGCTCATCCAGGAGAAGGAAAACTCTGATCTCAAACCTCTGCTGCCTTGCGGCTCTACCCACTCATGGCGAAGGCTTCAGCAATAAACCCCAAGGGAAAAATCTGGAGCTGGAGTCTCCAAGGCTCTATGTTGAGTTCAATGCTGAATGGAAACTCCTGCGATGCTGCCAAACTGTATCGATTTCTGCTGTTCCTTTGGCTTAATTGGTTGTGTGGAGAGAGGGAACCTGCTGCACGGGCACCAGCTTGCTCTCCGTATCGTACTGTCCTGACTTCGTGTACAGGTTGGCACATCACGTAGACAGCTGGGACGCAACATCCTTGGTTGTCCCTGACCAACGGAGGTCTAAAGTTAGTGATTCTGCTACTTTTCTGAGATTAGTTATCCACTCTACAAGTTTATTGATGTTGTCCAATAACTTGAAATCAAGGTAAGATGCTGCAAGTGCTCGGCAGATTGGGCAACATCCTTGGAAATGGTTTGGGTCTGAGATCCTAGATCATCATGCACACCGGGGGGTGGAGTGGAATTTCTCACCTGCATGAAGTTCACTAAATAAACACAATGATAAATGCAAAACAGCAGAACCGTGCCAGGATGGGAGTACGACCGGGACGAAAGTGCCAATGACAATAACTGAGCGAGGTGGGATTAGGTGTACAGGAACGTGACAGCACCGATGGGAAGAGAAGGGAAGAAGGGATTGGTTCGGAAGTCCGGTAGCACTGGGGAAGAAGCCGTTCTTTAGTCTGCTCCTCTGTGCTCTCAGGCCCAAACGTCTTCTCTCAGTAGCTGCAGAAGAGAGAAAGCGGATGTCCAGAGCAACAGGCACCTTTGACAAAACTACTGCCCTTCCTGACACTTAACTGAGGAGAAAGTGAAAAACAATTGGTCTCAAAACGCAGATAAGGTGGGGAGTTTGAATGGACAAAGGGGTGTCTATGATAGGGTGTGGCCATGGGGTAGAGTTATTGCTGCCTCCAGTGGGTTAATGGGTACCGTTGGAGGGCAATGATACAAGTTACAAAGTGCAACGTGACAGGCTGTAATGGACAGAGTAAACCGTTCACAGATGGGTGCTCTGATCCATACACATCCAGATAACCAGTTACCCAAAGTTGTTCCATTTACAATCTGAAAAGCTGTGATGGTTTTATTCATTTTTATTGAGATGCAGCACGGAATAGACCCTTCGGCCCTTCGAGCTGTGCTGTCCGGCAACCCCCAATTTTACAGCACGGAATAGACCCTTCGGCCCTTCGGGCTGTGCTGTCCGGCAACCCCCAATTTTACAGCACAGAATAGACCCTTCGGCCCTTCGGGCTGTGCTGTCCGGCAACCCCCAATTTTACAGCACAGAATAGACCCTTCGGCCCTTTGAGTTGTGCTGTCCAGCAACCCCCCTGCCACCGATGTTAATCCTAACCTAATCATGGGACAATTTACAATGACCAATTGACCGACTGACTGGTATGTCTTTGGACTGTGGGAGGAAACCAGAGCACCCGGAGGAAATGGCTCCTTACAGCTCCTGTACAAACTCCTTACAGGCAGCGTTGGCAATACCGGACATTTGTCTTCTCTACAAACATTGAAAACCTACAGTACAATACTGGCCCTTTGGCCCACAATGCTGTGATGAACATGTCCTTACTGAGAAATGACCTAGGGTTACCCATAGCCCTCTGTTTTTCTGAGCTCCATGTACCTGTCCAGGAGTCTCTTAAAAGATCCTATCATATCTGCCTCCACCACCGTCACTGGCAGCCCATTCCACACACTCACCACTCTCTGCGTAAAAAAACTTACTCCTGACATCTCCTCGGTACCTACTTCCAAGCACCTTAAAACTGTGCCCTCTCATGCTAGCCTTTTCAGCCCTGGGGAAGAGCCTCTGCGTACTCATGAGGACACCTCATCGAGAGCTTCAAAGGTCTTTGATAAGTCTGTTGACTACCTAGCCAAAGCTTACACCCTATGTTACCTCCTCAAATAGTTGATAAGTTTGGTCAAGCAAGACCTTCCTTTCTGAGATCCATACTGACTTAGTAGATTTTTGAAATTGTTCCGTTCTTGAGCAACGCACACACAAAATGCTGGAATACTCAGCAGGTCGGGCAGCATCTATGGGGAGGAATAAACAAGACCCTTCACCGGGACTGTAAAGGAAGGGGGAAGAAGCCTGAATAAGAACCCCTTCTCATCACCTGCTCATCACCCCCCTCTGGTGCCCTTTCTGCCACAGACCCTTCTCCTTTCCTATCAGATTTCTTCTTCTTCAACCCTTTACGTCTCTCACCATAACCAGAGTCACTCATCATCCTGTATTTCTCTGAATCTCCACGCCCGCTCCAAGGCCAAATAGCCCAGGTGGTATGCAGGATTGATGCAGTATCCTTGCTTTGGTTGGACCAGAGGCTAGACAATTTCAGCCTGTATTTTTTGGAGTTTATTTAGGAGACTCAGGAGTGATTTTATTCAAACACATAAGATCCTAAGGGGACTTGCCGGTAGATTTGGGGTGTTTCCACCAGGAGGAGGATTGGGAACAAACGGATATAACTGCAAGATAAGGAGGAGATCATTTAAAACTGAGGGGTGTAGAAATGTCTTCTTTCAAAGGGTAACAGATCTGTGGAATTCTCTACCCACTAGGGTGTTGGAGCTGGATCATTAGATATATTTAGGGTGAAGATAGATAAATATTTGAAAATTAAGGAATTGTGGGCACAGAAGAGAAGTCAAAGCCAGCGTAGATCAGCCATGATCATATTGAATGGGGGGGGCAGGATTAAGGAGCCGAATGACGCGTTTCTAATCCTATTTCCTTCTGTTTCTGTACCACGGTGTCTGAAAGAATCTCAGCAAACTCCGCCAAGAAGTGAACTGCAAAGGCAGACAGGAGGCCGTGGGTGCAGAAGCAAAGGAACAACGATCCATGATTACAGATCGGAAAAGCAAATTACTCACAATACTCTTCTTCCAGAATTAGGGGTTTGTTAACCGTTTAATGCCCAAGCAGAACTGAGTTCGACAATAGAAGAGTAGTAAGAAGGAAGTCTGGGATGCCAACGTTTAGCTTAGCAATATGAAGTTTGTAATTTTTGTCCTGGAATGACCTTGCTTTATAATCTGATGTGGGGCTAACTGAGGCATTTAGTAGATTAGCAAGAAAGCGCATTTGTATCCATACTGATTATCGTAAACTGCATCAGCAGCAAATGTTATCAGGCTCGGTCAAAAAATCCACAAGATGTTGCTTTGCTCTGGGCTTTAAACAAGGGGCTGTGTAGATGAATTTGCTTTAAGTAAGCCAGTTACACATTGTAAATAGATAAAAAGGAGTCCAGACAGTGCAGTACCGAGAGAGAGCTGTCTTGTCAGAGAGGCTGTGAATCATAAACCACAGGGATAGACCCTTTTGGCCAACATCACGTCTCCTTCTATACCTAACCTGTTTGGCCTTTGATGTCTAGATGATTCATGTGCATGGGTAAGACATTAAAAAGAGGTCCTTTCACTCTATCCAAATGATTCCCAAGATACCATAGATGCCTAGCATAAAAAAAGTTTGGTCTTTATCACTTAACCAAAGTCACTTATAGAATATTTCTCAGTGAGCGCTGCATTGGAGAAACTGGCCACTGCTCTTCCAGCTGAGAATGGTGACTACTGAGTTGCATTAGCTCCTTAGAATATCCTTATTAATAGTTTATGGAGTTGTGAAGGAGGACGAGTGGAATTGGGAAGTTATTCTGAAAGTGAGCACCAGATGAACAAGTTTTGTGGAGCTGAGGTTTGAGTGGCGCTCTGCCACTGCCTCAGAGCTCCAGGGACCATGGGTGATCCTGTCCTCTGCAGGTATCTGTGTGGAGCTGGCATTTTCCCCCGGTGACCACGTGCTTCACTTTCCTCCACACACAGATTGGTATATCGGCCACTGAACTTACCCGGTGTAACTTACTCGCAAGAAGAATCAAAAGGGAGTGGGAGAGAATAACTTTCAGGGGTCAGGGAGATAACATTAGAAGAATGGGACTGATGGGATTGGATAAAGCCCGGAGAATGGGACTGATGGGATTGGATAAAGCTCGGAGAATGGGACTGATGGGATTGGATAAAGCTCGGAGAATGGGACTGATGGGATTGGATAAAGCCCGGAGAATGGGACTGATGGGATTGGTTTTCTAGGAGTTGTCATACCCCTAGAAAACCAACCTAGAAGATCTTCTGTATTGTTTAAAAATTTAGATGTCAGAGATTTTTTATTCCTTAGAAGGCCAGCAATAAAATTATAACCACAAGCCCATTTTTATACTAATTGCAGCTTTACCCCATTAAGCAAGTCAATTATTGAGCAGGAATGTCTATAAAACAGCTCCTTGTTGTACCCTTCGCAATTCTGCTTTTAATTTAAGTGCTAAACAGTTATCAGCCATTGACACTGAGGCACAACAATGTTCTGTAAACTCTAGAAGCGATTTAGAAACACGCTGCAAAATGCTGGCCCTCAGTCGTGGCGCTTCACAGTTTGTTCACAGGACTAAAGTGAGGACAGAGCAATCAGAGAATGAGTTACTGTGTACCGTACACACGTTTGAGCTGAAGATGCCAGCGCAGGGACAGAAGCAAAGGGACACAGGACAATCAGTGGCATGGCAAGTGAGGATAATGCCTGTTCTATGCAGTATCAGGAACACCACCTGCAGGTTGCTCTCCAAGTCGCACCATCTTCACTTGGAAATGTATCGCTGTTCCTTCATTGTCACTGGGTCCAAATCTCGGAAATGCCCCCTCAACACCATTGAGGGGAGCGCTTTCAGTTCAAGAAAGGAACTTGCCTGCACCTTCTCAATAACAGTCCTTGCAGGTGACACATGTAAAACCAAGCCAAAATGTAAACACTTGGAAACTCTAATTTTAAAGTATTTTAATTTTTTTTCTTTTGCGGTGGATTCCATATCCTCCACCTCAGCTTCTCCTTTTCGTCCAGACGGGCAACTCGCTCACAAAGCTGCTCCCAATCCACAAACTCCTCTCCAACTCTGAACCACTGGGAGGAAGACTTTAAGTCAAAGGCAGAAGGCAAAACCCTAGGGAAGATGCAAGCCTTCCTGAGCACCTTTCACAGGATGTCCCAAAGTAGTGTCAATTTAATGCTTGCCAAGTGCACTTCCTCAATAATGTGGAAATGGAGACAGTTGCTTCAGAAATATTGTGGTCCCAGATTCACACAGAACATTGGGGATAAATGCTAGCCAGGATGGTGGTTTGGGTTCACACCGACACCAGTATCTGGAATAAGCTGCTACAGGAGGTCAGGGAGACGGGTGAAGTTATGATATTTAGGACCAGAGGCACACCTCAGAATAGAGAGGTGTCCCTTTAGAACAGAGGTGAGGAGGAATTCATTGTCACAGGCGGCTGTGGAGGCCAAGTCATTGGTTATACTTAAAATGGAGGCTGATAGATTCTTGATTAGTAAGGGCATCAAAGACCATAAGGTATAGGAGCTATTCAGCCCATCGAGTCTGCTCGGCCATTCAATCATGGGCTGATCCAATTCTTCCAGTCATTCCCACTCCCCTGCCTTCTCCCCATATCCTTTAATGCTCTGGCTAATCAAATGTTGCAGAGAGACGGCAAGAGAATGGGGATAATAAATCAGCCATGATAGAACGGCAGAGCAGACTCGATGGGCTGAATGGCTTAACTCGGCTCCTACATCTTAAGATTTTAAGGAGCATCTTGACAGGTAGTCAAATGAGTAAGGCATTGATGAATGCAGAATTAATGCAAGTGATTAGTGAAGGCAGAGTCATTTCCATGTCCAACTCCAAGACTCTATGTCACAAAGATGGTTTCCATTGCTGGTTTGAAATAGGACTATGCAATCTATTACATCTACCTGAGAGGGCAGGTGAGGTCGCAGTATAATATTCAACTACAGAACTTCTTCTGAGAATGTGGCAATGCACCTGTACTCTCCCGCATTGATGGCCTGGGTTGAATGGCTGGAGTGTCTGGAGAGGGACCTTAACTCAAACACTTTAGACTCACAGCACGAGTACTAGCAATGAATTAGATTGATGCTTTGATTGGATCAGCCTGACTCAACTTAAGGTATGGCTTGCTATCTCAGTGTGTCGTAGATTCACATCCCTTGGGAATAGGACCCAGATCTTTGATTTTCACCCCTTGACTTGCTTAAATGTTAGTGAAGCTCAAACAGGAAGCAGCTTCGTATTGGCAGGAGACACAGCCTCCTCAGCTGGCTTTCTACTCAGCCTCTGTCTCCTGAGATATTTAACCAATGAAATATAAGCTTTCAGAGCTAACTACTTTTAGGGAGTGAAAGTACTAGCTCAATGGGCTGAATGGCTTTTCATGCAATCAGTCCTACCATTTGAGCAACACACACAAAATGCTGGTGAACGCTGCAGGTCAGGCAGCATCTATAGGAAGAGGTACAGTCGACACTTCGGGCTGAAAGGAAATTTGAGATGTTTCTAAGATTCAGGAACTTGAGTCTTGACAATATTCTGGAGTCTCCAGAACCTTTTGCTGAGCAGATCATGGCATGAAACTACAGGCTACTTAATC
The DNA here is from genome assembly GCF_963921235.1 of Mobula hypostoma. NCBI lineage: Eukaryota > Metazoa > Chordata > Chondrichthyes > Myliobatiformes > Myliobatidae > Mobula > Mobula hypostoma. The sequence continues at coordinate 87,823,919 of NC_086102.1, forward strand.
TTTCCCTCCTCCACCTTCTTACTCTGGGACCTTCCCCCTTCCTTTCCAGTCCTGATGAAGGGTCTCGGCACAAAATGTCGACTGTTTATTTGTTTCCATAGATGCTGCCTGACTTTCTGAGTTCCTCCAGCATTTTGTGTCTGTTGCTACTTATTCAGAACCAACCTGAATAAGGTGAACAAGACCATTGTAAATGTGGTAATGGGAGCATAGGAGAACCAAGATCAACATCCTGCCCTAACCACTGTTCCAAGCGCTGTCAGGGAAAGAGATTCAAGGATGTGCTCCAAGCCTCCTTGAAGGGATGCCATCTCCCCACAGACTCCTGACCCACGTGTACAGTTTTGGTCATCGTGTTATAGGGAAAACATCACTAAGGTGGAAGGAGGACAAAGAGCATTTATGAGGATGTCGCCAGTATTGTGTATTTAATACAGTAATATTGGACTAATATTGTAAATATATTGTTTGTTTAAGCATTCTTTGTATAAATAATTCATCATGAGTCATATGTAAGTATGACAATCGCATACATAATTACACAACCACGTCATGTGCAGGCATCTCATTAAAGTAAAACAAAATTAACATATGTGAGTTATTCCCAGCTCAGTCTTTCCTTTTAATTGGTTTTATGTTCTGGAGTTAAAGCAGCTGCAACGAGGAAGTTTTAAAATGAACCCGAGACTACCTATCTGTTCAAGTTCAGTGAGATGTTTGAGGTTAAAAAAAATTAGCATACTTTCTTCACAAGAGGAGAACATGTTTGAGTTTTAAAAAGGCCCAAATTGGATCAAATTCATGGGTTCATAAACAGTGAGTACGGGATGAAAGCAATCATAAATTTAAAACAAAGCAGAAGTGACTGACTATATCAGAAAGATAGATGTGTTCGACTGCACAAGAGATAACTGAAGTATGTATACTCAGTGAATTGAATAGTATTTTGCAGCAAATAAAATAGCCAATGAGAAGTGAGTGCCAGTTGTTCTGAGTGCATTGGGTTTAAAGGCATACTTTTTGCATCAAAGTTTAACTTCTACAACCAAGCCAGCCAAAATTAGATTTGCTGATATCGTGGAAGTAATGCAGGAACATTTAGAAATGAAACCATTGTTGATTGCAGAATGCTTTAGGTTTCATAAGCGGAATCAAAAGGAAGAGGAGTCCATTTCAATGTATATGGCTGAATTGAAGAGATTGGCTGAGGATTGTCAGTTCAATGATTGGCTTTATGATGCACTGAGGCATCATATAGTGTGGAATCTTACAAGAAAACATTTGAAAACAGCCCCTAATTGAAGCAAAACCTACATTTAAAAGAGCAGTTGAAATAGCTGTATCAATGGAAAAGGCAGACATAGATGCAAGTGAGTTGCAGTCAGGAAAGAAAGTGAGCGTAAACAAAGTTGCAAGAAGGCAAGTCAGTGCTCGTTATCTACATGGACTTTAGCAAGGCATCTGACAAGGTCCCACATGGGATTTGATCAAGAAGGTTCAGTCGCTCAACATTCAAGATGAAATAGTAAATTAGATTAGACATTGACTTTGTGGGAGAAGCCAGAGAGTGGTAGTAGATGGTTGCCTCTCCGACTGGAGGCCTGTGACTAGTGGAGTGCTGCAGGGATCGTTGTTATTTGTCATCTACATTGATGATCTGGATGATAATGTACTTAACCGGATCAGCAAATTTGTGGATGGTACCGAGATTGGGAGCATAATGGACAGTAAGGAAGGCTACCAAAGCTTGCAGTGGGATCCAGACCAGCTAGAAAAATGGGCTGAAAAATGGCAGATGGAATTTAATGCAGACAAGTGTGAGATTTTGCACTTCAGTAGGACCAACCAGGGTAGGTCTTACACAATGAGCAATGAGCATTGAGGAGTGTGGTAGAACACAGGTCCATAATTCCATAATTTTATATGTACAGTATATAGGCTGAGATACAGTCCATATTGAGTTGGAGTTTATAGCTAAGCAGGGTGGACAGTAATATTAAATACACTATTTGGGGGCCACCCCCCCAAAAAAAAAAGATTCAAAGACAATCTGAAATCGTACATCAAATGGGAAGACCTCCAGCCTCGACAACTTGAGGAGTCCGCAGACGACAGGGCTGCGTGGCGCGCCCTGACCAGAAAAGCTGCATCTGACTTTGAGGATGACCGAAATCAGCGCCTTGCAGCAGCACGAGACCGATGCCACAAAGCTGTGTATGCACCCATTCTACCAACCACCATTCCATGTCCAACCTGCAACTGCATGTGTGCTTCAGCCTTCGGCCTCCGAAGATGACTGCACAATATTTAGTCTTGAGACAATCACCAATATCTGAATGATATTATAAATATATAGTTTGATCATGGACAAGGATAGATCTGGTCCTAGGGTTGAGGTTCTGAACTGGAAGAAGGCCGAATTTGAAGAAATGAGAAAGGATCTAAAAAGCATGGATTGGGACAGGTTGTTCTCTGGCATGGATGTGATCGGTAGGTGGGAAGCCTTCAAAGCAGAAATTTTGAGAGTCCAGAGTTTGTATGTTCCTGTCAGGATTAAAGGCAAAGTGAATAGGAATAAGGAACCTTGGTTCTCAAGGGATATTGCAACTCTGATAAAGAAGAAGAGGGAGTTGTATGACGTGTATAGGAAGCAGGGAGTAAATAAGGTGCTTGAGGAGTATAAGAAGTGCAAGAAAATACTTAAGAAAGAAATTAGGAGGGCTAAAAGAAGACATGAGGTTGCTTTGGCAGTCAAAGTGAAGGATAATCCAAAGAGCTTTTACAGGTATATTAAGAGCAAAAGGATTGTAAGGAATAAAATTGGTCCTCTTGAAGATCAGAGTGGTTGGCTATGTGCAGAACCAAAGGAAATGGGGGAGATCTTAAATAGGTTTTTTACGTCTGTGTTTACTAAGGAAACTGGCATGAAGTCTATAGAATTAAGGGAAACAAGTAGTGAGATGATGGAAACTGTACAGATCGAAAAGGAGGAGGTCCTTGCTGTCCTGAGGAAAATTAAAGTGGATAAATCCCCAGGACCTGACAGGGTGTTCCCTCGGACTTTGAAAGAGACTGGTGTTGAAATTGCAGGGGCCCTGGCAGAAATATTTAAAATGTCACTGTCTACAGGTGAGGTGCCGAAGGATTGGAGAGTGGCTCATGTTGTTTCATTGTTTAAAAAAGGATCAAAAGGTAATCCGGGAAATTATAGGCCAGTAAATTTAACATCGGTAGTAGGTAAGTTATTGGAGGGAGTACTAAGAAACAGAATCTACAAGCATTTGGATAGACTGGGACTTATTAGGGAGAGTCAACATGGCTTTGTGCATGGTAGGTCATGTTTGACCAATCTATTGGAGTTTTCGAGGAGGTTACCAGGAAAGTGGATGAAGGGAAGGCAGTGGATATTGTCTACATGTACTTAAGTAGGGCCTTTGACAAGGTCCCGCATGGGAGGTTAGTTAGGAAAATTCAGTCGCCAGGTATACATGGAGAGGTGATAAATTGGATTAGACATTGGCTCGATGGAAGAAGCCAGAGAGTGGTGGTAGAGAATTGCTTCTCTGAGTGGAGGCCTGTGACTAGTGGTGTGCCACAGGGATCAGTGCTGGGTCCATTGTTATTTGTCATCTATATCAATGATCTGGATGATAATGTGGTAAATTGGATCAGCAAATTTGCTGATGATACAAAGATTGGAGGTGTAGTAGACAGTGAGGAAGGTTTTCAGAGTCTGCAGAGGGACTTGGACCAGCTGGAAAAATGGGCTAAAAAGTGGCAGATGGAGTTTAATACTGACAAGTGTGAGGTATTGCACGTTGGAAGGACAAACCAATGTAGAACATACAGGGTTAATGGTAAGGCACTGAGGAGTGCAGTGGAACAGAGGGATCTGGGAATACAGATACAAAATTCCCTAAAAGTGGCGTCACAGGTAGATAGGGTCGTAAAGAGAGCTTTTGGTACATTGGCCTTTATTAATCAAAGTATTGAGTATAAGAGCTGGCATGTTATGATGAGGTTGTATAATGCATTGGTGAGGCCGAATCTGGAGTATTGTGTTCAGTTTTGGTCACCAAATTACAGGAAGGATATTAATAAGGTTTAAAGAGTGCAGAGAGGTTTACAAGGATGTTGCCGGGACTTGAGAAACTCAGTTACAGAGAAAGGTTGAATAGGTTAGGACTTTATTCCCTGGAGCGTAGAAGAATGAGGGGAGATTTGATAGAGGTATATAAAATTATGATGGGTATAGATAGAGTAAATGCAAGCAGGCTTTGGCAAGGGGAGAAAAAACCAGAGGACATGGGTTAAGGGTGAGGGGGGAAAAGTTTAAAGGGAACATTAGGGGGGGCTTCTTCACACAGAGAGTGGTGGGAGTGTGGAATGAGCTGCCAGACGAGGTGGTAAATGCGGGTTCTTTATTAACATTTAAGAATAAATTGGACAGATACATGGATGGGAGGTGTATGGAGGGATATGGTCCGTGTGCAGGTCAGTGGGACTAGGCAGAAAATGGTTCGGCACAGCCAAGAAGGGCCAAAGGGCCTGTTTCTGTGCTGTAGTTTCTATGGTTTCTATGGTTTGTTCAAGCATTCTTTGTCTGTTTAAATAATTCATTACAGGTTTTATGTAAAAGTACGTCAATGGCTTACGTCATCACGCCGCCACGTCATATGCACCTGTCTCGCTAAAGTAGAACAAAATTAACTTAAACAAATTATTCCCGGCTCTATGTTTCCTTTCAAATAGTTTTTATGTTTTGAGTTACAGGACTCAAAGGCTTGAGTTATAGGGAGGGGTGGGGTGGGTTTGGATTTTATTCCTTGGAATGTAGGAGACTGAGGGTTGACTGTGTAGAGATGTATAAAATGATGAGGAGCATCCTCAGCTTTGAATGGACACCAGCCTTTTTCCCAGGGAAAGTGAGTCAGGTTTGGTAAGAGGGGAAGGGTGTATGGGTGACCATCAGCCGCCATGATAAGATGTCATCTCATGACTCCTTGGGATGGCTGAATGCCATTGCAAAGACTAACTTGACCCTAAGAACCCACAAGTGCTTTGAAATGAGAGACGCAGAGACGCAAGCATGCACTGTGTGACATAGCCGAGACTGGAAGTTGTTAGTAACCATGGCAGCCAGTAAACAAACTGCAATTGGGGAAGTAGTAGCTCTGCTTTAAATAGCTTGCTGTTGGTTAACGATCCGTAAAAACTGGTGAAACATTTCTAATGGGAGATCATGAATGTGGAAGGTGTTGCTTGTGCAGTGAGCCGCTGAAGGAATGAAGAGCATTTAGTATGAATAAACGTACATAATTTGCTATTAATTTGTTGATCAGAACCTTGAACCTTGCTGGGAAATGTTGGCTGAAACCAATGCAGACTTCTACATTTTTTTGTCAGGGTAGGGAAAGCAAAAGGTCAAAAGCAGATTTGAGGACAATTTCTGGCCCGTTTCCCCTCCTTGGCCTCTTGCATTCCCTGTTCTGAGTCGAGCAGATAGATTCTCCTAGCACAGGGCATGAGTGATCTGAGAACTCCTAGCACGATTACAATGCTTCCCACTGGGCAGTGTTGGGTCTCTGAAGCCCCTTGGCATTACTTCAACCGCAAAGAATGAGGCTTATGAAAATAACGACACAAGGAATAACCCACTGCTACTTGTTGATGCTGCATCTTCTTATATAAACTAAACTATGTCCTCATACCTTGTAGCAAAATATTTTCCCTTACACCAAAGCAATATGAACTGGTCTCCTCTCCAAATTCTGCTCACTCTAACATCTACCAACCTTAGTGGCACCTTTCTGTTACCCTACCAGCATGTCATTGGGATATGAGTGGGGGGGTGGGGGGAGAACTGGAGCACCTGGAGGAAACCCACGCTGTCACAGGGAGATCATGCAAACTCCACGTAGACAGCACCAGAGGTCAGTATTGAACCTGGGACTCTGGAGCTGTAATTAATAGCATGGAAGTAAGCATTTGGCCCACTGTGTCTGTGCAGACCACTTACACTAATGACTAATCTGACGCTATCTCATTTGATTACAGCGAACAGTACAGCATAAGAGAAAGCCCTTTGGGCCCCCCAGTGTTTTACCAAAATGCTGTAAGCACAATATATGATTATGATTATGAGGACACGCAGTCCTCTTTTATTGTCATTTAGTAATGCATGCATCAAGAAATGATACAATATTTCCTCCGGTGTGATATCACAAAACACAGGACAAACCAAGACTAAAAAACTGACAAAACCACATAATTATAACATATAGTTACAACAGTGTAACAATACCATAACTTGATGAAGAAGTCCGTGAGCACAGTAGAAGTTCAAAGTCTCTCAAGTGTCCCACATCTCACGCGGACGGGAGAAGGAAGAAAAACTCTCCCTGCCATGCTGACCACAGTCCGACTCTGAGTCATTCGAAAACTTTGAGCTCTGATCAGCTCTCCGACACCAAGTACTGAGTGCCATCTCTGTCCGAACGATTTGACCTCCTTCTCGGTCGCCAAAAGCAGGCAAGGCCGGGGATTTTGAGGCCTTCCCTCTGAAAGATTCCTGACTACACAGTAACGACAGCAGCGAACGAGCGTTTCAGAAATTTCTCCAGATGTTCCTCTGTGCTTTCACGTCCATTCTCCATCAAATCAGAATTGTCCACATCCTTCCATTTTCCTCACATTCATGAGTCTATCCAAGAGCTTTGTGAACAGTTCTATCACACTTGCCTTTGCCACCACCTCTGACAGTGCATTCCAGGCACCCATGAATCTCTGTGTAAAAAACCTGCCCTCCACGTCTCCTTCAAACTTACCTCATCTCACCTTAATTGTATGCCCTCTGGTACTGAGCATTTTGACCCTGGGGAAAAGATACTATTCTATCTCTGCCTCTCATAATCTCCCCCCAGCTTCTGTCGCTCTGCAGAAAACAGTCCAGGCTTGTCTAATCTCTCCTCATAGCACATGCCCTCTAATCCAGATGGCATCCTGGTAAACACATTCGGCATCCTCTCCGAAGCCTCAACATCCTTCCTATAGTGAGGCAAGCGGAACTGTATGCAATGCTCCCGACGTGGCCTAATGGGACTTTCCTGAAGCTGTAGCATACTTACCCATAACATAACTGCCCAACTCTCGAACCAGTTTCTCGAATACTAAAGGCAAGCATGCTATTTGGATACCTAACCACCCTGTCAACCTATAAAGCCACTTCCTTCTTCGTTTTTAAAAAATATTTTTATTTATTACTAACAAACAAAAAAAATACAGCACATCCACAAAAACCACAACCATAGCAAAATCAAATTAAATATTGAGCAGCAAAAGGGAGAAAAAATATAAAGGCAAAAGTAAACATACACAGCAAAGGTGCACCACACCAAAAAACCCCAGTCCTCACCCCGTGAGAAAGTCCAATACAGGGCCCCATATCCTTTCAAAGATGTCCCCTCTGATCTCCCAAGGCGCAACACTTCACATTTGTCCGGGTTAAACTCCATCTCCTCTCATATCTGCAGCTGATCTATATCCCGCTGTAGCTGGCAGCTTTTCTGTGCTATCCACATCACCACCAATCATCACATCATCCGCAAACTTACTGACCCATCCACGTCATTTATACATATCACAAACAGTGGAGATTCCTGTGGAACACCACTAGCTACAGACCTCCAGCTGGAATAAGCCTCGTGAACCACGACCCTCTGTCTTCTGTGCAGACTGGTTCTGAATCCAAACAGCCAATTGACTTTGGATTCCACGCATAGTCTATTGGATGAGCTTCCCACGAGGAACCTTGTCAAACACGTCACTAAAATCCATTTTGACAACATTCACAGCTCTGAGGCCTGTGATCTACAAGTCCTGGGGCTGAAGCCCAGAGACTGGCGAGTCTGGAGGTGCAGGTCAGAAGCTGGCAAGTTGAAAACCTCGGCTGGTGAGTCTGAAGGTCAGAGGTCCATTGCCTGTCACTCTGCAGCCACGCTCTGAAGGTCAGCGGCCTGCCCTGGGGTTGGAGTCTCATCTATGTATATGGGTGATGGGGGGTTGGTAAAGGGGTATGTTTTGTTATGGTTGACTCTTGGTCATTGGATGCATGTTGTAATGCTGGATATTGTGGACATGCTATGTTGGTACAGGAATGTGTGGTGACACTTGCCGACTGCCCCAACACAAACTAGATTGTATCGTTTGTTCCTGCAAATGATGCCTTTCTCTCTATGTGTCAATGTACAATGTTCAACTTAATAAATAAATCTAAGTCTAAAATTAATGATGGAAATGGGATTTTGGCATAATGTTGAATTCTCTTTCTGAAGAAACTTCTCTTATGAGTCCTCTGAATGTGCCTTTGAAATTCTTACCTTTGGTACAACTATGTAAGTGAAAACCCATTCAATAGTTGAGTGGGAGAACCAAGGCACCAGAAGAAGCTGAACCACCCTGGAGTACCAACCTGATCAACTAGAAGAGATCTGAACCCAGAACCTCTTGGAGCAGTTGAAGAATTCTTCCACATAGATGAAACCTAATTTTCTCTGTATAAGTCATAGACATTTCTAGACATAATTTCAACTAGCTTCGTATCACAGCCAGATGTTTAGAATAGACCAGCGTAATGTGGGGGCAGATTCTTTTTATTGGCAAGTATCACAAGATATCCATCATAAAGAAAATGGCATTGAAACAAGCCCTTGCTGATAGGATTCCATTGCTCATCATTCCAAGAGTGCAGAGTGTGACACCAGTCATACCTGATGAGGAACTTTGATGTTAACAAAATTAAGGAAAGGTATGGATTGTGCTTCCTGTAAGGCTTCATTGGTTCACAGGAATGCCATTAAGGGAAACATTTAAATGTGATAGCTTTCACTACCGGCATTTACAATGTCCCCACCTCACTACAATAACACTCCTACTCATGAAACGCTTAATGCAACTACTTTTCTCCGTGTAAATGGGACTTTGCAGAGAAGTTAGTAATAATGTGAGAGTTAATGATAAGCCAGGCCTGTGCTCTCAGAGCATGACTGGGAGACAGATGGTTGTTCATAAACTTTACAAGTTTTAAATGTTCATAGCCGTTGGCCCTTATTGTTCGGGTATCACAGTGACCTTTACTTCATTGACATATCCTTGACCAGTACATGTGTGTGGAGTTTTTATTCTTTTCTCTGAAGTCTGTGCAGAAGGATGAGCCAGGTTAGTGTCAGATACTGGAAGAGCTGTTGTTTCAGCTAGTTCTTATACATCTAGCCTCCCTGGCATCCAGGACACCTTCAAAAGGTGGTGTCCATCATTAAGGACCCCCATGTCTGTTTCTCACTGCTACCATTGAGGAGGAGATACAGGAGCTTGAAGACACACACTCAGTGTTTCAGGAACAGCTTCTTCCCCTCCACCATCAGATTTCTGAATGGACAATAAAGACCCACAAACCTCAGTATATTTTCTCTCTTTTTGCTCTACTTGTTTAATTTAATTTATATATATAAACACTTCTGTCTGAAATCAATAGTTTTTATTATAATGCATTGCAATGTACTGGCTAAAAAACAACAAATTTCACAACATATGCCAGTGATATTAAACCTGATTCTGAATTCTGAATCTCTCTGAGGTTTAGTTACAGTTGGAAATTGTCCTACGATTGCTTCTAAATGGACATGTGGCCCTTGGGTTTACTGGTAGCTGGAATGATCGAAGAGCTTGGCAGTAATCGGGACGGTTCTGATTGTGATGGAGATACATGAGAATTCAGCAAGCCAGCTGAGCCCAAATGAAGGTCTTGACCTGAAACTTCGAACTGTCCAGAAATTCTGTCTGAGCTGCAGAATTCCTCCATGGTTTTGTCTATCATTCATTGTGACTGAGGGTTGGGAGGTCAAGTCTTGGAGGATCAAAATTACTCTGTACAACCCTAACCAATGACTCTTGGGCTACAATAGCCCTCAATCAGCTTCTCAATCCTGTTCTCAGAAATCTGCCCACAACTGCTTCCCAGTTAATCTGTAGATGAGGTAACAGATCAGGAAAACAGAGTCTGGTCTGTATATGTAACAAAGCTTAGATTTTTGAGGAAGATCTTGTAAAAGAACATGGAGCAAGCATACCTGCAATGAAACTACATCCTCCTCCCAACACTGAACCATACGTTTGGTTTGCAGCTGGAGAGGGAGATACAAGTAGCTGCTGTAACTTCTACATTAAGGTTTTAAGACAGATCAAGAATTTCAGGCAAAGGCCTTCTTGCAAATTAAAAAAAAAGAAAACCTGAAAGTGAAATAAGGTATTAAATATATTAAAAAAAACTTATATTGGATAAAAAAAGATGGTGTGATTTACTTTAGAATGATTCAATGAATTCACTAATCCTCTGTTATAAATATTTGTTATTTTCTTATGATTTTTTCCAATTTTTCATCTTTCTGATTGTTGATTCTGTTTCCCTTCAGTGCCAGCTTGCTGTTGCTGCTTTGGGCCAATAAGGAATAACAGTAGAAAGCGGCCAGTGAGTGAGTGGGCCAGTGAAGGAGTGGAGCTTTGAGGCTTTGACTCGAGAGGCTTTGGCGAGAAGAGGCAGAGGACGAGCTTGCTCGCAGTTAGTTTTTACAATGTCTCCTGAGACAGTGGTGTGCCTCTCATGTGAGGTGTGGCAGTCTTGGGGGAACACCCCTCTCCCACAGAGTCACATCTGCCAGAAGTGCATGCAGCTGGGTGATATGGAAGACCGTGTAAGGAATCTGGAGCAGCAGCTGGATGACCTTTGACTCATAAGGGAGAATGAGGCAGTCATAGATGAGAGCTACAGGGAGGTAGTCACACCTAGGCTGTCGAAAGTAGCTCGTTGGGTGACAGTCAGAGGGGGGAAAGCGAAGGTGAGCAGACAGGTAGTGCAGAGCACCCCTGTAGCCATTCCCCTGAATAATAAATTTACCATCCTGGATACTGTTAGCGGGGACGACCGACCAGGTGTGAGCCACGGTGGCAGGGCCTCCGGCACTGAGTCTGACCCTGTGGTGCAGAAGGGTGGGACGGAGAAGAGGAGAGCTGTCGTCATTGGAGACTTTATAGTCAGGGGGGCAGGCAGGAGATTTTGTGGACATGAGAAGGATACCCGCATGGTTTGTTGCCTGCCGGGTGCCAGGGTCCGCGACATCCTGGTACGAGGGAGAAAGCAACCAGAAGTCGTGATACATGTTGGGACCAACGACATAGGCAGGAAGAGGGATGAGGTCCTGAAGTGTGAGTTTCGGGAATTAGGCAGAAGGCTGAAGAACAGGACCTCAAGGGTGGCGTTCTCAGGATTGCTGCCAGTGCTACGTGGCAGTGATGGTAAGAATTGGAGGAGATGGCAGTTGAATGCGTGGCTGAGGAGTTGGTGCAGGGAGCAGGGTTTTAGATTTTTAGATCATTGGGATCTCTTCTGGGGAAGGTGGGACCTGTACAGATTGGGTGGGTTGCACCTGAACTCGAGGGGGAGAAATATCCTTGCAGGTAGGTTTGCTAGCATGGTTCGGGAGGGTTTAAACTAATTTGCAAGGGGGATGGGACCCAGGGCAATAGAGCAGTGAAAGAAGTGCATGGAGTAAAGCCAGATCTAACATACAGAGAGGCTTTGAGGAAAGAGAAGCAAAATAAATGGTGTAAAGACAGTAAGGTAGAAGGGCTGAAATGTGTGTACCTCAATGCAAGAAGCATCAGGAACAAAGGTGATGAACTGAGAGCTTGGATACATACATGGAATTATGATGTAGTGGCCATTACAGAGACTTGGCTGGCACCAGGGCAGGAATGGATTCTCAATATCCCTGGATTTCAGTGCTTTAAAAGGGATAGAGAGGGGGGAAAAAGGGGAGGAGGGGTGGCATTACTGGTCAGGGATAATATTACAGCTACAGAAAGGGGGTGGGTAATGTAGCAGAATCCTCTTTTCAGTCAGTATGGGTGGAAGTCAGGAACAGGAAGGGAGCAGTTACTCTACTGGGGGTATTCTATAGGCCCCCTGGTAGCAGCAGAGATACAGAGGAGCGGATTGGGAGGCAGATTTTGGAAAGCTGCAACGATAACAGGGTTGTTATCATGGGTGACTTTAACTTCCCTAATATTGATTGGCACCTGATTAGTTCCAAGGGTTTAGATGGGGCAGAGTTTGTTAAGTGTGTCCAGGATGGATTCCTGTCACGGTATGTGGACAGGCCGACTAGGGGGAATGCCATACTAGATCTAGTACTAGGTAATGAACTGGGTCAGGTCACAGATCTGTCAGTGGGTGAGCATCTGGGAGATAGTGACCACCGCTCCCTGGCCTTTATAATTATCATGGAAAAGGATAGAATCAGAGAGGACAGGAAAATTTTTAATTGGGGAAGGGCAAGTTATGAGGCTACAAGGCTAGAACTTGTGGTTGTGAATTGGGATGATGTTTTTGCAGGGAAATGTACTATGGACATGTGGTCGATGTTTAGAGATCTCTTGCAGGATGTTACGGATAAATTTGTCCTGGTGAGGAAGATAAAGAATGGTAGGGTGAAGGAACCATGGGTGACAAGTGAGGTGGAAAATCTAGTCAGGTGGAAGAAGGCAGCATACATGAGGTTTAGGAAGCAGGGATCAGATGGGTCTATTGAGGAATATAGGAAAGCAAGAAAGGAGCTTAAGAAGGGACTGAGAAGAGCAAGAAGGGGGCATGAGAAGGCCTTGGCAAGTAGGGTAAAGGAAAACCCCAAGGCATTCTTCAATTATGTGAAGAAAAAAAGGATAACAGGAGTGAAGGTAGGACCGATTAGAGATAAAGGTGGGAAGATGTGCCTGGAGGCTGTAGAAGGGAGCGAGGCCCTCAATGAATACTTCTCTTTGGTATTCACCAATGAGAGGGAACTTGATGATGGCGAGGACAATATGCGTGAGGTTGATGTTCTGGAGCATGTTGATATTAAGGGAGAGGAGGTGTTGGAGTTGTTAAAATACATTAGGACAGATAAGTCCCTGGGGCCTGATGGAATATTCCCCAGTCTGCTCCACGAGGCGAGAGAAGAGATTGCTGAGCCTCTGGCTAGGATCTTTATGTCCTCGTTGTCCATGGGAATAGTACTGGAGGATTGGAGGGAGGCGAATATTGTCCTCTTGTTCAAAAAAGGTAGTAGGGATAGTCCGGGTAATTATAGACCAGTGAGCCTTACATCTGTGGTGGGAAAGCTGTTGGAAAAGATTCTTAGAGATAGGATCTCTGGCATTTAGAGAATCATGGTCTGATCAGGGACGGTCAGCATGGCTTTGTGAAGGGCAGATCGTGTCTAACAAGCCTGATAGAGTTCTTTGAGGAGCTGACCAGGCATATAGATGAGGGTAGTGCAGTGGATGTTATCTATATGGATTTTAGTAAGGCACTTGACAAGGTTCCACATGGTAGGCTTATTCAGAAAGTTAGAAGGCATGGGATCCAGGGAAGTTTGGCCAGGTGGATTCAGAATTGGCTTGCCTGCAGAAGACAGAGGGTCGTGGTGGAGGGAGAACATTCAGATTGGAGGATTGTGACTAGTGGTGTCCCACAAGGATCTGTTCTGGGACCTCTACTTTTCGTGATTTTTATTAACGACCTGGATGTGGGGGTAGAAGGGTGGGTTGGCAAGTTTGCAGATGACACAAAGGTTGGTGGTGTTATAGATAGTGTAGATGATTGTCAAAGATTGCAGAGAGACATTGATAGTATGCAGAAGTGGGCTGAGAAGTGGCAGATGGAGTTCAACCCAGAGAAGTGTGAGTTGGTACACTTTGGAAGGACAAACTCCAAGGCAGAGTACAAAGTAAATGGCGGGATACTTGGTAGTGTGGAGGAGCAGAGGGATCTCGGGGTACATGTCCACAGATCCCTGAAAGTTGCCTCACAGGTGGACAGGGTAGTTAAGAAAGCTTATGGGGTATTAGCTTTCATAAGTCGAGGAACAGAGTTTAAGAGTCGCAATGTAATGATGCAGCTCTATAAAACTCTGGTTAGGCCACACTTGGAGTACTGTGTCCAATTCTGGTCACCTCACTATAGGAAGGATGTGGAAGCATTGGAAAGGGTACAGAGGAGATTTACCAGGATGCTGCCTGGTTTAGAGAGTATACATTATGATCAGAGATTAAGAGAGCTAGGGCTTTACTCTTTGGAGAGAAGGAGGATGAGAGGAGACATGATAGAGGGGTACAAGATAATAAGAGGAATAGATAGAGTGGATAGCCAGCGCCTCTACCCCAGGGCACCACTGCTCAATACAAGAGGACATGGCTTTAAGGTAAGGGGTGGGAAGTTCAAGGGGGATGTTAGAGGAAGGTCTTTTACTCAGAGAGTGGTTGGTGCGTGGAATGCACTGCCTGAGTCAGTGGTGGAGGCAGATACACTAGTGAAGTTTAAGAGACTACTAGACAGGTATATGGAGGAATTTAAGGTGGGGACTTATATGGGAGGCAGGATTTGAGGGTCGGCACAACATTGTGGGCTGAAGGGCCTGGACTGTGCTGTACTATTCTATGTTCTATGTTCTATGTTGGTAACACAGAGTGAGCCATCCTCCTCTGCAATTGCACTTGGTGAATGCAGTGTCTGCAATATTTGTGAGTTTCATATAGCAGAGCTGGTGGAGTAGTTCCCTGTCTAATACCGTGCAAACTCAGGCGTTGACAGTTTAGTGCCGTGTTCCCTGATGCTATTATCCAGGCTCTCTCAGTTATCAGTACGTAGCCCAGTGGAGATGACTTTTGTTGCCAGATCTTACAGGGACAGATCGCAGAACAGCTGGCACTCTTCAGCTGCTGAGGAGTGTTGTCACTGAGTGAAGAGGTGGGGAGCAGAAGTATGCTCCTAAGAGGTCCATGGGAATTGGACGTGCTCCTGAAGTGTCCACAGGAGGCCTGGGGAGGGTGTGCAGGCAATCATAGAATGACTGAACTGTACAGCATAGAGTGGGTCCTTATGCTTACCTGGTCCATCCCAATCTAGACTACTCCATCTGCCTGCATTAGACCCATATACCTCTACGTTCTTTTCTATCCAAGCACCTTTTAAAAAACAAATGTAATTGTATCTGCCTTCACCACCTCCTCTGGCAGCTCATTCCAGACATTCAGTTCCCCCCATGTGGACAAACGTTCTCCTCAGATCTTCCTTCAACTTCTCACCACTCGGCACCAACCTGTGGGAGAAGGGTTATTTATTATATCCATGTGTTTGAGTCTGATAACTTTATAAGGTCATGCCTTGGCAGAAAGAGAATACAACTTCGGGGCTGCGTTCGGCAATCCTGAAGGGTTCCATCCTGGCTGTCCTGCTCGCTGGGAGCTTGGGCTCAGCAATGGAGGCAAATGCTGTGTCCTCACAGTCTGGTCCTGTGGGTTTCACATCTCTCCTCGAGACCATGTTTCTTGTACTCTCAGTCTGCACCGGCGTCATTATGTTCATTTTGTCAATTTATGTTAATTTATGCTCATGTTTGTAACACACTGTGCTCCTGCAGCTGCCAGGAGCTAACTTCCATGGCAGTTACACCCTGTGCATGCACGCCTGTGACAATAACCTTGAACTTTTCCGTGGCGGCTTCCCTCTTGCAACAGTGAGTTGCGGCAGACGGTGGGAAGTAGCAGAGTGCGGTGGCAGCAGATGGCGTAGCCCTCAGGTTAGGAAGCCGAGGTCAAATGAGGGCCACAGGCTGCAGTTTGAGTGCTGCGTGGCCAAAGATGTGCAGTCAGTGGCCGACCAACGGCAGCAACTCGGCTCTGAGATCCCTGCCTCTGTGTTCCGCACTAGTTACACAGGCATCTCAAAGCACTGCAGAGATCCCACACGCTACAACAGCCTTCGTGTGTACCTGCAGGATGAGCGGCCCACATCGGCATCCTCTCCCAGGGCAGTATTCCCCGGAGACCCTCACTCTCCCAAGTAGAACAGACCACATAGTTTACATGACTGTCATCAGGCTCCTGAAACTGACTTCGGGCACTGTCACGGGAAGACATAGCCAAGCAAGCAGAGGGAAAGATTGGAGGAGGTCTTCAAAGCATCTTCGTAGAAGGGGGACACTGCCTACTGATCCCCATAGGAACCCTACCAGTGGTCAGGATGTGATTGAGAACGTTGCCGGTAGCTGAAGCTCCCAGGCAGGCTGCGGAAAGAGCAGGAGCAGACGTCTGAAACTACCTTCCAGACCTACCCATCGATTACTTCCCTCCCCAACTGCCTCATCAAACACCTCAGAACCAGAATGGAAACGAATCATCTTCAATCCTAGGGGGCTGTCTAAGAGGAAACAGCAATCTGACAGATCAGGCTGGAGACATATACTTTGCATTGCATCCCCCTCTATACTGATAGGGTAGTTAAAGATCTCACCAAAAAAACTGTTTCCCCATGGATCTCACAAGCCTATCTCCAAGCCATACTCCCTGATGGTACAGTATATACGACCCACTCTGCAAAGTCTGAGTAAAGTGTTGGTAATTCCTCTAAGAACTGCTTTAATAAAATGCAGGTTCTGTGTATGTCTCTTGGTATAATGACAAATTAAAATCCAGATTTTGTTGCCTTCTGTTTATTGGCAAGAAACAGTTCTGTTTCCTTTCTGAGAAATGTTTAATTTTTGATTTTTCAGAAGCATAGTTTTGCTAATTGTTTCCAGACTCCAGCACTGCTCTGAGCTGATTGGGGCTTGCCAATGTGGCTTGCTCCTGTGAATAACTTGCTTTGTGAATAGCGGCTGCGATGACTGATAGGAGGTTTTCTGGAGTGATGTGTAAGGCTGTGGTAATGTTGGCTGTACCATGTAATGTTCAAAGAAATGGGAGAACTCTTTTGCATGTTACAGCCCATAAATCTAATGCATGAAGATCAAAACAAGGCTGTGTTCATCTGGAAAGAACCTCAAATGGTGGAATCAATTTGGGTGCCAGCATCTCAGATGACATATCCTGGACCCAATCTATTGATGCGATTTATGAAGAGGGCACACCAGTGGCTGTACTTCATTAGGAGCCTGAGAATATTTGGTATGTCACCAGAGACACACCGAATTTCTACAGTTGTACCATGGAGAGAGTTCTAACTGGTCGCATCACCCTCTGGTACGGAGGAGTCACTGCACAGGATTGGAAAAAGCTGCAGAGGGTTGTAAACTCAGCCGGTTGTATCACAGACACTGCCCTCCCCACCATCGAGGGCATCTTCAGAAGGTGTTGCCTCAAGAAGGTGGCATCTTTCACTAAGAATCCTCAGGATCTAGACATACCCTCCTCTCATTGCCACCACCAGAGAGAAGGTGCAAGAACCAGAGTCACTTTATTGCCAGTAAGTGAAACACACCAGAATTGATTGTGCATAAAACACAGGACAATACCATAACACACAACGCAAAAGCAACCAATAGTGTACAAGACAATAGTGTAAACAGCCTTGAGCAACCAACAATTAGTGCAAACGTCAATAATCAAACTTAAATAAATGTGAACATATGAACAGACTCAATAATTATCATCAGAACAAGAAAAGCAGGAGAGACCATTTTACAGATGTTGTGTAGGGAGAGTCAGGGTATCACACCCGAGTGAGTTTTGTTGAGAAGCTAGATAGCTACAGGAAAGAAGCTTCAGAGATGACGTGTGGTCCTGGTGGTGATGCACATGTAGCGTCTCACTGATGGTAATTTGGTGAATAGGTGACTGACAGGGTGGGTGGAGTCGGCAGTAATTTTTCCAGCTCCTTTCTTCGCTGCGGCAATGAACAGATCTTTTAATGTTGGTAGCTGACGGCGAATGATCTTCCCCCCTGCGTGGACCACTCACTGCGACCTAGACTGAGATGTTGAGTTTCCTAAGCTGTTGTTTACGCAACAATCTCTGCCTGGCTTTCCTAGTGATGAGCCAGCGTAACATGCTTGGCCCTCTTCAATGAATTGGTAATGTTAGTCCCCGGGATTTTGAATGACTCGACCACAGTCACAGCCTGACCATTAATTTCTGGTGGCGGGGGGGGAACAGGTAGGAGGATGTTACCATAGAAACATAGAAAATCTACGGCACAATACAGGCTCTTTAGCCCACAATTCTGAGCCAAACACGTACTTACTTAGAAATTACCCAAGGTTACCCATAGCCCTCTATTTTTCTAAGCTCCATGTACCTATCTAAATGTCTCTTAAAAGACCCTATCGTATATGCCTCCACCACTGTTGCTAGCAGCCCATTTCACGCACTCACCACTCTCTGCATTAAAAAAACTTACCTCTGACACCTCCTATGCACCTACTTCCAAGCACCTTAAAAATGTGCCCTCTCGTGCTAGCCATTTCAGCCCTGGGAAAAAGCCTCTGACTATCCACACGATCAATACCTCTCATCATCTTATGCACCTCTATCAGGTCACCTCTCATTCACTGTCGCTCCAAGGAGAAAAGGACTCTCATAAGGCATGCTCCCCAATCCAGGCAACATCCTTGCAAATCTCCTCTGCACCCTTTCTATGGCTTCCACATCCTTCCTGTAGTGAGGTGACCAGAACTGAGCACAGTACTCCAAGTGGGGTCTGACCAGGGTCCTATATAGCTGTAACATTACCTCTCGGCTCTTAAATGCAATCCTACTATTGATGAAGGCCAATGCACCGTATGCCTTCTTAACCACAGAGTCAACCTGTGCAGCAGCTTTGAGGGTCCTATGGACTCGGACCCCAAGATCCCTCTGATCCTCCACACTGCCAAGAGTCTTGCCATTAATGCTATATTCTGCCATCATATTTGACCTACCAAAATGAACCACCTCACACTTATCTGGGTTGAACTCCATCTGCCACTTCTCAGCCCAGTTTTGCATCCTATCAATGTCCCACAGTAACCTCTGACAGCCCACCACACTATCCACAACACCCCCAACCTTTGTGTCATCAGCAAATTTACTAACCCATTCCTCCACTTCCTCATCTAGGTCATTTATAAAAATCATAAAGAGTAGGGGCCCCAGAACAGATCCCTGAGGCACACCACTGGTCACCAACATCCATGCAGAATATGACCCATCTACAACCACACTTTGCCTTCTACAGGCAAGCCAATTCTGAATCCACAAAGCAAAGTCCCCTTGGATCCCATGCCTCCTTACTTTCTCAATAAGCCTTGCATGTGGTACCTTATCAAATGCTTTGCTATATCCATACACACTACATCTACAACTCTACCTTCATCAATGTGTTTAGTCACATCCTCAAAAAATTCAATCAGGCTCGTAAGGCATGACCTGTCTTTCACAAAGCCATACTAACAATCTTGACCATATTATGCCTCTCCAAATGTTCATTAATCCTGCCTCTCAGGATCTTCTCCATCAACTTACCAACCGCTGAAGTAAGACTCACTGGTCTATAATTTCCTGGGCTATCTCTACTCCCTTTCTTGAATAAGGGAACAACATCTGCAACCCTCCAATCCTCCATAACCTCTCCTGTCCCCATTGATGATGCAAAGATCATTGCCAGAGGCTCAGCTATCTCCTCCCTTGCCTCCCACAATAGCCTGGGGTACATCCCATCCGGTCCCAGTGACTGATCCAACTTGATACTTTCCAGAAGCTCCAGCACATCCTCTTTCTTAATGTCTATGTGCTCAAGTTTTTCAATCCACTGTAAGTCATCCCTACGATTGCCAAGATCCTTTTCCATAGTGAATACTGAAGCAAAGTATTGTATCTCTGCTATCTCCTCCAATTCCATACACACTTTTCCACTGTCACAGTTATTTGGTAGGTCCTATTCTCTCACGTCTTATCCTCTTGCTCTTCACATACTGGTAGAATGCCTTGGGGTTTTCCTTAATCCTGCTCGCCACGGCCTTCTCATAGCCCCTTCTGGCTCTCCTAATTTCATTCTTAAGCTCCTTCCTGCTAGCCCTATAATCTTCTAGATCTCCATCATTACCTAGTTTTTTGAAATTTTCGTAAGCTTTTCTTTTCTTCTTGACTAGATTTTCAACAGTCTTTGTACATCATGGTTCCTGTACCCTACCAAACTTTCCCTGTCTCACTAGAACATACCTATGCAGAACGCCACGCAAATATCCCCTGAACATTTGCCCCATTTCTGCCGTACATTTCCCTGAGAACATCTGTTTCCAATTGTCAGAAGTCAATCCTCCTTTCCACTGTCTTGATAGCATTAAACTCGGACTTGTTACGAGTACATCATGCTGCAAGGTGATCCACCGGTCCTTGATAGCATGTCATATCGTTATGAGAGATGAGACCAACTACAGTCGGGTCATCGGTGAACTTTAGGATTTTAATGATTTGTCTGTATAAAGTGAGAACAGGAGGGGTGAAAGAACACAGCCCTGGGGAGAGTCTGTGCTATAGACACTGGATCAGACAAGTAGGAGTACTGTACTGGGAAATCCGTAACCCACTGACTGACACTGTAGGGTACAGCTAACTGGCTGTTAAAGGTGGAGCTAAAATCCACAATCAGGATACGAAGGCATTCGGGGAGCCCAAAATGTTGAAGAATATAATGAACCACAAGTTAACTGAATCTACAACTGGGCAATTTGCTCTATAAGCAAACTGCAGCTGGTCAAAAAGAGAACCAGTAATAGATAAGATACGCCAACATCAGACTTTCAAAGATTTTCATAACGACTGAAGTCAGAGTGATTGGCCTATAATCATTAAGTCCAGTGATCTTGTCTTTCTTGGAAACTGGAAAGATTGTAGCAGTCCGGAGCCATGCATAACTGCAGGGGGGTGTACAATACCTCAGTGAAGACAGCTGATAGCTGATCCACACAGTGCTTTAGGGTGCCAGGGGAGACACCACCAAGCTCTGCAGCATTCCTAATGCTCGGATTTCCAAATAGTGTAGGATGGGATGGAGGGAGGGGGCAAGAGGGGGAGGGAGCTGAGGAAGGTGAATGGGACAGGGGTGAAGAGGGATGGTGACATTGGAGTGTTTGTGACGGACGTAGGGACTCCGAATATCGGGATCAGAGGAAGTGAGAAGAGATAGATGTTAATTA
Organism: Mobula hypostoma; assembly: GCF_963921235.1. Taxonomy (NCBI): domain Eukaryota; kingdom Metazoa; phylum Chordata; class Chondrichthyes; order Myliobatiformes; family Myliobatidae; genus Mobula; species Mobula hypostoma. The sequence goes on from NC_086102.1 coordinate 87,844,963, forward strand.
CCCTTATGAAATCGGCACTAAAACTGATTGAGCTGATTGGCCGAGGTAGAGGAGGGGGAGACTTGGGATCACTTCTGTTTGAAGTTGGTAGGTCTTTGCAGGGAACTGCAGACTTGCCCACCTATCGTTGTTGTTGAAGTCTCTGTCTGGCCGATCCCTGTAAGAGGCTTTCACCACACCCAAAGCTTTACTAAACTGCCATTTTGCAGAGCTATACACCGCGTTCTGTTTCCAGACCTGTAGGCACAATCCTTTGCAAACCTAAGAGTCCTCAACCTCTTGGTGAACACAGCTTGTTGTTGTGATCCTTTTAGGAAGACACACAGGAGTTGTAGGATGACACACTCACCTATACTGCTCTGCCAAACTTCCATGAGTGTGAAGATACACACTCAACATCTTCATCTCTGCCATCAGAACTCTGTACGGGCAACTAACCCATGGACAACACCTCGCTATCTTGTTCTCTTTTTACACTACTTATCTAATTTTTATATGTATTATTATAATTTACAGTATATTTCATGTATTGCACTGGACTGCTTTCAAAAACCAACAAATTTCACAACATATGCCAGTGATAATAAACTTGATTCTGATTCTGATCTCCTTCATTTCCTGCTCCTCCTAAACCCAACAGGTTCATTAGAAAATTTATTAAAACTCCAATGTAACATGTGAAATAAAAGATTGTTTGAATGCTTATAGCAGTAGCATTTAATAGTCCGGAAAAGCTGATGGTTCCCACTAAGGTCCCAATACTGCTATACTATTAGGCAATGTACCACCACATTGTGAGTTAGGAGATATTTGCCAGTTTTGTTGTGACACAGATGTTCCTGTAATGAGAAGAACAGCTGTGGTATCCCAAATATGTTGGAGAAGCAGATTATGAAGTACAGCTATGTTGTCATGGGTTAAGAATGTGTTTCTGTGGCTCCAAGTAAAATGAAAATCATCTCGTATAAATATGGATAGTTTAAAATATGTTGTCCTTGTTTTCAAATCTCCCCTTGCCAACTCTGTAACTTCCTCCACCCCCAATCCTGCATCCATTCCATTGCATTTGCGTTGCTTTGGAATGAGAAATATAACGTTTAAACATGCAGACAGTGCTCAGCCAAAGAAGGGAGATCTGGGGCCAGTAACGGTAGCTTGATTGAGGCAGAAAGTTTTAAAGAGGAAAGAGAAGGTCTGGGGGAGGTTGGTTTCTGGAGTTCTGCAGTCCGGGTTCTGAAATGTATGGAGGGGTTGTGAGGAGGGCTGTTGGGGGAAGAGTCAGGAGGGAGAGTGGCAGGACAGGACAGACAGATGGATGAGACCAGGAAGATATATCAGGCAAAAATGGACTTATTAAAAATGAATTTTTATTCATGAAGTTCGTGCAGGTCAGCGAGTGTGTGGGTGTGATGCAGAGCAGCAGAGTCATAGAGGCACGGCATGCAGACAGACCCCCTTAGACCACCAACTCAGTCCCAACTACCAGCCACCCATTCATGTTAATCCTACATTGATTCCATCTTTTATCAGAGTCACACCGTCTGAAGACAAGTCCTTCAGTCCTCCTCCTCATGCTCGCCAACCGAGTTGCGTACCTTGTCTCATCATATTTGCATGTGTTTAGGCAGCATCCCTCTAAGCCTTTGCTGTCTATGTACCTGCTTAATTGGTTCTTTCTCTTGTACGTTCCCACATCCTGAGCAACTACCCCCAAAATCTACCCCTCATTGTGTGTCAATGCAAGGAGCATTCGTAATAAGGTGGATGAATTGAAAGTGCAGATTGTTATTAATGATTATGATATAGTTGGGATCACAGAGACATGGCTCCAGGGTGACCAAGGATGGGAGCTCAACATTCAGGGATATTCAATATTCAGGAGGGATAGACGTGAAGGAAGGGGAGGTGGGGTGGCGTTGCTGGTTAAAGAAGAAATTAACACAATAGAAAGGAAGGACATAAGCCGGGAAGATGTGGAATCGATATGGGTAGAGCTGCGTAACACTAAGGGGCAGAAGACGCTGGTGGGAGTTGTGTACAGGCCACCTAACAGTAGTAATGAGGTCGGAGATGGTATTAAACAGGAAATTAGAAATGTGTGCAATAAAGGAACAGCAGTTATAATGGGTGACTTCAATCTACTTGTAAATTGGGTGAACCAAATTGGTAAAGGTGCTGAGGAAGAGGATTTCTTGGAATGTATGCAGGATGGTTTTTTGAACCAACATGTCGAGGAACCAACTAGAGAGCAGGCTATTCTGGACTGGGTTTTGAGCAATGAGGAAGGGTTAATTAGCAATCTTGTCGTGAGAGGCCCCTTGGGTAAGAGTGACCATAATATGGTGGAATTCTTCATTAAGATGGAGAGTGACATAGTTAATTCAGAAACAAAGGTTCTGAACTTAAAGAGGGGTAACTTTGAAGGTATGAGACGTGAATTAGCTAAGATAGACTGGCAAATGACACTTAAAGGATTGACAGTGGATATGCAATGGCAAGCATTTAAAGGTTGCATGGATGAACTACAACAATTGTTCATCCCAGTTTGGCAAAAGAATAAATCAAGGAAGGTAGTGCACCCGTGGCTGACAAGAGAAATTAGGGATAGTATCAATTCCAAAGAAGAAGCATACAAATTAGCCAGAGAAAGTGGCTCACCTGAGGACTGGGAGAAATTCAGAGTTCAGCAGAGGAGGACAAAGGGCTTAATTAGGAAGGGGAAAAAAGATTATGAGAGAAAACTGGCAGGGAACATAAAAACTGACTGTAAAAGCTTTTATAGATATGTAAAAAGGAAAAGACTGGTAAAACAAATGTAGGTCCCCTACAGACAGAAACAGGTGAATTGATTATGGGGAGCAAGGACATGGCAGACAAATTGAATAATTACTTTGGTTCTGTCTTCACTAAGGAGGACATAAATAATCTTCCGGAAATAGTAGGGGACAGAGGGTCCAGTGAGATGGAGGAACTGAGCGAAATACATGTTAGTAGGGAAGTGGTGTTAGGTAAATTGAAGGGATTGAAGGCAGATAAATCTCCAGGGCCAGATGGTCTGCATCCTAGAGTGCTTAAGGAAGTAGCCCAAGAAATAGTGGATGCATTAGTGATAATTTTTCAAAACTCGTTAGATTCTGGACTAGTTCCTGAGGATTGGAGGGTGGCTAATGTAACCCCACTTTTTAAAAAAGGAGGGAGAGAGAAACTGGGGAGTTATAGACCGGTTAGCCTAATGTCGGTGGTGGGGAAACTGCTGGAGTCAGTTATCAAAGATGTGATAACAGCACATTTGGAAAGCGGTGAAATCATCGGACAAAGTCAGCATGGATTTGTGAAAGGAAAATCATGTCTGACGAATCTCATAGAATTTTTTGAGGATGTAACTAGTAGAGTGGATAGGGGAGAACCAGTGGATGTGGTATATTTGGATTTTCAAAAGGCTTTTGACAAGGTCCCACACAGGAGATTAGTGTGCAAACTTAAAGCACACGGTATTGGGGGTAAGGTATTGATGTGGATGGAGAATTGGTTAGCAGACAGGAAGCAAAGAGTGGGAATAAACGGGACCTTTTCAGAATGGCAGGCGGTGACTAGTGGGGTACTGCAAGGCTCAGTGCTGGGACCCCAGTTGTTTACAATATATATTAATGACTCGGATGAGGGAATTAAATGCAGCATCTCCAAGTTTGCAGATGACACGAAGCTGGGTGGCAGTGTTAGCTGTGAGGAGGATGCTAAGAGGATGCAGAGTGACTTGGATAGGTTGGGTGAGTGGGCAAATTCATGGCAGATGCAATTTAATGTGGATAAATGTGAAGTTATCCACTTTGGTGGCAAAAATAGGAAAACAGATTATTATCTGAATGGTGGCTGATTAGGAAAAGGGGAGGTGCAACGAGACCTGGGTGTCATTATACACCAGTCATTGAAAGTGGGCATGCAGGTACAGCAGGCGATGAAAAAGGCGAATGGTATGCTGGCATTTATAGCGAGAGGATTCAAGTACAGGAGCAGGGAGGTACTACTGCAGTTGTACAAGGCCTTGGTGAGACCATACCTGGAGTATTGTGTGCAGTTTTGGTCCCCTAATCTGAGGAAAGACATCCTTGCCATAGAGGGAGTACAAAGAAGGTTCACCAGATTGATTCCTGGGATGGCAGGACTTTCATATGAAGAAAGACTGGATGAACTGGGCTTGTACTCGTTGGAATTTAGAAGATTGAGGGGGGATCTGATTGAAACGTATAAAATCCTAAAGGGATTGGACAGGCTAGATGCAGGAAGATTGTTCCCGATGTTGGGGAAGTCCAGAACAAGGGGTCACAGTTTGAGGATAAAGGGGAAGCCTTTTAGGACCGAGATTAGGAAAAACTTCTTCACACAGAGAGTGGTGAATCTGTGGAATTCTCTGCCACAGGAAACAGTTGAGGCCAGTTCATTGGCTATATTTAAGAGGGAGTTAGATATGGCCCTTGTGGCTACGGGGATCAGGGGGTATGGAGGGAAGGCTGGGGCGGGGTTCTGAGTTGGATGATCAGCCATGATCATAATAAATGGTGGTGCAGGCTCGAAGGGCCGAATGGCCTACTCCTACACCTATTTTCTATGTTTCTATGTTTCTATGTTTCTATCTACACACCAGGGGCCATGGTCAGCAAGCAATTAACCTACTGACCTGCGCACCTTTGGGACGTGTGAGGGAACTGAAGCACACGGAGAAAATCCATGCAGACATGGAGAGAATCTGAAAATTGCCCTCAGCAGCCGAGGTTGGAATGGATCCAGGCCTCTGGAACTGGGAGATGGCAGATCTTCCTCCTGGACCACTGCGCTGCCCTCAGAGAGAACAACGAGAAAAGCTGCTCGGAGGTACCGGCTCAGAGTCAGTGGGTGAACTGGGGGGGAGCCAGTCAATCTCAGTAACAGGAGCTGGGCTACACTAGATCATTGTCTAAGCACATCCCTGTCAAGGAGGAAAGTCTGTTGTCCCTTGGGCTGGTTTATAAGAAGAGGCTGGATAGATTGGGACTTCTCCCCTAGAATGTAGGAGGCTGAGAGGAGTCCTTATAAAATCATGAGGGACAGCCAAAGGGCAGGGCAATACGTCAAATCAAATCAAGTTTAATTACCATACAAATCATACATAGATACAGCTGAACGAGACAGTGTTCCTCTGGGGCCAAGGTGTAAAACATTCAAAATAGTGAGTAACATAATTCAAAATAGCGAGCAAAGAAGCATATTCACTTGAAAAAAACATTTATATGGTCCGAATGTGTAGACACGCACAATCCAGCCTGTCATTCCATCGCTCAAACATGGGAGGGCAGCACTGGCAAGAGAGTGCAGGCCCCAGCTGACCACGGACACCACGCTGTAATGCTTCTGCGTCTCTCATTTGGTCAGCAGCAGCAGGTGAGCCCGCAGCTCGAGGCCTAGTCCTTACTACAACCGAGGCTACACAGCCTCCATGTCGTCTGTCACTCCACCAAACAAGGGTAACAAGCCTGCGGCAACTTACATTATCAATGTCCAACGGAGTCTTGTGATTGCAAGTGAAATGTCTGAGGCAATCTCGCATGATCATACTGCATTCCGCCTTCACGCACCAACTCTGATGTAGCACGTGGCAGGACTTCTCTGAGATCCCGACCGGCTCCTTTCCCGATATCCCGACCGCTCCTTCTCTACCACCCGGCCGTCCCCTTTGACACCTCGGCCAAGAGCTGGCACGGGCCCAGCAAGATGAATGACCTCCTTCTGTGCCGTGATAGTTGAGGCTGATGAGACTGTCTGAGTTAATTATTTTTGTTCGGCAAGGATGAGTTGAGGGGATTGGCAGGTAAGCGGGAGAATGGAGCCAAACCATGGGTCCTTCTCATATTCCAAAAGAGCTCTTCCAGCTTCTTAGGCACAGAGCCAGCAATCAGGCTGCACTTACGGGAGAGAAAAAAGGGTTGTTCATAAAACAGTGTTCTCTAAATCCATACAAGGAACGTTTTACTCACCATGGACCATTCCGTACAACAGCAGGGGGCAAAATTTCACCTTTGGAAGAAAGGCTGGAGCTGAAAATGACTCCTCCCAAAAGAAAAAGTGCAGAAAAAGATCTGTCACAACCTCTGCACTCCCGTGAAGTACCTGGGTATTTTCCCACATTATAGGCGCTATGCAAATACAAATTGTCATTCAACGATGCGCCAGAGTAGTGAGAAAGTTGCCCTGTATTAACTGTTCTTATGGCCTTTGACGTGGAAACATAACCCAAGGCACTTCATACTTCAGACTCGCAGAACTGATGAACAGTTGAACATTAACTCTGTTTCTCTCTTCTCAGATGCTGCCTGGCCTCCTGAGTGTGGCCAGTGCTCCCTGCTTCACTTTATATTCAAAGCCCCATCTACTTAATGGCTTTCTCAACTTGCCTTGCAAGAATTTTCCTGTAAGAGCTTTCACCTTTGAAAATGAGTCCGTACTTTGGAAAGATTGGAATACATTCAATTTCAATGAAATGGTTAATTACTTCTTTAAAATTGAATGAGAGTCTGGCAATGAAAAGGTTAAGAAGAAACAAGATGCTTTCCTAATTACAGGCCAATGGGTTAGTACAGCAGGCTTCCAGGTACATTAATGAAATGAGGGGTAGAAGTTTCAACAGTGTTTCTTTTTACTTTACTTGTCATCATTGATTGCAGGGTAGAACTAAAAAACACTACAAAGTGTCTCCTGTTCCAATTTCACATCAGATTAACAGTGTGAGGAATTACAGGCCTGTTGGTTTGATATAAATCATAGGAAAAGCACTGGAGTTCATTTTAAAGCCAACAATCTATACCCATTTCACAAAACAAATCTAAAGAGAGAGCCAGAAATTTGAGGTTAAAGTTCTAAAGTTGCCCTTAGAAGAAGTGTGAATGAATGTTACTCAGATGATACTGTAGCTGAGGGGGAGAGAGTTTTGATGCAGCTTCTAGCCTTTCTTTTGACCCGACACAAGAAAGGTTGGAAGCTCTTAGTCAATAATAAATGCTGATAAATCATGTGGAAGGCAGTGAAAGTTTTTCCAGATGGGGTAAAACTATGGGCTGTAAATATAAGATGATTATTCATAAATCCAGATGGATTTGTGGCTTTGGCGGGAGGGTATACTGAAGATCAAAATTTGGAAATTACACAAAACTCCTGGTCTACCAGGCAGCAGTGATCCCTGCCTCGTCTATGCATCTGAAAAATGGAAGAACAACATCAGTGTCTTCTCTCAGGCCAACATCATGCTCACTGGCATTCCAATCACACTTACTTGTGTACACTGGGTGGACAGGGTTATTTTTGTGTCCAACACCAGAATCCTGAAGCTCTGTTCTGAGATCTGAATTGGGAAGAGATTACTGGGCAAAGAGAAAAAAAGATTCAAGGATGTTCTCAAAACCTCCTTTGAAAAAAAATGCAACATCTTCACTGAGTCCCAGGAACCCTTGACCCAGAATCACTCAAAACGGAGAAGCAGTATTCATGATGGTGTCTAGAACCTTGAGGTTGGATGCTTGGGTCCGTGAGATGCAAATAAAAAAATGAACTTGAATGATTTATTTTACCATTCATGGGATGCAAGTGTAGTTGATCATATAGCTCATCCCTGATTGACAAGAGGGCAGTGAGCAGCATTTGATGTGGATTTCAATGCCATCGGGAATCCTAATGCAGTGATGATGCAGGAACTCCAATATGTGTCCAAGTCAAGATGGACGGGCTTCTGCCAAAGTTTCCTTTCCAAGAATCTTTTTCCCTTGTCCTTACAGATGCTGGACTCCATTGATCCAGAATCACTTCAAGGTTAGTCATTAGTGGGAGATGTGTGACCTCAGTTAACCATGGCTATGGGATTACTCTAATGTTTGTTCTTGTTACCACTTTTGTTCATAACCTATTTCTTTGACAGTCCCATTGAGTGGGTGTCGTCTGTACCACGTCCTGAGGAATGGGAGACACCTGCGTGTAGGGAGCCTGCTGCAATCCACACACAAGACATTTCAAAATGACCCTGAGGGTAGTTTTGAAATCACAAGATGCAGGCTCTGCAGTTAACATAAAGCAAGTAGGACAGTGGAAGAAAAGCAGTTCACTTCAAAGGCTTAGAATTAGACAGAGTAAAGACAAACATTAGTAGAACTTTCCCTGCTGGGAGAGGAAGTTCCCCCTTAAAAGAAATAACATGAGATGTTACAGTTAGTTGGTATCCTGGCTGGTTACATCATGATACAAAATTGCAACTACAGTCTGGACAGCCGTTGAAGGATGTTTATGATAGCTATGAATGTGTACAGTTCTATGGAGAGAACTAGTGAGCCTGTGGGTTAGACCAGCCTTGGTAAGGAAGTAGGACTTGATCTTAAGACCAATGAAGATTCCCTGACCTGAAACATCAACCGTTTCTCTCTGCTACTGATCAGATGAGTACTTCAAACTTTTGTTGGTTTTATTTTAAATTTCCAGCACCAGCAGGCTTCTGATTTTCATTTACACGTGATTTTATTATATTCTTTTAACCATCTCAGGGTGTCCCAAAGAACTCCACAACATATCAAGTAGCCCTGATGATTATTTATTATTAGGAAACAAAGTACCCTCAGAGAGAGCATCAGAGTGACCAGTCTTAGTTTACTGAACAGCGGCACACGAATTTTGTCCTTCATGCCATTAGTGTCCTGAATTCAGCCCTATTTCAGTAGTATCTCCCATTGTCCTAAAGGAAAATCATGTCTGACGAATCTCATAGAATTTTTTGAGGATGAAACTAGTAGAGTGGATAGGGGAGAACCAGTGGATGTGGTATATTTGGATTTTCAAAAGGCTTTTGACAAGGTCCCACACAGGAGATTAGTGTGCAAACTTAAAGCACACGGTATTGGGGGTAAGGTATTGGTGTGGATAGAGAATTGGTTAGCAGACAGGAAGCAAAGAGTGGGAATAAACGGGACCTTTTCAGAATGGCAGGCGGTGACTAGTGGGGTACCGCAAGGCTCAGTGCTGGGACCCCAGTTGTTTACAATATATATTAATGACTTGGATGAGGGAATTAAATGCAGCATCTCCAAGTTTGCGGATGACACAAAGCTGGGTGGCAGTGTTAGCTGTGAGGAGGATGCTAAGAGGATGCAGAGTGACTTGGATAGGTTGGGTGAGTGGGCAAATTCATGGCAGATGCAATTTAATGTGGATAAATGTGAAGTTATCCACTTTGGTGGCAAAAATAGGAAAACAGATTATTATCTGAATGGTGGCCGATTAGGAAAAGGGGAGGTGCAACGAGACCTGGGTGTCATTATACACCAGTCATTGAAAGTGGCATGCAGGTACAGCAGGCGGTGAAAAAGGCGAATGGTATGCTGGCATTTATAGCGAGAGGATTCGAGTACAGGAGCAGGGAGGTACTACTGCAGTTGTACAAGGCCTTGGTGAGACCACACCTGGAGTATAGTGTGCAGTTTTGGTCCCCTAATCCGAGGAAAGACATCCTTGCCATAGAGGGAGTACAAAGAAGGTTCACCAGATTGATTCCTGGGATGGCAGGACTTTCATATGAAGAAAGACTGGATGAACTGGGCTTGTACTCGTTGGAATTTAGAAGATTGAGGGGGGATCTGATTGAAACGTATAAAATCCTAAAGGGATTGGACAGGCTAGATGCAGGAAGATTGTTCCCGATGTTGGGGAAGTCCAGAACAAGGGGTCACAGTTTGAGGATAAAGGGAAGCCTTTTAGGACCGAGATTAGGAAAAACTTCTTCACACAGAGAGTGGTGATTCTCTGCCACAGGAAACAGTTAAGGCCAGTTCATTGGCTATATTTAAGAGGGAGTTAGATATGGCCCTTGTGGCTACGGGGATCAGGGGGTATGGAGGGAAGGCTGGGGCGGGGGTTCTGAGTTGGATGATCAGCCATGATCATAATAAATGGCGATGCAGGCTCGAAGGGCCGAATGGCCTACTCCAGCACCTATTTTCTATGTTTCTATGTTTCTAAAGTGCCAGGACCAAAAGGGACTCTGTTGCTTTTCATTTCACTGAATGAATGCAGCTTGTTCTCCTTGCACTAAAAGCTAACGTCTACACGTTCCATCTTCGTCTGAATAAAAGTGTCAAAGGAACCTCTGTGCTGGTTTGGATTCTGTTTATTTTCAAGGTGACACTGGATATATTCCTGGATGTCCCTTTGTTCACAGAAGAGCAATGTGGTTACAACTTCAGTCAGTTCTGATGGCAAAATATTGGAAACATCTCGTGCTTTTTCAGCCATGTGTTCAAGCACTGTCCAGAAGACTTTGTAAATAATCCTAGTGGAGTTCTGGGGAAATGCTACCTCACTGCAGTTACTCTGAATAGACATTAGCTCAAGTTAATGTAACTGAGCATGGGACTATGTTTGTTTGAGCTGTATGGTGCTGGTAAAAACCCCAGGTTTGTCTTACTCCAGATGCTACTGCGGTGACCTTGGCCCCATGAGGCCATGAAGGAGAGCAAGGGGTCATAACAGCCGTGTACTGGGCAAAACTTGAAATAGATTGTCAGACCATTATCATAGTCCTGTTTTGTTCAGAACCCTTCATTACTGTTGGGGGCTATGCTTTACATAATGACTCTAAAACAGCTTTGGGATGTCCCAGGTTCATGGAAGTTCAATAAATTTAAGTCTTCCTCTGTTCCGATGCCTTGTTTGTTCCCCATAAATTAGTCACAATTTTACAGCCTCATGGGCTGCTCAAGGTAAAAGCAGCTTTGTGATTTACTATCGGGGCCCTGGGAGTGGGGACTTGGTGCATTTGTTTATTTGGATCTGGCTTCAAGTCCCATCCAATTGTCCTAAGATGCTGCTTGGCTTTCTTAAGTATGATAAGGTTAGAGGTGAGACTGAGCTATAGCTGGCCACAGGAACCATCAAATAGTCGATGGAACACTTTGCAGCGGAGTTCTGAAAACCATTGCCACCATCAGGAGACGCAGACAGAACACAGACATTTCATTAATCCAGAGGGGCAATTTTTTTAACACAAAGGCTCGTGGATAAGGAGCTAGCTGCCAGAGGAGTTTGAGGAGGTGGATACAATATCTGAGACATTTGGACAGGAGGATTCAGAGGGATATGGGCAAAACACTGAGAAATGGGACTAACTCATTGATGAGCACAGGTGAATTGTGCAGAAGGGTCTGTCGCTATACTGCATGACCTGATGTACTGCCTAGGAGACTGAAACCAGCAAATGCTTTGTAGGTCTGTTAATCTCTCAGAGGCATCATCAATGATATATTGAATTGTTTGCTTCCAGTCCATAAAAGCTAGAGGATTGGGAAGCTTTTGAAAACCATCAGAAGGTAACTAAAAAAAAAACAAGGACAGAAAAGATTAAATATGAAGACAAACTAGCCAATAATATAAAAGAGGACAACAAAAGTTTTTTTCTTCCAGATGTATAAAGAGTAAAAGAGAAGTGAGAGTGGATATTGGACCATCGGAAAATGAAGCTGTAGAGGTAGTAATGACAGATGACTTCAATAAGTATTTTGTGTCAGCCTTCACTGTGGAAGACACCAGTAGAATGCTGAAAGTTTAGTGTGTTGGGGACAGAAGTGAGTGTAGTTGCTATTACTAAGAAGAAGGTGCTCAGGAAGCTGAGAAGATCTATAGGTCGGTAAGTCACCTGGACCAGATGGACTACATCCGGGTGTTCTGAAAGAGGTAGCTGAAGAGACTGCGAAGGTATTAGTAACGATCTTTCAAGCATCACCTGATTCTGGACTGGAAAATTGCAGATGTCACGCCACTCTTCAAGAAGCGAAGGAGGCAGAAGAAAGGATTTAATAGGCCAGTTATCCTGACCTCAGTGGTTGGGGAGATGTCAGAGTTGATTGTTAAGGATGTGGTTTTGGGGTACTTGGAGGCACATGATAAAATACACTGTAGTCAGCATGGGTTCCTCAGGGAAAATATTGCCTGACAAATTTGTTGGAACTCTTTGAGGAACTAACCAGCAGGAAAGACAAAAGAAAATCAGTGGACATTGTTTACTTGGCTTTTCAGAAGGCTGTTGACAAGGTGCTGCACATGAGGCTGTTAAACAAGGCAAGAGCCCAGAGTATTACAGTAAAGATACCAGCATGGATAAAACATTGGCTGATTGGCAGGAGGTAAAGAGTGGGAATAAAAAGATTCTTTTCGGATTGGCTGCCAATGACAAGAGGTATTCCACAGGGTTCTGCGATGGGACTGCTTCTTTTAAAAGGAAATGGACAAAGTTTTGGCAGATGGAATACAGTGTAGGGAAGTGTATGGCTGGGCACTTTGGCAGATGGAGTAAAGGCATAAACTATTTTCTAAGTGGGAGCAAATTCAGAAATCAGAGGCGCAAGGGGACTTGAGGGTACTAGTGCGGGATTTCCTAAAGGTTAACTTGCAGGTTGAGTCAGTGGTGTGGAAGGTAAATGAAATGTTAGCATTCATTTCGAGAGAACTAGAACACAAAAGCAAGGATATGATGCTGAGAGTTTATAAGGCATTGATCAGACCAACCAGGAGTACTGTGAATAGTTTTGGTCCCCTTATCTAAGGAAGCATGTGATACCATATTGGAGGAAGTTAATGAGAATGATCCTGGAAATGAAAGGGTTAATACATGAAAAACTTTTGATGGCTCTGTGCCTGTACTCACTGGAATTTAGAAGAAAGGTTGGGGTTGGCTTCATTGAAACTTATCAAATATTGAATGTTCTAGATAGAGTGGACACAGAGAGGATGCTTCCTATAGTGGGGAAGTCTAGGATCAGAGTGCACAGCCTCAGAATACAAGGAAGTCCCTTTAGAACAGAGATGACGAGACATTTCTTTAGCCAGCAGGTGCTGAATCTGAGGAATTCATTAATACAGACAGCATGGGGGCCAAATCATTGGGTATGTTTAAAGCAAAGATCATTAGGTTCTTGGTTAGTAAAGATGTCAAAGATTATGAGGAGAAGGCAGGAGAACGGGGATGAGAGGGTTAATGAAACAGCTGTGATGAAATGACAGAAAAAACTCGATGGGCCAAATGGCCTAATTCTGCTCATTTGTCTGATGGTCTTATAAAATCACCAGCTATAGAACCTTTTTATATCACAGTATGATCATAACAACCACCACCAGTTCAGGGGTAATAAGGGATGGGCATTAAATGCTGGCACTGTCAGCATGCCTACAATTGAGAAAGGTTAAAGAACAGAAAATCAACATCTGCTGGTCTTCCTCACCTGTCCATTCCATACCTACATCTGCTGGTCTTCCTCAGCTGACCATTCCATACCTACATCTGCTGGTCTTCCTCACCTGTCCATTCCATACCTACATCTGCCAGTCTTCCTCACCTGACCATTCCATATCTACATCTGCTGGTCTTCCTCACCTGTCCATTCCATATCTGCATCTGCTGGTCTTCCTCAGCTGACCATTCCATATCTACATCTGCTGGTCTTCCTCACCTGTCCATTCCATATCTACATCTGCTGGCCTTCCTCACCTGTCCATTCCATATCTACATCTGCTGGTCTTCCTCAGCTGACCATTCCATATCTACATCTGCCAGTCTTCCTCAGCTGACCATTCCATATCTACATCTGCTGGTCTTCCTCACCTGTCCATTCCATATCTGCATCTGCTGGTCTTCCTCAGCTGACCATTCCATATCTACATCTGCTGGTCTTCCTCACCTGTCCATTCCATATCTACATCTGCTGGCCTTCCTCACCTGTCCATTCCATATCTACATCTGCTGGTCTTCCTCAGCTGACCATTCCCTATCTACATCCGCTAGGCTTCCTCACCTGACCATTCCATACCTACATCTGCCAGTCTTCCTCACCTGTCCATTCCATATCTACATCTGCTGGTCTTCCTCACCCATCCATTCCATATCTATTGAGCTTCACTGTCACCCTGTTCCCCACATATCATTAAAAATGACCACATCACCAGAAGGTAGCTGGAAATTTGCATTCTTCTTCAACTTTTCAGCAGTTAAACATAGAAACATAGAAAATAGGTGCAGGAGTAGGCCATTTGGCCCTTCGAGCCTGCACTGCCATTTATTATGATCATGCCTGATCATCCAACTCAGAACCCCGCCCCAGCCTTCCCTCCATACCCCCTGACCCCCGTAGCCACAAGGGCCATATCTAACTCCCTCTTAAATATAGCCAATGAACTGGCCTCAACAGTTTCCTGTGGCAGAGAATTCCACAGATTCACCACTCTCTGTGTGAAGAAGTTTTTCCTAATCTCGGTCCTAAAAGGCTTCCCCTCTATCCTCAAACTGTGACCCCTCGTTCTGGACTTCCCCAACATCGGGAACAATCTTCCTGCATCTAGCCTGTCCAATCCCTTTAGGATTTTATACGTTTCAATCAGATCCCCCTCAATCTTCTAAATTCCAACGAGTACAAGCCCAGTTCATCCAGTCTTTCTTCATATGAAAGTCCTGCCATCCCAGGAATCAATCTGGTGAACCTTCTTTGTACTCCCTCTATGGCAAGGATGTCTTTCCTCGGATTAGAGGACCAAAACTGCACACTATACTCCAGGTGTGGTCTCACCAAGGCCTTGTACAACTGCAGTAGTACCACCCTGCTCCTGTACTCGAATCCTCTCGCTATAAATGCCAGCATACCATTCGCCTTTTTCACCGCCTGCTGTACCTGCATGCCCACTTTCAATGACTGGTGTATAATGACACCCAGGTCTCGTTGCACCTCCCCTTTTCCTAATCAGCCACCATTCAGATAATAATCTGTTTTCCTATTTTTGCCACCAAAGTGGATAACTTCACATTTATCCACATTAAATTGCATCTGCCATGAATTTGCCCACTCACCCAACCTATCCAAGTCACTCTGCATCCTCTTAGCATCCTCCTCACAGCTAACACTGCCACCCAGCTTCGTGTCATCCGCAAACTTGGCGGTGCTGCATTTAATTCCCTCATCCAAGTCATTAATATATAATCTGAGGAAAGACATCTTTGCCATAGAGGGAGTACAAAGAAGGTTCACCAGATTGATTCCTAGGATGGCAGTACTTTCATATGAAGAAAGACTGGATGAATTGGGCTTGTACTCGTTGGAATTTAGAAGATTAAGGGGGGATCTGATTGAAACGTATAAGATCCTAAAGGGATTGGACAGGCTAGATGCAGGAAGATTGTTCCCGATGTTGGGGAAGTCCAGAACGAGGGGTCACAGTTTGAGGATAAAGGGGAAGCCTTTTAGGACCGAGATTAGGAAAAACTTCTTCATACAGAGAGTGGTGAATCTGTGGAATTCTCTGCCACAGGAAACTGTTGAGGCCAGTTCATTGGCTATATTTAAGAGGGAGTTAGATATGGCCCTTGTGGCTACGGGGGTCAGGGGGTATGGAGGGAAGGCTGGGGCGGGGTTCTGAGTTGGATGATCAGCCATGATCATAATAAATGGCGGTGCAGGCTCGAAGGGCCGAATGGCCTACTCCTGCACCTATTTTCTATGTTTCTATGTTTCTATATTGTAAACAACTGGGGTCCCAGCACTGAGCCTTGCGGTACCCCACTATTCACCGCCTGCTATTCTGAAAAGGTCCCGTTTATTCCCACTCTTTGCTTCCTGTCTGCTAACCAATTCTCCATCCACATCTATACCTTACCCCCAATACCGTGTGCTTTAAGTTTGCACACTAATCTCTTGTGTGGGACCTTGTCAAAAGCCTTTTGAAAATCCAAATATACCACATCCACTGGTTCCCCCCATCCACTCTACTGGTTACATCCTCAAAAAATTCTATGAGATTCGTCAGACATGATTTTCCTTTCACAAATCCATGCTGACTTTGTCCGATGATTTCACCGCTTTCCAAATGTGCTGTTATCACATCTTTGATAACTGACTCCAGCAGTTTCCCCACCACCAACATTAGGCTAACCGGTCTATAACTCCCCAGTTTCTCTCTCCCTCCTTTTTTAAAAAGTGGGGTTACATTAGCCACCCTCCAATCCTCAGGAACTAGTCCAGAATCTAACGAGTTTTGAAAAATTATCACTAATGCATCCACTATTTCTTGGGCTACTTCCTTAAGCACTCTAGGATGCAGACCATCTGGCCCTGGAGATTTATCTGCCTTCAATCCCTTCAATTTACCTAACACCACTTCCCTACTAACAAGTATTTCGCTCAGTTCCTCCATCTCACTGGACCCTCTGTCCCCTACTATTTCTGGAAGATTATTTATGTCCTCCTTGGTGAAGACAGAACCAAAGTAATTATTCAATTGGTCTGCCATGTCCTTGCTCCCCATAATCAATTCACCTGTTTCTGTCTGTAGGGGACCTACATTTGTTTTACCAGTCTTTTCCTTTTTACATATCTATAAAAGCTTTTACAGTCAGTTTTTATGTTCCCTGCCAGTTTTCTCTCATAATCTTTTTTCCCCTTCCTAATTAAGCCCTTTGTCCTCCTCTGCTGAACTCTGAATTTCTCCCAGTCCTCAGGTGAGCCACTTTCTCTGGCTAATTTGTATGCTTCTTCTTTGGAATTGATACTATCCCTAATTTCTCTTGTCAGCCACGGGTGCACTACCTTCCTTGATTTATTCTTTTGCCAAACTGGGATGAACAATTGTTGTAGTTCATCCATGCAACCTTTAAATGCTTGCCATTGCATATCCACCGTCAATCCTTTAAGTGTCATTTGCCAGTCTATCTTAGCTAATTCACGTCTCATACCTTCAAAGTTACCCCTCTTTAAGTTCAGAACCTTTGTTTCTGAATTAACTATGTCACTCTCCATCTTAATGAAGAATTCCACCATATTATGGTCACTCTTACCCAAGGGGCCTCTCACGACAAGATCGCTAATTAACCCTTCCTCATTGCTCAAAACCCAGTCCAGAATAGCCTGCTCTCTAGTCGGTTCCTCGACATGTTGGTTCAAAAAACCATCCCGCATACACTCCAAGAAATCCTCTTCCTCAGCACCTTTACCAATTTGGTTCACCCAATCTACATGTAGATTGAAGTCACCCATTATAACTGCTGTTCCTTTATTGCACACATTTCTAATTTCCTGTGGTAGGCTAGCACAGCTTTAGACTTTGCTGGGATTTGCTAAGATAATCTCACCTCCTATTGAAGACGAGCAAGCAAAATGGTAGAGAAAATAATTAAGTGGATGGGAGGGCAGACTTGAAGAACTGGAGCGAGCATCTTAGTTTGTTTCCTGAAGATCCACATTTTTAAACCAGTCAGTGACAAAGTTCAAGTGTATTGACATGGGCAGACATACCCAGAGGAGATTAGCTTTCTGCAGCAACTGCACAGTACATTACAAACTTGACAAGCTGAAACTAACATAAATTATACATAACTTAAAAAATAAACAAAAATAAAAATATTAATAATTCAAGTTGAGAGAAAAATATCTGAGGCAGAATTAGGGTTTCTCATTTTTCTTCAGGAATGTGGCAGCAGTGGGAAAGAAGCTGTTTTTGAATCATGAGTTGTGGGTCTTCAGTACATCTGCCTGAGTGGTCTCCTTTGTTTCCAGCTGATTTTAACATCTCTTCTCTGGTTCGGCCACAGCTGGAGCATTGTGTACAGTTCTGGACGCCACGCTGCAGAAGGGATGTAGTGTTCTGGAGGAGACTCGCCTGGGATGGGCCATTTCGGTTACGTGCCGAGACAGGAGAGGCTGGGTTGGGGCATTTCGGTTATGTGGCAAGACAGGAGAGGCTGGGTTGGTTTTCCTTGGACCAGAGCAGGCTGAGAGGGTTGGGGGGGGGGTCCAGACAGAGGTGTACAAGGTCATGAGGGACATAGGAAGGCGGTGTAGTAGGAAATTATCTTTATAGCGGTTATATAAAACCAGTGAGCACAGGTTTAGGGCAAGGGGTAAGAGGGTTAGAGGAGATCTGAGGAACTCTCAGCTGGTGGGTGGAATCTGAAATGCTCTGTCTGAGGAAATGGTGGAGGCAGGGACTCTCAGAACATTTAAGAAGTACCTCGGCAAACACTTAAACTATCAAGGCATAGAAGGGCACTGACCAAAACTGGTGATGTTTATCGTCGGGTATTTGATGGTCAGCCAGTACGTTGCAGGACAAAGGGCCTCTTTATAATTAGTTATTTGTTTATTAAGACAACATGCAGAATAGATCTTTCTGGCCCTTTGAGCTGCGACCCCCAGTTTAATCCTGTCTTAATCACAGGTCAATTTACAATGACCAATTAACCTATCAACCGGTAGGTCTTTGGACTGTGGGAGGAAACCGGATCACCCGGAGGAAACCCACGCGGTCACGGGGAGAACGAATGGATTCCTAGCGGGGATTAAAATGCCACTAGCATGCCAGCACAGGAGGTGCTGCACATCTGGGATCATTTCCACCACACAAGCTGAGCTTCCCCCAAAACTCCCTGACAGCCAAGCTGCAGGCCGGGGCGCCATGGACGATGAGAAACTCCAGCCTTGGAGCATCTCGAGCGTTTAGTGGACAAGTAGGGTACCTTTGTAAAATTCCATCCACAGCCTCTCCGTGCTGATGCTGCTTGCTTGCCTCTTGGCACACAGACTCTCTTGCTTTGTTGAGCTTTATAGATTGCATCTGCGGAAAAATGCGACTAATTCTCTGCTGGTATTTGGCAGTGAGCTCGTAGCCTCAAGGGGCAAAAGTAATTGTTGACATTTGATGCTTTGTTGGTCATGTGACCTCTCCGTGTCCTTCAGAAACAAATGAGAAACTGAATTGCTTGCTTCAGGTTGATAATATCACCATTTACAAACCCATTTTACATTTCAATATGGTTCGAGGGTCCCAATGTCCCAGTATTTATTCTCAACCTGCACACTCGTATTTTCTGGAATACACATCTCTCTCTTTACAGCAAGTGTTGAACTTATTTCTGTTTTTGCTCATAAGCCCCGGTTTAATTTGCTTTGTGAGTAGGGAATATTAGACCGTGGGGCATCCACAACCAGTAGTCCACCTACTCAATCACTTAAGGTTAAGTAAAATTCTGGTGTCAGCTTGGAATTCTCATAGCCTTCACAAGCTCAATAAACCTATGCTTTCTCATTAACGTTACAAACACGCAAGTTCTCTTTGAATTCAAACCCTTTGTTGTCCATGTGTGAAAACTACACATTTCTAGCAATTCAAGTCTTCCCTTTTGTTGATCAGAAATATCTTTCTGTGGCAGCCAGCTACGACTCCACGTTCATTTCCAGCGATGCCCCAGTCTGTGTCCTCTTTGTTTGTAATGGAATTGTTCAGTTGCATTCCCTAGTGCGTGCTTTCCTTGCTGAAGGATTGATTTCCATTTGTAGCTGCCCAGTTTGATGTGGCACAGGGAAACCAATAATCAGAAGGAAACCCAGTGGCTTCAGCCCCCTGCTGGGTCCTCCCTTGGCACTGAACTTGACTTGCCATCACTGGAGGATTCAGTGTATCGAGCAGCATCTGTAGGAGGAAAGGAAGTGTTGGTGTTTCAGGTTGAAACTCAACATCAGGACTGAGAGAGGAGATTGGAGGTTTCCAGTGCAGAGAGGAGAAAGGCAGTGCCAGGAATGGATTCTGGGGTGACTAATGGACTGAGGCAGGGGCGGGAGATGATGGGTAGAGGAAAGAAGGGGATTGGAATTGGAAGACTATGGAAGCTTAATGATAGCTGGAGGCAGATAAAGAGAGGGAGAACAGAGAAAGTATATAAAAAAACAGATGGAACAAGGGAGCTAGGGAGTGTGAAGGACACTCTGGTTCTGGGCAGTCTGATGAGCCAATGTGCGAACTGCAGACCCTTCCATAGAAAGGGCAGGAGGTGTCTGATGGAGTGGATGGCAGTTACTCTGTGTTCTTTCAGTACTTACACAAGGCAGCACAGTACTTCCTCTGAAGTTACAGCACAATATTCTGCATTCTGTTTGCAATTCGCTACTTCAACGATGTTATGTACAGATGGCATGTAAATGAAAGCTTGGTGTATGTGACAATAATGTTCCAATGTCAATACCAGGACCTCCGTATGCTCCCAAAGTGTGGGAGTCTGTATGCTCCCACAACTCTCTGAGACAGAGATTCCTAGGAATGAGCGTGGTTTTCAATTTGTCCACACCTTTGAACACTTTCTGCTGTCCACCCAGTCATGTCTTCCTAAACAATGCTGGGAGTGAGAAATCCATTGCAGGGATCTGGTGTCGGGTGTGGGATCACCGTGGCCTGTGCAAAGGATCTGACTAGGTGAGATCTGGGGCAGGACGTTGTCAGAGAGAGAGAGATCCGTACTGCCTGATGCATCATGAGCTTTGTGTCAGGTTCGAGGGCTTGTTCTGAAAATACTTCTTCCCTCTGGTGGCTGAAGGGTTGACCGATTTCATCATCTATGTCTGTCTTCTGGCTCTGAGTTTTGCAGTGAAGCGTCTCAAGTGGGGCCTTCATAGTTGAAGGCAGTTTTGGGAGGTGAGGGGAGGTCGATAGAGCACCATTTTCTGCAGACGTTGAGTTTAAGGAATGTCTTTTCATGCCTTTGGGTGATCAAGACAACAGTGATTCATACAAACACATCATGTTTACTGCTGCTGAATGGCTGACGCTGTCTCTGGAGGTAACATAGATTGAACAGTTTCCCATTACTGTAGCCCTGTAGATTATCTCCACTCCTCAATGAAACTAGTATTTAAAAGAGGAGCAGGAGTAGGGCCACTCAATTCCTCAAGCCAGCTCTGCCATTCAAAATGGTTATGACTGATCTGATTGTAAACTCAACTGTACTTTCCCATCAGCCTCGTAAACATTGTGATCTTCTTCCATTATTCCCCTCAACCCCGTAAACATTGCTATCTTCTTCCACCATTCCCCTCAGCCGTGTAAACATTGCGATCTTCCACTATTTCCCCAGCTGTGCATTCAGACACCTGCCACTTTCCTTTGCCTTCTTGCTCAGCTCTGCTTTCCAAAGGCACGACTCTCTGAGAAGAAAATGCCACCTTCAATCTATAATAGTTAGCCCCTATTTTTAAACAATGATCCCTAGTCTTTTTGGAGGTGAGACAAAAGGTTGTGGTGAGAAAGAATGAGATAAGTGTTGGGTGGTTACAGAGGCTTGCTGGATCCCAGATTCCTATTGGAATGCCATTGAAATCCTAATCTTCATTACTCCAGGAACAGTAGTCTCTAACTTTCCCAGGAAGGTTCACGGTGAGTTAAGGACAAAGGCTAAGGCAAGAGCAGGGACAGCAACTCCAACTTTTAAAGATCATTTTTTGAAGGTAAAGTTTTCCAAAAGCTTCCTAGGAGAGTTATATTGTTTAAATCAGTGACCAGAGAAAGTTACTCTAAAGAGAGATTGAGGTCTCCACATACATGAAATACTGAAAGTTAATGTGCAGCTACAGTGAGGAATGATGAAAGCAAATGGGATATTTGCTCTTATTGCAAAGGGGTTGCAGTACAGGTGACCCCTGTGTTACATTTGTACAGGTAACCAAATTTTATCCTTACAGAATTCACAAATCCCAAAAAATTTCAGATACGGAATAAATTTCATTCTCATGAAATTTGTCTGTTAAAAAAAAGTAAATAAATCAACAGAAGTTTTTCTTCAACCTACGTTTCTTGACACATGCACGGGTGATGTGGCTTGGCTTTACAGAAATTCAGGATACGGACCACTTCATTGATCCTGCGACCCCAGACACCTTCAAACTGCTAATTACGTGACCTCCAGCTCTGGCTCCACCCTGAATCTTGACCGCCAGCACCTCAGCACAAGAATTTACGTGCTACCGCAGGACCCTCCAGTCTCCCCTTTCTCCCCACCACTGTTGTGCAACCCTGTGTCTCTCTGTCAGGTTGTCGGAGCCTCCATCTTCCTCCCACCCCACCTTCACTGAAGACCCCAAACCTCCTCTCCCCACTGGCACCCCCCTCGATCCCAGTTCCAATCCTTGCCATGTCTTCACTGCTCCCTCCCACCTTCCTCTCCCTGAGGCAGAACATTCTGTCCTCAAGAAGGGTCCCCCTCTGCTCGCACCTCAGTGAGTCCCACGACTGCTACAACCTCAAGCCCTTCTTCCATCGTCTCCGTCTCTCAGTCCAGTTCTTTGGCAAGAATTCCACACCCTGGACCGATGTCCTCTTCCTCTTCTTGGACATCTCACTCTGGTTCTCTGCCTGCTCCAGACCTTTTCATCTCGAATTGCCGACGAGGCATCAACTGGCTCAACTTCAGCACACATCACGTCTCCTTGAACTTTACACCCTCGAATGCACTGCCCTCCGCTCTCTCTGCACTAATCCCAACCTTACCTTCAAACCCATTGACAAAGGGGATGCTGTTGTAGTGTGACGCACTGACCTCTACCTTGCTGAGGCCAGGCAGCTACTCTCAGACACCTCCTCATACCTACCCCTCGAAGAGGACCCCACTCCAGGCCATCAGAAATCTGTCTCTGACACTATCACTGATCTCATCTATCCTGGAGAACTCCCATACACTGCCACCAAACTCATAGTTCCTTTACCCCACATTTGCTCACTTCTACCTCCTACCCAAGACCCACAAACTGGACTGTCCAGATAGACCTATTGTTTCTGCCTGCACCTGCCCCACTGAACTCATGTCCACATACCTCGATTCCATTCTATCTCCCTTGGTTCAGTCCCTTCCCACCTACGTCCACTACACTCCTCATGCCCTTGGTCTTGGTAACTTTCAACTCCCTGGCCATAATGACCTCATTTTCACCATGGATGCCCAGTCTCTATACACTTCTAACCCCTATCACCTTAAGGCTCGTCACTTCTTCCTTGACAAAGAACTAACTAATTCCCCTCCTCCACCACACTCCTCCATCGGGCAGAACTGGTCCTCACCCTGAACAATTTTTCCTTCATCTCATCCCACTTCCTACAAACTTGAGGTCCCTCGTATGGGCCCCAGCTAAGCCTGCCTCTCTGGAGACAAACTGTCCACTGACATCATTTATTAATCCACTGGTTCCCATGGTTATCTTGACTTATTTCTTCCTACCCTAACTCCTCTAAAAATGCTATTCCCCTTTTTTCAGTTTCTTCACCTTCATTAGATCTATTCCCAGGAGACAGCTTTCCATTCCAGGATATCAAAGATTTCCTCCTTCTTTAAAGAATGAGGTTTCTCTCCCTCCAATGTTGATGCTGCCCCACCCACATCTCCTCCATTTCCCTCACTACATCTTACTGCTGTATGATTGTGATAGAGTCCCTCTTGTCCTTCCCTACCATACTATCTATGACGATTCTATGAAGCCCTCAACACTTTCTACGGACCTCAGTCTCTTGGGAGCTCCCCCCTCCTGAGTACAGATGGTACAGCTCTCATTACAGAGAAGGCTCAGAAGCTGTCCTCAACCGACCGTCATCTATTAACTGTTAAGCACGGGGGTGAATCGATCATGCTTTGGGCTTGTGTTGCAGCCAGTGGCATGGGGAACATTTACTGGTAGAGGGAAGAATGAATTCAATTAAATACCAGCAAATTCTGGAAGCAAACATCACACCTTCTGTAAAAAAGCCGAAGATGAAAAGAGGATGGCTTCTACAACAAGATAATGATCCTAAACACACCTTAAAATCCACAATGGACTACCTCAAGAGGTGCAAGCTGAAGGTTTTGCCATGACCCTCACAGTCCCCTGACCTAAACATCATCGAAAATCTGTGGATAGACCTCAAAAGAGCAGTGCATGCAAGACAGCCCAAGAATCTCACAGAACTAGAAGCCTTTTGCAAGGAAGAATGGGTGAAAATTCCCCAAACAAGAATTGAAAGACTCTTAGCTGGCTACAGAAAGCGTTTACAAGCTGTGATACTTGCCAAAGGGGGTGTCACTAAGTACTGCCATGCAGGGTGCCCAAACTTTTGCTTCGGGCCCTTTTCCTTTTTTGTTATTTTGAAACTGCAAAAGATGTTAATAAAAAAGTAATCTTGCTTAAAATATTAAAGAAATGTGTCATCTTTAACTTTATGCCTTTTGGAAATCAGGTCATCTTTTACCTGCTTAGCTATCCACAGTAACAGAAATTTTGACCGGGGTGCCCAAACTTTTGCATACCACTGTATGTAGGTACAACAAATTATCAGGAAAACCAACGAATGCAATAGTTTATTGCGAGCAGAACTGAACACCAATGCAGAGGGGTATTGTTTTAGTTAAACAGAGTAGCGAGGACCCCACATCTGTATGACCCCCCATCTTGAGCACAATGTACAATATTGCTCCCTGTACTCTTAAGTACAGATATTATGTACTGATTGATGGAATAGATGGGTTGCCTGGTGAGGAAATGTTAGACAAACCAGACTTGTATTTACCAGAGCTTTAAAAGAGTGAGACGGGACATGAAAGATCCTGATTGCCTGGGCAGGGTGGATATTTCCTCTCGCGGGAGAATTCCAGAATTAGGCATCGGTGTAAATATGAGACTGAAATCTGGGGACTTTTTCTCTTAGGGAATCATGAGTGTTTAGAGCCCACTTCCTTGAAGAGCAGTGGAAATAACATCTTTAGCAGAGGTGGATAGAGACTTAATAAAGAAAAAGGTGAAAGTTTGCCTGAGAGCAGACAGCTCTGTGGAAAGGAGATGACGATCACGTCAGCCAGAGTTATATTGAAAGGCAGAGCAGGCTCGATGGGCTGGATAAGACCTTGGTGTAGAACCAGGCTGTTCGGCCCCTTGAGTTTGCTCTGTCATTTGATCATGGCTGATGCACTGCCCTCTCAACCTTGTTCTTCTGCTTTCACCCCGTAACCTTTCATGCCCTGACTAATCAAGAATCTGGACAACCCCCACCTGAAATACACCCAGTGACCTGGCTGTGGCAACAAATTCCACAGGTTCATATCACCCTCTGGCCAGAGAAATTCCTCCACATCTCCCTTCTAAATGGATGTTCCTCTATTCTGAGGTTGTGCCTCCTGGTCCTAGATTCACCCACCAAAGGAAACATCCACTCTATCGAGGTCTTCCAAAATTTGGTAGGTTTCTTTTCTTTTTTTAAATCTTTTTATTGAGTAAGTATACAAAAAAGGTAAGCCATATAAACATTAATACAATGTTAAAGTATAATAAAATTCCAAAAGGTAACAATACCAAAAAGAAAATACTACAAACAATGTAATTTAAGCATAAGAAACCAAGATAACATAATAGTATACTAGATTTTATATATATCAATGGAAAAAAAGAAAAAAAAAACCCCCAAAAAAAACCCACCGTGCAACTAACTAAAAGCAAAGCAAAGCAATGGGCTAACTTGAAACCAAACAGAGTTAAACTTAAAATCACGTCCTCAATCCCGACCTCCATTAAAACAGTGAAAAAAAACAAGAAGGGTAAATATTACATTAAATGAAAATATCGAATAAAAGGTCCCCAAATCTGTTCAAATTTAAATGAAGAATCATAAAGGTTACTTCTAATTTTCTCCAGATTCAAACATAAAATCGTCTGAGAAAACCAAAAAAAGGTAGTTGGAGCATTAAGCTCTTTCCAATGTTGTAAAATACATCTTTTCGCCATTAAAGTAAGAAATGCAATCATTCTACGGGCTGAAGGGGAAAGATTACTAGAAATTTTAGGTAGTCCAAAGATAGCAGTAATAGGGTGAGGAGAGATAGGTTATATTTCTTCCAAGTTTGAAAAGCGCGATCCGTAAAAGAGGGAGGAAAAAATATGTTACCTAAAATAGGAATCGCTAACCCGAATTGATTAAGATCAAAAAATTTTCTGAATTGAAACCAAATACGCAAAGCATATTTAACGATCGGGTTAGAGACCTGCTTAAGGCGTTTCGAATCAAAAGGAAGAGATGAACCTAAAATAGAACCAAGTGTATAACCCTGAACAGATTGTAATTCCAATGCTACCCATTTAGGAATAGATAGTATATCCCGGTCAAGTAACCATAGGTTTCAATGAGATCCCCTCTCATTCTCCTAAATTCTAGCGAGTTCTGGCCATAGCCATCAAACACTCCTTGAATGATAAGCCTCTTGTTCCCCCAAATCATTTTTGTAAACCTTCTCCAGGTTCCTTTCTGAGATAAGGAGCCTAAAATGGCTTCCAATACTCCAAGTGAGGCCTGAATGAAATCTGAGCTGTATGCTCATATATCATTTCTGCAATAATGCTGTGGGATTAGAGCCTAAGGCTTTGAAAGTACAGACTGACTGAATGAAGAGACCAGTTATGTTGAGGCAAATACTGAGGCAGAACTGGGACTGAGTGGGCATGGGGGAAATGGGAAGCCACACAAGGAGATGGCCAGATTGGCCGCTGTCTGGGACTGAGATGATGAAATCCATTCCATGGCTGAGATTGGACAGTAGCACGACAATGTGAAATGGTAAGATCGGGGGTTATTGTGAGTATGAATTAGGAGGGTTATAGAGAGGGAGGGGTAAAGGAGGCAATGATGTCAGGCTGTAGAAAAGAATAAGCTGAGAGAAAGGGTGAAGTCACTGCGGATGCAGAATTCTCCGAGTAGAGGCCAGCAGTGAAAACCCGTAAGAAATTGCTTAAGTGGAGTGGCGAATGAGGATTTTAAATGGGAGGGAATTAAGAGGACGAGGTAGAGAAGAAGGAGAAAGTGCTGAGTGTGATTTGGTGAGGAGCATGACTACATCTGGCTGGGGGCAGTAAGAGGGACCACAGGTTATCCAGTTTTTACACTTGATATTTTAAACACATTCTCCAAAAATGCATTCATCCCCATCTGGGTTGTATCATGGAACAAGTCATTCGTAATTTGTAGCAATTGCAGATGATCGCTGCCTCACCAAAAACTGCTGTTTTACTCCTCTGGGAACGTGTAAGTCCTGTGTCAAATTCTGAGCTAATACCTAACAAGGCAGCATTTACACCCTTTTCTGTTTAGCATCTGCTTGGCTCAGCTAGCAGTTATCTCACCCCTACAGCAGAAAATATTGAGTTGAAGTCAATTCCAAGCATGTGCTGAAGACTTATTTCTCAATGCAATGCCTGTGGGTTAGGACAGTCAGCCATGGCCCCTCACAGTGGGAGTGTGGATGGTGATGAAAATCACTACCTGGTGTTTTGCTGGTGGTACTGTACACCATCGTTTCCCAAACAGCACAGCCATTCATCTCCACCCTGTTGGTGAAACCCTGCCTTGTACAAACTGGCCACTGCATTGGGTGATCCAGATTACATTTCAAAGAATCGCAATCAGGTTTATTACTACTGACTTAAATGACATGAAATTAGTTGTATTGTGGCAACAGTACAGTGGAAAGACAAAACATTATATAAATTACAAATTAGATTTTAAAATAGTGCAAGAGAGAATGACAAAGAAGTTTTCACAAACCATTCAGAAATCTGATGACAGAGGGGAAGGATCACTGAGTTTTCATCTTCAGGTTCCTGTACCTCCTCCCTTACGGTAGTAATGAGATGTGAAATTCTTTCAGATGTCCTGGGGATGCAAATAAACACAATTCTCTCTTTGCCATTACACATTAACAATTTGTTGAATTATTACCTTATAATTGCAACTGTGGCCAAAGTATGTTTTAAAACTCAGCTCAGACACAAAAAAAATTAGAAAAGATCGTAGGCCTACTGGGCTGACAGATATATGGAAGGCTAAGCTTCTCCCAGTAGGATTGGGTGAGAACATGAATTTTAGAGCAAGACCAAGATCTCCCAGTGTCCAAACCATCTCTCGATTGTCCGGATCATCACCAGCAATGGAGAGAAGGCATATTTTTTGCAACTGCTCCCCCCGTCTTCTAGCACGGACTTCAAGGGTTTACTTGGAGATTTTTGCTGGGTGCTGGAAGTCCATCTTTCAGGCCAGGCTGAAAGATGGTGAGAGTCACCCACTGACGACCAGGTATGTCTGTAACACAGACAAAATACTGGAGAAACTCACCAGGCCAGGCAGCACGTCTCCAAAAGAGAAAGAAAAAAAGGGGGGGAGCACCAGGGGGAGGCGATGGGTGGGCAAGGAGATAACATGAGAGAGGGAAGGGGGATGGGAAATGGTGAAGGGAGGGGCGGATGGAGGCATTACTGGAAGTTTCCGAAATCGATGTTTATGCATCAGGTTGGAGGCTGCCCAGACGGAATATAAGGTGTTGTTCCTCCAACCTAAGTGTGGCTTTTATCCCAATAGTGGAGGAGGCCATGGATAGACATATCGGAATGGGAATGGGAAGTGGAATTAAAATGAGTGGCCACCTGGAGATCTCCCCCCCGCCACTTTCTTCCGTGGCCTTCTGTCCCTTTCACAAGTCAACTTCCCAGCTCTTTGCTTCATCCCTCCCCCTCCACATTTCACCTATCACCTTGTGTTTTTCTCTCTCCTCTCCCTTCACCTTTCAAATCTACTCCTCAGCCTTTTTTTCTCCAGTCCTGCCGAAGAGTCTCCGCCCAAAACGTCGACTGTACTCTTTTCCATAGGTGCTGCCTGGCCTGCTGAGTTCCTCCAGCGTTTTGTGTGTATTGCTCAGATTTCCAGCATCTGCAGATTTTCTCTTGTTTAAGATATGCCCTGTGACTGGTTGAAATAAAAATCTTAAAAAAGAATCCTTTTAAAATTGATATTTCCTTCCTTGGGTTCTTTGTAAATTTTTGTGCTACCTTTGGACCAACGCGGTCCCCTCCTGACCTGCTAGTTGCAGGGTGGGCGTCCATGATTTGTGGCAGCTATTGGTGTTGCTAATTGCATTTCCCATTGGAAGGATGGAATGATCTTATGTGTACACCGATATTGTATTCACATACATTTCCTACAATTCTAGGTAATCGGTTTATTATTGTTACATCTACCAAGGTACAGTGAAAGCTTCACTTTGTTCTGCATGTCGTCCGTACACTTCATTTCATCACATCATTACATTGAGATAGTACAAGGGAAAACAACAACAGAATCCAGAATAAAGTGTCACAGTTTCAGAGAAAGAGTCGTGCAGGCAGACAGTAAGGTGCACAGCCATGAGGAGGTGGACTGTGAGGCCAAGAATTCCATTCAGGAGTCTTAGAACAGCGGTGTAGCAGATGTCCTATGTGATTTGAAGCTTCTGTACCTTCTGCCCGATGGGAGAGGGGAGAGAAGAGAATGTCTGGGGAGGGTGGGAGCGGTCCTTGATTACGTTGGCTGCTTTATCGAGGCAGTGATAAGTGCAGTCAAAACATTTTTTTGTTAAGGTAACAGATTTATCTATTTTATAGAATTTGGCTACTGCAGGCAAGGCCAACATTTAATTGCCCCTCCCTAATCAGCCATAAGAACTGGGCTGCAGTCCAGCTGGTGAGGTTGTGTTGTTGGGCAGGGAGTTCCGGGGCAAGGACGGAACATTATTTTATTTTCAAAAGGTGAGGGCGGCTCAGGGGGCTTGGGTATCCTGCAGGAAAGCCTGATCCCATGCAAGTAACACAGTTGATTACAGGGCAGAAACACCATTTTGCCCAGCAGGTCTCAGCTGATATTTCATGCCCTGCCTATCGCGCGTCCCACCCTACCCCAACTCAGCCAGTTAGTGTGTCCCTCTATTCCTCGCCCACCCATAATGCCTAAATTACCTTTTAATTATGATTTCCAACTCTGTGTCTTATTGGATTTAACTGTATTACATTGCACAGTGGAACCTTATTAATGAACAATGTTTATAAGACTACAGTGGAACCATTTTAATGAACAATGATTATATGGCCATAAGACATAGGAGAAGAATTAGGCCATTCAGCCCATCGAGTCTGTTCAGCCATTTCACCATGGCTGATCCATTTCCCGCTTAACTCCATTCTTCTGCTCTCTCCTCATAACCTTTCATATCCTGACTAATCAAGAACCTATCAATCTCCGCCTTAAATGCACACAATGACTTGGCCTCCACAGCCACCTCTGGCAATGAATTCCACAGATTCTCCACCCTCCGGCTAAAGAAATTCCTCCTCATCTCCATTTTGAGGCTGTGCCCTCTGGTCCTTTACTCCCCGACCAAAGGAAGCATCCTCTTCACATCCACTCTATCCAGGCCTTGCAACCCTTGACAGGTTTCAATGAGATTCTCCCTCATTCTCCTAAGTTCCAGTGAGTACAGTCCCAGAGCCTTCAATCGCTGTTCATGTGATAACCCTTCCATTCTCACAATCATTTTCATTACCTTCTCCAATGTCAGCACATCCGTTCTTAAATAAAGGGCCCAAAATTGCTCACAACACTCCAAGTGAGGCCTCACTAGGACCTTGTACAACCTCAGCATTACATCCTTGCTTTTATAGTCTAGTCCTCTTGAAATGAATGCTCACACTGCACTGACGTTCCTCACCACCGATTCAACCTGCAGCTCGACCTTTAGGGAATCCTGAACAAAGACTTCCAAGTCCCTTTGCATCTTGGATTTTTGAATTTTCTCCAATTAAAAAAAATCTATGCTTTTATTCCTACCAAAATGCATGACCATACACTTCCCTACACCGTATTCCATCTGCCACCTCTTTGCCCTTTCTTCCAATCTGTCTAAGTCCTTCTGCAGACTCTCTGCTTCCTTCACACTATCTGCCCCTCCACCTACCTTCATATCGTCTGTAAACTTGGCCACAAAGCCATCAATTCCATCATCCAAATCATTGACATATAATATGAAAGGAATCAGTCCCAACACAGACCCCTGGAGAACACCACTAGTCACCAGCAGCCAACCAGAAAAAGATCCCTTTATTCCCACTCTTTGCCTTCTGCCAATCAGCCACTGCTGTATCCATGCTAGAATATTTCCTGTGATACCATGGGCTCTAACCTTGTTAAGTAGCCTCATGTGCACCACCTTGTCAAAGGCCTTCTGAAAATCCAAGTACACAACGTCCATTGATTCACCTTTGTCTATCTTGTTTGTTATTTCTTCAAAGAATCCCTCCCTTCTTGGAGAGTGGAGTGATATTTCCAATTTTCCAGTGCTCTGGAACCATTCCAGAATCTAGTGATTCTTGAAATATCATTAATAATGCCTCCACAATCTTTTCAGCTATCTCTTTCAGAACTCTGTGGTGTAGTCCATCAGGTCCAAGTGACATCTACCTTCAGACCTTTCAGTTTCCCAAGAGCCTTCTCCCTAGTAATAGCAACCGCACTCAGTTCTGCCCCTGACACTCTTGAACTTCCAGCATACTGCTAGTGTCCTCCACAGTGAAGACTGATGCAAAATGCTTATTCAGTTCGTCCTTTATTTCCTTGTCCCCAGTAACTATCTCTCCAGCATCATTTTCCAGCGGTCCAATATCTACTCTCACTTTCCTTTTACTCTTTATATATTGGAAACAACTTTTGGTATCATTTTTGATATTATTGGCTAGTACCTTCATATTTCATCTTCCCCCTTATGGTTTTTTAGTTGCCTTCTGTTGGTTTTTAAAAATTTCTCAATCCTCTAACTTCCCACTAACGTTTGCTCTATTATATGCCTTCTCATTGGCTTTGACTTCCCTTGTCAGCCACGGTTGCATCTTCCTGCCTTTAGAATACTTCCTCTTCTTTGGATTGTATCATCCTTCGCCTTCCAAATTGTTCCCAGAAACTCCAACCATTGCTGCTCTGCCATCATCCCTGCTAGTGTTCCCTTCCAATCAACTTTGGCCAGCTCTTCCTTCGTGCCTCTGTGATTTCCTTTATTCCACTGCAATACTGATACATCTGATTTTACCTTTTCCCTCCCAAACTGCAGGGTAAATTCTATCATATTGTGATCACTGTTTCCTAAGGGTTCCTTTACCTTAAGCTCCCTAATCATATCTGGTTCATTACACAACACCCAGTCCAGAATTGCTGATCTCCTGGTGGGCCCAACCACAAGCTACTCCAAAAAGCCATCTCAGAGGCATTCCACAAATTCTCTCTTTTGGGATCCAGCATCAACTTGATTTTCCCAATCTATCTGCATATTGTAATGACTACTGTAACATTGCCTTTTTGACATGCTTTTTCTATCTCCTGCTGTAATTTGTAGACACATCCCGGCTACTGTTTGGAGATCTGTAAGTAACTCCCATCAGAGTCTTCTTACCCCTGCAGTTTCTTAACTCTACCCACAAGGATTCTACATCCTTTGATCCTATGTCACCTCTTTCTAAAGATTTGATTTAATATTTTTTTTTACCAGCAGAGCGAACCAATCATTGAAAGCTGATCACCCAGTGAACCCACAACCCAGTCTTTGAATTAGCGCCAGGTAAGGCCTGGTTTGCGTGACTTAGATCCACTGTCACTGCTAATCTGGAAAATGACAGGAGAGCTTGGTGACTGGTTTGTGCCGTGACTATGACTGTGTCTCATGATGGTAATTGAGACTGACTTCAACATTCAAACATAGATCAGATCAATAAACTCTTCTTGGGCTTCAGGCTGGGTAAAGGTATTGATTATAACTGACGTATTAATGGCAAACTCTGCCACCTTCTTACCGAAGCATTGGTTATAATGGATACTGGTACCCGGCTGGAAGACCGAGAAGTGTTTATTTATGGGACAGCACTCGGTCCTTTTCCATAGATCAGATCACTCTGAGCTGAGTGTGGGAAAATGCCACTGCTCTTGAACCCCATCACTCCATCTTAGGGAAGGAGGAGAGTTATCTTGCACCTCTTCAACTTCCTATTCGGTGAAATCCATGGCCTCATTGTGCACAACCCCCCCAATGCACTTTGAGAAATTTATTTCCTCCTTCAGTTGCTGAGGCCTCCGGGAGATTTTGTTGAATTACAGGAAACTCCCTGACAATCTAAAGGGCTGGCAATTCCACAGAATTACAGCTCAAATGTTCCATGCAGTACCAAATTCCACTTATCGCTTATGAATAAAGAAGCATTTCCCAATGGATTTATTACCTCAAACTTGTGAACCTGTGTTATGCACTCCCATGAGCGGAGAAACCTGGATTCATATCACATCTGCCTGCATATCCTGGACAGCAGCTTATTGCTTCCAGCTGGTAGGAGCAAGAAGGGGACGGGATGTAGAGGAAGTCATCCCTATGTTGTTGATTCAGCTCTAGCTTGAAACATCCAGTGTTCTTGTTAGTACAATTTTCAACTGGCTGCAGGAAAAATCACATGTTAGTACAAAGATATCTGCGGGTAGCCGGATAGCATAAAAACTAAGAGTACGAGACCCTTGATGATAGAAAGAGAGAACAAAAGCTATTAAGTTAGATTTAAACCAGATAAATAACTGGAGTCTTGTATCTAAATATGGGCACTTGCATTAGGAGGGGCTGAGTTTTGGGCAGTTGCAGAGAGTTTCAAGGATCAGGGATTATAACTGCTTGGGCAGCACAGAGAAGCAGAGATTGTTCTCTTTACAGGATAGGTGGCTAAATGGGGACTTGACAGGGGGTTTCAAAACCAAGAAGGAGTTAAATGGGGCAAATAAAAAATAAAAGGGAGAGCTGACAAAAGACAACAACACAGATTGTAGTCAGATTGCAGAAAATATAAAGATGCATATGGGAAACATTAGTGCATTTTGGTCAATGTGCAGGAAAAAAGGAAGGGTCACTGGACTCACTGTACGGAAGGCTAAAGTAAATCAGTTAACATTTCAGCTGGTTCACATGGTTCCGTTTATTATCAGAGAATGTATACAGTAAACAACCTGAAATACTTCATCTTCACAGACAGCCACAAGAAACAGAACCCCTAAAAAATAAACAACATAGAAACGTTACAGCCCCAAAGCCCCTCTCCCCCGCTGCATAAGCAGCAAAAGCTTCAACCTCCCCCCCCACCCCCACCCACCCCGACACATTTCAGCAGTGCCCACCACCCACCAAGCAATAGCAGAACACCCAAAGAGAGACCATGATCTGCAGTCAACAAAACCCATTGTTCAACATGCCACAGGCTCTCTCTCTCACTAACAAGGAACACAGAGAGATGTCACCCATTTCACAGCGAAAGGACAGACAAGCAATCACTGTTATGATGTTACAGTCTGTCGCGTCCCTTTTATTCCGAGATTCTCCGACTCGAGAATCCATAAGACCATTAGACATAGGAGCAGAATTAGGTCATCTGGCCCATCGAGTCTGCTCCACCATTTCAACATGGTTGATCCAATTTTCCTCTCAGCCCCAATCTCCTGCCTTCTCCCCATACCCCTTCAATCCCTGCCCAATCAAGAATCTATCAACCTCAGCCTTAAATATACATAAATACTTGGGCTCCACAGCTGCCTGTGGCAAAGAATTCAACAGATTCACCACTCTCTAGCTAAAGAAATTCCTCCTCATCTCTTTTCTAAAGTGACTCCCCTCTATCTTTAGGCTGTGTCCTCTGGTCTTAGACTCTCCCCACAGAGGAAACATCCTCCTCACATCCACTCTATCAAGGCTTTTCACAATTCAAAAAGTTTCAACGACGTCACTCCACATTCTTCAGAATTCCAGTGAATACAGGCCCAGAGCCATCAGATGCTCTTCATATCATAAGCCATTCCATCCTGGAATAATTTTATGAACCTCCTTTGAACCCTCTCCAGTTTCAGCACATCCTTTCTAAGATAAGGGGCCCAAAACTGCTCACACTACTCCAAGCGAGGACCCACCAGTGAGTTATAAAGCCTCAAAGTTACATCCTTGCTTTTGTATTCTAGTCCTCTTGAAATGAATTCTAACATTGTAATTGCCTTCCTCACTAAAGACTCAACCTGCAAATTAACCTTTAGGGAATCCTGCACAAGGACTCCCAAGTCCCTTTACACCTTAGTTTTTTTCTTGTTTCCTCTCCACTTAGAAAATAATCTATCCTTTTATTTCTTCAACCAAAGTGCATGACCATACACTTCCCGACACTGTATTCCATCTGCCACTTCTTTGCCCATTCCCATAATCTGTCTAAGTCCTTTTGCAGCCTCTCTACTTCCTCAAAACTACCTACCCCTCCACCTATCTTCATATTGTCTGCAAACTTTGCAAAAAAGCTATCAATTCCATTATCCAAATCACTGACATATAAGTAAAAAGAATTGGTCCCAGCACAGACCCCTGTGGAAGACCACTAGTCACTGGCAACCAACTAGAAAAGGCTCCCTTTATTACCACTCTTTGCCTCCTGCCAATCAGCCACTGTCATATCCCTGCAAGAATCTTTCTTGCAATACCATGGGCTTGTAGTTTGTTATGTGTGGCATCTTATGAAAGGCTTCAGAAAATCTAAGTACATGTCATCAACTGATTCCCGTTTGTCTATCCTGCTTGTTATTTCTTCAAAGAATTCCAATAAAATGTCTAAGTTACAGCTTCCCAGTAGTCCAGGGGGTCTGGATTTTCCAGACATCAAAAAATATCAATTAAGTTCCTTTTTATCTTATGTGGTTGACTGGGTTTGCAGGGACCCCTCCTCAGTTTGGCTAGACATTGAAGCTTCACAAGCAAAATGCCCTCTTATTAATTTGCTTTTCCTCAATAAGATGAAACTAATTAAGGAATATTGTCACAATCCGATAACAATTAATACAGTCAGGGCTTGGAGGGTGGTGCAACAAATTTAGGGCAACGCAGCGAAAATATCACCCTTCACTCCAATAACTGGCAGTCCGGATTTTCAGCCTGGCATAATGGATTCTGGATTTAAACTCTGGATTTCTAAGGGTATTTTCCATCTAGGAGATTTGTTTGATGAAGGAACAATGATGTCTTTTAGTCAAATAGTACAGAAATTTAACATACCCAACAAGGATCTTTTTCGTTTCTTTCAGATAAGAGATTATATACAGAAAAAAAACATCATTGTTAACTGATTTCTATAGTTCTGACATAGAAAAGAGGGTGTTTCGTTCTAAGGGTGAAGTCTCTATTACTACTTTTTACAGCATCCGGAGGGAATGAATGTTCTTGTGGAGAGACTGAGCAGCTGGGAAGGGTCTGGGAGGAATAGCTGGGAGTAGAAATTACAGCTGAAATATGGGAAGACATCTGTGATAATGCAAAGAAAATTTCAGTTTGTAATAGAACTAAAGCATTGCAACTCAAAATTCTGCTTAGAGCCCATCTGACTCCAGATCGTCTCTCAAAATTTAAGACGGGGTTTCTCCAATCTGTTCTAAATGCAAGGTAAATACTGGAACTTTCACCCACTGTTTTTGGACTTGTCCCAAGCTTCAGGCATATTGAGTGATATTTTGGGTGAAATGGAAAAGATTGAAGATGGAGCTTGAACTGGACCCAGTGTCTTTTCTCTTAGGCTTACCCAGCAGTCGTATTATTAATGCACATCAGAAAAAACTTTTTAACATCCTGACTTTTTGTACGAGGAAGAACATTTTACTTTGTTGGATATCCAATAAGGCCCCTGGACTTTTTGGTTGGCGTTAATTAATCATGGAATACATTCCTTTGGACTTTTTGACGTGTACGGTACACTCAAAAACAAATAGTTTTCAAAAAACATGGCAACCTTTTCTGCAGTATATAGATGTAAACCTGTCTGCTATACTAATAAGGGCTTTTGTATAGGATGTTGGGGTGATGTCTATATCTTGATGGAAGTGTAGCTGATATCTGTGAGGGGAAGAAATGTTAATGTACCTGGAAATTAAAAGTTTTGTTATGCTGAGAAAAAAAAATTCCAATAGATTTGTCAGGCAAGATTTTCCCATAAGGAAACCATGCTGACTATGGCCTATTTTATCATGTGTTTCAAGGTACCTTGAAGCCTCATCCTTAATAATCAACTCCAACATCTTCCCAATCACTGAGATCAGACTAACTGGCCTATAGTTTCCCCTCTTATGTTTCTTTTCCTTCTTGAAGAGTGGTGTAACAGTTGCAATTTTCCAGTCTTCTGGAACCATTCCAGAATCTTGTGATTCTTGAAAAATCATTACTAATGCCTCCACGATCTTTTCAGCTACCTCTGGTCCAGGTGTCTTATCCACCTTCAGACCTTCCAGTTTCCCAAAAACCTTCTCTCTAGTAATGGTAACTTCACACATTTCATGACTCCTGACACCTGGAACTTCCACCATACTGCTAGTGAAGATTGGTGCAAAATACTTATTCAGTCCATTCACTTTTTCCTTGTCCCCTATTACTATCTCTCCAGCATCATTTTCCAGCTGTCCAATATCCACTCTCACATCCTTTTACACTTTATGTATCTGAAGAAATGTTTGGTATCCTCTTTAATATTACTGGCTGGCTTACTTTCATATTCCATCTTTACCTTCTTAACAACTTTTTTAGTGCCTTCTGTTGGTTTTCAAAAGCTTCCCAATCCTCTGACTTCCCACTAATTTTTGCTTTATTATATGCCCTCTCTTTGGCTTTTATGTTGGCTTTGACTTCTCTTGTTAGTCACGGTTGTGTCATCTTGCCTTCAGAGTACTTCTTTGGAATGTATATATCTTGTGCTTCCGAAATCCATCCAGAAATTCCAGCCATCACTGCTCTGCTGTCACCCCTGCCAGTGTTCTTTTCGAATCAAATCTGGCCAACTCCTCTCTCATACCTTGTAATTCTCTTTACTCCACTGTAAGACTGATATATCTGGCTTCAACTTCTCCTTCTCAAATTTCAGGGTGAATTCAATCATGATTACTTGCTCTAAGCGTTCTTTTACCTTACGCTCTCTAATCAATTCTGGTTCATTGTACAATATCCAATCCAGAATAATCAATCCTTTCATGGGTTCAACCACGAACTGCTCTAAAAAGTCATCTCATAGACATTATAGAAATTCCCCCTCTTGGATTCCTGTACCAACCTGATTTTCCCAATCTACCTGCATATTGAAATCCCCCATGGCTATCATATCATTTCCCTTTTGGCATTCATTTTCTACCTCCCATTGTAATTTGTAGACCATATCCTTACAATTGTTTGGGGGTTTTTATACCACTCACATCATGGTCCTTTTACCCTTGCAGTTCCTTACCTCTATCCACAATGATTCTACATCTTCTGATCCTATGTCACCTCTTTCTAATCATTTGATTTCTTTTATTACCAACAGAGCAACACCAGCCCCTCTGCCTTCCCGCCTGTCCTTTCAATACAATGTGTAACCTTGGACATTAAGCTCCCAGCTGTAATCTTCTCTTAGCCATGATTCAGTGATGCCCACAACATCATACATGCCAATCTGTAACTGTGCCACAAGTTAATTTACTTTATTCCATCTACTGCACACATTCAAATATAACACCTCAGTCCTGTATTCACCCTTTTTGATTTTGTCCGCCTTTTATGTTGCAACTCATCCTGTTGTCTGCAATTTTGCCCCACCAACAGCCTCTCTTCACCACACATTGCCTCTGTCTGAAAACCAGGCACCTTATCTTCAGCAATATCATCCGCCCTTACTAGGATTTATTGAAATATACATAACTCAGGACAATAGTTGCACCATACTCAACCTTTTGGTTCCGAACTTTGTTTGAGGTCTTACCAGTGTCTGCCTCCACAACCTCTCCACTCTGGCTACCATTGGCAGCAAACTCTTCCTACCATTGAGAGAGAGAGAGAGAGAGAGGGTGCGATCGCTGGGCTATAGAGACCTCCATCTGCAC
Source organism: Mobula hypostoma (assembly GCF_963921235.1). Taxonomy (NCBI): domain Eukaryota; kingdom Metazoa; phylum Chordata; class Chondrichthyes; order Myliobatiformes; family Myliobatidae; genus Mobula; species Mobula hypostoma. The sequence goes on from NC_086102.1 coordinate 87,883,573, forward strand.
ATCTGCCATAGTAAAAGCCTGATGTTTCTTCTACCGTGATGCCTCAGTTGGTAACACCAGCAGGGCATTGGTCATCCTGAGGGCTATGCAGGGCGGCACCCCAGAGGCACAATCTCCCATGCCGTGCCCGGAGAATCCCGGGAAATGGCCGGTCGGTGAGCTCCCAGAGCGGGAACTCATCTGCCATGAAAAACCGCAGTCTGAGTGCCATTGCAGATCAGGACCTCGATAGAACCCCAACCACCTTGAAAAGGAAAAAGAAGAGACATTACAGAGAGGAATATAAGCTGTTTCCACAGACGAACTCAAAGAGGAAGGCATTTGGTGCATTTCCCTTTGCTTAAAGCTTCAGAAGTAAACAAAAAAATGCAGCTGCAGGAAATCAGAACCAAAACCAGAAATATGTAGCAGATGGTCTCTGTGGAGAAACGAAATGTAGTTCCTTCCTCACAGATGCTGCCTGATCTATTCAGTATTTCCAGCATTTCTTGGTTTTTGAACATTTGTATCCTGATGTAAGGTCAGCTAAGCTGATTCTCTCCCCATAGATACTGTCTGATTGACCAGGTATTTCAAGCACAATCTGAACATATTCTCCTGCTGGGTTGTAAAAGGTTTTAATTACAAAGCTGAGGAATAGTGTTTTTCTTCAATTGACAGCTGCAGTTCAGTAAACAACTGCTGCAGCATCAGAGAAGTTGCAGTTAGTTTCATGCAGCTGGGCAGGTAGCAAAAGGTATCTCTGTGTACTAGTGGATTATCTAGAGTAACTAGCACAATCAGCTGTTTTTATATGTAGTTTCTAGAATCTGTCTGGGTCATCCATTAGGTAGTCTGTGATGAGTCAGAATTGATTCATGTTTAAGACAGGGAAGTTCAATGGCAAGTAGTGTGTTTCACAATGGCCGCTATTTCTGCATTGATGCTTAATTATGTCAGTTTACAGAATCCAGAAGTTGTTCCTTGCACAAAGATCCTATTGATTCAATCCATTTAACCCTTCACTCCTCAGTCTGATTTTACTCAAGAGAGGGAAGTATCGAATACAAACACTGACTCCCAAAATATTGCAACACATTACTTCTCCAGCAGTTTGAATGGGGCACGACTGTGTGAGTACGTGGAGGTCGGCCAGTGAGAACAGCGGGAAGAGTTTAAAAGCGAGCAGAGTTTAAAAGGTGATGGTTATTTCTTCAGTGGTTTGAATGGAGCACGACTGCACAAGCGCGTGGAGGTTGGCCAGTGAGAACAGCGGGAAGAGTTTAAAAAGAAGACAGATTTACAGAGCGGGCGATGGAGTGGTGGGAGACAGAGTAGGAAGGCTTTGGCTCAACAGGGCTTCGGTGATAAAGAGTCAAGGCGAGGTGGGTTATCTGTGTAGAATACAGACAAAGTATGTGTGTGAGGCTGGTGCTCTGTGCTCGGTGTCAGACATGGGAGGTCCTGGAGACTCCTAGCCTCCCGGACGACCACATCTGCACCAGGTGCGTCGAGCTGCAGCTACTTAGAGCTGGCATTAGGGAACTGGAGCCGCTGCTCGATGACCTTTGTCTGGTCAGGGAAAGTGAGGGGGTGATAGGCAGGTAGTCACCCTGGGACCCCAGGAGACTGAGAAGTGGGTAACATTCAAGAGAGGGAAAGGCAAGAAGCAGGTGCTAGAGAGTATCCCAGTGGCTGTCCCCCTTAACAATAAGTACTCCTGTTTGAGTACCATTGGGGAAGACGGTCTATCTGGGGGAAGTAACAGCAGCCGTACCTCTGGCACAGAGTCTGGCCCTGTGGCTCAGAAGGGTAGGGAATGGAAGAGGATGGTAGCAGTGATAGGGGACTCTATAGTTAGGGGGTCAGACAGGCGATTCTGCGGATGCAGGAAAAAAACGCGGATGGTAGTTTGCCTCCCAGGTGCCAGGGTCCGGGATGTTTCTGATCACGTCCACGATATCTTGAAGTGGGAAGGAGAACAACCAGAGGTTGTAGTACATATTGGTACCAACGACATAGGTAAGAAAAGGGAGGAAGTCCTGAAAATAGACTACAGGGAGTTAGGAAGGAAGTTGAAAAGCAGGACCTCAAAGGTAGTAATCTCGGGATTACTGCCTGTGCCACATGACATCGAGTATAGGAATAGAATGAGGTGGAGAATAAATATGTGGCTGAGGGATTGGAGCAGGGGGCAGGGATTCAGTTTTCTGGATCATTGGGACCTGTACAAAAAGGACAGGTTGCACTTGAAACCCAGAGGGACCAATATCCTGGCGGGGAGGTTTGCTAAGGCTACTGGGGAGAGTTTCAACTAGAATTGCTGGGGGGTGGGAACCGAACTGAAGTGATGGAGGAAGGGGCGGTTGGCTCATAAATAGAGAAAGTTTGGAGACAGTGTGAAAGGGAGGATAGGCAGGTGATAAAGAAGGGACACACTCAGACCGATAGTTTGAGATGCGTCTATTTTAATGCAAGGAGTATTATGAATAAAGTGGATGAGCTTAGAGCGTGGATCAGTACTTGGAGCTATGATGTTGTGGCCATTACAGAGACTTGGATGGTGCAGGGGCAGGAATGGTTACTTCGAGTGCCAGGCTTTAGATGTTTCAGAAAGGACAGGGAGGGAGGCATAAGAGGTAGGGGCGTGGCACTGTTGATCAGAGATAGTGTCATGGCTGCAGAAAAGGAGGAAGTCATGGAGGGGTTGTCTACGGAGTCTCCGTGGGTAGAAGTTAGGAATAGGAAGGGGTCAATTACTCTACTGGTTGTTTTTTTATAGACCACCCAATAGTAGCAGGGACATAGAGGAGCAGATAGGGAGACAGATTCTGGAAAGGAGTAATAATAACAGGGTTGTTTTGGTGGGAGATTTTAATTTCCAAATATTGATTGACATCTCCCTAGAGTGAGAGGTTTAGATGGGGTAGAGTTTGTTTGGTGTGTTCAGGAAGGTTTCTTGACACAATATGTCGGTAAGCCTAGAACAGGAGAGGCTGTACTTGATCTGGTATTGGGAAATGAACCTGGTCAGGGGTCAGGTCTCTCAGCGGGAGAGCATTTTGGAGATAGTGATCACAATTCTATCTCCTTTACCATAGCATTGGAAAGGGATAGGAACAGACAAGTTAGGAAAGCGTTTAATTGGAATAAGGGGAAATATAGGACTATCAGTCAGGAACTTGGAAGCATAAATTGGAAACAGGCGTTCTTAGGGAAACGTACTGAAGAAATGTGGCAAATGTTCAGGGGATATTTGCGTGGTGTTCTGAGTAGGTACGTTCCAATGAGACATGGAAAGGATGGTAGGGTACAGGAACCATGGTGTACAAAGGCTGTTGTAAATCTAGTCAAGAAGGAAAGAAGAGCTTACGAAAGGTTCAAAAAACTGGGTAATAGTAGAGATCTGGAAGATTATAAGGCTAGCAGGAAGGAGGTTAAGAATGAAATTAGGAGAGCCAGAAGGGGCCATGAGAAGGCCTTGGCAGACAGGATTAAGGAAAACCCCCAAGGCATTCTACAAATATTGGAAGAACAAGAGGATAAGACGTGAGAGAAGAGGACCAATCAAGTGTGACAGTGGAAAAGTGTGGATGGAACCGGAGGAAATAGCAGAAGTACTTAATGAGTATTTTGCTTCAGTATTCACTACAGAAAAGGATCTTGGCAATGTAGGGATGACTTACAGCGGATTGAAAAGCTTGTGCATGTAGATATTAAGTAAAAGGATGTGCAGGAGCTTTTGGAAAGCATCAAGTTGGATAAGTCACCGGGACCGGATGAGATGTACCCCAGGCTACTGTGGGAGGCGAGGGAGGAGATTGCTGAGCCTCTGGCGATGATCTTTGTATCATCAGTGAGGATGGGAGAGGTTCCGGAGGATTGGAGGGTTGTGAATGTTGTTCCGTTATTCAAGAAAGAGAGTAAAGATAGCTCAGCAAATTATAGGCCAGTGAGTCTTACTTCAGTGGTTGGTAAGTTGATGGAGAAAATCCTGAGAGGCAGGATTTATGAACATTTGGAAAGGCATAATATGATTAGGAACAGTCAGCATGGCTTTGTCAAAGGCAGGTCATGCCTTACGAGCCTGACTGAATTTTTTGATGATGTGACTAAACACATTGATGAAGGTAGAGCCATAGATGTAGTATATATGGATTTCAGCAAGGCATTTGATAAGGTACCCCATGCGAGGCTTATTGAGAAAGTAAATAGGCATGGGATCCAAGGGGACATTGCTTTGTGGATCCAGAACTGGCTTGCCCACAGAAGGCAAAGAGTGGTTGTAGACAGGTCATATTCTGCATGGAGGTTGGTGACCAGTGGTGTGCCTTAGGGATCTGTTCTGGGATCCCTACTCTTTGTGATTTTTATAAATGACCTGGATGAGGAAGTGGAGGGATGGGTTAGTGAATTTCCTGATGACACAAAGTTTGAGGGTGTTGTGAATAGTGTGGAGGGCTGTCAGAGGTTACGATGGGACATTGATAGGATGCAAAACTGGGCTGAGACGTGGCAGATGGAGTTCAACCCAGATCAGTGTGAGGTGGTTCATTTTGGTAGGTCAAATATGATGGCAGACTATAGCATTAATGGTAAAACACTTGGCAGTGTGGAGGATCAGAAGGATCTTGGGGTCTGAGTCCATAGGACACTCAAAGTTGCTGTGCAGGTTGACTCTGTGGTTAAGAAGGCATACAGTGCATTGCCCTTCATCAATTGTGGGATTGGGTTTTGGAGCCGAAAGGTAATGTTGCAGCTATATAGGACCCTGATCAGACCCCACTTGGAGTACTGTGCTCAATTCTGGTCGCTTCACTACAGGAAGGATGTGGAAACCGTAGAAAGGGTGCAGAGGAGATTTACAAGGATGTTGCCGTATTGGGGATCATACCTTATGAGAAAAGGTTGAGTGAACTCAGCCTTTTCTCCTTGGAGCGACGGAGGATGAGAGGTGACATGATAGAAGTGTACAAGATAATGAGAGGCATTGATCATGTGGATAGTCAGAGGCTTTTTCCCAGGGCTAAAAACGAGAGGGCACAGTTTTAAGGTGATTGGAAGTAGGTACAAAGGAGATGTCAGGGGTAAGTTTTTTATGCAGAGAGTGGTGAGTGCATGAAATGGGCTGCTGGCGGTGGAAATGATAGGGTCTTTTAAGCCGTATCTCGGGTAATGATGAGTTTGAGTACAGAGAGGAAATTAAGAACCTGGTGGCATGGTGCGAAGACAGTAACCTATCCCTCAACGTCAGCAAGATGAAGGAATTAGTTGTTGACTTCAGAAGGAGTAGCAGACCGCACGACCCAATTTACATTGGTAGTGTGCAAGTGGAACAGGTCAAAAGCTTTAAGTTCCTCAGGGTCAGTATCACAAATGACCTGACTTGGTCCAACCAAGCAGAGTTCACTGCCGAGAAGGCCCACCAGTGCCTTTACTTCCTGAGAAAACTAAAGAAATTTGGCCTGTCCCCTAAAACCCTCACTAATTTTTATAGATGCACCGTAGAAAGCATTCTTCTAGGGTGCATCACAACCTGGTATGGAAGTTGTCCTGTCCAAGACGGAAAGAAGCTGCAGAAGATCGTGAACACGGCGCAGCACATCACACAAACCAATCTTCCGTCCGTGGACTCACTTTACACCGCACGCTTTCGGAGCAGTTCTGCCAGGATAATCAAGGACATGACCCACCCAGCCAACAGACTTTTCATCCCTCTTTCCTCCAGGAAAAAGTTCAGGAGCTTGAAGACTCGTACGGCCAGATTTGGGAACAGCTTCTTTCCAACTGTGATAAGACTGCTGAACGGATCCTGACCTAAATCTGGGCCGTACCCTCCAAATATCCGGACCTGCCTCTCGGTTTTTTTGCACTACCTTACTTCCCATTTTTCTATTTTCTATTTATGATTTATAATTTAAATTTTTAACATTTACTAATTTTAACGTTTTAATATTTAATATTTGTAATCCAGGGAGTGTGAAGCGCAGAATCAAATATCGCTGTGATGATTGTACGTTCTAGTACCAATTGTTTGGCGACAATAAAGTATAAAGTATAAAGTAAAGAGACTCCTGGATGGCTACATGGAGCTTAGAAAAATAGAGGGCTATAGGTAAAGCCTAGGTAGTTCTAAGGTAGGGACATGTTCGGCACAGCTTTGTGGGCCGAAGGGCCTGTATTGTGCTGTAGGTTTTCTATGTTTCTATTGCTGGAATTTTGCCAGATCTTATGTCCTACAGCGGCAATCCTTGCAAGACAAATGTTTCAGTTTGTGTTTGTTCTTGTTCTTTCTGAGATTGGATTGCTGAGTGATGATTAAGTGGACTGAGTGAACGGGATGTTGTGGAAAGATTTGCCTTATTGTTTCTTTTATCAGGAGACCATAAAATCTTAATCCACCTACAAAATAACTTGGCAAATACATTTGTACGTCTTCAGCAGCAAACTTTGGTCGGGAACACTCACGATTACCGTGTGGGCAATAGCTGTGAGATAGGAGAAGGGTTCTGTGCAATCTATTTAGATCGAGGAAGCTGCCATTGGCAGATAAAATGCTGCACTTTTGTTTGATCAGTAAGCACTGGGTAAAGTTCTTGGCAGCAAAGCCTTCAGTGAAACCAAAATCGCCCAGTATTAAATATGTCATATTTTGCTTAAAATTGAATTAGCTCTGCAGGATAAGCTCTTGACCTAGACTGGACTTGGTGCAGGAAGGGCGGGAAATGAGGAGAGAGTTTAAATGTGACCCCATTGAAACCCTCACTTAAGGTGACATTTCTCCTTTAAACCCAATGGCAATCTGTGTGTCTGGTGGAGAGAGAGGAGTTGGAGGCAGGTGCTCAGGTGCATGCTGGGTGTTCCTTGGCTGTGGGTTAGGAGCAACAGTGGCTGGCAAATGGCAGGTGAAAGCAAACCAAAGGGTGAAAAATGAAACAAGCTCCATAAGTATATTGAATCACTGTATCTTCTGCTGGATCACCAATGAAGTCAATGCAAATATAATACAGTGCTCACCCTTCCTTGCAAACAGTAATGCAGAGTTCCCAGGAGGAGGAGACAGATAGACTGGTTTCAGCCTACTGATTCCATACTGACTACAACCACCCATGTACACAAATCCCTACTGAGCCCATACTGACTACCAACCACCCATGGTCACCAATCCCACCACTGATTCCATGCTGACTACCAACTACCCATGGTCACCAATCCCTGTAGTCAGCTATAGCAACCTTAAGGACCAAGGTCAGCATAGTTTCCTTAGGGGAAAATATTGCTTGACAAATCTGTTGGAATTCTTTGAAGAAATAACAAGCAGCATAGACAAAGAAGAATTGGTAGATATTGTGTACTTGGATTTTCAGAAGGCCTTTGACAAGGTGCCAGTCATGAGGCTGCTTAACAAGATAAGAGCCCATGCTATCACAGGAAAGACACTAGCATGGATAGAGCATAGGCTGATTGGCAGGAGGCAAGGAGTGGGAATAAAGCGAGCCTTTTCTGATAGGCTACCAGTGACTAGTGGTGTTCTGCAGGGGTCAGTGTTGAGACCGCTTCTTTTTATGTTGTACGACAATAACTTTGATGATGGAATTGATGGCTTTCTGGCCATGTTTGCAGATGATATGAAGATAAGTGGAGGAGCAAGTAATGTTAGGAAGCAGGGAGGTGCAAAAGGACTTGGACAGATTAGGAGAATGGGCAAAGAAACTGCAGATGGAATATACTGTCGGGATGTATGCGGTCATGCATTTTTGTAGAGGCATAGATGATTTTCTAAATGGGGAGAAAATCTGAGGTGCAAAGGGGCTTGGGAGTCCTGGTGCAGGAATCCTTAAAGGTTAATTTGCAGGTTGAGTCTGCAGTGTGGAAGGGTAATGCAATGTTAGCATTCATTTCAAGAGGGCTAGAATATAAAAGCAAGGATGTAAAGTTGAGGCTGTACAAGGCACTGGTGAAGCCCTGTGTGAGTATTGTGAGCAGTTTTGGGCCCCTCATCTTAGAAAGGAAGGTCCATGAAAATGATTCTGGGATTGAAAGGCTTATCAAATGAGGAGTGTTTGATGGCTCTGGACCTGTATTCACTGGAAATCAGAAGAATGGGAGGGGAGATCTCATTGAAACCTATCGAATGGTAAAAACCCTCGTAAGAGTGGATGTGGAGAGGATGTTTCCTATGGTGGGGCAGTCTAAGACCAGAGGACACAGCCTCAGAATAGATAATGCCCATTTAGAATGGAGGTGAGGAGGTTTTTCTTCAGCCAGAGGGTGGTGAATCTGTGGAATTCATTGCCAGGTGGTTGGGTGCATTTAAGGCGGAGATTGGCAGGTTCTTGATTGGTCAGGGCATGAAAGTTTATAGGGAGAAGGCAGGAGATTGGGTCTGAGAGGGAAATGGATCAGCCACGATGAAATGATGGAGCAGACACGATGGGCCAAATGGCCTAATTCTGCTCCTATGTCTTAAGGACCCAACACAAGGCAGCAGATAAAAGTTTTTTTTCAAAACTGCAGATACAGGAAATCTGAAATAATAATATTAAAAGGAGAAAACAGTAGAAAGACTCAGTGGGTCAGGTAGCATTTGTGGAAAGAGAAACAGTTAATGTGCCAGGTCTCAGACCCTTCATCAGGACAGGGAAAAAAGAAACAAGCTAATTTTCAGAAACAGGGAAGTAGGAGGGAGGGATGAGGGAAAGAATGGAATATCTCTGATAGGCTGATACCAAATGCATTTGGACTCTAATTCTCTTAGATATATTCATCTGTTCTGCACAACATGTTACATTTTTATTCTAACGCAAGTCAGAACCTCACTGTGTCTTATGCTGCTCTCATCAATACCTACGAGCACTAATAGAGCTTCATTCATCCCAGAGGACCTGGCTATTAAATGAGTCGATTAAAAAGACCAATATTTATATGACACATTAGACTATTCTAAAGCACTTCGCAGCCAGTAAAGCATTTTTTAAGCCTAATCATGTTGTAACAGGGAAAATACAACAATTATTTTGTAGACAAATTCCTATAAACAGCATGGTCATAACAACATGACACTACTGTTGATTCTAGGGTAAATATTGACCGGAACAGCACAGCTTTGAAGTTAAGCCATGGCATCAGTTGTGTCCACTTGAGAGATCGGAGACAGCCTTGGTTTGAAATCTCAGTAGAAAGGCAGCAGCTCCCAAGGTACTGTGCAGAGTTTAAAAGTTTAAGAAGAATAAAGCATAACATAGTGGGGTTGTTTAGGGATGGGAAACGACAACATCCCTACTAAAGCAGTGTTGCTGTGACGGTGACTTGATCAAGTGGGTTAATGAGGCAATTGCAAGGCAGTAGGACGGACATAACTGTAATGTGTCACCAATAGTGGGGAAGTAGGACATACCCAGTGGATGAGGCTGTAGTGACAGAGAGGGAAAAACTCAGCCAAAAATTGATGATGAAGGATTTACAGCAGAAACAAGAATCCTGATAGAGATGCCTGAAATGTTTAAGTGGGATTCTGACAGGGGTTCTCAGCCATACTCCCACAGATGGAAGCTTCATAGTATTAAATCTGGTTCTGTTTTTTTGTTCCTCTTTGTTGGCCAGTTCTTTTTGAAAATGACAGCCACCTTTCCTGCTCTACCGCAGTGACTACAAGTCGGTGAGTCGCTTGAAGTTGTAGAGCTTGATATTTGGGTTGAACTGAGATAAAGATCAGTAGTTGTCTCTTAGGCAGCAAGATAACTCACACCGTTGGCCTTGAAGAAAAGCTGAGATACTGAGTGTAAGTGTTCTGACAATGAAATCAGGATTATGATTATGAAGATGACATTATAAGCTGCAAATATCCAATTTATAATTTCAAAGAAGATATATTATGGCACTGTTGGCAGTTATGGAACAGATTTTTCTTGTTCTTCAGTAGTCTTTTGGGATTGATGGATAGGTTGCTTCCAAGGGCTCTGAGATAGTTTATGAGGCAAATGTAGGGAGCACATTCTCTTCCATAGGAGGGGCAGGAGGTGTTTGATAGGATGGTTGGGTGGTTTGTGAGATGGTGCATCATTTCAGTTCATATGTGACTTTGATGCATAGATTAAAGGTTCTTAGTGCCATCTAGAATTCTTCTCCTTGACTTTGAGGGGTTATGGGCCAAAAATTCCCATGAGAATGTTACATTTTTTCAAGGAGGTTTTGTGTAGATTGGAAATAACATCTCTTCCTCGCTGAGAATCAGCTCTGGTGCACCTCAAGGATGTGTGCTTAGCCCACTGCCCTACTCTCTCCACACCCATGACTGCGTGGCTAGGCACAGCTCAAATGCCATCTATAAATTTGCTAATGATACAACTATCATTGGTAGAATTTCAGACGGTGACAAGACATACAGGAGTGAGATCGATCAGCTGGTTGAGTGGTTTTGCAACAACAACCCTGCACTCAACATCAGTAAGACCAGAGAATTGATAGTGGACTTCAGGAAGGGAAAATTGAGGGAACATTTAGAAGTCCTCATCGAGGGATCAGGAGTGGAAAGGGTGTCAAAATCTCTGAGGATTTATCCTGGGTCCAACATATTAATGCAATTACAAAAAACGCATGACAGCAGCTACATTTCATTAGAAGTTGTCACCAAAGACACTTGCAAATTTCCACAGCTGTACTGTGGAGAGCATTCTAACTGGTTGCATCACCCTCTGATATGCAGGGACCACTTCACAGGATCAGAAAAGTTGTAAACTCAGCCAGCTCCATCATGGACACTGGTCTCTCCAGCATCCAGGACACCCTCAAAAGGCGATGCCTCAAAAAGGCAGCATCTAGCATTAAGGACCCCCATCACCCAGGATATGCCCTCTTCTTATGGCTACCATCAAGGAGGAGGTGCAGGAGCTGAGGACACACACTCAGTATTACAGGAACAGCTTCTTCCCCTCCGCCATCAGATTTCTGAATGGACAATGAACCCATGAACAGTACATCAGCATTTCCCCCCTCTTGTTGCAATAGTTGTTTAATTTATTTTTATATCTACTTCTTCCTGTAACTTATAGCTTTTATTACTACGACAGCAAAATAAGGAATGTTACGATGTGTGCCAGCGACCTTAAACCTGATTCCGATTCTGATGTAATGGACCTTCACTCCAAAATTCAAGGTATTTAATCTGTTAACATTCATTCCAAATAAAAAGACATTAACCGTGAAAGGGCGCACTGGCAAATCTTGAAGCTGAGGTTAGATGAAGACAAACATGTGGCCGTATTCATCCCTCCTACCTTCCGAGGCCCATGTCGTGCCATGTTGAGAGCGTGTTTCCGTGCAACCAGCAGGTCGTTGAACCTACGTGCACAGCCCTAGCTCTACCTCAGCATTGGAACTCTGCAGATCACCTTTTGCACTACCAAAGATTTCTCTTTGATGGAGCCTTTGTTTTTTTTTTGCACAGTTTTTTTTCTCTATATGGCATAGCTTTGCGTCTAATTTATTTTCTGTGCGTTCTCTCTACCAATGTGCCTGTGATCCCACTGCAGGCATGTTTTTCATTCCATCCACTTTCCATACTTATATAAATGCTAGTAAACCTGGCTAGTTTCTCCTGACGTTTCCTATCTGCTTAAAGGAAGGTCCAATGTAAAGGTTCCTGCTTTATTTCTTTTCCTGGGACCTCAGGGTGGCCCCTACTGCTCCTCATCCTGCCCTTCTTGTTAACTTTACAAACTCTAAGCATGCCTTTACTCAACACTTCTTAGAATTTGTTTAAACTTTATAGAGTCCTGTCCAAGGCTGGACAGTTAATCATTTGATTACTGGTCCAACAATGTTTATTTCACCTGACAGCAAGGCCCAGGGAAAGAGTTAGTACATGGCGATGAAAGGATAAGGAGCTCTGCTCATTTATTTTGCCTGGAAAATCATCTCTGTCAGCCCTGGGGCACGAACCTGGGATCTTTCAGGTGTACGTGTGTCAGCACATTGATCCTCTGGAGATTGGCCAGAAATGATGCTGTTTCTGCCGCTCTGCAGGAAGGGATGAATTAATGACTACCTGTACACAGCAGGCACATTTCTCATTGACAAGGTAAAGGCAGATTATTTCTCCATGCTTGCTACTCCCGGAAAATTTGAAGGGCAGAGGTAATTTGAGATGTTCTGTAGGTCTTATTGATTTACCTTCAGAAGGAACATTTCTTACTCATAATTATGACAACCTTTCCAAGTTAAGACATATTTTTGTTCCTTCATTCCTCTGGGTGTCATCGATTTGGAGGTTATCTCCCATGAGTGTTCTTAAGATTTATCCTGATGGATACGAGTCCACTTCCAGGTCACGTGATGCATGAGGACATCGGATATTCTCATTTACTGTGAAGTGGGATGTTGATGTTATTGTTATCTTGGTATTGATGTTAAGCTGCCTCCTGCCAAGCTTCAGCAGTAATGTTCAACTAAGGATTATAATTGCGTAGAGTTTCAGGACAAGATGATGAACTCTGTTTGGGTTAAACCAAATAAAGCTTTTTAGGTTGGTTCATTAAAAAGAGAATTGTTTACTCAGGAAACTGCTTGATTCAGTTGTTTATAGTGCCTGCCTGGACATTCTTCAGATCCTGCTCCAAGTGGTACGTTCTTCAGGCAGGCTCTGCATTCTGATATTTGGCATGCCATCTACTACAAGATAAAATATTTTCAAAATATACATACTACTACTACTACGTCAACTCAGGCCTAGGGGGCCGGCGTCAGGCACGATGACGGACTCTCCACTTCTCCCTCTCCCTCAGTGTGTTCAGTTCATCTACATTAGCCACGCCGCTGTCTTCTAGGAGCATGTTGACCATAGTCTTGGGAGGGCACCCAGGGTTCATCCTCCCATGCTTGGGCTCCCATATGATGACTATGCTGGCAGGTAGCTCGGGGTGGCGTAGACAGTGCCCCGCTAGTTGCAGTCTTCTCACCTCGATTTTAGTGGTGAGCATCAGTAGGTTGTTATACAGCTCGATGTTCGTCATGACAAGCTTGGTTTTACCATAAAACCAGGACAAACCAAAAGGGTCAGACCAGTTACGCTCACAGATCTCGATTTTGCAGATGACATAGTCCTGCTCTCTGACCAGATGGAGGAAGCACAGCAGCTACTGACAAAAGTGAAAATTGAGTGAAATAAAGTTGGACTTCACCTAAATGCTAAAAAGACAGAGTACATGGCATTTAACTGTGACAAAGGTACTCTCAGGACCATAAAGAATGATACCATTAAGAAAGTCTTTGACTACAAGTACCTCGGGTCAAGAATGATGAGTTCGGAGAAGGACATAAAGATACGGAAGGCGCTGGCGTGGAGGGCTATGAACGACATGAAGGAAATCTGGAGGTTGAACCTGACCAGAGGGCTTATGAAGAGGATTTTCATAGCAGTCATAGAGTCCATTCTCACATACGGATGCAAGACGTGGACACTCACCAAGACGTTGCGAAAATCTCTAGATGGTTGCTATACACAAATGCTCTGGATGGCTCTTGACATGAGTTGGCAAAATATACATATTGTAGGTATATCTTATTATAGACATGCGATTTGTTTTCCCTCTGTGCCTTATCTAGTGAACTATTTGCATCATAGACCCGCACTTTCAGGTGTGGTCAGAACATCCTTTCTCATGGAACTGATTGCTGGGGCCCTTGCAAGCCTGTTTTGCCCCATTATGGCCCTCTTCATCTTATAGGTGACCACCAGACCAGGGTGAATGGCTAATTAATTTGAATAGGGGTTGTATCTCATGGGTAGCCACCTGAGGCTGCACTTGGACACACGTTGAGCTGGAAGTGCTTTTCCAGGCTCCACAGAAACAGCATTGGATGCCATCAATCCGTCGTCCTTCTAGCACATGATCCAAACCACCCTCTGCTCCCACAGTTGAGAGCTGGTTAGTTGCACAGTCTCTGGATGCAGCCTGGTAACCTTTTGCACTGATTCAGGAGAGGGTGAGCTTCATTCCTATCCAGACATTCAGTACAGTGCTGCAGAAATACTGCTCGAGCTTCCTGCTTACAGATGATATGTCTGTAGCAGGTTACAGAGTGAACAGGATTGAAATAGGCCCTTTGCTGAATAAGATGCCTACGTTACCTAGTCCCATACGTCTGCATTTGACCCATATCCCTCTCAACCTTTCCTATCCATGCTCCAGTCTAAATGCCTCATAAATATTGAACCCACTTTCTATGGTTCCTCTGGAATCTCATTTCTTGTATCCAGCACTCACCGTCTCTCAGATCCTCTCTAAATCTTTCCCCTCTCACCTTCCAGTTTTAGACCTCCCTACCCTGTGATCCTTCATTTTAAGTGTGGCCCTCAGGCATTTATGTCTGTACAGGACCCTCTTGCGTTACCCTCCTGCACTTATGACATACTGTACATTTCAACACGTGTATGGGTGCCTGGCAGGATGGTTGGGGGAGGATTGGCAGCCACTGAGGGGCTGCAGGCACCTTCTTCTGGATGGGAATGGGGTATTTCCCCATGCCTTCTCTCCCGCCCTCTCCTGAGCTGCAACAACTGGAAGCTGGTTGCAGTGAACAAGCACACTAACTCATGGAGTCAGTGAGGCCAGCTGATAGCCACTCGTTCCAGTCCTGTGCGCACTCCTACAGCACCCTTTCTGTGATCCTCTCTCACATATGGTTCTGCTCATCTCTGACTTATCAACGGTTCAGATTATGAACTGAACCCTGTCATGAATGGAGACTGCCTGTTATTGAAATACCTTCTACCTTCTTGGGTTGATGTAAAACATTTCTATGTGAATGATTATTCCTCAGTCACCACCTGAAATTTTTAAGTGGGATTCTGAGAAGAGGCATATTCTCATAGGTGGTAGCTTTATAGTTTTGTAGCTGGTACTTGATTTTGTTCCTCCTTGTTGGCTAGTTCTTTTGTCTAAATTGACAGTCACATTTCCTGCTCTAGCCAGTGACTACAATTCAAAGCCAATTCAGTACGCTCAGGTTGTCACCACGGTCACGGAGAACTCTTTCTTTCCGTAATAGCTCTTCAACTGGATCTGGCCCCCCTCAGGAACAGTCTTGTTCTTACCTGCCTGATGTTCAGAGTGGGGTGGAGATGCTGTTGGCTGTGGCAGGATTTAGTAAAGTACATGAAACATGATGCCCAGAGCATTAGGTCTAAACAAAGAACCAGCAAATTAAATAATCTCTTTCTGGTGCTTGTAACAGTAAGTAATCCAGTAGTTCAGGGCATTCTCTCGTCTCACCCCTCCCATCGGGCAGAAGATACAAAAGCCTGAAAGCACCTCCCACCCAGACTCAAGCACAGCTTCTATCCCGCTGTTATAAAACTATTGAAAGGGCCCCATGTATGAGATGGGCTCTTGACCTGACAAACAGGAGAAAATCTGCAGATGCTGGAAATCCCAGCAACACACACAAAGTGCTGGAGGAACTCAGCAGCCCAGGCAGCATCTGTGGAAAAGAGTTAAACAGTCAACGTTTCGGGCTGAAACGCTTCGGCAGGACTGGAGGGAAAAACAGAAGCTGAAACCGGGAGGGGTGAAGTAAAGAGCTGGGAAGTCGATTGGTGAAAGAAACAAAGGGGGACTTTGACAGGAGAGGACAGAAGGTCATGGAAGAAGGAGAAGGGAGAGGAGCACCAGAGGGAGGTGATGGGCAGGTGAGAGAGGGAAATGGGGATGGGGAATGGCGAAGGGGAGGGGCTTTACCGGAAGTTCAAGAAATCAAAGTTCATGCCATCAGGTTGGAGACTACCCGGACGGAAGATAAGGTGTTGCTCCTCCAACCTGAGTGTGGCCCCACCACAGCAGCAGAGGCCACGGACTGACATGCTGGAATGGGAATGGGAAGTGCAATTAAAATGGATGGCCACTGGGAGATCCCACTTTTTACGGCGGATGGAATGTAGATACTTGGTGAAGCAGTCTTCCAATCTATGTCGGGTCTCACTGATATACAGGAGGCCGCACCGGGAACACTGGATACAGTCGATGACCCCAACAAACTCACAGGTGAAGTGTCACCTCACCTGGAAGGACTGTTTGGGGCCCTGAATGGTAGTGAGGGAGGAGGTGTAGGGGCAGGTGTGGCACTTGTTCCGCATCCAAGGATAAATACCTCGGGGGAGATCAGTGGGGAGGGATCGATGGACAACGGAGTCGCATTTAGAGCAATCACTGTGGAAAGCAGAAAGTGGGGGAGGAGAGGAAAAGGTATGTTTGGTGGTGGGATCCCGTTGGAGGAGGTGGAATTAATGGAGCGTTATGTGCTGGACGTGGAGGAGTGGTAGGTGAGGATGAGGAACCCTATCCCTGGTGGGGTGGTAGGTGAGGATGAGGAACCCTATCCCTGGTGGGGTGGTGAGTGAGGATGAGGAACCCTATCCCTGGTGGGGTGGTAGGTGAGGATGAGGAACCCAATTCCTGGAGGGAGGGTAGGTGAGGATGAGGAACCCTACCTCTGGTGGGGTGGTAGGTGAGGATGAGGAACCCTATCCCTGGTGGGGTGCTGAGTGAGGATGAGGAAACCTATCCCTGGTGGGATGGTAGGTGAGGACAAGAGGAACCCTATCCCTGGTGGGGTGGTAGGTGAGGATGAGGAACCCTATCCCTGGTGGGGTGGGAGGTGAGGATGAGGAAACCTATCCCTGGTGGGGAGGTAGGTGAGGATGAAGAACCCGATCCCTGGTGGGGTGGTCGGTGAGGACAAGAGGAACCCTATCCCTGGTGGGGTGCTAGGTGAGGATTAGGAAACCGATCCCAGGTGGGTGGTAGGTGAGCATGAGAAACCCTATCCCTGGTAGGGTGGTAGGTGAGGACAAGAGGAACCCTATCCCTGGTAGGGTGGTAGGTGAGGACAAAAGGAACCCTATCCCTGGTGGGGTGGTAAGTGAGGATGAGGAACCCTATCCCTGGTGGGGTGGAAGGTGAGGATGAGGAACCCAATCCCTGGAGGGAGGGTATGTGAGGATGAGGAACCTTATCATTGGTGGGGAGGTAGGAAAGGAAGAGGAACCCTATCCCTGGTGGGGAGGCAGGAGAGGATGAGGAACCCTATCCCTGGTGGGGAGGCAGGTGAGGATGAGGAACCCTATCCCTGGTGGGGAGGTATGAGAGGATGAGGAACCCTATCCCTGGTGGGGTGGTAGCTGATGATGAGGAACCCTATCCCTGGTGGGGTGGTAGGTGAGGATGAGGAACCCTATCCCTGGTAGGGTGGTAGGTGTGGATGAGGAACCCTAAACCTGGTGGGGAGGTAGGAGAGGATGAGGAACCCTATCACTGGTAGGGTGGTAGTTGAGGATGAGGAACCCAATCCCTGGTGGGTGATAGGTGAGGATGAGGAACCCTATCCGTGGTGGGGTTGTAGTTGAGGAGAAGAGGATCCCTATCCCTGGTGGGGTGGTAGGTGAGGACAAGAGAAACCCTATCACTGGTGGGGTGGTAGGTGAGGATGAGGAACCCTATCCCTGGTGGGTGGTAGGTGAGGATGAGGAACCCTATCCCTGGTGGGGTGGTAGGTGAGTATCAGGAACCCTATCCCTGGTGGGTGGTAGGAGAGGATGAGGAACCCTATCCCTGGTGGGGTGGCAGGTGAGGATGAGGAACCCTATCACTGGTGGGGTGGTAGGTCAGGATGAGGAACCCTATCCCTGGTAGGGTGGTATGTGAGGATGAGGAACCCTATACCTGGTAGGGTGGTAGGTGTGGATGAGGAACCCTATCCCTGGTGGGGAGGGAGGAGAAGATGCCGAACCCTATCCCTGGCAGGGTGGTAGTTGAGGAAGAGGAACCCTAACCCGGGTGGGGTGATAGGTGAAGACAAGAGGAACCCTATCCCTGGTGGGTGGTAGGTGAGGATGAGGAATCCTATCCCTGGTGGGGTGGCAGGTGAGGATGAGGAACCCTATCCCTGATGGGGTGGTAGGTCAGGATGAGGAACCCTATCCCTGGTGGGGTGGTAGGTCAGGATGAGGAACCCTATCCCTGGGAGGGTGATAGGTGAGGATGAGTAACCCTATCCCTGGTAGGGTGGTAAGTGAGGATAAGGAACCCTAATCCTGGTGGGGTGGTAAGTGAGGATAAGGAACCCTACCCTGGCAGGGTGGAAGGTGATGACAAGAGGAACTCTATCCCTGGTGGGGTGGTATGTGAGGATGAGGAACGCTATCCCTGGTGGGGTGGCAGGTGAGGATGTGGAACCCTATCCCTGGTGGGGTGGTAGGTCAGGATGAGGAACACTATCCCTGAAGGAGTGGTAGGTGAGGATGATGAACCCTATCCCTTGTGGGGTGGTAAGTGAGGATGAGGAACTCTATCCCTGGTGGGGTGGTAGGTAAGGACAAGAGGAACCCTATACCTGGTGGGTTGATATGTGAGGATGAGGAACCCTATACCTGGTGGAGCGGTAGGTGAGGATGGGGAAACCTATCCCTGGTGGTGTGGTAGGTCAGGATGAGGAAACCTATCCCTGGTAGGGTGAGAGGTGAGGATGAGGAACCCTATCCCTGTTAGGGTGGTAGGTGAGGATGAGGAACCCTATCCCTGATGGGGTGGTAAGTGAGGATGAGGAACCCTACCCTGGCGGGGTGGGAGGTGAGGACAAGAGGAACACTATCCCTGGTGGGGTTGTATGCGAGGACGAGGAACCCTATCCCTGCTGGGGTGGTAGGTCAGGATGAGGAACCCTATCCCTGGTAGGGTGATAGGTGAGGATGAGGAACCCTATCCCTGGTAGGGTAGTAGGTGAGGATGAGTAACCCAATCCCTGGTGGGGAGGTAGGTGAGGATGAGGAACCCTATCCCTGGTGGGGTGGCAGGTGAGGATGAGGAACCCCATCCCTGGTAGGGTGGTAGGTGAGGATGAGTAACCCAATCCCTGGTGGGGAGGTAGATGAGGATGAGGAACCCTATCCCTGGCGGGGTGGTAGGTGAGGACAAGAGGAATACTATCCCTGGTGGTGTGATAGGTCAGGATGAGGAACCCTATCCCTGGTGGGTGGTAGGTGAGGATGAGTAACCCAATCCCTGGTGGGGTGGTAGGTGAGGATGAAGAACCCTATCCCTGGTGGGGTGGTAGGTGAGGACAAGAAGAACCCTATCCCTGGTGGGGTGATAGGTCAGGATGAGGAACCCTATCCCTCGTAGGGTGATAGGTGAGGATGAGGAACCCTATCCCTGGTGGGGTGGTAGGTGAGGATGGGGAACCCTATACCTGTTTGAGTGGTAGGTGAGGACAAGAGGAACCCTATCCCTGGTAGGATGGTCGGTGAGGATGAGGAACCCTATCCCTGGAGGAGTGGTAGGTGAGGATGAGGAACCCTATCCCTGGAGGAGTGGTAGGTGAGGATGAGGAACCCTATCCCTGGTGGGGTCATAAGTGAGGATGAGGAACCCTATCCCTGGTGGGTGGTAGGTGAGGATGAGTAACCCAATCCCTGGTGGGGAGGTAGGTGAGGATGAGGAACCCTATCCCTGGTGGGGTGGCAGGTGAGGATGAGGAACCCCATCCCTGGTAGGGTGGTAGGTGAGGATGAGGAACCCTATCCCTGGTGGGGAGGTAGATGAGGATGAGGAACCCTATCCCTGGCGGGGTGGTAGGTGAGGACAAGAGGAATACTATCCCTGGTGGTGTGGTAGGTCAGGATGAGGAAACCTATCCCTGGTAGGGTGAGAGGTGAGGATGAGGAACCCTATCCCTGTTAGGGTGGTAGGTGAGGATGAGGAACCCTATCCCTGGTGGAGCGGTAGGTGAGGATGGGGAAACCTATCCCTGGTGGTGTGGTAGGTCAGGATGAGGAAACCTATCCCTGGTAGGGTGAGAGGTGAGGATGAGGAACCCTATCCCTGTTAGGGTGGTAGGTGAGGATGAGGAACCCTATCCCTGGTGGGGTGGTAGGTGAGGACAAGAGGAACCCTATACCTGGTGGGGTGATATGTGAGGATGTGGAACCCTATCCCTCGTGGGGTGGTAGGTGAGGATGAGGAACCCTATCCCTGATGGGGTGGTAAGTGAGGATGAGGAACCCTACCCTGGCGGGGTGGGAGGTGAGGACAAGAGGAACACTATCCCTGGTGGGGTTGTATGCGAGGATGAGTAAAACAATCCCTGGCGGGGAGGTAGGTGAGGATGAGGAACCCTATCCCTGGTGGGGTGGCAGGTGAGGATGAGGAACCCAATCCCTGGTGGGGAGGTAGATGAGGATGAGGAACCCTATCCCTGGCAGGGTGGTAGGTGAGGTCAAGAGGAATACCATCCCTGGTGGTGTGGTAGGTCAGGATGAGGAACACTATCCCTGGTTGGCTGAGAGGTGAGGATGAGGAACCCTATCCCTGGTAGGGTGGTAGGTGAGGATGAGGAAGCCTATCCCTGGTGGGGTGGTAAGTGAGGATAAGGAACCCTACCCTGGCGGGGTGGTAGGTGAGGACAAGAGGAACACTATCCCTGGTAGGGTGGTGGGTGAAGATGAGGAACCCTATCCCTGGTGGAGTGGTAGGTGAGGATGAGGAACCCTATCCCTGGTGGGGTGGTAAGTGAGAATGAGGAACCCTATTCCTGGTGGGGTGGTAGGTGAGGATGAGGAACCCTATCCCTGGTGGGGTGGTAGGTGAGGACAAGAGGAACCCTATACCTGGTGGGGTGATATGTGAGGATGTGGAACCCTATCCCTCGTGGGGTGGTAGGTGAGGATGAGGAACCCTATCCCTGGTGGGGTGGTAAGTGAGGATGAGGAACCCTACCCTGGCGGGGTGGGAGGTGAGGACAAGAGGAACACTATCCCTGGTGGGGTTGTATGCGAGGATGAGTAAAACAATCCCTGGCGGGGAGGTAGGTGAGGATGAGGAACCCTATCCCTGGTGGTGTGGCAGGTGAGGATGAGGAACCCAATCCCTGGTGGGGAGGTAGATGAGGATGAGGAACCCTATCCCCGGCAGGGTGGTAGGTGAGGTCAAGAGGAATACTATCCCTGGTGGTGTGGTAGGTCAGGATGAGGAACACTATCCCTGGTTGGCTGAGAGGTGAGGATGAGGAACCCTATCCCTGGTAGGGTGGTAGGTGAGGATGAGGAAGCCTATCCCTGGTGGGGTGGTAAGTGAGGATAAGGAACCCTACCCTGGCGGGGTGGTAGGTGAGGACAAGAGGAACACTATCCCTGGTAGGGTGGTGGGTGAAGATGAGGAACCCTATCCCTGGTGTAGTGGTAGGTGAGGATGAGGAACCCTATCCCTGGTGGGGTGGTAAGTGAGAATGAGGAACCCTATTCCTGGTGATGTGGTAGGTGAGGACAAGAGGAACCCTATACTTGGTGGGGTGATATGTGAGGATGAGGAATCCTATCCCTAGTGGGGTGGTAGGTGAGGATGAGGAACCCTATCCCTGTTGGGGTGGTAAGTGAGGATAAGGAACCCTACCCTGGCGGGGTGGTAGGTGAGGATGAGGAATCCTATCCCTGGTGGGGTGGTAGGTGAGGGTGAGGAACCCTATCCTTGGTGGAGTGGTAGGTGAGGACAAGAGGAACCCTATCCCTGGTGGGGTGGTCGGTGAGGATGGGGAACCCTATACCTGGTGGGATGGTAGGTGAGGACAAGAGGAACCCTATCCCTGGTAGGGTGGTGGGTGAGGATGAGGAAACCTATCCCTGGTGGAGTGGTAGGTGAGGATGAGGAACCCTATCCCTGGTGGGGTGGTAGGGGGGGATGAAAAACCCCATCCCTGGTGGGGTGGTAGGTGAGGACAAGAGGAACCCTATCCCTGGTGGAATGGTAGGTGAGAATGAGCAAACGTATCCCTGGTGGGGTGGTAGGTGAGGATGAGGAACCCTATCATCCCTGGTGGGTGGTAGGTGAGAATGAGGAACCCTGTCCCTGGTGGGGTGGTAGGTGAGGATGACGAATCCTATCCCTGGTAGGGTGGTGGGTGAGGATGAGGAAACCTATCCCTGGTGAGGTGGTAAGTGAGAATGAGGAACCCTATCCCTGAAGGAGTGGTAGGTGAGGATGATGAACCCTATCCCTGGTGGGGTGGTAAGTGAGGATGAGGAACCCTATCCCTGGTGGGGTGGTAGGTAAGGACAAGAGGAACCCTATACCTGGTGGGGTGATATGTGAGGATGAGGAACCCTATCCCTGGTGGAGTGGTAGGTGAAGATGGGGAACCCAATTCCTGCTGGGTTGCTAGGTGAGGATGAAGAACCCTATCCCTGGTGGGGTGGTAGGTGAGGACAAGAGGAACCCTATCCCTGGTGGGGTGGTAGGTGAGGATGAGGAACCCTATCCCTGGTGGGGAGGTAGGTGAGGATGAAGAAACCTATCCGTTGTGGGGATGTAGGAGAGAATGAGGAACCCTATCCCTGGTGGGGTGGTAGGTGAGGGTGAGGAACCCTATCCCTGGTGGAGTGGTAGGTGAGGACAAGAGGAACCCTATCCCTGGTGGGGTGGTAGGAGAGGATGAGGAACCCTATCCCTGGTGGGGTGGCAGGTGAGGATGAGGAACCCTATCACTGGTGGGGTGGTAGGTCAGGATGAGGAACCCTATCCCTGGTAGGGTGGTATGTGAGGATGAGGAACCCTATAACTGGTAGGGTGGTAGGTGTGGATGAGGAACCCTATCCCTGGTGGGGAGGGAGGAGAAGATGCCGAACCCTATCCCTGGCAGGGTGGTAGTTGAGGAAGAGGAACCCTAACCCGGGTGGGGTGATAGGTGAGGACAAGAGGAACCCTATCCCTGGTGGGTGGTAGGTGAGGATGAGGAATCCTATCCCTGGTGGGGTGGCAGGTGAGGATGAGGAACCCTATCCCTGATGGGGTGGTAGGTCAGGATGAGGAACCCTATCCCTGGTAGGATGATAGGTGAGGATGAGGAACCCTATCCCTGGTGGGGTGGTAGGTCAGGATGAGGAACCCTATCCCTGGGAGGGTGATAGGTGAGGATGAGTAACCCTATCCCTGGTAGGGTGGTAAGTGAGGATAAGGAACCCTAATCCTGGTGGGGTGGTAAGTGAGGATAAGGAACCCTACCCTGGCAGGGTGGTAGGTGATGACAAGAGGAACTCTATCCCTGGTGGGGTGGTATGTGAGGATGAGGAACGCTATCCCTGGTGGGGTGGCAGGTGAGGATGTGGAACCCTATCCCTGGTGGGGTGGTAGGTCAGGATGAGGAACACTATCCCTGAAGGAGTGGTAGGTGAGGATGATGAACCCTATCCCTTGTGGGGTGGTAAGTGAGGATGAGGAACTCTATATCCCTGGTGGGGTGGTAGGTAAGGACAAGAGGAACCCTATACCTGGTGGGTTGATATGTGAGGATGAGGAACCCTATACCTGGTGGAGCGGTAGGTGAGAATGGGGAAACCTATCCCTGGTGGTGTGGTAGGTCAGGATGAGGAAACCTATCCCTGGTAGGGTGAGAGGTGAGGATGAGGAACCCTATCCCTGTTAGGGTGGTAGGTGAGGATGAGGAACCCTATCCCTGGTGGGATGGTAAGTGAGGATGAGGAACCCTACCCTGGCGGGGTGGTAGGTGAGGACAAGAGGAACCCTATCCCTGGTGGGGTGGTAGGTGAGGATGAGGAACCCTATCCCTGGTGGGGTGGTAGGTGAGGATGAGGAACCCTATCCCTGGTGGGGTGGAGGTAGGTGAGGAAGAGGAACCCTATCCCTGGTAGGGTGAGTAGGTGAGGATGAGGAACCCTATCCCTGGTGGGGAGGTAGGTGAGGATGAGGAACCCTATCCCTGGTGGGGTGGCAGGTGAGGATGAGGAACCCCATCCCTGGTAGGGTGGTAGGTGAGGACAAGAGTAACCCAATCCCTGGTGGGGAGGTAGATGAGGATGAGGAACCCTATCCCTGGCGGGGTGGTAGGTGAGGACAAGAGGAATACTATCCCTGGTGGTGTGATAGGTCAGGATGAGGAACCCTATCCCTGGTGGGTGGTAGGTGAGGATGAGTAACCCAATCCCTGGTGGGGTGGTAGGTGAGGACAAAAGGAACCCTATCCCTGGTGGGGTGGTCGGTGAGGATGAGAAGAACCCTATCCCTGGTGGGGTGGTAGGTGAGGACAAGAGGAACCCTATCCCTGGTGGGGTGGTAGGTGAGGATGAGGAACCCTATCCCTGGTGGGGTGGTAGGTGAGGATGGGGAACCCTATACCTGGTGGGGTGGTAGGTGAGGACAAGAGGAACCCTATCCCTGGTAGGGTGGTGGGTGAGGATGAGGAACCCTATCCCTGGTGGAGTGGTAGGTGAGGATGAGGAACCCTATCCCTGGAGGAGTGGTAGGTGAGGATGAGGAACCCTATCCCTGGTGGGGTCATAAGTGAGGATGAGGAACCCTATCCCTGGTGGGTGGTAGGTGAGGATGAGTAACCCAATCCCTGGTGGGGAGGTAGGTGAGGATGAGGAACCCTATCCCTGGTGGGGTGGCAGGTGAGGACAAGAGGAACCCTATCCCTGGTGGGGTGGTAGGTGAGGATGAGGAACCCTATCCCTGGAGGGGAGGTAGATGAGGATGAGGAACCCTATCCCTGGTGGGGTGGTAGGTGAGGACAAGAGGAACCCTATCCCTGGTAGGGTGGTAGGTGAGGATGAGGAACCCTATCCCTGGTGGGGTGGTAGGTGAGGATGAGGAACCCTATCCCTGGTGGGGTGGTAGGTGAGGATGAGTGAACCCTATCCCTGGTGGGGTGGTAGGTGAGGACAAGAGGAACCCTATCCCTGGTGGGGTGGTAGGTGAGGATGAGGAACCCTATCCCTGGTGGGGTGGTAGGTGAGGATGAGGAACCCTATCCCTGGTAGGGTGGTAGGTGAGGATGAGGAACCCTATACCTGGTGGGGTGATAGGTGAGGATGAGGACCTCTATCCCCGGTAGGGTGATAGGTGAGGATGAGGAACCCTATCCTTGGTGGGATGGTGGTTGAGGATGAGGAACCCTATCCCTGGTGGGGTGGTAGGTGATGATGGAGAACCCTATCTCTGGTGGGGAGGTAGGTGAGGATGAGGAACCCTATCCCTGGTGGGGTGGTAGGTGAGGATGAGGAACCCTATCCCTGGTGGAGTGGTAGGTGAGGACAAGAGGAACCCTATCCCTGGTGGGGTGGCAGGTGAGGATGAGGAACCCTATCCCTGGTGGGGTGGTAGGTCAGGATGAGGAAACCTGTCCCTGGTAGGGTGAGAGGTGAGGATGAGGAACCCTACCCCTGGTAGGGTGGTAGGTGAGGATGAGGAATCCTATCCCTGGTGGGGTGGTAAGTGAGGATAAGGAACCCTACCCTGGCGGGGTGGTAGGTGAGGACAAGAGGAACACTATCCCTGGTGGGGTGGTATGCGAGGATGAGGAACCCTATCCCTGGTAGGGTGGTAGCTGAGGATGGGGAACCCTATCCCTGGTAGGGTCATAGGTGAGTATGAGGAACGCTATACCTGGTGGTGTGATAGGTGAGGATGAGGACCTCTATCCCTGGTAGGGTGATAGGTGAGGATGAGGAACCCTATCCTTGGTGGGATGGTGGTTGAGGATGAGGAACCCTACCCCTGGTGGGGTGGTAGGTGAGGATGAGGAAACCTATCCCTGGTGGGGTGGTAGGTGAGAACAAGAGGAACCCTATCCCTGGTAGGGTGGTGGGTGAGGATGAGGAACCCTATCCCTGGTGGAGTGGTAGGTGAGGATGAGGAACCCTATCCCTGGTGGGGTGGTAAGTGAGGATGAGGAACCCTATCCCTGGTGGGGTGGTAGGTGAGGACAAGAGGAACCCTATACCTGGTGGGGTGATATGTGAGGATGAGGAACCCTATCCCTGGTGGGGTGGTAGGTGAGGATGAGGAACCCTATCCCTGGTAGGGTGGTAGGTGAGGATGAGGAACCCTATACCTGGTGGGGTGATAGGTGAGGATGAGGAACCCTATCCCTGGTAGGGTGATAGGTGAGGATGAGGAACCCTATCCTTGGTGGGATGGTGGTTGAGGATGAGGAACCCTATCCCTGGTGGGGTGGTAGGTGATGATGGAGACCCCTATCTCTGGTGGGGTGGTAGGTGAGGATGAGGAACCCTATCCCTGGTGGGGTGGTAGGTGAGGGTGAGGAACCCTATCACTCGTGGAGTGGTAGGTGAGGACAAGAGGAACCCTATCCCTGGTGGGGTGGTAGGTGAGGATGAGGAAACCTATCCCAGGGGCGGGTGGTAGGTGAGGATGAGGAACCCTATCCCTGGTGGGGTGGTAGGTGAGGATGAAGAACCCTATCCCTGGTGGCGTGGTAGGTGAGGACAAGAGGAACCCTATCCCTGGCGGGGTGGTAGGTGAGGATGAGGAAACCTATCCCTGGTGAGGTGGTAGGTGAGGATGAGGAACCCTATACGTGGAGGGG
This sequence comes from Mobula hypostoma, assembly GCF_963921235.1. NCBI lineage: Eukaryota > Metazoa > Chordata > Chondrichthyes > Myliobatiformes > Myliobatidae > Mobula > Mobula hypostoma. The sequence goes on from NC_086102.1 coordinate 87,909,940, forward strand.
TGGTAGGTGAGGATGAGGATCCCAATCCCTGGTAGAGTGGTAGGTGTTGATGAGGAACCCTATCCGTGGTGGGGAGGTAGGTGAGAATGAGGAACCCTATCCCTGGTGGGGTGGCAGGTGAGGATGAGGAACCCTATCCCTGGTGGGGTGGTAGGTCAGGATGAGGAACCCTGTCCCTGGTAGGGTGAGAGGTGAGGATGAGGAACCCTACCCCTGGTAGGGTGGTAGGTGAGGATGAGGAACCCTATCCCTGGTGGGGTGGTGGGGGGGATGAAAAACCCTATCCCTGGTGGGATGGTAGGTGAGGACAAGAGGAACCCTATCCCTGGTGGGATGGTAGGTCAGAATGAGCAAACCTATCCCTGGTGGGGTGGTAGGTGAGGATGAGGAACCCTATCATCCCTGGTGGGTGGTAGGTGAGAATGAGGAACCCTGTCCCTGGTGGGGTGGTAGGTGAGTATGAGGAACCCTATCCCTGGTGGGGTGGTAGGTAAGGACAAGAGGAACCCTATACCTGGTGGGGTGATATGTGAGGATGAGGAACCCTATCCCTGGTGGAGTGGTAGGTGAAGATGGGGAACCCAATTCCTGGTGGGTTGCTAGGTGAGGATGAAGAACCCTATCCCTGGTGGGGTGGTAGGTGAGGACAAGAGGAACCCTATCCCTGGTGGGGTGGTAGGTGTGGATGAGGAACCCTATCCCTGGTGGGGAGGTAGGTGAGGATGAAGAAACCTATCCGTTGTGGGGATGTAGGAGAGAATGAGGAACCCTATCCCTGGTGGGGTGGTAGGTGAGGGTGAGGAACCCTATCCCTGGTGGAGTGGTAGTTGAGGACAAGAGGAACCCTATACCTGGTGGGGTGGTCGGTGAGGATGAGGAACCCTATCCCTGGTGGGGAGGAAGGTGAGGATGAAGAACCCTATCCCTGGTGGGATTGTTGGTGAGGAACAGAGGAACCCTATCGCTGGTGGGGTGGTAGGTGACGATCAGGAACCCTATCCCTGGTGGGGTGGTAGGTGAGGATGAGGAACCCTATTCCTGGTAGGGTGGTAGGTGTGGATGAGGAACTGTACCCTGGTGGGGTGGTAGGTGAGGACAAGAGGAACACTATACCTGGTGGGGTGGTATTCGAGGATGAGGAACCCTATCCCTGGTGGGGTGGTAGCTGAGGATGGGGAACCCTATCCCTGGTGGGGTGGTAGGTGAGGACAAGAGGAACCCTATCCCTGGTAGTGTGGTGGGTGAGGATGAGGAACCCTATCCCTGGTGGAGTGGTAGGTGAGGATGAGGAACCCTATCCCTGGTGGGGTGGTAAGTGAGGATGAGGAACCCTATCCCTGGTGGGGTGGTAGGTGAGGACAAGAGGAACCCTATACCTGGTGGGGTGATATGTGAGGATGAGGAACCCTATCCCTCGTGGGGTGGTAGGTGAGGATGAGGAACCCTATGCCTGGTAGGGTGATAGGTGAGGAAGAGGAACGCTATACGTGGTGGGGTGATAGGTGAGGATTAGGAACCCTATCCCTGGTAGGGTCATAGGTGAGGATGAGGAACCCAATCCTTGGTGCGATGGTGGTTGAGGATGAGGAACCCTACCCCTGGTGGGATGGTAAGTGAGGATGAGGAACCCTATCCCTGGTGGGGTGGTAGGTGAGAATGAGGAACCCTATCCCTGAAGGAGTGGTAGGTGAGGATGATGAACCCTATCCCTTCTGGGGTGGTAGGTGAGGATGAGGAACCCTATCCCTGGTGGGTAGGTAGGTGAGGATGAAGAACCCTATCCCTTGTGGCGAGGTAGGAGAGAATGAGGAACCCTATCCCTGGTAGGGTGGTAGGTGAGGGTGAGGAACCCTATCCCTGGTGGAGTGGTAGGTGAGGACAAGAGGAACCCTATCCCTGGTGGGGTGGTCGGTGAGGATGAGGAACCCAACCCTGGCGGGGTGGTAGGTGAGGACAAGAGGAACACTATCCCTGGTGGGGTGGTATGCGAGGATGAGGAACCCTATCCCTGGTGGGGTGGTAGCTGAGGATGGGGAACCCTATACCTGGTGGGGTGGTAGGTGAGGACAAGAGGAACCCTATCCCTGGTAGGGTGGTGGGTGAGGATGAGGAAACCTATCGCTGGTGAGGTGGTAAGTGAGAATGAGGAACCCTATCCCTGGTGGGGTGGTAGGTAAGGACAAGAGGAACCCTATACCTGGTGGGGTGATATGTGAGGATGAGGAACCCTATCCCTGGTGGAGTGGGAGGTGAAGATGGGGAACCCTATTCCTGGTGGGTTGCTAGGTGAGGATGAAGAACCCTATCCCTGGTGGGGTGGTAGGTGAGGACAAGAGGAACCCTATCCCTGGTGGGGTGGTAGGTGAGGATGAGGAACCCTATCCCTGGTGGGGAGGTAGGTGAGGATGAAGAAACCTATCCCTTGTGGGGAGGTAGAAGAGAATGAGGAACCCTATCCCTGGGGGGGTGGTAGGTGAGGGTGAGGAACCCTATCCCTGGTGGAGTGGTAGGTGAGGACAAGAGGAGCCCTATACCTGGTGGGGTGGTCGGTGAGGATGAGGAACCCTATACCTGGTGGGGTGATATGTGAGGATGAGGAACCCTATCCCTTGGTGGAGTGGGAGGTGAAGATGGGGAACCCTATTCCTGGTGGGTTGCTAGGTGAGGATGAAGAACCCTATCCCTGGTGGGGTGGTAGGTGAGGTGAAGAGGAACCCTATCCCTGGTGGGGTGGTAGGTGATGATGAGGAACCCTATCCCTGGTGGGGAGGTAGGTGAGGATGAAGAAACCTATCCCTTGTGGGGAGGTAGGAGAGAATGAGGAACCCTATCCCTGGTGGGGTGGTAGGTGAGGGTGAGGAACCCTATCCCTGGTGGAGTGGTAGGTGAGGACAAGAGGAACCCTATACCTGGTGGGGTGGTCGGTGAGGATGAGGAACCCTATCCCTGGTGGGGAGGAAGGTGAGGATGAAGAACCCTATCCCTGGTGGGATTGTTGGTGAGGACAAGAGTAACCCTATTGCTGGTGGGGTGGTAGGTGACGATCAGGAACCCTATCCCTGGTGGGGTGGTAGGTGAGGATGAGGAACCCTATTCCTGGTAGGGTGGTAGGTGTGGATGAGGAACTGTACCCTGGTGGGGTGGTAGGTGAGGACAAGAGGAACACTATCCCTGGTGGGGTGGTATGCGAGGATGAGGAACCCTATCCCTGGTGGGGTGGTAGCTGAGGATGGCAAACCCTATCCCTGGTGGGGTGGTAGGTGAGGACAAGAGGAACCCTATCCCTGGTAGGGTGGTGGGTGAGGATGAGGAACCCTATCCCTGGTGGGGTGGTAGGTGATGACAAGAGGAACCCTATACCAGGTGGGGTGATATGTGAGGATGAGGAACCCTATCCCTCGTGGGGTGGTAGGTGAGGATGAGGAACCCTATGCCAGGTAGGGTGATAGGTGAGGAAGAGGAACGCTATACGTGGTGGGGTGATAGGTGAGGACGAGGAACCCTATCCCTGGTAGAGGTCAAAGGTGAGGATGAGGAACCCAATCCTTGGTGGGATGGTGGTTGAGGATGAGGAACCCTATCCCTGGTGGGGTGGTAGGTGGGGATGAAAAACCCTATCCCTGGTGGGGTGGTAGGTGAGGACAAGAGGAACCCTATCCCTGGTGGGATGGTAGGTCAGAATGAGCAAACCTATCCCTGGTGGGGTGGTAGGTGAGGATGAGGAACCCTATCATCCCTGGTGGGTGGTAGGTGAGAATGAGGAACCCTGTCCCTGGTGGGGTGGTAGGTGAGGATGAGGAACCCTATCCCTGGTGGGGTGGTAGGTAAGGACAAGAGGAACCCTATACCTGGTGGGGTGATATGTGAGGATGAGGAACCCTATCCCCGGTGGAGTGGTAGGTGAAGATGGGGAACCCTATTCCTGGTGGGTTGCTAGGTGAGGATGAAGAACCCTATCCCTGGTGGGGTGGTAGGTGAGGACAAGAGGAACCCTATCCCTGGTGGGGTGGTAGGTGAGGATGAGGAACCCTATCCCTGGTGGGGTGGTAGCTGAGGATGGGGAACACTATCCCTGGTAGAGTGGTAGGTGAGGACAAGAGGAACCCTATGCCTGGTAGGGTGGTGGGTGAGGATGAGGAACCCTATCCCTCGTGGGGTGGTAGGTGAGGATGAGGAACCCAATGCCTGGTAGGGTCATAGGTGAGGATGAGGAACGCTATACCTGGTGGTGTGATAGGTGAGGATGAGGAACCCTATCCTTGGTGGGATGGTGGTTGAGGATGAGGAACCCTACCCCTGGTGGGGTGGTAGGTGAGGATGAGGAACCCTATCCCTGGTGGGGTTGTAAGTGAGGATGAGGAATCCTATCCCTGGTGGGGTGGTAGGTGAGGACAAGAGGAACCCTATGCCTGGTGGGGTGGTATGTGAGGATGAGGAACGCTATCCCTGGTGGGGTGGTAGGTGAGGATAAGAGGAACCCTATCCCTGGTGGGGTGGTAGCTGAGAATGAGGAACCCTATCCCTGGTGGGGGGGTAGGTGATGATGGAGAACCCTATCTCTGGTGGGGAGGTAGGAGAGGATGAGGAACCCCATCCCTGGTGGGGTGGTAGGTGAGGGTGAGGAACCCTATCACTCGTGGAGTGGTAGGTGAGGACAAGAGGTACCCTATCCCTGGTGTGGTGGTAGGTGTGGATGAGGAAACCGATCCCAGGGCGGATGGTAGGTGTGGATGAGGAACTATATCCCTGGTGGGGTGGTAGGTGAGGATGAGGAAACCTATCGCTGGTAGGGTGGTAGGTGAGGACAAGAGGAACCCTATCCCTGGTGGGGTGGTAGGTGAGGATGAGGAACGCTATCCCTGGTGAGGTGGTAGGTGAGGATGAGGAACGCCATACGTGGAGGGTTGGTAGGTGAGGATGAGGAACCGAATCCCTGGTCGAGTGGTCGGTGTTGATCAGGAACCCTATCCCTGGTGAGGAGGTAGGTGAGAATGAGGAACCCTATCCCTGGTGGGGTGGCAGGTGAGGATGAGGAACCCTATCCTTGGTGGGGTGGTAGGTCAGGATGAGGAACCCTGTCCCTGGTAGGGTGAGAGGTGAGGATGAGGAACCCTACCCCTGGTGGGGTGGTAGGTGAGGACAAGAGGAACCCTATCCCTGGTGGGATGGTAGGTCAGAATGTGCAAACCTATCCCTGGTGGGGTGGTAGGTGAGGATGAGGAACCCTATCCCTGGTGGGGTGGCAGGTGAGGATGAGGAACCCTATCCTTGGTGGGGTGGTAGGTCAGGATGAGGAACCCTGTCCCTGGTAGGGTGAGAGGTGAGGATGAGGAACCCTACCCCTGGTAGGGTGGTAGGTGAGGATGAGGAACCCTATCCCTGGTGGGATGGTAAGTGAGGATGAGGAACCCTATCCCTGGTGGGGTGGTAGGGGGGGATGAAAAACCCTATCCCTGGTGGGGTGGTAGGTGAGGACAAGAGGAACCCTATCCCTGGTGGGATGGTAGGTCAGAATGAGCAAACCTATCCCTGGTGGGGTGGTAGGTGAGGATGAGGAACCCTATCATCCCTGGTGGGTGGTAGGTGAGAATGAGGAACCCTGTCCCTGGTGGGGTGGTAGGTGAGGATGAGGAACCCTATCCCTGGTGGGGTGGTAGGTAAGGACAAGAGGAACCCTATACCTGGTGGGGTGATATGTGAGGATGAGGAACCCTATCCCTGGTGGAGTGGTAGGTGAAGATGGGGAACCCTATTCCTGGTGGGTTGCTAGGTGAGGATGAAGAACCCTATCCCTGGTGGGGTGGTAGGTGAGGACAAGAGGAACCCTATCCCTGGTGGGGTGGTAGGTGAGGATGAGGAACCCTATCCCTGGTGGGGTGGTAGCTGAGGATGGGGAACCCTATCCCTGGTAGAGTGGTAGGTGAGGACAAGAGGAACCCTATGCCTGGTAGGGTGGTGGGTGAGGATGAGGAAACCTATCCCTGTTGGGGTGGTAGGTGAGGACAAGAGGAACCCTATACCTGGTGGGGTGATATGTGAGGATGAGGAACCCTATCCCTCGTGGGGTGGTAGGTGAGGATGAGGAACCCAATGCCTGGTAGGGTGATAGGTGAGGAAGAGGAATGCTATACGTGGTGGGGTGATAGGTGAGGATGAGGAACCCTATCCCTCGTAGGGTCATAGGTGAGGATGAGGAACGCTATACCTGGTGGTGTGATAGGTGAGGATGAGGAACCCTATCCTTGGTGGGATGGTGGTTGAGGATGAGGAACCCTACCCCTGGTGGGGTGGTAGGTGAGTATGAGGAACCCTATCCCCGGTGGGGTTGTAACTGAGGATGAGGAATCCGATCCCTGGTGGGGTGGTAGGTGAGGACAAGAGGAACCCTATGCCTGGTGGGGTGGTAGGTGAGGATGAGGAACCCTATCCCTGGTGGGGTGGTAGGTGATGATGGAGAACCCTATCTCTGGTGGGGAGGTAGGAGAGGATGAGGAACCCCATCCCTGGTGGGGTGGTAGGTGAGGGTGAGGAACCCTATCACTCGTGGAGTGGTAGGTGAGGACAAGAGGTACCCTATCCCTGGTGTGGTGGTAGGTGTGGATGAGGAAACCGATCCCAGGGCGGATGGTAGGTGTGGATGAGGAACTATATCCCTGGTGGGGTGGTAGGTGAGGATGAGGAAACCTATCGCTGGTAGGGTGGTAGGTGAGGACAAGAGGAACCCTATCCCTGGTGGGGTGGTAGGTGAGGATGAGGAACGCTATCCCTGGTGAAGTGGTAGGTGAGGATGAGGAACGCCATACGTGGAGGGTTGGTAGGTGAGGATGAGGAACCCAATCCCTGGTCGAGTGGTCGGTGTTGATGAGGAACCCTATCCCTGGTGAGGAGGTAGGTGAGAATGAGGAACCCTATCCCTGGTGGGGTGGCAGGTGAGGATGAGGAACCCTATCCTTGGTGGGGTGGTAGGTCAGGATGAGGAACCCTGTCCCTGGTAGGGTGAGAGGTGAGGATGAGGAACCCTACCCCTGGTAGGGTGGTAGGTGAGGATGAGGAACCCTATCCCTGGTGGGGTGGTAGGTGAGGAGAAGAGGAACCCTATCCCTGGTAGGGTGGTGGGTGAGGATGAGGAACCCTATCCCTGGTGGAGTGGTAGGTGAGGATGAGGAACCCTATCCCTCGTGGGGTAGTAGGTGAGGACAAGAGGAACCCTATACCTGGCGGGGTGATATGTGAGGATGAGGAACCCTAACCCTCGTGGGGTGGTAGGTGAGGATGAAGAACCCTATGCCTGGTAGGGTGATAGGTGAGGAAGAGGACCGCTGGACGTGGTGGGGTGATAGGTGAGGATGAGGAACCCTATCCTTGGTGGTGTGGTAGGTGAGGATGAGGAAACCTGTACCTGGTGGGGTGGTAAGTGAGGATGAGGAACCCTATCCCTGGTGGGGTGGAAGGTGAGGACAAGTGGAACCCCATCCCTGGTGGGGTGATAGGTGAGGGTGAGGAACCCTATCACTCGTGGAGTGGTAGGTGAGGACAAGAGGTACCCTATCCCTGGTGTGGTGGTAGGTGTGGATGAGGAAACCGATCCCAGGTAGGATGGTAGGTGTGGATGAGGAACTATATCCCTGGTGGGGTGGTAGGTGAGGATGAGGAAACCTATCGCTGGTAGGGTGGAAGGTGAGGACAGGAGGAACCCTATCCCTGGTGGGGTGGTAGGTGAGGATGAGGAACCCTATCCCTGGTGAGGTGGTAGGTGAGGATGAGGAACGCCATATGTGGAGGGTTGGTAGGTGAGGATGAGGAACCCAATCCCTGGTCGAGTGGTCGGTGTTGATGAGGAACCCTATCCCTGGTGAGGAGGTAGGTGAGAATGAGGAACCCTATCCCTGGAGGGGTGGCAGGTGAGGATGAGGAACCCTATCCTTGGTGGGGTGGTAGGTCAGGATGAGGAACCCTGTCCCTGGTAGGGTGAGAGGTGAGGATGAGGAACCCTACCCCTGGTAGGGTGGTAGGTGAGGATGAGGAACCCTATCCCTGGTGGGGTGGTAGGTGAGCACAAGAGGAACCCTATCCCTGGTGGGGTGGTAGGTGAGGATGAGGAACCCTATCCCTGGTGGGGTGGTAGGTGAGGACAAGAGGAACCCTATACCTGGCGGGGTGATATGTGAGGATGAGGAACCCTATCCCTGGTGGGGTGGTAGGTGATGACAAGAGGAACCCTATACCAGGTGGGGTGATATGTGAGGATGAGGAACCCTATCCCTCGTGGGGTGGTAGGTGAGGATGAGGAACCCTATGCCAGGTAGGGTGATAGGTGAGGAAGAGGAACGCTATACGTGGTGGGGTGATAGGTGATGACGAGGAACCCTATCCCTGGTAGGGTCAAAGGTGAGGATGAGGAACCCAATCCTTGTTGGGATGGTGGTTGAGGATGAGGAACCCTATCCCTGGTGGGGTGGTAGGTAGGGATGAAAAACCCTATTCCTGGTGGGGTGTTAGGTGAGGACAAGAGGAACCCTATCCCTGGTGGGGTGGTAGGTGAGAATGAGCAACCCTATCGCTGGTGGGGTGGTAGGTGAGACTGAGTAACCCTATCCCTGAAAGAGTGGTAGGTCAGGATGATGAACCCTATCCCTGTTGGGGTGGTAGGTGAGGATGAGGAACTCTATCCCTGGTGGGGTGGTAGCTGAGGATGGGGAACCCTATACCTGGTGGGGTGGTAGGTGAGGACAAGAGGAACCCTATCCCTGGCCGGGTGGTGGGTGAGGATGAGGAAACCAATCGCTGGTGAGTTGGTAAGTGAGAATGAGGAACCCTATCCCTGGTGGGGTGGTAGGTAAGGACAAGAGGAACCCTATACCTGGTGGGGTGATATGTGAGGATGAGGAACCCTATCCCTGGTGGAGTGGGAGGTGAAGATGGGGAACCGTATTCCTGGTGGGTTGCTAGGTGAGGATGAAGAACCCTATCCCTGGTGGGGTGGTAGGTGAGGACAAGAGGAACCCTATCCCTGGTGGGGTGGTAGGTGAGGATGAGGAACCCTATCCCTGGTGGGGAGGTAGGTGAGGATGAAGAAACCTATCCCTTGTGGGGAGGTAGAAGAGAATGAGGAACCCTATCCCTGGTGGGGTGGTAGGTGATGGTGAGGAACCCTATCCCTGGTGGAGTGGTAGGTGAGGACAAGAGGAACCCTATACATGGTGGGGTGGTCGGTGAGGATGAGGAACCCTATCCCTGGAGGGGAGGAAGGTGAGGATGAAGAACCCTATCCCTGGTGGGATTGTTGGTGAGGACAAGAGTAACCCTATCGCTGGTAGGGTGGTAGGTGAGGACAAGAGGAACCCTATCCCTGGTAGGGTGGTGGGTGAGGATGAGCAAACCTATCGCTGGTGAGGTGGTAAGTGAGAATGAGGAACCCTATCCCTGGTGGGGTGGTATGTAAGGACAAGAGGAACCCTATACCTGGTGGGGTGATATGTGAGGATGAGGAACCCTATCCCTGGTGGAGTGGGAGGTGAAGATGGGGAACCCTATTCCTGGTGGGTTGCTAGGTGAGGATGAAGAACCCTAACCCTGGTGGGGTGGTAGGTGAGGACAAGAGGAACCCTATCCCTGGTGGGGTGGTAGGTGAGGATGAGGAACCCTATCCCTGGTGGGGAGGTAGGTGAGGATGAAGAAACCTATCCCTTGTGGGGAGGTAGAAGAGAATGAGGAACCCTATCCCTGGTGGGGTGGTAGGTGATGGTGAGGAACCCTATCCCTGGTGGAGTGGTAGGTGAGGACAAGAGGAACTCTATACCTGGTGGGGTGGTCGGTGAGGATGAGGAACCCTATCCCTGGTGGGGAGGAAGGTGAGGATGAAGAACCCTATCCCTGGTGGGATTGTTGGTGAGGAGAAGAGTAACCCTATCGCTGGTAGGGTGGTAGGTGAGGACAAGAGGAACCCTATCCCTGGTAGGGTGGTGGGTGAGGATGAGGAAACCTATCCCTGGTGAGGTGGTAAGTGAGGATGAGGAACCCTATCCCTGGTGGGGTGGTAGGTAAGGACAAGAGGAACCCTATACCTGGTGGGGTGATATGTGAGGATGAGGAACCCTATTCCTAGTGGAGTGGGAGGTGAAGATGGGGAACTCTATTCCTGGTGGGTTGCTAGGTGAGGATGAAGAACCCTATCCCTGGTGGGGTGGTAGGTGAGGTGAAGAGGAACCCTATCCCAGGTGGGGTGGTAGGTGATGATGAGGAACCCTATCCCTGGTGGGGAGGTAGGTGAGGATGAAGAAACCTATCCCTTGTGGCGAGGTAGGAGAGAATGAGGAACCCTATCCCTGGTGGGGTGGTAGGTGAGGGTGAGGAACCCTATCCCTGGTGGAGTGGTAGGTGAGGACAAGAGGAACCCTAAACCTGGTGGGGTGGTCGGTGAGGATGAGGAACCCTATCCCTGGTGGGGAGGAAGGTGAGGATGAAGAACCCTATCCCTGGTGGGATTGTTGGTGAGGACAAGAGTAACCCTATCCCTCGTGGGGTGGTATGCGAGGATGAGGAACCCTATCCCTGGTGGGGTGGTAGCTGAGGATAGGGAACCCTATACCTGGTGGGGTGGTAGGTGAGGACAAGAGGAACCCTATCCCTGGTAGGGTGGTGGGTGAGGATGAGGAAACCTATCCCTGGTGGAGTGGTAGGTGAGGATGAGAAACCCTATTCCTTGTGGAGTGGTAAGTGAGGATAAGGAACCCTATCCCTGGTGGGGTGGTAGGTGAGGACAAGAGGAACCCTATACCTGGTGGGGTGATATGTGAGGATGAGGAACCCTATCCCTCGTGGAGTCGTAGGTGAGGATGAGGAACCCTATGCCTGGTAGGGTGATACGTGAGGAAGAGGAACGCTATACGTGGTGGGGTGATAGGTGAGGACGAGGAACCCTATCCCTGGTAGGGTCAAAGGTGAGGATGAGGAACCCAATCCTTGTTGGGATGGTAGTTGAGGATGAGGAACCCTATCCCTGGTGGGGTGGTAGGTGGGGATGAAAAACCCTATTCCTGGTGGGGTGTTAGGTGAGGACAAGAGGAACCCTATCCCTGGTGGGGTGGTAGTTGAGAATGAGCAACCCTATCGCTGGTGGGGTGGTAGGTGAGACTGAGTAACCCTATCCCTGAAAGAGTGGTAGGTCAGGATGATGAACCCTATCCCTGTTGGGGTGGTAGGTGAGGATGAGGAACTCTATCCCTGGTGGGGTGGTAGCTGAGGATGGGGAACCCTATACCTGGTGGGGTGGTAGGTGAGGACAAGAGGAACCCTATCCCTGGCCGGGTGGTGGGTGAGGATGAGGAAACCTATCGCTGGTGTGTTGGTAAGTGAGAATGAGGAACCCTATCCCTGGTGGGGTGGTAGGTAAGGACAAGAGGAACCCTATACCTGGTGGGGTGATATGTGAGGATGAGGAACCCTATCCCTGGTGGAGTGGGAGGTGAAGATGGGGAACCCTATTCCTGGTGGGTTGCTAGGTGAGGATGAAGAACCCTATCCCTGGTGGGGTGGTAGGTGAGGACAAGAGGAACCCTATCCCTGGTGGGGTGGTAGGTGAGGATGAGGAACCCTATCCCTGGTGGGGAGGTAGGTGAGGATGAAGAAACCTATCCCTTGTGGGGAGGTAGAAGAGAATGAGGAACCCTATCCCTGGTGGGGTGGTAGGTGAGGGTGAGGAACCCTATCCCTGGTGGAGTGGTAGGTGAGGACAAGAGGAACCCTATACCTGGTGGGGTGGTCGGTGAGGATGAGGAACCCTATCCCTGGTGGGGAGGAAGGTGAGGATGAAGAACCCTATCCCTGGTGGGATTGTTGGTGAGGACAAGAGTAACCCTATCGCTGGTGGGGTGGTAGGTGAGGACAAGAGGAACCCTATCCCTGGTAGGGTGGTGGGTGAGGATGAGGAAACCTATCGCTGGTGAGGTGGTAAGTGAGAATGAGGAACCCTATCCCTGGTGGGGTGGTAGGTAAGGACAAGAGGAACCCTATACCTGGTGGGGTGATATGTGAGGATGAGGAACCCTATCCCTGGTGGAGTGGGAGGTGAAGATGGGGAACCCTATTCCTGGTGGGTTGCTAGGTGAGGATGAAGAACCCTATCCCTGGTGGGGTGGTAGGTGAGGACAAGAGGAACCCTATCCCTGGTGGGGTGGTAGGTGAGGATGAGGAACCCTATCCCTGGTGGGGAGGTAGGTGAGGATGAAGAAACCTATCCCTTGTGGGGAGGTAGAAGAGAATGAGGAACCCTATCCCTGGTGGGGTGGTAGGTGAGGGTGAGGAACCCTATCCCTGGTGGAGTGGTAGGTGAGGACAAGAGGAACCCTATACCTGGTGGGGTGGTCGGTGAGGATGAGGAACCCTATCCCTGGTGGGGAGGAAGGTGAGGATGAAGAACCCTATCCCTGGTGGGATTGTTGGTGAGGACAAGAGTAACCCTATCGCTGGTGGGGTGGTAGGTGAGGACAAGAGGAACCCTATCCCTGGTAGGGTGGTGGGTGAGGATGAGGAAACCTATCCCTGGTGAGGTGGTAAGTGAGGATGAGGAACCCTATCCCTGGTGGGGTGGTAGGTAAGGACAAGAGGAACCCTATACCTGGTGGGGTGATATGTGAGGATGAGGAACCCTATCCCTGGTGGAGTGGGAGGTGAAGATGGGGAACCCTATTCCTGGTGGGTTGCTAGGTGAGGATGAAGAACCCTATCCCTGGTGGGGTGGTAGGTGAGGTGAAGAGGAACCCTATCCCTGGTGGGGTGGTAGGTGATGATGAGGAACCCTATCCCTGGTGGGGAGGTAGGTGAGGATGAAGAAACCTATCCCTTGTGGGGAGGTAGGAGAGAATGAGGAACCCTATCCCTGGTGGGGTGGTAGGTGAGGGTGAGGAACCCTATCCCTGGTGGAGTGGTAGGTGAGGACAAGAGGAACCCTAAACGTGGTGGGGTGGTCGGTGTGGATGAGGAACCCTATCCCTGGTGGGGAGGAAGGTGAGGATGAAGAACCCTATCCCTGGTGGGATTGTTGGTGAGGACAAGAGTAACCCTATCCCTCGTGGGGTGGTATGCGAGGATGAGGAACCCTATCCCTGGTGGGGTGGTAGCTGAGGATAGGGAACCCTATACCTGGTGGGGTGGTAGGTGAGGACAAGAGGAACCCTATCCCTGGTAGGGTGGTGGGTGAGGATGAGGAAACCTATCCCTGGTGGAGTGGTAGGTGAGGATGAGGAACCCTATTCCTTGTGGGGTGGTAAGTGAGGATGAGGAACCCTATCCCTGGTGGGGTGGTAGGTGAGGACAAGAGGAACCCTATACCTGGTGGGGTGATATGTGAGGATGAGGAACCCTATCCCTCGTAGGGTGGTAGGTGAGGATGAGGAACCCTATCCCTGGTAGGGTCATAGGTGAGTATGAGGAACGCTATACCTGGTGGGGTGATAGGTGAGGATGAGGACCTCTATCCCTGGTAGGGTGATAGGTGAGGATGAGGAACCCTATCCTTGGTGGGATGGTGGTTGAGGATGAGGAACCCTACCCCTGGTGGGGTGGTAGGTGAGAATGAGGAACCCTATCCCTGAAAGAGTGGTAGGTGAGGATGATGAACCCTATCCCTGTTGGGGTGGTAGGTGAGGATGAGGAACTCTATCCCTGGTGGGGTGGTAGGTAAGGACAAGAGGAACCCTATACCTGGTGGGGTGATATGTGAGGATGAGGAACCCTATCCCTGGTGGAGTGGTAGGTGAGGATGAAGAACCCTATCCCTGGTGGGGTGGTAGGTGAGGACAAGAGGAACCCTATCCCTTGTGGGGTGGTAGGTGAGGATGAGGAACCCTATCCCTAGTGGGTAGGTAGGTGAGAATGAAGAACCCTATCCCTTGTGGCGAGGTAGGAGAGAATGAGGAACCCTATCCCTGGTAGGGTGGTAGGTGAGGGTGAGGAACCCTATCCCTGGTGGAGTGGTAGGTGAGGACAAGAGGAACCCTATCCCTGGTGGGGTGGTCGGTGACGATGAGGAACCCAACCCTGGCGGGGTGGTAGGTGAGGACAAGAGGAACACTATCCCTGGTGGGGTGGTATGCGAGGATGAGGAACCCTATCCCTGGTGGGGTGGTAGCTGAGGATAGGGAACCCTATACCTGGTGGGGTGGTAGGTGAGGACAAGAGGAACCCTATCCCTGGTAGGGTGGTGGGTGAGGATGAGGAAACCTATCCCTGGTGGAGTGGTAGGTGAGGATGAGGAACCCTATTCCTTGTGGGGTGGTAAGTGAGGATGAGGAACCCTATCCCTGGTGGGGTGGTAATTGAGGACTTGAGGAACCCTATACCTGGTGGGGTGATATGTGAGGATGAGGAACATATCCCTCGTGGGGTGGTAGGTGAGGATGAGGAACCCTATGCCTGGCAGGGTGAGAGGTGAGGATGAGGAACCCTACCCCTGGTAGGGTGGTAGGTGAGGATGAGGAACCCTATCCCTGGTGGGGTGGTAAGTGAGGATGAGGAACCCTATCCCTGGTGGGGTGGTAGGGGGGGATGAAAAACCCTATCCCTGGTGGGGTGGTAGGTGAGGACAAGAGGAACCCTATCCCTGGTGGGATGGTAGGTCAGAATGTGCAAACCTATCCCTGGTGGGGTGGTAGGTGTGGATGAGGAACCCTATCATCTCTGGTGGGTGGTAGGTGAGAATGAGGAACCCTGTCCCTGGTGGGGTGGTAGGTGAGGATGAGGAACCCTATCCCTGGTGGGGTGGCAGGTGAGGATGAGGAACCCTATCCTTGGTGGGGTGGTAGGTCAGGATGAGGAACCCTGTCCCTGGTAGGGTGAGAGGTGAGGATGAGGAACCCTACCCCTGGTAGGGTGGTAGGTGAGGATGAGGAACCCTATCCCTGGTGGGATGGTAAGTGAGGATGAGGAACCCTATCCCTGGTGGGGTGGTAGGGGGGGATGAAAAACCCTATCCCTGGTGGGGTGGTAGGTGAGGACAAGAGGAACCCTATCCCTGGTGGGATGGTAGGTCAGAATGAGCAAACCTATCCCTGGTGGGGTGGTAGGTGAGGATGAGGAACCCTATCATCTCTGCTGGGTGGTAGGTGAGAATGAGGAACCCTGTCCCTGGTGGGGTGGTAGGTGAGGATGAGGAACCCTATCCCTGGTGGGGTGGTAGGTAAGGATAAGAGGAACCCTATACCTGGTGGGGTGATATGTGAGGATGAGGAACCCTATCCCCGGTGGAGTGGTAGGTGAAGATGGGGAACCCTATTCCTGGTAGGTTGCTAGGTGAGGATGAAGAACCCTATCCCTGGTGGGGTGGTAGGTGAGGACAAGAGGAACCCTATCCCTGGTGGGGTGGTAGGTGAGGATGAGGAACCCTATCCCTGGTGGGGTGGTAGCTGAGGATGGGGAACCCTATCCCTGGCAGAGTGGTAGGTGAGGACAAGAGGAACCCTATGCCTGGTAGGGTGGTGGGTGAGGATGAGGAAACCTCTCCCTGGTGGGGTGGTAGGTGAGGACAAGAGGAACCCTATACCTGTTGGGGTGATATGTGAGGATGAGGAACCCTATCCCTCGTGGGGTGGTAGGTGAGGAAGAGGAATGCTATACGTGGTGGGGTGATAGGTGAGGATGAGGAACCCTATCCCTCGTAGGGTCATAGGTGAGGATGAGGAACGCTATACCTGGTGGTGTGATAGGTGAAGATGAGGAACCCTATCCTTGGTGGGATGCTGGTTGAGGATGAGGAACCCTACCCCTGTTGGGGTGGTAGGTGAGGATGAGGAACCCTATCCCTGGTGGGGTTGTAAGTGAGGATGAGGAATCCGATCCCTGGTGGGGTGGTAGGTAAGGACAAGAGGAACCCTATGCCTGGTGGGGTGGTATGTGAGGATGAGGAACGCTATCCCTGGTGGGGTGGTAGGTGAGGATAAGAGGAACCCTATCCCTGGTGGGGTGGTAGCTGAGAATGAGGAACCCTATCCCTGGTGGGGTGGTAGGTGATGATGGAGAACCCTATCTCTGGTGGGGAGGTAGGAGAGGATGAGGAACCCCATCCCTGGTGGGGTGGTAGGTGAGGGTGAGGAACCCTATCACTCGTGGAGTGGTAGGTGAGGACAAGAGGTACCCTATCCCTGGTGGGGTGATATGTGAGGATGAGGAACCCTAACCCTCGTGGGGTGGTAGGTGAGGATGAAGAACCCTATGCCTGGTAGGGTGATAGGTGAGGAAGAGGACCGCGAGACGTGGTGGGGTGATAGGTGAGGATGAGGAACCCTATCCTTGGTGGGATGTTGATTGAGGATGAGGAACCCTACCCCTGGTGGTGTGGTAGGTGAGGATGAGGAAACCTGTACCTGGTGGGGTGGTAAGTGAGGATGAGGAACCCTATCCCTGGTGGGGTGGTAGGTGAGGACAAGTGGAACCCCATCCCTGGTGGGGTGATAGGTGAGGGTGAGGAACCCTATCACTCGTGGAGTGGTAGGTGAGGACAAGAGGTACCCTATCCCTGGTGTGGTGGTAGGTGTGGATGAGGAAACCGATCCCAGGTAGGATGGTAGGTGTGGATGAGGAACTATATCCCTGGTGGGGTGGTAGGTGAGGATGAGGAAACCTATCGCTGGTAGGGTGGTAGGTGAGGACAAGAGGAACCCTATCCCTGGTGGGGTGGTAGGTGAGGATGAGGAACGCTATCCCTGGTGAGGTGGTAGGTGAGGATGAGGAACGCCATATGTGGAGGGTTGGTAGGTGAGGATGAGGAACCCAATCCCTGGTCGAGTGGTCGGTGTTGATGAGGAACCCTATCCCTGGTGAGGAGGTAGGTGAGAATGAGGAACCCTATCCCTGGTGGGGTGGCAGGTGAGGATGAGGAACCCTATCCTTGGTGGGGTGGTAGGTCAGGATGAGGAACCCTGTCCCTGGTAGGGTGAGAGGTGAGGATGAGGAACCCTACCCCTGGTAGGGTGGTAGGTGAGGATGAGGAACCCTATCCCTGGTGGGGTGGTAGGTGAGCAGAAGAGGAACCCTATCCCTGGTAGGGTGGTAGGTGAGGATGAGGAACCCTACCCCTCGTGGGGTGGTAGGTGAGGACAAGAGGAATCCTATACCTGGCGGGGTGATATGTGAGGATGAGGAACCCTATCCCTGGTGGGGTGGTAGGTGAGGATGAGTGAACCCTATCCCTGGTGGGGTGGTAGGTGAGGACAAGAGGAACCCTATCCCTGGTGGGGTGGTAGGTGAGGATGAGGAACCCTATCCCCCTGTGGGTAGGTAGGTGAGAATGAAGAACCCTATCCCTTGTGGCGAGGTAGGAGACAATGAGGAACCCTATCCCTGGTAGGGTGGTAGGTGAGGGTGAGGAACCCTATCCCTGGTGGACAGGTAGGTGAGGACAAGAGGAACCCTATCCCTGGTGGGGTGGTCGGTGACGATGAGGAACCCAACCCTGGCGGGGTGGTAGGTGAGGACAAGAGGAACACTATCCCTGGTGGGGTGGTATGTGAGGATGAGGAACCCTATCCCTGGTGGGGTGGTAGCTGAGGATAGGGAACCCTATACCTGGTGGGGTGGTAGGTGAGGACAAGAGGAACCCTATCCCTGGTAGGGTGGTGGGTGAGGATGAGGAAACCTATCCCTGGTGGAGTGGTAGGTGAGGATGAGGAACCCTATCCCTGGTGGGGTGGTAGCTGAGGATGGGGAACCCTATCCCTGGTAGAGTGGTAGGTGAGGACAAGAGGAACCCTATGCCTGGTAGGGTGGTGGGTGAGGATGAGGAAACCTCTCCCTGGTGGGGTGGTAGGTGAGGACAAGAGGAACCCTATACCTGGTGGGGTGATATGTGAGGATGAGGAACCCTATCCCTCGTGGAGTGGTAGGTAAAGATGGGGAACCCTATTCCTGGTGGGTTGCTAGGTGAGGATGAAGAACCCTATACCTGGTGGGGTGGTAGGTGAGGACAAGAGGTACCCTATCCCTGGTGTGGTCGTAGGTGTGGATGAGGAAACCGATCCCAGGTAGGATGGTAGGTGTGGATGAGGAACTATATCCCTGGTGGGGTGGTAGGTGAGGATGAGGAAACCTATCGCTGGTAGGGTGGAAGGTGAGGACAAGAGGAACCCTATCCCTGGTGGGGTGGTAGGTGAGGATGAGGAACCCTATCCCTGGTGAGGTGGTAGGTGAGGATGAGGAACCCTATACGTGGAGGGGTGGTAGGTGAGGATGAGGAACCCAATCCCTGGTAGAGTGGTAGGTGTTGATGAGGAACCCTATCCCTGGTGGGGAGGTAGGTGAGAATGAGGAACCCTATCCCTGGTGGGGTGGCAGGTGAGGATGAGGAACCCTATCCCTGGTGGGGTGGTAGGTCAGGATGAGGAACCCTGTCCCTGGTAGGGTGAGAGGTGAGGATGAGGAACCCTACCCCTGGTAGGGTGGTAGGTGAGGATGAGGAACCCTATCCCTGGTGGGGTGGTAGGTGAGCAGAAGAGGAACCCTATCCTTGGTAGGGTGGTAGGTGAGGATGAGGAACCCTACCCCTCGTGGGGTGGTAGGTGAGGACAAGAGGAATCCTATACCTGGCGGGGTGATATGTGAGGATGAGGAACCCTATCCCTCGTGGGGTGGTAGGTGATGACAAGAGGAACCCTATACCAGGTGGGGTGATATGTGAGGATGAGGAACCCTATCCCTCGTGGAGTCGTAGGTGAGGATGAGGAACGCTATGCCTGGTAGGGTGATACGTGAGGAAGAGGAACGCTATACGTGGTGGGGTGATAAGTGATGACGAGGAACCCTATCCCTGGTAGGGTCAAAGGTGAGGATGAGGAACCCAATCCTTGTTGGGATGGTGGTTGAGGATGAGGAACCCTATCCCTGGTGGGGTGGTAGGTGGGGATGAAAAACCCTATTCCTGGTGGGGTGTTAGGTGAGGACAAGAGGAACCCTATCCCTGGTGGGGTGGTAGGTGAGAATGAGCAACCCTATCGCTGGTGGGGTGGTAGGTGAGACTGAGTAACCCTATCCCTGAAAGAGTGGTAGGTCAGGATGATGAACCCTATCCCTGTTGGGGTGGTAGGTGAGGATGAGGAACTCTATCCCTGGTGGGGTGGTAGGTAAGGACAAGAGGAACCCTATACCTGGTGGGGTGATATGTGAGGATGAGGAACCCTATCCCTGGTGGAGTGGTAGGTGAGGATGAAGAACCCTATCCCTGGTGGGGTGGTAGGTGAGGACAAGAGGAACCCTATCCCTTGTGGGGTGGTAGGTGAGGATGAGGAACCCTATCCCTAGTGGGTAGGTAGGTGAGAATGAAGAACCCTATCCGTTGTGGCGAGGTCGGAGACAATGAGGAACCCTATCCCTGGTAGGGTGGTAGGTGAGGGTGAGGAACCCTATCCCTGGTGGAGAGGTAGGTGAGGACAAGAGGAACCCTATCCCTGGTGGGGTGGTCGGTGACGATGAGGAACCCAACCCTGGCGGGGTGGTAGGTGAGGACAAGAGGAACACTATCCCTGGTGGGGTGGTATGCGAGGATGAGGAACCCTATCCCTGGTGGGGTGGTAGCTGAGGATAGGGAACCCTATACCTGGTGGGGTGGTAGGTGAGGACAAGAGGAACCCTATCCCTGGTAGGGTGGTGGGTGAGGATGAGGAAACCTATCCCTGGTGGAGTGGTAGGTGAGGATGAGGAACCCTATCCCTGGTGGGGTGGTAGCTGAGGATGGGGAACCCTATCCCTGGTAGAGTGGTAGGTGAGGACAAGAGGAACCCTATGCCTGGTCGGGTGGTGGGTGAGGATGAGGAAACCTCTCCCTGGTGGGGTGGTAGGTGAGGACAAGAGGAACCCTATACCTGGTGGGGTGATATGTGAGGATGAGGAACCCTATCCCTCGTGGGGTGGTAGGTGAGGATGAGGAACCCAATGCCTGGTAGGGTGATAGGTGAGGAAGAGGAATGCTATACGTGGTGGGGTGATAGGTGAGGATGAGGAACCCTATCCCTCGTAGGGTCATAGGTGAGGATGAGGAACGCTATACCTGGTGGTGTGATAGGTGAGGATGAGGAACCCTATCCTTGGTGGGATGGTGGTTGAGGATGAGGAACCCTACCCCTGGTGGGGTGGTAGGTGAGGATGAGGAATTCGATCCCTGGTGGGGTGGTAGGTGAGGACAAGAGGAACCCTATGCCTGGTGGGGTGGTATGTGAGGATGAGGAACGCTATCCCTGGTGGGATGGTAGGTGAGGATAAGAGGAACCCTATTCCTGGTGGGGTGGTAGGTGAGAATGAGGAACCCTATCCCTGGTGGGGTGGTAGGTGATGATGGAGAACCCTATCTCTGGTGGGGAGGTAGGAGAGGATGAGGAACCCCATCCGTGGTGAGGTGGTAGGTGAGGGTGAGGAACCCTATCACTCGTGGAGTGGTAGGTGAGGACAAGAGGAACCCTATCCCTTGTGGGGTGGTAGGTGAGGATGAGGAACCCTATCCCTAGTGGGTAGGTAGGTGAGAATGAAGAACCCTATCCGTTGTGGCGAGGTCGGAGACAATGAGGAACCCTATCCCTGGTAGGGTGGTAGGTGAGGGTGAGGAACCCTATCCCTGGTGGAGTGGTAGGTGAGGACAAGAGGAACCCTATCCCTGGTGGGGTGGTCGGTGACGATGAGGAACCCTATCCCTGGTGGGGTGGTAGGTGAGGACAAGAGGAACACTATCCCTGGTGGGGTGGTATGCGAGGATGAGGAACCCTATCCCTGGTGGGGTGGTAGCTGAGGATAGGGAACCCTATACCTGGTGGGGTGGTAGGTGAGGACAAGAGGAACCCTATCCCTGGTAGGGTGGTGGGTGAGGATGAGGAAACCTATCCCTGGTGGAGTGGTAGGTGAGGATGAGCAACCCTATCCCTGGTGAGGTGGTAGGTGAGGATGAGGAACCCTATCCCTGGTAGAGTGGTAGGTGAGGACAAGAGGAACCCTATGCCTGGTCGGGTGGTGGGTGAGGATGAGGAAACCTCTCCCTGGTGGGGTGGTAGGTGAGGACAAGAGGAACCCTATACCTGGTGGGGTGATATGTGAGGATGAGGAACCCTATCCCTCGTGGGGTGGTAGGTGAGGATGAGGAACCCAATGCCTGGTAGGGTGATAGGTGAGGAAGAGGAATGCTATACGTGGTGGGGTGATAGGTGAGGATGAGGAACCCTATCCTTGGTGGGATGGTGGTTGAGGATGAGGAACCCTATCCCTGGTGGGGTGGTAGGTGAGGATGAGGAATTCGATCCCTGGTGGGGTGGTAGGTGAGGACAAGAGGAACCCTATGCCTGGTGGGGTGGTATGTGAGGATGAGGAACGCTATCCCTGGTGGGATGGTAGGTGAGGATAAGAGGAACCCTATTCCTGGTGGGGTGGTAGGTGAGAATGAGGAACCCTATCCCTGGTGGGGTGGTAGGTGATGATGGAGAACCCTATCTCTGGTGGGGAGGTAGGAGAGGATGAGGAACCCCATCCGTGGTGAGGTGGTAGGTGAGGGTGAGGAACCCTATCACTCGTGGAGTGGTAGGTGAGGACAAGAGGTACCCTATCCCTGGTGTGGTGGTAGGTGTGGATGAGGAAACCGAGCCCAGGGCGGATGGTAGGTGTGGATGAGGAACTATATCCCTGGTGGGGTGGTAGGTGAGGATGAGGAAACCTATCGCTGGTAGGGTGGTAGGTGAGGACAAGAGGAACCCTATCCCTGGTGGGGTGGTAGGTGAGGATGAGGAACGCTATCCCTGGTGAGGTGGTAGGTGAGGATGAGGAACGCCATACGTGGAGGGTTGGTAGGTGAGGATGAGGAACCCAATCCCTGGTCGAGTGGTCGGTGTTGATGAGGAACCCTATCCCTGGTGAGGAGGTAGGTGAGAATGAGGAACCCTATCCCTGGTGGGGTGGCAGGTGAGGATGAGGAACCCTATCCTTCGTGGGGTGGTAGGTCAGGATGAGGAACCCTGTCCCTGGTAGGGTGAGAGGTGAGGATGAGGACCGCCAGATGTGGTGGGGTGAGAGGTGAGGATGAGGAACCCTATCCTTGGTGGGATGTTGATTGAGGATGAGGAACCCTACCCCTGGTGGGGTGGCAGGTGAGGATGAGGAACCCTATCCTTGGTGGGGTGGTAGGTCAGGATGAGGAACCCTGTCCCTGGTAGGGTGAGAGGTGAGGATGAGGAACCCGACCCCTGGTAGGGTGGTAGGTGAGGATGAGGAACCCTATCCCTGGTGGGGTGGTAGGTGAGGAGAAGAGGAAGCCTATCCCTGGTAGGGTGGTGGGTGAGGATGAGGAACCCTATCCCTGGTGGAGTGGTAGGTGAGGATGAGGAACCTTACCCCTCGTGGGGTGGTGGGTGAGGACAAGAGGAACCCTATACCTGGTGGGGTGATATGTGAGGATGAGGAACCCTAACCCTCGTGGGGTGGTAGGTGAGGATGAAGAACCCTATGCCTGGTCGGGTGATAGGTGAGGAAGAGGACCGCCAGATGTGGTGGGGTGTTAGGTGAGGATGAGGAACCCTATCCTTGGTGGGATGTTGATTGAGGATGAGGAACCCTACCCCTGGTGGGGTGGCAGGTGAGGATGAGGAACCCTATCCTTGGTGGGGTGGTAGGTCAGGATGAGGAACCCTGTCCCTGGTAGGGTGAGAGGTGAGGATGAGGAACCCGACCCCTGGTAGGGTGGTAGGTGAGGATGAGGAACCCTATCCCTGGTGGGGTGGTAGGTGAGGAGAAGAGGAAGCCTATCCCTGGTAGGGTGGTGGGTGAGGATGAGGAACCCTATCCCTGGTGGAGTGGTAGGTGAGGATGAGGAACCCTACCCCTCGTGGGGTGGTGGGTGAGGACAAGAGGAACCCTATACCTGGTGGGGTGATATGTGAGGATGAGGAACCCTATGCCTGGTAGGGTGATAGGTGAGGAAGAGGACCGCCAGATGTGGTGGGGTGAGAGGTGAGGATGAGGAACCCTATCCTTGGTGGGATGTTGATTGAGGATGAGGAACCCTACCCCTGGTGGGGTGGTAGGTGAGGATGAGGAAACCTGTACCTGGTGGGGTGGTAAGTGAGGATGAGGAACCCTATCCCTGGTGGGGTGGTAGGTGAGGACAAATGGAACCCCATCCCTGGTGGGGTGGTAGGTGAGGGTGAGGAACCCTATCACTCGTGGAGTGGTAGGTGAGGACAAGAGGTACCCTATCCCTGGTGTGGTGGTAGGTGTGGATGAGGAAACCGATCCCAGGTAGGATGGTAGGTGTGGATGAGGAACTATATCCCTGGTGGGGTGGTAGGTGAGGATGAGGAAACCTATCGCTGGTAGGGTGGTAGGTGAGGACAAGAGGAACCCTATCCCTGGTGGGGTGGTAGGTGAGGATGAGGAACCCTATCCCTGGTGAGGTGGTAGGTGAGGATGAGGAACGCCATACGTGGAGGGTTGGTAGGTGAGGATGAGGAACCCAATCCCTGGTCGAGTGGTCGGTGTTGATGAGGAACCCTATACCTGGTGAGGAGGTAGGTGAGAATGAGGACCCCTATCCCTAGTGGGGTGGCAGGTGAGGATGAGGAACCCTATCCTTGGTGGGGTTGTAGGTCAGGATGAGGAACCCTGTCCCTGGTAGGGTGAGAGGTGAGGATGAGGAACTCTACCCCTGGTAGGGTGGAAGGTGAGGATGAGGAACCCTATCCCTGGTGGGGTGGTAGGGGAGCAGAAGAGGAACCCTATCCCTGGTAGGGTGGTAGGTGAGGATGAGGAACCCTACCCCTCGTGGGGTGGTAGGTGAGGACAAGAGGAACCCTATACCTGGCGGGGTGATATGTGAGGATGAGGAACCCTATCCCTCGTGGGGTGGTAGGTGATGACAAGAGGAACCCTATACCAGGTGGGGTGATATGTGAGGATGAGGAACGCTATCCCTCGTGGAGTGGTAGGTGAGGATGAGGAACCCTATGCCTGGTAGGGTGATACGTGAGGAAGAGGAACGCTATACGTGGTGGGGTGATAGGTGATGACGAGGAACCCTATCCCTGGTAGGGTCATAGGTGAGGATGAGGAACCCAATCCTTGTTGGGATGGTGGTTGAGGATGAGGAACCCTATCCCTGGTGGGGTGGTAGGTGGGGATGAAAAACCCTATTCCTGGTGGGGTGGTAGGTGAGGACAAGAGGAACCCTATCCCTGGTGGGGTGGTAGGTGAGAATGAGCAACCCTATCGCTGGTGGGGTGGTAGGTGAGACTGAGTAACCCTATCCCTGAAAGAGTGGTAGGTGAGGATGATGAACCCTATCCCTGTTGGGGTGGTAGGTGAGGATGAGGAACTCTATCCCTGGTGGGGTGGTAGGTAAGGACAAGAGGAACCCTATACCTGGTGGGGTGATATGTGAGGATGAGGAACCCTATCCCTGGTGGGGTGGTAGGTGAGGATGAAGAACCCTATCCCTGGTGGGGTGGTAGGTGAGGACAAGAGGAACCCTATCCCTTGTGGGGTGGTAGGTGAGGATGAGGAACCCTATCCCTAGTGGGTAGGTAGGTGAGAATGAAGAACCCTATCCCTTGTGGCGAGGTAGGAGACAATGAGGAACCCTATCCCTGGTAGGGTGGTAGGTGAGGGTGAGGAACCCTATCCCTGGTGGACAGGTAGGTGAGGACAAGAGGAACCCTATCCCTGGTGGGGTGGTCGGTGACGATGAGGAACCCAACCCTGGCGGGGTGGTAGGTGAGGACAAGAGGAACACTATCCCTGGTGGGGTGGTATGTGAGGATGAGGAACCCTATCCCTGGTGGGGTGGTAGCTGAGGATAGGGAACCCTATACCTGGTGGGGTGGTAGGTGAGGACAAGAGGAACCCTATCCCTGGTAGGGTGGTGGGTGAGGATGAGGAAACCTATCCCTGGTGGAGTGGTAGGTGAGGATGAGGAACCCTATCACTGGTGGGGTGGTAGCTGAGGATGGGGAACCCTATCCCTGGTAGAGTGGTAGGTGAGGACAAGAGGAACCCTATGCCTGGTAGGGTGGTGGGTGAGGATGAGGAAACCTCTCCCTGGTGGGGTGGTAGGTGAGGACAAGAGGAACCCTATACCTGGTGGGGTGATATGTGAGGATGAGGAACCCTATCCCTCGTGGAGTGGTAGGTAAAGATGGGGAACCCTATTCCTGGTGGGTTGCTAGGTGAGGATGAAGAACCCTATACCTGGTGGGGTGGTAGGTGAGGACAAGAGGTACCCTATCCCTGGTGTGGTCGTAGGTGTGGATGAGGAAACCGATCCCAGGTAGGATGGTAGGTGTGGATGAGGAACTATATCCCTGGTGGGGTGGTAGGTGAGGATGAGGAAACCTATCGCTGGTAGGGTGGTAGGTGAGGACAAGAGGAACCCTATCCCTGGTGGGGTGGTAGGTGAGGATGAGATACCCTATCCCTGGTGAGGTGGTAGGTGAGGATGAGGAACGCCATGTGTGGAGGGTTGGTAGGTGAGGATGAGGAACCCAATCCCTGGTCGAGTGGTCGGTGTTGATGAGGAACCCTATCCCTGGTGAGGAGGTAGGTGAGAATGAGGAACCCTATCCCTGGAAGGGTGGCAGGTGAGGATGAGGAACCCTATCCTTGGTGGGGTGGTAGGTCTGGATGAGGAACCCTGTCCCTGGTAGGGTGAGAGGTGAGGATGAGGAACCCTACCCCTGGTAGGGTGGTAGGTGAGGATGAGGAACCCTATCCCTGGTGGGGTGGTAGGTGAGCAGAAGAGGAACCCTATCCTTGGTAGGGTGGTAGGTGAGGATGAGGAACCCTACCCCTCGTGGGGTGGTAGGTGAGGACAAGAGGAATCCTATACCTGGCGGGGTGATATGTGAGGATGAGGAACCCTATCCCTCGTGGGGTGGTAGGTGATGACAAGAGGAACCCTATACCAGGTGGGGTGATATGTGAGGATGAGGAACCCTATCCCTCGTGGAGTCGTAGGTGAGGATGAGGAACGCTATGCCTGGTAGGGTGATACGTGAGGAAGAGGAACGCTATACGTGGTGGGGTGATAAGTGATGACGAGGAACCCTATCCCTGGTAGGGTCAAAGGTGAGGATGAGGAACCCAATCCTTGTTGGGATGGTGGTTGAGGATGAGGAACCCTATCCCTGGTGGGGTGGTAGGTGGGGATGAAAAACCCTATTCCTGGTGGGGTGTTAGGTGAGGACAAGAGGAACCCTATCCCTGGTGGGGTGGTAGGTGAGAATGAGCAACCCTATCGCTGGTGGGGTGGTAGGTGAGACTGAGTAACCCTATCCCTGAAAGAGTGGTAGGTCAGGATGATGAACCCTATCCCTGTTGGGGTGGTAGGTGAGGATGAGGAACTCTATCCCTGGTGGGGTGGTAGGTAAGGACAAGAGGAACCCTATACCTGGTGGGGTGATATGTGAGGATGAGGAACCCTATCCCTGGTGGAGTGGTAGGTGAGGATGAAGAACCCTATCCCTGGTGGGGTGGTAGGTGAGGACAAGAGGAACCCTATCCCTTGTGGGGTGGTAGGTGAGGATGAGGAACCCTATCCCTAGTGGGTAGGTAGGTGAGAATGAAGAACCCTATCCGTTGTGGCGAGGTCGGAGACAATGAGGAACCCTATCCCTGGTAGGGTGGTAGGTGAGGGTGAGGAACCCTATCCCTGGTGGAGAGGTAGGTGAGGACAAGAGGAACCCTATCCCTGGTGGGGTGGTCGGTGACGATGAGGAACCCAACCCTGGCGGGGTGGTAGGTGAGGACAAGAGGAACACTATCCCTGGTGGGGTGGTATGCGAGGATGAGGAACCCTATCCCTGGTGGGGTGGTAGCTGAGGATAGGGAACCCTATACCTGGTGGGGTGGTAGGTGAGGACAAGAGGAACCCTATCCCTGGTAGGGTGGTGGGTGAGGATGAGGAAACCTATCCCTGGTGGAGTGGTAGGTGAGGATGAGGAACCCTATCCCTGGTGGGGTGGTAGCTGAGGATGGGGAACCCTATCCCTGGTAGAGTGGTAGGTGAGGACAAGAGGAACCCTATGCCTGGTCGGGTGGTGGGTGAGGATGAGGAAACCTCTCCCTGGTGGGGTGGTAGGTGAGGACAAGAGGAACCCTATACCTGGTGGGGTGATATGTGAGGATGAGGAACCCTATCCCTCGTGGGGTGGTAGGTGAGGATGAGGAACCCAATGCCTGGTAGGGTGATAGGTGAGGAAGAGGAATGCTATACGTGGTGGGGTGATAGGTGAGGATGAGGAACCCTATCCCTCGTAGGGTCATAGGTGAGGATGAGGAACGCTATACCTGGTGGTGTGATAGGTGAGGATGAGGAACCCTATCCTTGGTGGGATGGTGGTTGAGGATGAGGAACCCTACCCCTGGTGGGGTGGTAGGTGAGGATGAGGAATTCGATCCCTGGTGGGGTGGTAGGTGAGGACAAGAGGAACCCTATGCCTGGTGGGGTGGTATGTGAGGATGAGGAACGCTATCCCTGGTGGGATGGTAGGTGAGGATAAGAGGAACCCTATTCCTGGTGGGGTGGTAGGTGAGAATGAGGAACCCTATCCCTGGTGGGGTGGTAGGTGATGATGGAGAACCCTATCTCTGGTGGGGAGGTAGGAGAGGATGAGGAACCCCATCCGTGGTGAGGTGGTAGGTGAGGGTGAGGAACCCTATCACTCGTGGAGTGGTAGGTGAGGACAAGAGGTACCCTATCCCTGGTGTGGTGGTAGGTGTGGATGAGGAAACCGAGCCCAGGGCGGATGGTAGGTGTGGATGAGGAACAATATCCCTGGTGGGGTGGTAGGTGAGGATGAGGAAACCTATCGCTGGTAGGGTGGTAGGTGAGGACAAGAGGAACCCTATCCCTGGTGGGGTGATAGGTGAGGATGAGGAACGCTATCCCTGGTGAGGTGGTAGGTGAGGATGAGGAACGCCATACGTGGAGGGTTGGTAGGTGAGGATGAGGAACCCAATCCCTGGTCGAGTGGTCGGTGTTGATGAGGAACCCTATCCCTGGTGAGGAGGTAGGTGAGAATGAGGAACCCTATCCCTGGTGGGGTGGCAGGTGAGGATGAGGAACCCTATCCTTCGTGGGGTGGTAGGTCAGGATGAGGAACCCTGTCCCTGGTAGGGTGAGAGGTGAGGATGAGGACCGCCAGATGTGGTGGGGTGAGAGGTGAGGATGAGGAACCCTATCCTTGGTGGGATGTTGATTGAGGATGAGGAACCCTACCCCTGGTGGGGTGGCAGGTGAGGATGAGGAACCCTATCCTTGGTGGGGTGGTAGGTCAGGATGAGGAACCCTGTCCCTGGTAGGGTGAGAGGTGAGGATGAGGAACCCGACCCCTGGTAGGGTGGTAGGTGAGGATGAGGAACCCTATCCCTGGTGGGGTGGTAGGTGAGGAGAAGAGGAAGCCTATCCCTGGTAGGGTGGTGGGTGAGGATGAGGAACCCTATCCCTGGTGGAGTGGTAGGTGAGGATGAGGAACCTTACCCCTCGTGGGGTGGTGGGTGAGGACAAGAGGAACCCTATACCTGGTGGGGTGATATGTGAGGATGAGGAACCCTAACCCTCGTGGGGTGGTAGGTGAGGATGAAGAACCCTATGCCTGGTCGGGTGATAGGTGAGGAAGAGGACCGCCAGATGTGGTGGGGTGAGAGGTGAGGATGAGGAACCTTATCCTTGGTGGGATGTTGATTGAGGATGAGGAACCCTACCCCTGGTGGGGTGGCAGGTGAGGATGAGGAACCCTATCCTTGGTGGGGTGGTAGGTCAGGATGAGGAACCCTGTCCCTGGTAGGGTGAGAGGTGAGGATGAGGAACCCGACCCCTGGTAGGGTGGTAGGTGAGGATGAGGAACCCTATCCCTGGTGGGGTGGTAGGTGAGGAGAAGAGGAAGCCTATCCCTGGTAGGGTGGTGGGTGAGGATGAGGAACCCTATCCCTGGTGGAGTGGTAGGTGAGGATGAGGAACCCTACCCCTCGTGGGGTGGTGGGTGAGGACAAGAGGAACCCTATACCTGGTGGGGTGATATGTGAGGATGAGGAACCCTATGCCTGGTAGGGTGATAGGTGAGGAAGAGGACCGCCAGATGTGGTGGGGTGAGAGGTGAGGATGAGGAACCCTATCCTTGGTGGGATGTTGATTGAGGATGAGGAACCCTACCCCTGGTGGGGTGGTAGGTGAGGATGAGGAAACCTGTACCTGGTGGGGTGGTAAGTGAGGATGAGGAACCCTATCCCTGGTGGGGTGGTAGGTGAGGACAAATGGAACCCCATCCCTGGTGGGGTGGTAGGTGAGGGTGAGGAACCCTATCACTCGTGGAGTGGTAGGTGAGGACAAGAGGTACCCTATCCCTGGTGTGGTGGTAGGTGTGGATGAGGAAACCGATCCCAGGTAGGATGGTAGGTGTGGATGAGGAACTATATCCCTGGTGGGGTGGTAGGTGAGGATGAGGAAACCTATCGCTGGTAGGGTGGTAGGTGAGGACAAGAGGAACCCTATCCCTGGTGGGGTGGTAGGTGAGGATGAGGAACCCTATCCCTGGTGAGGTGGTAGGTGAGGATGAGGAACGCCATACGTGGAGGGTTGGTAGGTGAGGATGAGGAACCCAATCCCTGGTCGAGTGGTCGGTGTTGATGAGGAACCCTATACCTGGTGAGGAGGTAGGTGAGAATGAGGACCCCTATCCCTAGTGGGGTGGCAGGTGAGGATGAGGAACCCTATCCTTGGTGGGGTTGTAGGTCAGGATGAGGAACCCTGTCCCTGGTAGGGTGAGAGGTGAGGATGAGGAACTCTACCCCTGGTAGGGTGGTAGGTGAGGATGAGGAACCCTATCCCTGGTGGGGTGGTAGGGGAGCAGAAGAGGAACCCTATCCCTGGTAGGGTGGTAGGTGAGGATGAGGAACCCTACCCCTCGTGGGGTGGTAGGTGAGGACAAGAGGAACCCTATACCTGGCGGGGTGATATGTGAGGATGAGGAACCCTATCCCTCGTGGGGTGGTAGGTGATGACAAGAGGAACCCTATACCAGGTGGGGTGATATGTGAGGATGAGGAACGCTATCCCTCGTGGAGTGGTAGGTGAGGATGAGGAACCCTATGCCTGGTAGGGTGATACGTGAGGAAGAGGAACGCTATACGTGGTGGGGTGATAGGTGATGACGAGGAACCCTATCCCTGGTAGGGTCATAGGTGAGGATGAGGAACCCAATCCTTGTTGGGATGGTGGTTGAGGATGAGGAACCCTATCCCTGGTGGGGTGGTAGGTGGGGATGAAAAACCCTATTCCTGGTGGGGTGGTAGGTGAGGACAAGAGGAACCCTATCCCTGGTGGGGTGGTAGGTGAGAATGAGCAACCCTATCGCTGGTGGGGTGGTAGGTGAGACTGAGTAACCCTATCCCTGAAAGAGTGGTAGGTGAGGATGATGAACCCTATCCCTGTTGGGGTGGTAGGTGAGGATGAGGAACTCTATCCCTGGTGGGGTGGTAGGTAAGGACAAGAGGAACCCTATACCTGGTGGGGTGATATGTGAGGATGAGGAACCCTATCCCTGGTGGAGTGGTAGGTGAGGATGAAGAACCCTATCCCTGGTGGGGTGGTAGGTGAGGACAAGAGGAACCCAATCCCTTGTGGGGTGGTAGGTGAGGATGAGGAACCCTATCCCTAGTGGGTAGGTAGGTGAGAATGAAGAACCCTATCCCTTGTGGCGAGGTAGGAGACAATGAGGAACCCTATCCCTGGTAGGGTGGTAGGTGAGGGTGAGGAACCCTATCCCTGGTGGACAGGTAGGTGAGGACAAGAGGAACCCTATCCCTGGTGGGGTGGTCGGTGACGATGAGGAACCCAACCCTGGCGGGGTGGTAGGTGAGGACAAGAGGAACACTATCCCTGGTGGGGTGGTATGCGAGGATGAGGAACCCTATCCCTGGTGGGGTGGTAGCTGAGGATAGGGAACCCTATACCTGGTGGGGTGGTAGGTGAGGACAAGAGGAACCCTATCCCTGGTAGGGTGGTGGGTGAGGATGAGGAAACCTATCCCTGGTGGAGTGGTAGGTGAGGATGAGGAACCCTATCACTGGTGGGGTGGTAGCTGAGGATGGGGAACCCTATCCCTGGTAGAGTGGTAGGTGAGGACAAGAGGAACCCTATGCCTGGTAGGGTGGTGGGTGAGGATGAGGAAACCTCTCCCTGGTGGGGTGGTAGGTGAGGACAAGAGGAACCCTATACCTGGTGGGGTGATATGTGAGGATGAGGAACCCTATCCCTCGTGGAGTGGTAGGTAAAGATGGGGAACCCTATTCCTGGTGGGTTGCTAGGTGAGGATGAAGAACCCTATACCTGGTGGGGTGGTAGGTGAGGACAAGAGGTACCCTATCCCTGGTGTGGTCGTAGGTGTGGATGAGGAAACCGATCCCAGGTAGGATGGTAGGTGTGGATGAGGAACTATATCCCTGGTGGGGTGGTAGGTGAGGATGAGGAAACCTATCGCTGGTAGGGTGGTAGGTGAGGACAAGAGGAACCCTATCCCTGGTGGGGTGGTAGGTGAGGATGAGATACCCTATCCCTGGTGAGGTGGTAGGTGAGGATGAGGAACGCCATGTGTGGAGGGTTGGTAGGTGAGGATGAGGAACCCAATCCCTGGTCGAGTGGTCGGTGTTGATGAGGAACCCTATCCCTGGTGAGGAGGTAGGTGAGAATGAGGAACCCTATCCCTGGAAGGGTGGCAGGTGAGGATGAGGAACCCTATCCTTGGTGGGGTGGTAGGTCTGGATGAGGAACCCTGTCCCTGGTAGGGTGAGAGGTGAGGATGAGGAACCCTACCCCTGGTAGGGTGGTAGGTGAGGATGAGGAACCCTATCCCTGGTGGGGTGGTAGGTGAGCAGAAGAGGAACCCTATCCTTGGTAGGGTGGTAGGTGAGGATGAGGAACCCTACCCCTCGTGGGGTGGTAGGTGAGGACAAGAGGAATCCTATACCTGGCGGGGTGATATGTGAGGATGAGGAACCCTATCCCTCGTGGGGTGGTAGGTGATGACAAGAGGAACCCTATACCAGGTGGGGTGATATGTGAGGATGAGGAACCCTATCCCTCGTGGAGTCGTAGGTGAGGATGAGGAACGCTATGCCTGGTAGGGTGATACGTGAGGAAGAGGAACGCTATACGTGGTGGGGTGATAAGTGATGACGAGGAACCCTATCCCTGGTAGGGTCAAAGGTGAGGATGAGGAACCCAATCCTTGTTGGGATGGTGGTTGAGGATGAGGAACCCTATCCCTGGTGGGGTGGTAGGTGGGGATGAAAAACCCTATTCCTGGTGGGGTGTTAGGTGAGGACAAGAGGAACCCTATCCCTGGTGGGGTGGTAGGTGAGAATGAGCAACCCTATCGCTGGTGGGGTGGTAGGTGAGACTGAGTAACCCTATCCCTGAAAGAGTGGTAGGTCAGGATGATGAACCCTATCCCTGTTGGGGTGGTAGGTGAGGATGAGGAACTCTATCCCTGGTGGGGTGGTAGGTAAGGACAAGAGGAACCCTATACCTGGTGGGGTGATATGTGAGGATGAGGAACCCTATCCCTGGTGGAGTGGTAGGTGAGGATGAAGAACCCTATCCCTGGTGGGGTGGTAGGTGAGGACAAGAGGAACCCTATCCCTTGTGGGGTGGTAGGTGAGGATGAGGAACCCTATCCCTAGTGGGTAGGTAGGTGAGAATGAAGAACCCTATCCGTTGTGGCGAGGTCGGAGACAATGAGGAACCCTATCCCTGGTAGGGTGGTAGGTGAGGGTGAGGAACCCTATCCCTGGTGGAGAGGTAGGTGAGGACAAGAGGAACCCTATCCCTGGTGGGGTGGTCGGTGACGATGAGGAACCCAACCCTGGCGGGGTGGTAGGTGAGGACAAGAGGAACACTATCCCTGGTGGGGTGGTATGCGAGGATGAGGAACCCTATCCCTGGTGGGGTGGTAGCTGAGGATAGGGAACCCTATACCTGGTGGGGTGGTAGGTGAGGACAAGAGGAACCCTATCCCTGGTAGGGTGGTGGGTGAGGATGAGGAAACCTATCCCTGGTGGAGTGGTAGGTGAGGATGAGGAACCCTATCCCTGGTGGGGTGGTAGCTGAGGATGGGGAACACTATCCCTGGTAGAGTGGTAGGTGAGGACAAGAGGAACCCTATGCCTGGTGGGGTGGTATGTGAGGATGAGGAACGCTATCCCTGGTGGGGTGGTAGGTGAGGATAAGAGGAACCCTATCCCTGGTGGGGTGGTAGCTGAGAATGAGGAACCCTATCCCTGGTGGGGTGGTAGGTGATGATGGAGAACCCTATCTCTGGTGGGGAGGTAGGAGAGGATGAGGAACCCCATCCCTGGTGGGGTGGTAGGTGAGGGTGAGGAACCCTATCACTCGTGGAGTGGTAGGTGAGGACAAGAGGTACCCTATCCCTGGTGTGGTGGTAGGTGTGGATGAGGAAACCGAGCCCAGGGCGGATGGTAGGTGTGGATGAGGAACTATATCCCTGGTGGGGTGGTAGGTGAGGATGAGGAAACCTATCGCTGTTAGGGTGGTAGGTGAGGACAAGAGGAACCCTATCCCTGGTGGGGTGGTAGGTGAGGATGAGGAACGCTATCCCTGGTGAGGTGGTAGGTGAGGATGAGGAACGCCATACGTGGAGGGTTGGTAGGTGAGGATGAGGAACCCAATCCCTGGTAGAGTGGTAGGTGTTGATGAGGAACCCTATCCCTGGTGAGGAGGTAGGTGAGAATGAGGAACCCTATCCCTGGTGGGGTGGCAGGTGAGGATGAGGAACCCTATCCTTGGTGGGGTGGTAGGTCAGGATGAGGAACCCTGTCCCTGGTAGGGTGAGAGGTGAGGATGAGGAACCCTACCCCTGGTAGGGTGGTAGGTGAGGATGAGGAACCCTATCCCTGGTGGGGTGGTAGGTGAGGATGAGGAACCCTATCCCTGGTGGGGTGGTAGGGGGGGATGAAAAACCCTATCCCTGGTGGGGTGGTAGGTGAGGACAAGAGGAACCCTATCCCTGGTGGGATGGTAGGTCAGAATGAGCAAACCTATCCCTGGTGGGGTGGTAGGTGAGGATGAGGAACCCTATCATCTCTGGTGGGTGGTAGGTAAGAATGAGGAACCCTGTCCCTGGTGGGGTGGTAGGTGAGGATGAGGAACCCTATCCCTGGTGGGGTGGCAGGTGAGGATGAGGAACCCTATCCTTGGTGGGGTGGTAGGTCAGGATGAGGAACCCTGTCCCTGGTAGGGTGAGAGGTGAGGATGAGGAACCCTACCCCTGGTAGGGTGGTAGGTGAGGATGAGGAACCCTATCCCTGGTGGGATGGTAAGTGAGGATGAGGAACCCTATCCCTGGTGGGGTGGTAGGGGGGGATGAAAAACCCTATCCCTGGTGGGGTGGTAGGTGAGGACAAGAGGAACCCTATCCCTGGTGGGGTGGTAGGTCAGAATGAGCAAACCTATCCCTGGTGGGGTGGTAGGTGAGGATGAGGAACCCTATCATCCCTGGTGGGTGGTAGGTGAGAATGAGGAACCCTGTCCCTGGTGGGGTGGTAGGTGAGGATGAGGAACCCTATCCCTGGTGGGGTGGTAGGTAAGGACAAGAGGAACCCTATACCTGGTGGGGTGATATGTGAGGATGAGGAACCCTATCCCCGGTGGAGTGGTAGGTGAGGATGAGGAACCCTATTCCTGGTGGGTTGCTAGGTGAGGATGAGGAACCCTATCCCTGGTGGGGTGGTAGGTGAGGACAAGAGGAACCCTATCCCTGGTGGGGTGGTAGGTGAGGATGAGGAACCCTATCCCTGGTGGGGTGGTAGCTGAGGATGGGGAACCCTATCCCTGGTCGAGTGGTAGGTGAGGACAAGAGGAACCCTATGCCTGGTCGGGTGGTAGGTGAGGATGAGGAACCCTATCCCTGGTGGGGTGGTAGGTGAGGACAAGAGGAACCCTATACCTGGTGGGGTGATATGTGAGGATGAGGAACCCTATCGCTCGTGGGGTGGTAGGTGAGGATGAGGAACCCAACGCCTGGTAGGGTGATAGGTGAGGAAGAGGAATGCTATACGTGGTGGGGTGATAGGTGAGGATGAGGAACCCTATCCCTCGTAGGGTCATAGGTGAGGATGAGGAACGCTATACCTGGTGGTGTGATAGGTGAAGATGAGGAACCCTATCCTTGGTGGGATGGTGGTTGAGGATGAGGAACCCTAACCCTGGTGGGGTGGTAGGTGAGGATGAGGAACCCTATCCCTGGTGGGGTTGTAAGTGAGGATGAGGAATCCCATCCCTGGTGGGGTGGTAGGTGAGGACAAGAGGAACCCTATGCCTGGTGGGGTGGTATGTGAGGATGAGGAACCCTATCCCTGGTGGGGTGGTAGGTGAGGATGAGGAACCCTATCCCTGGTGGGGTGGTAGGTGAGGATGAGGAACCCTATCCCTGGTAGGGTGGTAGGTGAGGATGAGGAACCCTATCCCTGGTGGGGTGGTAGGTGAGGATGAGGAACCCTATCCCTGGTGGGGTGGTAGCTGAGGATGGGGAACACTATCCCTGGTAGAGTGGTAGGTGAGGACAAGAGGAACCCTATGCCTGGTGGGGTGGTATGTGAGGATGAGGAACGCTATCCCTGGTGGGGTGGTAGGTGAGGATAAGAGGAACCCTATCCCTGGTGGGGTGGTAGGTGAGAATGAGGAACCCTATCCCTGGTGGGGTGGTAGGTGATGATGGAGAACCCTATCTCTGGTGGGGAGGTAGGAGAGGATGAGGAACCCCATCCCTGGTGGGGTGGTAGGTGAGGGTGAGGAACCCTATCACTCGTGGAGTGGTAGGTGAGGACAAGAGGTACCCTATCCCTGGTGTGGTGGTAGGTGTGGATGAGGAAACCGATCCCAGGGCGGATGGTAGGTGTGGATGAGGAACTATATCCCTGGTGGGGTGGTAGGTGAGGATGAGGAAACCTATCGCTGGTAGGGTGGTAGGTGAGGACAAGAGGAACCCTATCCCTGGTGGGGTGGTAGGTGAGGATGAGGAACGCTATCCCTGGTGAGGTGGTAGGTGAGGATGAGGAACGCCATACGTGGAGGGTTGGTAGGTGAGGATGAGGAACCCAATCCCTGGTCGAGTGGTCGGTGTTGATGAGGCACCCTATCCCTGGTGAGGAGGTAGGTGAGAATGAGGAACCCTATCCCTGGTGGGGTGGCAGGTGAGGATGAGGAACCCTATCCTTGGTGGGGTGGTAGGTCAGGATGAGGAACCCTGTCCCTGGTAGGGTGAGAGGTGAGGATGAGGAACCCTACCCCTGGTAGGGTGGTAGGTGAGGATGAGGAACCCTATCCCTGGTGGGGTGGTAAGTGAGGATGAGGAACCCTATCCCTGGTAGGGTGGTAGGGGGGGATGAAAAACCCTATCCCTGGTGGGGTGGTAGGTGAGGACAAGAGGAACCCTATCCCTGGTGGGATGGTAGGTCAGAATGAGCAAACCTATCCCTGGTGGGGTGGTAGGTGAGGATGAGGAACCCTATCATCTCTGGTGGGTGGTAGGTAAGAATGAGGAACCCTGTCCCTGGTGGGGTGGTAGGTGAGGATGAGGAACCCTATCCCTGGTGGGGTGGCAGGTGAGGATGAGGAACCCTATCCTTGGTGGGGTGGTAGGTCAGGATGAGGAACCCTGTCCCTGGTAGGGTGAGAGGTGAGGATGAGGAACCCTACCCCTGGTAGGGTGGTAGGTGAGGATGAGGAACCCTATCCCTGGTGGGATGGTAAGTGAGGATGAGGAACCCTATCCCTGGTGGGGTGGTAGGGGGGGATGAAAAACCCTATCCCTGGTGGGGTGGTAGGTGAGGACAAGAGGAACCCTATCCCTGGTGGGATGGTAGGTCAGAATGAGCAAACCTATCCCTGGTGGGGTGGTAGGTGAGGATGAGGAACCCTATCATCTCTGGTGGGTGGTAGGTGAGAATGAGGAACCCTGTCCCTGGTGGGGTGGTAGGTGAGGATGAGGAACCCTATCCCTGGTGGGGTGGTAGGTAAGGACAAGAGGAACCCTATACCTGGTGGGGTGATATGTGAGGATGAGGAACCCTATCCCCGGTGGAGTGGTAGGTGAAGATGGGGAACCCTATTCCTGGTAGGTTGCTAGGTGAGGATGAAGAACCCTATCCCTGGTGGGGTGGTAGGTGAGGACAAGAGGAACCCTATCCCTGGTGGGGTGGTAGGTGAGGATGAGGAACCCTATCCCTGGTGGGGTGGTAGCTGAGGATGGGGAACCCTATCCCTGGTCGAGTGGTAGGTGAGGACAAGAGGAACCCTATGCCTGGTCGGGTGGTGGGTGAGGATGAGGAAACCTCTCCCTGGTGGGGTGGTAGGTGAGGACAAGAGGAACCCTATATCTGTTGGGGTGATATGTGAGGATGAGGAACCCTATCCCTCGTGGGGTGGTAGGTGAGGATGAGGAACCCAATGCCTGGTAGGGTGATAGGTGAGGAAGAGGAATGCTATACGTGGTGGGGTGATAGGTGAGGATGAGGAACCCTATCCCTCGTAGGGTCATAGGTGAGGATGAGGAACGCTATACCTGGTGGTGTGATAGGTGAAGATGAGGAACCCTATCCTTGGTGGGATGGTGGTTGAGGATGAGGAACCCTAACCCTGGTGGGGTGGTAGGTGAGGATGAGGAACCCTATCCCTGGTGGGGTTGTAAGTGAGGATGAGGAATCCCATCCCTGGTGGGGTGGTAGGTGAGGACAAGAGGAACCCTATGCCTGGTGGGGTGGTATGTGAGGATGAGGAACCCTATCCCTGGTGGGGTGGTAGGTGAGGATAAGAGGAACCCTATCCCTGGTGGGGTGGTAGGTGAGAATGAGGAACCCTATCCCTGGTGGGGTGGTAGGTGATGATGGAGAACCCTATCTCTGGTGGGGAGTTAGGAGAGGATGAGGAACCCCATCCCTGGTGGGGTGGTAGGTGAGGGTGAGGAAACCGAGCCCAGGGCGGATGGTAGGTGTGGATGAGGAACTATATCCCTGGTGGGGTGGTAGGTGAGGATGAGGAAACCTATCGCTGGTAGGGTGGTAGGTGAGGACAAGAGGAACCCTATCCCTGGTGGGGTGGTAGGTGAGGATGAGGAACGCTATCCCTGGTGAGGTGGTAGGTGAGGATGAGGAACGCCATACGTGGAGGGTTGGTAGGTGAGGATGAGGAACCCAATCCCTGGTCGAGTGGTCGGTGTTGATGAGGAACCCTATCCCTGGTGAGGAGGTAGGTGAGAATGAAGAACCCTATCCCTGGTGGGGTGTCAGGTGAGGATGTGGAACCCTATCCTTGGTGGGGTGGTAGGTCAGGATGAGGAACCCTGTCCCTGGTAGGGTGAGAGGTGAGGATGAGGAACCCTACCCCTGGTAGGGTGGTAGGTGAGGATGAGGAACCCTATCCCTGGTGGGGTGGTAGGTGAGGAGAAGAGGAACCCTATCCCTGGTAGGGTGGTGGGTGAGGATGAGGAACCCTATCCCTGGTGGAGTGGTAGGTGAGGATGAGGAACCCTACCCCTCGTGGGGTGGTGGGTGAGCACAAGAGGAACCCTATACCTGGTGGGGTGATATGTGAGGATGAGGAACCCTAACCCTCGTGGGGTGGTAGGTGAGGATGAAGAACCCTATGCCTGGTAGGGTGATAGGTGAGGAAGAGGACCGCTAGACGTGGTGGGGTGATAGGTGAGGATGAGGAACCCTATCCTTGGTGGGATGTTGATTGAGGATGAGGAACCGTACCCCTGGTGGTGTGGTAGGTGAGGATGAGGAAACCTGTACCTGGTGGGGTGGTAAGTGAGGATGAGGAACCCTATCCCTGGTGGGGTGGTAGGTGAGGACAAGTGGAACCCCATCCCTGGTGGGGTGATAGGTGAGGGTGAGGAACCCTATCACTCGTGGAGTGGTAGGTGAGGACAAGAGGTACCCTATCCCTGGTGTGGTGGTAGGTGTGGATGAGGAAACCGATCCCAGGTAGGATGGTAGGTGTGGATGTGGAACTATATCCCTGGTGGGGTGGTAGGTGAGGATGAGGAAACCTATCGCTGGTAGGGTGGTAGGTGTGGACAAGAGGAACCCTATCCCTGGTGGGGTGGTAGGTGAGGATGAGGAACCCTATCCCTGGTGAGGTGGTAGGTGAGGATGAGGAACGCCATATGTGGAGGGTTGGTAGGTGAGGATGAGGAACCCAATCCCTGGTCGAGTGGTCGGTGTTGATGAGGAACCCTATCCCTGGTGAGGAGGTAGGTGAGAATGAGGAACCCTATCCCTGGTGGGGTGGCAGGTGAGGATGAGGAACCCTATCGTTGGTGGGGTGGTAGGTCAGGATGAGGAACCCTGTCCCTGGTAGGGTGAGAGGTGAGGATGAGGAACCCTACCCCTGGTAGGGTGGTAGGTGAGGATGAGGAACCCTATCCCTGGTGGGGTGGTAGGTGAGCAGAAGAGGAACCCTATCCCTGGTAGGGTGGTAGGTGAGGATGAGGAACCCTACCCCTCGTGGGGTGGTAGGTGAGGACAAGAGGAATCCTATACCTGGCGGGGTGATATGTGAGGATGAGGAACCCTATCCCTCGTGGGGTGGTAGGTGATGACAAGAGGAACCCTATACCAGGTGGGGTGATATGTGAGGATGAGGAACCCTATCCCTCGTGGAGTGGTAGGTGAGGATGAGGAACCCTATGCCTGGTAGGGTGATACGTGAGGAAGAGGAACGCTATACGTGGTGGGGTGATAGGTGATGACGAGGAACCCTATCCCTGGTAGGGTCAAAGGTGAGGATGAGGAACCCAATCCTTGTTGGGATGGTGGTTGAGGATGAGGAACCCTATCCCTGGTGGGGTGGTAGGTGGGGATGAAAAACCCTATTCCTGGTGGGGTGTTAGGTGAGGACAAGAGGAACCCTATCCCTGGTGGGGTGGTAGGTGAGAATGAGCAACCCTATCGCTGGTGGGGTGGTAGGTGAGACTGAGTAACCCTATCCCTGAAAGAGTGGTAGGTCAGGATGATGAACCCTATCCCTGTTGGGGTGGTAGGTGAGGATAAGGAACTCTATCCCTGGTGGGGTGGTAGGTAAGGACAAGAGGAACCCTATACCTGGTGGGGTGATATGTGAGGATGAGGAACCCTATCCCTGGTGGAGTGGTAGGTGAGGATGAAGAACCCTATCCCTGGTGGGGTGGTAGGTGAGGACAAGAGGAACCCTATCCCTTGTGGGGTGGTAGGTGAGGATGAGGAACCCTATCCCTAGTGGGTAGGTAGGTGAGAATGAAGAACCCTATCCCTTGTGGCGAGGTAGGAGAGAATGAGGAACCCTATCCCTGGTAGGGTGGTAGGTGAGGGTGAGGAACCCTATCCCTGGTGGAGAGGTAGGTGAGGACAAGAGGAACCCTCTCCCTGGTGGGGTGGTCGGTGACGATGAGGAACCCAACCCTGGCGGGGTGGTAGGTGAGGACAAGAGGAACACTATCCCTGGTGGGGTGGTATGCGAGGATGAGGAACCCTATCCCTGGTGGGGTGGTAGCTGAGGATAGGGAACCCTATACCTGGTGGGGTGGTAGGTGAGGACAAGAGGAACCCTATCCCTGGTAGGGTGGTGGGTGAGGATGAGGAAACCTATCCCTGGTGGAGTGGTAGGTGAGGATGAGGAACCCTATCACTGGTGGGGTGGTAGCTGAGGATGGGGAACCCTATCCCTGGTAGAGTGGTAGGTGAGGACAAGAGGAACCCTATGCCTGGTAGGGTGGTGGGTGAGGATGAGGAAACCTCTCCCTGGTGGGGTGGTAGGTGAGGACAAGAGGAACCCTATACCTGGTGGGGTGATATGTGAGGATGAGGAACCCTATCCCTCGTGGGGTGGTAGGTCAGGATGAGGAACCCTGTCCCTGGTAGGGTGAGAGGTGAGGATGAGGAACCCTACCCCTGGTAGGGTGGTAGGTGAGGATGAGGAACCCTATCCCTGGTGGGGTGGTAGGTGAGGAGAAGAGGAAGCCTATCCCTGGTAGGGTGGTGGGTGAGGATGAGGAACCCTATCCCTGGTGGAGTGGTAGGTGAGGACAAGAGGAACCCTATCCCTGGTGGGGTGGTAGGTGAGAATGAGCAACCCTATCGCTGGTGGGGTGGTAGGTGAGACTGAGTAACCCTATCCCTGAAAGAGTGGTAGGTGAGGATGATGAACCCTATCCCTGTTGGGGTGGTAGGTGAGGATGAGGAACTCTATCCCTGGTGGGGTGGTAGGTAAGGACAAGAGGAACCCTATACCTGGTGGGGTGATATGTGAGGATGAGGAACCCTATCCCTGGTGGAGTGGTAGGTGAGGATGAAGAACCCTATCCCTGGTGGGGTGGTAGGTGAGGACAAGAGGAACCCTATCCCTTGTGGGGTGGTAGGTGAGGATGAGGAACCCTATCCCTAGTGGGTAGGTAGGTGAGAATGAAGAACCCTATCCCTTGTGGCGAGGTAGGAGACAATGAGGAACCCTATCCCTGGTAGGGTGGTAGGTGAGGGTGAGGAACCCTATCCCTAGTGGACAGGTAGGTGAGGACAAGAGGAACCCTATCCCTGGTGGGGTGGTCGGTGACGATGAGGAACCCAACCCTGGCGGGGTGGTAGGTGAGGACAAGAGGAACACTATCCCTGGTGGGGTGGTATGCGAGGATGAGGAACCCTATCCCTGGTGGGGTGGTAGCAGAGGATAGGGAACCCTATACCTGGTGGGGTGGTAGGTGAGGACAAGAGCAACCCTATCCCTGGTGGAGTGGTAGGTGAGGATGAGGAAACCCTATCCCAGGTGGGGTGGTAGGTGAGGACGAGGAACCTTATACCTGGTGGGGTGGTAGTTGAGGAGGAGAGGAACCCTATCACTGGTAGGGTAATAGGTGAGGATGAGGAACCCTATCCCAGGTAGGGTGATAGGTGAGGATGAGGAACCCTATCCCTGGTGGGGAGGTGGGTAGGGATGAGAAACCCTATCCCTGGTGGGGTGGTAGGTGAGGACAAGAGGAACCCTATCCCTGGCAGGGTGTTAGGTGAGGATAAGGAACCCTATCCCTGGTGGGGTGGTAGGTGAGGATGTGCAACCCTCTCCCTGGTGGGGTGTTATTTGAGGAGGAGAGCAACCCTATCCCTGCTAGGGTGATAGGTGAGGATGAGGTTATCTGTCCCTGGTGGGGTGATAGGTGAGGATGAGTTTATCTGTCCCTGGTGGGGTGATAGGTGAGGATGAGCAACCCTATCCCTGGTGGGTTGACAGGTGAGGATGAGGAACCCTATCCCTGGTGGAGTGGTGGGTGAGGATGAGGAACCCTATTCCTGGTAGGGTGGTGGGTGATGATGAGGAACCCTATCCCTGGTGGAGTGGTGGGTGAGGACTAGAGGAACCCTATTCCTGGTAGGGTGGTGGGTGATGATGAGGAACCCTATCCCTGGTGGAGTGGTAGGTGAGGATGAGGAACCCTATGCCTGGAGGGCTGCTAGTTGAGGAGGAGAGAAAACTAACAACTGGTAGGGTGATAGGTGAGGATGAGGAACCCTATCCCTGGTGGCGTGACAGGTGAGGATGAGGAACTCTGTCCCTGGTAGGGTGATATGTGAGGATGAGGAACCCTATGCCTGGAGGGCTGCTAGTTGAGGAGGAGAGAAAACTAACCACTGGTAGGGTGATAGGTGAGGATGAGGAACCCTATCTCTGGTGGGGTGGTAAGTGAGGATGAGGAACCCTATCCCTCGTGGGGTGGTAGGTGAGGATGGCGAACCGTATCGCTGGCGGGGTGGTAGGTGAGGACAAGAGGAACCCTATCTCTGGTGGGGTGGTAGGTGAGGATGGGGAACCCTATCCCTGGTGGGGTGGTAGGTGAGGACAAGAGGAACCCTATCCCTGGTGGGGTGGTAGGTGAGGATAAGAGGAACCCTGTCCCTGGTGGGGTGGTAGGTGAGGAAGTGCAACCCTGTCCCTGGTGGAGTGGTGGGTGAGGATGAGGAACCCTATCCCTGGTGGGGTGGAAGGTGAGGATGAGGAACCCTCTGCCTGGTAGGATGGTAGGTGAAGACGAGGTACCCTATCCCTGGTGGGGTGGTAGGTGAGGATGAGGAACCCTATCCCTGGTGGGGTGGTAGTTGAGGAGGAGAGCAACCCTATCCCTGCTGGGGTGATAGGTGAGGATGAGGTTATCTGTCCCTGGTGGGGTGATAGGTGAGGATGAGCAACCCTATCCCTGGTGGGTTGACAGGTGAGGATGAGGAACCCTATCCCTGGTGGAGTGGTGGGTGAGGATGAGGAACCCTATCGCTGGTGTGGTGGTAGGTGAGGATGATGAACCCTATCCCTGGTGGGGTGGAAGGTGAGGATGAGGAACCCTCTGCCTGGTAGGATGGTAGGGGAAGATGAGGTACCCAATCCCTGGTGGGGTGGTAGGTGAGGATGAGGAACCCTATCCCTGGTGGGGTGATGGGTGAGGATGAGAAACCCTATCCCTGGTGGAGTGGTCGGTGAGGATGAGGAACCCTATGCCTGGAGGGCTGCTAGTTGAGGAGGAGAGAAAACTAACTTCTGGTAGGGTGATAGGTGAGGATGAGGAACCCTATCCCTGGTGGCGTGATAGGTGAGGATGAGGAACTCTGTCCCTGGTAGGGTGATATGTGAGGATGAGGAACCCTATCCCTGGTGGGGTGGTAGGTGAGGACAAGAGGAACCCTATCCCTGGTGGGATGGTAGGTCAGAATGAGCAAACCTATCCCTGGTGGGGTGGTAGGTGAGGATGAGGAACCCTATCATCTCTGGTGGGTGGTAGGTGAGAATGAGGAACCCTGTCCCTGGTGGGGTGGTAGGTGAGG
This sequence comes from Mobula hypostoma, assembly GCF_963921235.1. Taxonomy (NCBI): domain Eukaryota; kingdom Metazoa; phylum Chordata; class Chondrichthyes; order Myliobatiformes; family Myliobatidae; genus Mobula; species Mobula hypostoma. Next base: position 87,953,800 of record NC_086102.1, read on the forward strand.
ATGAGGAACCCTATCCCTGGTGAGGTGGTAGGTGAGGATGAGGAACGCCATATGTGGAGGGTTGGTAGGTGAGGATGAGGAACCCAATCCCTGGTCGAGTGGTCGGTGTTGATGAGGAACCCTATCCCTGGTGAGGAGGTAGGTGAGAATGAGGAACCCTATCCCTGGTGGGGTGGCAGGTGAGGATGAGGAACCCTATCGTTGGTGGGGTGGTAGGTCAGGATGAGGAACCCTGTCCCTGGTAGGGTGAGAGGTGAGGATGAGGAACCCTACCCCTGGTAGGGTGGTAGGTGAGGATGAGGAACCCTATCCCTGGTGGGGTGGTAGGTGAGCAGAAGAGGAACCCTATCCCTGGTAGGGTGGTAGGTGAGGATGAGGAACCCTACCCCTCGTGGGGTGGTAGGTGAGGACAAGAGGAATCCTATACCTGGCGGGGTGATATGTGAGGATGAGGAACCCTATCCCTCGTGGGGTGGTAGGTGATGACAAGAGGAACCCTATACCAGGTGGGGTGATATGTGAGGATGAGGAACCCTATCCCTCGTGGAGTGGTAGGTGAGGATGAGGAACCCTATGCCTGGTAGGGTGATACGTGAGGAAGAGGAACGCTATACGTGGTGGGGTGATAGGTGATGACGAGGAACCCTATCCCTGGTAGGGTCAAAGGTGAGGATGAGGAACCCAATCCTTGTTGGGATGGTGGTTGAGGATGAGGAACCCTATCCCTGGTGGGGTGGTAGGTGGGGATGAAAAACCCTATTCCTGGTGGGGTGTTAGGTGAGGACAAGAGGAACCCTATCCCTGGTGGGGTGGTAGGTGAGAATGAGCAACCCTATCGCTGGTGGGGTGGTAGGTGAGACTGAGTAACCCTATCCCTGAAAGAGTGGTAGGTCAGGATGATGAACCCTATCCCTGTTGGGGTGGTAGGTGAGGATAAGGAACTCTATCCCTGGTGGGGTGGTAGGTAAGGACAAGAGGAACCCTATACCTGGTGGGGTGATATGTGAGGATGAGGAACCCTATCCCTGGTGGAGTGGTAGGTGAGGATGAAGAACCCTATCCCTGGTGGGGTGGTAGGTGAGGACAAGAGGAACCCTATCCCTTGTGGGGTGGTAGGTGAGGATGAGGAACCCTATCCCTAGTGGGTAGGTAGGTGAGAATGAAGAACCCTATCCCTTGTGGCGAGGTAGGAGAGAATGAGGAACCCTATCCCTGGTAGGGTGGTAGGTGAGGGTGAGGAACCCTATCCCTGGTGGAGAGGTAGGTGAGGACAAGAGGAACCCTCTCCCTGGTGGGGTGGTCGGTGACGATGAGGAACCCAACCCTGGCGGGGTGGTAGGTGAGGACAAGAGGAACACTATCCCTGGTGGGGTGGTATGCGAGGATGAGGAACCCTATCCCTGGTGGGGTGGTAGCTGAGGATAGGGAACCCTATACCTGGTGGGGTGGTAGGTGAGGACAAGAGGAACCCTATCCCTGGTAGGGTGGTGGGTGAGGATGAGGAAACCTATCCCTGGTGGAGTGGTAGGTGAGGATGAGGAACCCTATCACTGGTGGGGTGGTAGCTGAGGATGGGGAACCCTATCCCTGGTAGAGTGGTAGGTGAGGACAAGAGGAACCCTATGCCTGGTAGGGTGGTGGGTGAGGATGAGGAAACCTCTCCCTGGTGGGGTGGTAGGTGAGGACAAGAGGAACCCTATACCTGGTGGGGTGATATGTGAGGATGAGGAACCCTATCCCTCGTGGGGTGGTAGGTCAGGATGAGGAACCCTGTCCCTGGTAGGGTGAGAGGTGAGGATGAGGAACCCTACCCCTGGTAGGGTGGTAGGTGAGGATGAGGAACCCTATCCCTGGTGGGGTGGTAGGTGAGGAGAAGAGGAAGCCTATCCCTGGTAGGGTGGTGGGTGAGGATGAGGAACCCTATCCCTGGTGGAGTGGTAGGTGAGGACAAGAGGAACCCTATCCCTGGTGGGGTGGTAGGTGAGAATGAGCAACCCTATCGCTGGTGGGGTGGTAGGTGAGACTGAGTAACCCTATCCCTGAAAGAGTGGTAGGTGAGGATGATGAACCCTATCCCTGTTGGGGTGGTAGGTGAGGATGAGGAACTCTATCCCTGGTGGGGTGGTAGGTAAGGACAAGAGGAACCCTATACCTGGTGGGGTGATATGTGAGGATGAGGAACCCTATCCCTGGTGGAGTGGTAGGTGAGGATGAAGAACCCTATCCCTGGTGGGGTGGTAGGTGAGGACAAGAGGAACCCTATCCCTTGTGGGGTGGTAGGTGAGGATGAGGAACCCTATCCCTAGTGGGTAGGTAGGTGAGAATGAAGAACCCTATCCCTTGTGGCGAGGTAGGAGACAATGAGGAACCCTATCCCTGGTAGGGTGGTAGGTGAGGGTGAGGAACCCTATCCCTAGTGGACAGGTAGGTGAGGACAAGAGGAACCCTATCCCTGGTGGGGTGGTCGGTGACGATGAGGAACCCAACCCTGGCGGGGTGGTAGGTGAGGACAAGAGGAACACTATCCCTGGTGGGGTGGTATGCGAGGATGAGGAACCCTATCCCTGGTGGGGTGGTAGCAGAGGATAGGGAACCCTATACCTGGTGGGGTGGTAGGTGAGGACAAGAGCAACCCTATCCCTGGTGGAGTGGTAGGTGAGGATGAGGAAACCCTATCCCAGGTGGGGTGGTAGGTGAGGACGAGGAACCTTATACCTGGTGGGGTGGTAGTTGAGGAGGAGAGGAACCCTATCACTGGTAGGGTAATAGGTGAGGATGAGGAACCCTATCCCAGGTAGGGTGATAGGTGAGGATGAGGAACCCTATCCCTGGTGGGGAGGTGGGTAGGGATGAGAAACCCTATCCCTGGTGGGGTGGTAGGTGAGGACAAGAGGAACCCTATCCCTGGCAGGGTGTTAGGTGAGGATAAGGAACCCTATCCCTGGTGGGGTGGTAGGTGAGGATGTGCAACCCTCTCCCTGGTGGGGTGTTATTTGAGGAGGAGAGCAACCCTATCCCTGCTAGGGTGATAGGTGAGGATGAGGTTATCTGTCCCTGGTGGGGTGATAGGTGAGGATGAGTTTATCTGTCCCTGGTGGGGTGATAGGTGAGGATGAGCAACCCTATCCCTGGTGGGTTGACAGGTGAGGATGAGGAACCCTATCCCTGGTGGAGTGGTGGGTGAGGATGAGGAACCCTATTCCTGGTAGGGTGGTGGGTGATGATGAGGAACCCTATCCCTGGTGGAGTGGTGGGTGAGGACTAGAGGAACCCTATTCCTGGTAGGGTGGTGGGTGATGATGAGGAACCCTATCCCTGGTGGAGTGGTAGGTGAGGATGAGGAACCCTATGCCTGGAGGGCTGCTAGTTGAGGAGGAGAGAAAACTAACAACTGGTAGGGTGATAGGTGAGGATGAGGAACCCTATCCCTGGTGGCGTGACAGGTGAGGATGAGGAACTCTGTCCCTGGTAGGGTGATATGTGAGGATGAGGAACCCTATGCCTGGAGGGCTGCTAGTTGAGGAGGAGAGAAAACTAACCACTGGTAGGGTGATAGGTGAGGATGAGGAACCCTATCTCTGGTGGGGTGGTAAGTGAGGATGAGGAACCCTATCCCTCGTGGGGTGGTAGGTGAGGATGGCGAACCGTATCGCTGGCGGGGTGGTAGGTGAGGACAAGAGGAACCCTATCTCTGGTGGGGTGGTAGGTGAGGATGGGGAACCCTATCCCTGGTGGGGTGGTAGGTGAGGACAAGAGGAACCCTATCCCTGGTGGGGTGGTAGGTGAGGATAAGAGGAACCCTGTCCCTGGTGGGGTGGTAGGTGAGGATGTGCAACCCTGTCCCTGGTGGAGTGGTGGGTGAGGATGAGGAACCCTATCCCTGGTGGGGTGGAAGGTGAGGATGAGGAACCCTCTGCCTGGTAGGATGGTAGGTGAAGACGAGGTACCCTATCCCTGGTGGGGTGGTAGGTGAGGATGAGGAACCCTATCCCTGGTGGGGTGGTAGTTGAGGAGGAGAGCAACCCTATCCCTGCTGGGGTGATAGGTGAGGATGAGGTTATCTGTCCCTGGTGGGGTGATAGGTGAGGATGAGCAACCCTATCCCTGGTGGGTTGACAGGTGAGGATGAGGAACCCTATCCCTGGTGGAGTGGTGGGTGAGGATGAGGAACCCTATCGCTGGTGTGGTGGTAGGTGAGGATGATGAACCCTATCCCTGGTGGGGTGGAAGGTGAGGATGAGGAACCCTCTGCCTGGTAGGATGGTAGGGGAAGATGAGGTACCCAATCCCTGGTGGGGTGGTAGGTGAGGATGAGGAACCCTATCCCTGGTGGGGTGATGGGTGAGGATGAGAAACCCTATCCCTGGTGGAGTGGTCGGTGAGGATGAGGAACCCTATGCCTGGAGGGCTGCTAGTTGAGGAGGAGAGAAAACTAACTTCTGGTAGGGTGATAGGTGAGGATGAGGAACCCTATCCCTGGTGGCGTGATAGGTGAGGATGAGGAACTCTGTCCCTGGTAGGGTGATATGTGAGGATGAGGAACCCTATCCCTGGTGGGGTGGTAGGTGAGGACAAGAGGAACCCTATCCCTGGTGGGATGGTAGGTCAGAATGAGCAAACCTATCCCTGGTGGGGTGGTAGGTGAGGATGAGGAACCCTATCATCTCTGGTGGGTGGTAGGTGAGAATGAGGAACCCTGTCCCTGGTGGGGTGGTAGGTGAGGATGAGGAACCCTATCCCTGGTGAGGTGGTAGGTGAGGATGAGGAACGCCATATGTGGAGGGTTGGTAGGTGAGGATGAGGAACCCAATCCCTGGTCGAGTGGTCGGTGTTGATGAGGAACCCTATCCCTGGTGAGGAGGTAGGTGAGAATGAGGAACCCTATCCCTGGTGGGGTGGCAGGTGAGGATGAGGAACCCTATCGTTGGTGGGGTGGTAGGTCAGGATGAGGAACCCTGTCCCTGGTAGGGTGAGAGGTGAGGATGAGGAACCCTACCCCTGGTAGGGTGGTAGGTGAGGATGAGGAACCCTATCCCTGGTGGGGTGGTAGGTGAGCAGAAGAGGAACCCTATCCCTGGTAGGGTGGTAGGTGAGGATGAGGAACCCTACCCCTCGTGGGGTGGTAGGTGAGGACAAGAGGAATCCTATACCTGGCGGGGTGATATGTGAGGATGAGGAACCCTATCCCTCGTGGGGTGGTAGGTGATGACAAGAGGAACCCTATACCAGGTGGGGTGATATGTGAGGATGAGGAACCCTATCCCTCGTGGAGTGGTAGGTGAGGATGAGGAACCCTATGCCTGGTAGGGTGATACGTGAGGAAGAGGAACGCTATACGTGGTGGGGTGATAGGTGATGACGAGGAACCCTATCCCTGGTAGGGTCAAAGGTGAGGATGAGGAACCCAATCCTTGTTGGGATGGTGGTTGAGGATGAGGAACCCTATCCCTGGTGGGGTGGTAGGTGGGGATGAAAAACCCTATTCCTGGTGGGGTGTTAGGTGAGGACAAGAGGAACCCTATCCCTGGTGGGGTGGTAGGTGAGAATGAGCAACCCTATCGCTGGTGGGGTGGTAGGTGAGACTGAGTAACCCTATCCCTGAAAGAGTGGTAGGTCAGGATGATGAACCCTATCCCTGTTGGGGTGGTAGGTGAGGATAAGGAACTCTATCCCTGGTGGGGTGGTAGGTAAGGACAAGAGGAACCCTGTACCTGGTGGGGTGATATGTGAGGATGAGGAACCCTATCCCTGGTGGAGTGGTAGGTGAGGATGAAGAACCCTATCCCTGGTGGGGTGGTAGGTGAGGACAAGAGGAACCCTATCCCTTGTGGGGTGGTAGGTGAGGATGAGGAACCCTATCCCTAGTGGGTAGGTAGGTGAGAATGAAGAACCCTATCCCTTGTGGCGAGGTAGGAGAGAATGAGGAACCCTATCCCTGGTAGGGTGGTAGGTGAGGGTGAGGAACCCTATCCCTGGTGGAGAGGTAGGTGAGGACAAGAGGAACCCTCTCCCTGGTGGGGTGGTATGCGAGGATGAGGAACCCTATCCCTGGTGGGGTGGTAGCTGAGGATAGGGAACCCTATACCTGGTGGGGTGGTAGGTGAGGACAAGAGGAACCCTATCCCTGGTAGGGTGGTGGGTGAGGATGAGGAAACCTATCCCTGGTGGAGTGGTAGGTGAGGATGAGGACCCCTATCACTGGTGGGGTGGTAGCTGAGGATGGGGAACCCTATCCCTGGTAGAGTGGTAGGTGAGGACAAGAGGAACCCTATGCCTGGTAGGGTGGTGGGTGAGGATGAGGAAACCTCTCCCTGGTGGGGTGGTAGGTGAGGACAAGAGGAACCCTATACCTGGTGGGGTGATATGTGAGGATGAGGAACCCTATCCCTCGTGGGGTGGTAGGTGAGGATGAGGAACCCAATGCCTGGTAGGGTGATAGGTGAGGAAGAGGAATGCTATACGTGGTGGGGTGATAGGTGAGGATGAGGAACCCTATCCCTCGTAGGGTCATAGGTGAGGATGAGGAACGCTATACCTGGTGGTGTGATAGGTGATGAGGAACCCTATCCTTGGTGGGATGGTGGTTGAGGATGAGGAACCCTACCCCTGGTGGGGTGGTAGGTGAGGATGAGGAATCCGATCCCTGGTGGGGTGGTAGGTGAGGACAAGAGGAACCCTATGCCTGGTGGGGTGGTATGTGAGGATGAGGAACGCTATCCCTGGTGGGATGGTAGGTGAGGATAAGAGGAACCCTATCCCTGGTGGGGTGGTAGGTGAGAATGAGGAACCCTATCCCTGGTGGGGTGGTAGGTGATGATGGAGAACCCTATCTCTGGTGGGGAGGTAGGAGAGGATGAGGAACCCCATCCCTGGTGGGGTGGTAGGTGAGGGTGAGGAACCCTATCACTCGTGGAGTGGTAGGTGAGGACAAGAGGAACCCTATCCCTGGTGGGGTGGTAGGTGAGGATGAGGAACGCTATCCCTGGTGAGGTGGTAGGTGAGGATGAGGAACGCCATACGTGGAGGGTTGGTAGGTGAGGATGAGGAACCCAATCCTGGTCGAGTGGTCGGTGTTGATGAGGAACCCTATCCCTGGTGAGGAGGTAGGTGAGAATGAGGAACCCTATCCCTGGTGGGGTGGCAGGTGAGGATGAGGAACCCTATCCTTGGTGGGGTGGTAGGTCAGGATGAGGAACCCTGTCCCTGGTAGGGTGAGAGGTGAGGATGAGGAACCCTACCCCTGGTAGGGTGGTAGGTGAGGATGAGGAACCCTATCCCTGGTGGGGTGGTAGGTGAGGAGAAGAGGAAGCCTATCCCTGGTAGGGTGGTGGGTGAGGATGAGGAACCCTATCCCTGGTGGAGTGGTAGGTGAGGACAAGAGGAACCCTATCCCTGGTGGGGTGGTAGGTGAGAATGAGCAACCCTATCGCTGGTGGGGTGGTAGGTGAGACTGAGTAACCCTATCCCTGAAAGAGTGGTAGGTGAGGATGATGAACCCTATCCCTGTTGGGGTGGTAGGTGAGGATGAGGAACTCTATCCCTGGTGGGGTGGTAGGTAAGGACAAGAGGAACCCTATACCTGGTGGGGTGATATGTGAGGATGAGGAACCCTATCCCTGGTGGAGTGGTAGGTGAGGATGAAGAACCCTATCCCTGGTGGGGTGGTAGGTGAGGACAAGAGGAACCCTATCCCTTGTGGGGTGGTAGGTGAGGATGAGGAACCCTATCCCTAGTGGGTAGGTAGGTGAGAATGAAGAACCCTATCCCTTGTGGCGAGGTAGGAGACAATGAGGAACCCTATCCCTGGTAGGGTGGTAGGTGAGGGTGAGGAACCCTATCCCTGGTGGACAGGTAGGTGAGGACAAGAGGAACACTATCCCTGGTGGGGTGGTCGGTGACGATGAGGAACCCAACCCTGGCGGGGTGGTAGGTGAGGACAAGAGGAACACTATCCCTGGTGGGGTGGTATGCGAGGATGAGGAACCCTATCCCTGGTGGGGTGGTAGCAGAGGATAGGGAACCCTATACCTGGTGGGGTGGTAGGTGAGGACAAGAGGAACCCTATCCCTGGTAGGGTGGTGGGTGAGGATAGGGAACCCTATCCCTGGTAGGGTGGTAGTTGAGGACAAGAGCAACCCTATCCCTGGTGGAGTGGTAGGTGAGGATGAGGAAACCCTATCCCAGGTGGGGTGGTAGGTGAGGACGAGGAACCTTATACCTGGTGGGGTGGTAGTTGAGGAGGAGAGGAACCCTATCACTGGTAGGGTAATAGGTGAGGATGAGGAAACCTATCCCAGGTAGGGTGATAGGTGAGGATGAGGAACCCTATCCCTGGTGGGGAGGTGGGTAGGGATGAGAAACCCTATCCCTGGTGGGGTGGTAGGTGAGGACAAGAGGAACCCTATCCCTGGCAGGGTGTTAGGTGAGGATAAGGAACCCTATCCCTGGTGGGGTGGTAGGTGAGGATGTGCAACCCTCTCCCTGGTGGGGTGTTATTTGAGGAGGAGAGCAACCCTATCCCTGCTAGGGTGATAGGTGAGGATGAGGTTATCTGTCCCTGGTGGGGTGATAGGTGAGGATGAGTTTATCTGTCCCTGGTGGGGTGATAGGTGAGGATGAGCAACCCTATCCCTGGTGGGTTGACAGGTGAGGATGAGGAACCCTATCCCTGGTGGAGTGGTGGGTGAGGATGAGGAACCTTATTCCTGGTAGGGTGGTGGGTGATGATGAGGAACCCTATCCCTGGTGGAGTGGTGGGTGAGGACTAGAGGAACCCTATTCCTGGTAGGGTGGTGGGTGATGATGAGGAACCCTATCCCTGGTGGAGTGGTAGGTGAGGATGAGGAACCCTATGCCTGGAGGGCTGCTAGTTGAGGAGGAGAGAAAACTAACAACTGGTAGGGTGATAGGTGAGGATGAGGATCCCTATCCCTGGTGGCGTGACAGGTGAGGATGAGGAACTCTGTCCCTGGTAGGGTGATATGTGAGGATGAGGAACCCTATGCCTGGAGGGCTGCTAGTTGAGGAGGAGAGAAAACTAACCACTGGTAGGGTGATAGGTGAGGATGAGGAACCCTATCTCTGGTGGGGTGGTAAGTGAGGATGAGGAACCCTATCCCTCGTGGGGTGGTAGGTGAGGATGGCGAACCGTATCGCTGGCGGGGTGGTAGGTGAGGACAAGAGGAACCCTATCTCTGGTGGGGTGGTAGGTGAGGATGGGGAACCCTATCCCTGGTGGGGTGGTAGGTGAGGACAAGAGGAACCCTATCCCTGGTGGGGTAGTAGGTGAGGATAAGAGGAACCCTGTCCCTGGTGGGGTGGTAGGTGAGGATGTGCAACCCTGTCCCTGGTGGAGTGGTGGGTGAGGATGAGGAACCCTATCCCTGGTGGGGTGGAAGGTGAGGATGAGGAACCCTCTGCCTGGTAGGATGGTAGGTGAAGATGAGGTACCCTATCCCTGGTGGGGTGGTAGGTGAGGATGAGGAACCCTATCCCTGGTGGGGTGGTAGTTGAGGAGGAGAGCAACCCTATCCCTGCTGGGGTGATAGGTGAGGATGAGGTTATCTGTCCCTGGTGGGGTGATAGGTGAGGATGAGCAACCCTATCCCTGGTGGGTTGACAGGTGAGGATGAGGAACCCTATCCCTGGTGGAGTGGTGGGTGAGGATGAGGAACCCTATCGCTGGTGTGGTGGTAGGTGAGGATGATGAACCCTATCCCTGGTGGGGTGGAAGGTGAGGATGAGGAACCCTCTGCCTGGTAGGATGGTAGGGGAAGATGAGGTACCCAATCCCTGGTGGGGTGGTAGGTGAGGATGAGGAACCCTATCCCTGGTGGGGTGATGGGTGAGGATGAGAAACCCTATCCCTGGTGGAGTGGTAGGTGAGGATGAGGAACCCTATGCCTGGAGGGCTGCTAGTTGAGGAGGAGAGAAAACTAACTTCTGGTAGGGTGATAGGTGAGGATGAGGAACCCTATCCCTGGTGGCGTGATAGGTGAGGATGAGGAACTCTGTCCCTGGTAGGGTGATATGTGAGGATGAGGAACCCTATCCCTGGTGGAGTGGTGGGTGAGGATGAGGAAACCTATCGCTGGTGTGGTGGTAGGTGAGGATGATGAACCCTATCCCTGGTGGGGTGGTAGGTGAGGATGACGAACCCTATCCCTGGTGGGGTGGTAGGTGAGGATGAGGAACCCTATCCCAGATGGGGTGGTAGTTGAGGATGAGGAAACCTATCCCTGGTGGTGCGGTAGCTGAGGATGAGGAAACCTATACCTGGTGGGGTGGTAGGTGAGGATGAGGAACTCTATCTCTAGTGGTGTGGTAGGTGAGGACAAGAGGAACCCTATTCCTGGTGGGGTGGTACGCGAGGATGAGGAACCCTATCCCTGGTGGGCTGGTAGCTGAGCATGGGGAACCCTATCCCTGGTGGGGTGGTAGGTGAGGACAAGTGGAACACTATCCCTGGTAGGGTGGTGGGTGACGATGAGGAACCCTATCCCTGGTGGAGTGGTACGTGAGGATGAGGAACCCTATCATTGGAGGGCTGAAAGTGGAGGAGGAGAGAAAACTAACTACTGGTAGGGTGCTAGGTGAGGATGAGGAACTCTGTCCCTGGTAGGGTGATATGTGAGTATGAGGAACCCTATCCCTGGTGGGGTGGTTGGTGAGGATGAGGAACCCTATCCCTGGTGGTGTGGTAGGTGAGGATGAGGAACCCTATCCCTGGTAGGGTGGTATGTGAGAATGAGGAACCCTATCCCTGGTGGGGTGGTAGGTGAGGACAAGAGGAACCCTATCCCTGGCAGGGTGGTAGGTGAGGATAAGTAACCCTATCCTTGGTGGGGTGGTAGATGAGGACAAGAGGAACCCTGTCCCTGGTTGGTGGTAGGTGAGGATGAGGAACTCCATCCTGTTGGGGTGGTAGCTGAGGATGGGGAACCCTATCCCTGGTGGGGTGATAGGTGAGGATGGGGAACCGTATCCCTGGTGGGGTGGTAGGTGAGGATGAGGAACCCTATCCCTAGTGGGGTTGTAGTTGAGGTGGAGAGGAACCGTATCCCTGTGGGGTGGTAGGTGAGGACAAGAGGAACCCTATCCCTGGTGGGGTGGTAGGTGAGAATGAGGAACCCTATCCATGGTGGGGTGGTAGGTGAGGATGGAGAACCCTATCCCTGGTAGGGTGGTAGGTGAGGATGAGGAACCCTATAATCCCTGGTGGGTGGTAGGTGAGAATGAGGAACCCTGTCCCTGGTGGGGTGGGAGGTGAGGATGTGGAAACCTATCCCTGGTGAGATGGTAGGTGAGGATGAGGAACCCTATACCTGGAGGAGCGGTAGGTGAAGATGATGAATCCTATCCCTGGTGGGGTGGTAAGTGAGGATGAGGAACCTTATCCCTGGTGGGTTAGTAGGTAAGGACAAGAGGAACCCTATCCCTGGAGGAGTGGTTGGTGAGGATGGGGAACCCTATACCTGGTGGGGTGGTAGGTGCGGATGGGGAACCCTATACCTGGTGGGGTGGTAGGTGAGGATGAAGAACACTAACCCTCGTGGGGTGGTAGGTGAGGATAAGAGGAACTCTATCCCTGGTGGTGTGGTAGGTGAGGATAAGAGGAACTCTATCCCTGGTGGGGTGGTAGGTGAGGATAAGAGGAACTCTATCCCTGGTGGCTGGTAAGTGAGGATGAGGAACCCTATCCCTGGTGGGTGGTAGGTGAGGATGAGGAACCCTAACGCTGGTGGTGTGGTAGGTGAGGATGAGGAACCCTCTCCTTGGTGGGGTGGTAGTTCAGGAGGAGAGGAACCCTATGCCTGGTAGGGTGAGTGGTAAGGATGAGGAACGCTATACCTGGTGGGTTGATAGATGAGGATGAGGAACCCTATCCCTGGTAGGGTGATAGTTGAGGATGAGGAACCCTATCCCTGGTGGAGTGGTAAGTGAGGATAAGGAACCCTACCCTGGCGGGATGGTAGGTGAGGAGAAGAGGAACCCTAACCCTGGTAGGGTGGTAGCTGAGGATGGGGAACATTATCCCTGGTGGGGTGGTAGATAAGGACAAGAGGAACCCTATCCCTGGTAGGGTGGTGGGTGAGGATGAGGAACCCTATCCCTGGTGGGGTGGTAGGTGAGGACAAGAGGAACCCTATACCAGGTGGAGTGATATGTGAGGATGAGAAACCCTATCCCTCGTGGGGTGGTAGGTGAGGATGGGGAACCTTATCCCTGGTGGGGTGGTAGGTGAGGATGAAGCACCCTATCCCTGGTGGTGTGGTAGGTGACGACAAGAGGAACCCTATCCCTGGTGGGGTAGTAGGTGAGGACAAGAGGAACCCTATCCCTGTTGGCTGGGAGGTGAGGATGAGGAACCCTATGCCTGGTAGGGTGATAGGTGAGGAAGAGGAACGCTATACGTGGTGGGGTGATAGGAGAGGATGAGGAATCCTATCCCAGGTAGGGTCATAGGTGAGGATGAGGAATGCTATACTGGCTGGGGTGATAGGTGAGGATGAGGAACCCTATCCTTGGTGGGGTGGTGGGTGAGGATGAGGAACCCTACCCCTGGTGGGGTGGTAGGTGATGCTGAGGAACCCTATCCCTGGTGGAGTGGTAGGTGAGGATGAGGAACCCTATCCCTGGTGGAGTGGTAGGTGAGGATGAGGAACCCTATCCCTGGTGGGGTGGTAAGTGAGGATGAGGAACCCTATTCCTGGTGGGGTGGTAGGTGAGGACAAGAGGAACCCTATCCCTGGAGGGGTGGTATGTGAGGATGAGGAACCCTATCCTAGGTGGGGTGGTAAGTGAGGATGAGGAACCCTATCCCTGGTGGGGAGGTAGGTGAGGATGAAGAAACCTATCCCTGGAGGTGAGGTAGGAGAGGATGAGGAACCCTATCCCTGGTGGGGTGGTAGGTGAGGGTAAGGAACCCTATCCCTGGTGGAGTGGTAGGTGAGGACAAGAGGAACCCTATCCCTGGTGGGGTAGTGGGTGAGGATGAGTAACTCTATCCCTGCTGGGGAGGTAGGTGAGGATGAAGAACCCTATCCCTGGTGGGATGGTTGGTGAGGACAAGAGGAACCCTATCCCTGGTGGGGTGGTAGGTGAGAATGAGGAACCCTATTCCTGGTATGGTGGTAGGTGTGGATGAGGAACCGTACCCTGGTGGGGTTTTAGGTGAGGACAAGAGGAACCCTATCCCTGGTGGGGTGGTAGGTGAGGATGAGGAACCCTATCCCTTGCGGGGAGGTGGTGAGGATGAGGAACCATATCCCTGGTGGAGAGGTATGAGAGGATGAGGAAAACTATCCGTGGTGGGGTGGTAGGTGTGGATGCAGAACCCTATCCCTGGTGGGGTGGTAGGTGAGGATGAGGAACCATATCCCTGGCGGGGTGGTAGGTAAGGACAAGAGGAACCCTATCCCTGGAGGAGTGGTAGGTGAGTATGAGGAACCCTATCCCTGGTGGAGAGGTAGGTGAGGATGGGGAACCCTATCTCTGGTGGGGTGGTAGGTGAGGATGAAGAACCCTATCCCTGGTGGGGTGGTAGGTGAGGACAAGAGGAACCCTATCCCTGGTGGGGTGGTAGGTGAGGATGAGGAACCCTATCCCTGGTGGGGGGGGGGGGTGTTGGTGAGGATGAAGAACCCTATCCCTGGTGGGTGGTAGGTGAGGATGAGGAACCTTAACCCTGGTGGGGTGGTAGGTGAGGATGAGGAACCCTCTCCTTGGTGGGGTGGTAGTTCAGGAGTAGAGGAACCCTATGCCTGTTAGGGTGAGAGGTGAGGATGAGGAACGCTATACCTGGTGGGGTGATAAGTGAGGATGAGGAACGCTATACCTGGTAGGGTGATAGGTGAGGATGAGGAACCCTTTCCCTGGTGGAGTGGTAGGTGAGGATGAGGAACCCTATCCCTGGTGGGGTGGTAGGTGAGGGTAAGGAACCCAATCCCTGGGGGAGTGGTAGGTGAGGACAAGAGGAATCCTATCCCTGGTGGGGTGGTAGGTGAGGATGAGGAAACCAATCCCAGGTAGGGTGGTAGGTGTGGATGGGGAACCCTATCCCTGGTAGGGTGGTAGTTGAGGACAAGAGCAACCCTATCCCTGGTGGGGTGGTAGGTGAGTATGAGGAACCCTATCCCTGGTGGGGTGGTAGGTGAGGGTAAGGAACCCTATCCCTGGTGGAGTGGTATGTGAGGACAAAAGGAACCCTATCCCTGGTGGGGTGGTAGGTGAGGATGAGGAACCCTATCCCTGGTGGGGTCGTGTGTGAGCATGAGGAAACCTATCCCTGGTGGAGTGGTAGGTGAGGATGAGGAACCCTATCCCTGGTGGGGTGGTAGGTGAGGGTACGGAACCCTCTCCCTGGGGGAGTGGTAGGTGAGGACAAGAGGAATCCTATCCCTGGTGGGGTGGTAGGTGAGGATGAGGAAACCAATCCCAGGTAGGGTGGTAGGTGTGGATGGGGAACCCTATCCCTGGTAGGGTGGTAGTTGAGGACAAGAGCAACCCTATCCCTGGTGGGGTGGTAGGTGAGGATGAGGAACCCTATCCCTGGTGGGGTGGTAGGTGAGGGTAAGGAACCCTCACCCCTGGTGAGGTGGTATGTGAGGATGAGGTACCCTATCCCTGGTGGGGTGGTAGGTGAGGACGAGGAACCTTATACCTGGTGGGGTGGTAGTTGAGGAGGAGAGGAACCCTATCACTGGTAGGGTAATAGGTGAGGATGAGGAACCCTATCCCAGGTAGGGTGATAGGTGAGGATGAGGAACCCTATCCCTGGTGGGGAGGTGGGTAGGGATGAGGAACTCTATCCCTGGTGGGGTGGTAGGTGAGGACAAGAGGAACCCTATCCCTGGCAGGGTGTTAGGTGAGGATAAGGAACCCTATCCCTGGTGGGGTGGTAGGTGAGGATGTGCAACCCTGTCCCTGGTGGGGTGTTATTTGAGGAGGAGAGCAACCCTATCCCTGCTGGGGTGATAGGTGAGGATGAGGTTATCTGTCCCTGGTGGGGTGATAGGTGAGGATGAGGTTATCTGTCCCTGGTGGGGTGATAGGTGAGGATGAGCAACCCTATCCCTGGTGGGTTGACAGGTGAGGATGAGGAACCCTATCCCTGGTGGAGTGGTGGGTGAGGATGAGGAACCCTATCGCTGGTGTGGTGGTAGTTGAGGATGATGAACCCTATCCCTGGTGGGGTGGAAGGTAGGATGAGGAACCCTCTGCCTGGTAGGATGGTAGGTGAAGATGAGGTACCCTATCCCTGGTGGGGTGGTTGGTGAGGATGAGGAACTCTGTCCCTGGTAGGGTGATCTGTGAGGATGAGGAACCCTATCCCTGGTGGAGTGGTGGGTGAGGATGAGGAACCCTATCCCTGGTGGGCTGGTAGCTGAGCATGGGGAACCCTATCCCTGGTGGGGTGGTAGGTGAGGACAAGAGGAACCCTGTTCCTGGTAGGGTGGTGGGTGAGGATGAGGAACCCTATCCCTGGTGGAGTGGTAGGTGAGGATGAGGAACCCTATGCCTGGAGGGCTGCTAGTTGAGGAGGAGAGAAAACTAACAACTGGTAGGGTGATAGGTGAGGATGAGGAACCCTATCCCTGGTGGCGTGACAGGTGAGGATGAGGAACTCTGTCCCTGGTTGGGTGATATGTGAGGATGAGGAACCCTATCCCTGGTGGAGAGGTATGAGAGGATGAGGAAAACTATCCGTGGTGGGCTGGTAGGTGTGGATGCGGAACCCTATCCCTGGTGGGGTGGTAGGTGAGGATGAGGAACCATATCCCTGGCGGGGTGGTAGGTAAGGACAAGAGGAACCCTATCCCTGGAGGAGTGGTAGGTGAGTATGAGGAACCCTATCCCTGGTGGAGTGGTAGGTGAGGATGGGGAACCCTATCTCTGGTGGGGTGGTAGGTGAGGATGAAGAACCCTATCCCTGGTGGGGTGGTAGGTGAGGACAAGAGGAACCCTATCCCTGGTGGGGTGGTAGGTGAGGATGAGGAACCGTATCCCTGGTGGGGGGGGTGTTGGTGAGGATGAGGAACCCTATCCCTGGTGGGGTGGTAGGTGAGGATGACGAACCCTCTCCTTGGTGGGGTGGTAGTTCAGGAGTAGAGGAACCCTATGCCTGTTAGGGTAAGAGGTGAGGATGAGGAACGCTATACCTGGTAGGGTGATAGGTGAGGAGGAGGAACCCTATCCCTGGTGGAGTGGTAGGTGAGGATGAGGAACCCTATCCCTGGTGGGGTGGTAGGTGAGGGTAAGGAACCCAATCCCTGGGGGAGTGGTAGGTGAGGACAAGAGGAATCCTATCCCTGGTGGGGTGGTAGGTGAGGATGAGGAAACCAATCCCAGGTAGGGTGGTAGGTGTGGATGGGGAACCCTATCCCTGGTAGGGTGGTAGTTGAGGACAAGAGCAACCCTATCCCTGGTGGGGTGGTAGGTGAGTATGAGGAACCCTATCCCTGGTGGGGTGGTAGGTGAGGGTAAGGAACCCTATCCCTGGTGGAGTGGTATGTGAGGACAAAAGGAACCCTATCCCTGGTGGGGTGGTAGGTGAGGATGAGGAACCCTATTCCTGGTGGGGTCGTGTGTGAGCATGAGGAAACCTATCCCTGGTGGAGTGGTAGGTGAGGATGAGGAACCCTATCCCTGGTGGGGTGGTAGGTGAGGGTACGGAACCCTCTCCCTGGGGGAGTGGTAGGTGAGGACAAGAGGAATCCTATCCCTGGTGAGGTGGTATGTGAGGATGAGGTACCCTATCCCTGGTGGGGTGGTGAGTGAGGATGAGGAAACCCTATCCCAGGTGGGGTGGTAGGTGAGGACGAGGAACCTTATACCTGGTGGGGTGGTAGTTGAGGAGGAGAGGAACCCTATCACTGGTAGGGTAATAGGTGAGGATGAGGAACCCTATCCCAGGTAGGGTGATAGGTGAGGATGAGGAACCCTATCCCTGGTGGGGAGGTGGGTAGGGATGAGGAACCCTATCACTGGTGGGGTGGTAGGTGAGGACAAGAGGAACCCTATACCTGGCAGGGTGTTAGGTGAGGATAAGGAACCCTATCCCTGGTGGGGTGGTAGGTGAGGATGTGCAACCCTGTCCCTGGTGGGGTGTTATTTGAGGAGGAGAGCAACCCTATCCCTGCTGGGGTGATAGGTGAGGATGAGGTTATCTGTCCCTGGTGGGGTGATAGGTGAGGATGAGGTTATCTGTCCCTGGTGGGGTGATAGGTGAGGATGAGCAACCCTATCCCTGGTGGGTTGACAGGTGAGGATGAGGAACCCTATCCCTGGTGGAGTGGTGGGTGAGGATGAGGAACCCTGTCGCTGGTGTGGTGGTAGTTGAGGATGATGAACCCTATCCCTGGTGGGGTGGAAGGTGAGGATGAGGAACCCTCTGCCTGGTAGGATGGTAGGTGAAGATGAGGTACCCTATCCCTGGTGGGGTGGTAGGTGAGGATGAGGAACTCTATCCCTGGTGGGGTGATGGGTGAGGATGAGAAACCCTATCCCTAGTGGAGTGGTGGGTGAGGATGAGGAACCCTATCCCTGGTGGGCTGGCAGCTGAGCATGGGGAACACTATCCCTGGTGGAGTGGTAGGTGAGGACAAGAGGAACCCTATTCCTGGTAGGGTGGTGGGTGAGGATGAGGAACCCTCTCCCTGGTGGAGTGGTAGGTGAGGATGAGGAGCCCTATGCCTGGAGAGCTGCTAGTTGAGGAGGAGAGAAAACTAACCACTGGTAGGGTGATAGGTGAGGATGAGGAACCCTATCTCTGGTGGCGTGATAGGTGAGGATGAGGAACTCTGTCCCTGGTAGGGTGATCTGTGAGGATGAGGAACCCTATCCCTGGTGGAGTGGTGGGTGAGGATGAGGAAACCTATCGCTGGTGTGGTGGTAGGTGAGGATGATGAACCCTGTCCCTGGTGGGGTGGTAGGTGAGGATGAGGAACCCTATTCCTGGTGGGGTGGTAGGTGAGGATGAGGAACCCTATCCCTGAGGGGGTGGTAGGTGAGGATGAGGAAACCTATCCCTGGTGGTGCGGTAGCTGAGGATGAGGAAACCTATACCTGGTGGGGTGGTAGGTGAGGATGGGGAATCTATCCCTAGTGGTGTGGTAGGTGAGGACAAGAGCAACCCTATCCCTGGTGGGGTGGTATGCGAGGATGAGGAACCCTATCCCTGGTGGGCTGGTAGCTGAGCATGGTGAACCCTATCCCTGGTGGGGTGGTAGGTGAGGACAAGAGGAACCCTATTCCTGGTAGGGTGGTGGGTGAGGATGAGGAACCCTATGCCTGGAGGGCTGCTAGTTGAGGAGGAGAGAAAACTAACAACTGGTAGGGTGATAGGTGAGGATGAGGAACCCTATCCCTGGTGGCGTGACAGGTGAGGATGAGGAACTCTGTCCCTGGTAGGGTGATATGTGAGGATGAGGAACCCTATCCCTGGTGGAGTGGTAGGTGAGGATGAGGAACCCTATACCTGGAGGGCTGCTAGTTGAGGAGGAGAGAAAACTAACCACTGGTAGGGTGATAGGTGAGGATGAGGAACCCTATTTCTGGTGGGGTGGTAAGTGAGGATGAGGAACCCTATCCCTCGTGGGGTGGTAGGTGAGGATGGCGAACCGTATCGCTGGCGGGGTGGTAGGTTAGGACAAGAGGAACCCTATCTCTGGTGGGGTGGTAGGTGAGGATGGGGAACCCTATCCCTGGTGGGGTGGTAGGTGAGGACAAGAGGAACCCTATCCCTGGTGGGGTAGTAGGTGAGGATAAGAGGAACCCTGTCCCTGGTGGGGTGGTAGGTGAGGATGTGCAACCCTGTCCCTGGTGGGGAGTTATTTGAGGAGGAGAGCAACCCTATCCCTGCTGGGGTGATAGGTGAGGATGAGGTTATCTGTCCCTGGTGGGGTGATAGGTGAGGATGGGCAACCCTATCCCTGGTGGGTTGACAGGTGTGGATGAGGAACCCTATCCCTGATGGGGTGGTACGTGAGGATGAGGAAACCTATCCCTGGTGGGTTGACAGGTGAGGATGAGGAACCCTATCCCTGGTGGAGTGGTGGGTGAGGATGAGGAACCCTATCGCTGGTGTGGTGGTAGTTGAGGATGATGAACCCTATCCCTGGTGGGGTCGAAGGTGAGGATGAGGAACCCTCTGCCTGGTAGGATGGTAGGTGAAGATGAGGTACCCAATCCCTGGTGGGGTGGTAGGTGAGGATGAGGAACCCTATCCCTGGTGGGGTGATGGGTGAGGATGAGAAACCCTATCCCTGGTGGAGTGGTAGGTGAGGATGAGGAACCCTATGCCTGGAGGGCTGCTAGTTGAGGAGGAGAGAAAACTAACCACTGGTAGGGTGATAGGTGAGGATGAGGAACCCTATCCCTGGTGGCGTGATAGGTGAGGATGAGGAACTCTGTCCCTGGTAGGGTGATATGTGCGGATGAGGAACCCTATCCCTGGTGGAGTGGTGGGTGAGGATGAGGAAACCTATCGCTGGTGTGGTGGTAGGTGAGGATGATGAACCCTATCCCTGGTGGGGTGGTAGGTGAGGATGACGAACCCTATCCCTGGTGGGGTGGTAGGTGAGGATGAGGAACCCTATCCATGATGGGGTGGTAGTTGAGGATGAGGAAACCTATCCCTGGTGGTGCGGTAGCTGAGGATGAGGAAACCTATACCTGGTGGGGTGGTAGGTGAGGATGAGGAACTCTATCTCTAGTGGTGTGGTAGGTGAGGACAAGAGGAACCCTATTCCTGGTGGGGTGGTACGCGAGGATGAGGAACCCCATCCCTGGTGGGCTGGTAGCTGAGCATGGGGAACCCTATCCCTGGTGGGGTGGTAGGTGAGGACAAGAGGAACACTATCCCTGGTAGGGTGGTGGGTGACGATGAGGAACCCTATCCCTGGTGGAGTGGTACGTAAGGATGAGGAACCCGATCATTGGAGGGCTGAAAGTGGAGGAGGAGAGAAAACTAACTACTGGTAGGGTGCTAGGTGAGGATGAGGAACTCTGTCCCTGGTAGGGTGATATGTGAGGATGAGGAACCCTATCCCTGGTGGGGTGGTTGGTGAGGATGAGGAACCCTATCCCTGGTAGTGTGGTAGGTGAGGATGAGGAACCCTATCCCTGGTAGGGTGGTATGTGAGAATGAGGAACCCTATCCCTGGTGGGGTGGTAGGTGAGGACAAGATGAACCCTATCCGTGGCAGGGTGGTAGGTGAGGATAAGTAACCCTATCCTTGGTGGGGTGGTAGGTGAGGACAAGAGGAACCCTATCCCTGGTGGGGTGGTAGTTGAGGATAAGGAACCCAATCCCTGGTCGGGTGCTGGGTGAAGATGCAGAACCCTATCCTTGGTGGGGTGGTAGGGGAGGATGAGAAACCCTATCCCTGATAGGGTGCTGCGTGAGGATGAGGAACCCTATCCCTGGTGGGGTGGTAGGTGAGGATGAGGAACCCTATCGCTGGTGCGGTGGTAGGTAAGGATGAGGAACCCTATCCCTGGTGGGATGGTAGCTGAGGATTAGGAAACCTATCCCTTGTGGGGTGGGAGGTGAGGATCAGGAAGCCTATCCCTGGTAGGGTGGTAGGGAAGGATGAGGAACCCGATCCCTGGTAGGGTGGTAGGTGAGGATGAGGAACCCTATCCCTGGTGGGGTGGTAGGTGAGGATGGGGAACCCTATCCCTGGTGGGGTGGTAGGTGAGGACAAGAGGAACCCTATCCCTGGTGGGGTAGTAGGTGAGGACAAGAGGAACCCTGTCCCTGGTGGGGTGGTAGGTGAGGATAAGGAACCCTGTCCCTGGTGGGGTGTTATTTGAGGAGGAGAGCAACCCTATCCCTGCTGGGGTGATAGGTGAGGATGAGGTTATCTGTCCCTGGTGGGGTGATAGGTGAGGATCAACAACCCTATCCCTGGTGGGTTGACAGGTGAGGATGAGGAACCCTATCCCTGGTGGAGTGGTGGGTGAGGATGAGGAACCCTATCGCTGGTGTGGTGGTAGGTGAGGATGATGAACCCTATCCCTGGTGGGGTGGAAGGTGAGGATGAGGAACCCTCTGCTTGGTAGGATGGTAGGTGAAGATGAGGTACCCTATCCCTGGTGGGGTGGTAGGTGAGGAGGAGGAACCCTATCCCTGGTGGGGTGATGGGTGAGGATGAGAAACCCTATCCCTGGTGGAGTGGTGGGTGAGGATGAGGAACTCTGTCCCTGGTAGGGTGATATGTGAGGATGAGGAACCCTATCCCTGGTGGAGTGGTGGGTGAGGATGAGGAAACCTATCGCTGGTGTGGTGGTAGGTGAGGATGATGAACCCTATCCCTGGTAGGGTGGTAGGTGAGGACAAGAGGAACCCTATCCCTGGTGGGGTGGTATGCGAGGATGAGGAACCCTATCCCTGGTGGGCTGGTAGCTGAGCATGGGGAACCCTATCCCTGGTGGGGTGGTAGGTGAGGACAAGAGGAACCCTATTCCTGGTAGGGTGGTGGGTGAGGATGGGGAACCCTATCCCTGGTGGAGTGGTAGGTGAGGATGAGGAACCCTATGCCTGGAGGGCTGCTAGTTGAGGAGGAGAGAAAACTAACAACTGGTAGGGTGATAGGTGAGGATGAGGAACCCTATCCCTGGTGGCGTGACAGGTGAGGATGAGGAACTCTGTCCCTGGTAGGGTGATATGTGAGGATGAGGAACCCTATCCCTGGTGGAGTGGTAGGTGAGGATGAGGAACCCTATGCCTGGAGGGCTGCTAGTTGAGGAGGAGAGAAAACTAACCACTGGTAGGGTGATAGGTGAGTATGAGGAACCCTATCTCTGGTGGGGTGGTAAGTGAGGATGTGGAACCCTATCCCTCGTCGGGTGGTAGGTGAGGATGGCGAACCGTATCGCTGGCGGGGTGGTAGGTGAGGACAAGAGGAACCCTATCTCTGGTGGGGTCGTAGGTGAGGATGGGGAACCCTTCCCCTGGTGGGGTGGTAGGTGAGGACAAGAGGAACCCTATCCCTGGTGGGGTAGTAGGTGAGGACAAGAAGAACCCTGTCCCTGGTGGGGTGGTATGTGAGGATGAGGAACCCTATCCCTGGTGGGGTGGTAGGTGAGGATGTGCAACCCTGTCCCTGGTGGGTTGACAGGTGAGGATGAGGAAGCCTGTCCCTGGTGGAGTGGTGGGTGAGGATGAGGAACCCTATCGCTGGTGGGGTGGAAGGTGAGGATGAGGAACCCTCTGCCTGGTAGGATGGTAGGTGAAGATGAGGTACGCTATCCCTGGTGGGGTGGTAGGTGAGGATGAGGAACCCTATCCCTGGTGGGGTGATGGGTGAGGATGAGAAACCCTATCCCTGGTGGAGTGGTGGGTGAGGATGAGGAACCCTATCCCTGAGGGGGTGGTAGGTGAGGATGAGGAAACCTATCCCTGGTGGTGCGGTAGCTGAGGATGAGGAAACCTATACATGGTGGGGTGGTAGGTGAGGATGGGGAAATCTATCCCTAGTGGTGTGGTAGGTCAGGACAAGAGGAACCCTCTCCCTCCTGGGGTGGTATGCGAGGATGAGGAACCCTATCCCTGGTGGGCTGGTAGCTGAGCATGGGGAACCCTATCCCTGGAGGGGTGGTAGGTGAGGACAAGAGGAACCCTATTCCTGGTAGGGTGGTGGGTGAGGATGAGGAACCCTATCCCTGGTGGAGTGGTAGGTGAGGATGAGGAACCCTATGCCTGGAGGGCTGCTAGTTGAGGAGGAGAGAAAACTAACAACTGGTAGGGCGATAGGTGAGGATGAGGAACCCTCTCCCTGGTGGCGTGACAGGTGAGGATGAGGAACTCTGTCCCTGGTAGGGTGATATGTGAGGATGAGGAACCCTATCCCTGGTGGAGTGGTGGGTGAGGATGAGGAAACCTATCGCTGGTGTGGTGGTAGGTGAGGATGATGAACCCTATCCGTGGTGGGGTGGTAGGTGAGGATGAGGAACCCTATGCCTGGTAGGATGGTAGGTGAAGATGAGGTACCCTATCCCGGGTGGGGTGGTAGGTGAGGATGAGGAACCCTATCCCTGGTGGGGTGCTGGGTGAGGATGAGGAACTCTATCCCTGGTGGAGTGGTGGGTGAGGATGAGGAACTCTGTCCCTGGTAGGGTGATATGTGAAGATGAGGAACCCTATCCCTGGTGGGGTGGTAGGTGAGAATGAGGAACCCTATCCCTGGTGGGGTGGTTGGTAAGGATGAGGAACCCTATCCCTGGTGGGGTGGTAGGTGAGGACAAGAGGAACCCTATCCCTGGCAGGGTGGTGGTGAGGATAAGTAACCCTATCCTTGGTGGGGTGGTAGGTGAGAACAAGAGGAACCCTGTCATGGTTGGTGGTAGGTGAGGATGAGGAACTCCATCTTGTTGGGGTGGTAGCTGAGGATGGGGAACCCTATCCCTGGTAGGGTGGTAGGTGAGGATGAGGAACATTATCCCTAGTGGGTGGTAGGTGAGGATGAGGAACCGTATCCCTGGTGGGGTGGTAGGCGAGGATGGGGAACCCTATCCCTGGTAGGGTGATGGGTGAGGATGAGGAACTCTATCCCTGGTGGGGTGGTAGGTGAGGACGAGGAAATGTATCCCTGGTGGGGTGATAGGTGAGGATGAGGAACTGTATCCCTGGTGGGGTGATAGGTGAGGATGAGGAACCCTATCCCTGGTAGGGTGGTAGGTGAGGATGAGGAACCCTATCGCGGGTTGGGTGGTAAGTGAGGATGAGGAACCTTATCCCTCGTGGGGTGGTCGGTGAGGATGGCGAACCCTATCGCTGGTGGGGTGGTAGGTGAGGATGGGGAACCCTATCCCTGGTGGGGTGGTAGGTGAGGACAAGAGGAACCCTATCCCTGGTGGGGTAGTAGGTGAGGACAAGAGGAACCCTGCTCCAGGTGGGGTGGTAGGTGAGGATTAGGAACCGTATCCCTGGTGGGGTGGTAGGTAAGGATAAGGAACTCTATCCCTGGTGGGGTGGTAGGTGAGGATGAGCAACCCTATCCCTGGTGGAGTGGTGGGTCAGGATGAGGAACCCTATCGCTGGTGTGGTGGTGGGTGAGGATGATGAACCCTATCCCTGGTGGGGTGGTAGGTGAGGATGAGGAAACCTATCCCTGGTGGTGCGGTAGATGAGGATGAGGAATCCTATACCTGGTGGGGTGGTAGGTGAGGATGAGGAACTCTATCCCTAGTGGTGTGGTAGGTGAGGACAAGAGGAACCCTATCCCTGGTGGGCTGGTATGCGAGGATGAGGAACCCTATCCCTGGTGGGCGGGTAGCTGATCATGGGGAACCCTATCCCTGGTGGGGTGGTAGGTGAGGACAAGAGGAACCCTATCCCTGGTAGGGTGGTGGGGGAGGATGAGGAACCCTATTCCTGGTGGAGTGGTAGGTGAGGATGAGGAACCCTATGCCTGGAGGGCTGCTAGTTGAGGAGGAGAGTAAACTAACCACTGGTAGGGTGATAGGTGACGATGAGGAACCCTATCCCTGGTGGTGTGATAGGAGAGGATGAGGAACTCTGTCCCTGGTAGGGTGATATGTGAGGATGTGGAACCCTATCCCTGGTGGAGTGGTTGGTGAGGATGAGGAAACCTATGCCTGGAGGGCTGCTAGTTGAGGAGGAGAGAAAACTAACCACTGGTAGGGCGATAGGTGAGGATGAGGAACCCTATCCCTGGTAGGGTGATATGTGAGGATGAGGAACCCTATCCCTGGTGGAGTGGTAGGTGAGGATGAGGAACCCTATGCCTGGAGGGCTGCTAGTTGAGCAGGAGAGAAAACTAACCACTGGTAGGGTGATAGGTGAGGATGAGGAACCCTATATCTGGTGGCGTGATAGGTGAGGATGAGGAACTCTGTCCCTGGTAGGGTGATATGTGAGGATGAGGAACCCTATCCCTGCTGGAGTGGTGGGTGAGGATGAGGAAACCTATCGCTGGTGTGGTGGTAGGTGAGGATGATGAACCCTATCCGTGGTGGGGTGGTAGGTGAGGATGAGGAACCGTATGCCTGGTAGGATGGTAGGTGAAGATGAGGTACCCTATCCCTGGTGGGGTGGTAGGTGAGGATGAGGAATCCTATCCCTGGTGGGGTGCTGGGTGAGGATGAGGAACTCTATCCCTGGTGGAGTGGTGGGTGAGGATGAGGAACTCTGTCCCTGGTAGGGTGATATGTGAAGATGAGGAACCCTATCCCTGGTGGGGTGGTAGGTGAGAATGAGGAACCCTATCCCTGGTGGGGTGGTTGGTAAGGATGAGGAACCCTATCCCTGGTGGGGTGGTAGGTGAGGACAAGAGGAACCCTATCCCTGGCAGGGTGGTGGTGAGGATAAGTAACCCTATCCTTGGTGGGGTGGTAGGTGAGGACAAGAGGAACCCTGTCCCTGGTTGGTGGTAGGTGAGGATGAGGAACTCCATCTTTTTGGGGTGGTAGCTGAGGATGGTGAACCCTATCCCTGGTAGGGTGGTAGGTGAGGATGAGGAACATTATCCCTAGTGGGTGGTAGGTGAGGATGAGGAACAGTATCCCTGGTGGGGTGGTAGGTGAGGATGAGGAACTCTGTCCCTGGTGGGGTGATAGGTGAGGATGAGGAACCCTATCCCTGGTGGAGTGGTGGGAGAGGATGAGGAACCCTATCCCTGGTGGAGTGGTGGGAGAGGATGAGGAACCCTATCTCTGGTGGGGTGGTAGGTTAGGATGAGGAACCCTATCCCTGGTGGGGTGATAGGTGAGGATGAGGAACCCTATGCCTGGTAGGGTGGTAGGTGAGGATGAGAAACCCTATACCTGGTGGGGTGGTAGGTAGGGATAAGGAACCCTATCCTTGGTGGGGTCGTAGGTGAGAATAAGCAGCCCTATCCCTGGAGGTGTGGTAGTTGAGGAGGAGAGGAACCCTATCCCTGCTGGGGTGATAGGTGAGGATGAGCAACCCTATCCCTTGTGGAGTGGTGGGTGAGGATGAGGAACCTTACCCTGGTGTGGTGGTAGGTGCGGATGAGGAACCCTATCCCTGGTGGGGGGTAGGTGAGGATGAGGAACCCTATACCTGGTAGGGTGGTAGGTGAGGATGAGGAACCCTATCCTTGGTGGGGTGGTAGGTGAGGATGTGGAACTCTATCCCTGGTGGGGTGGGGGGTGAGGATGAGGAACCCTATCCCTGGTGGGGTCATGTGTGAGCATGAGGAAACCTATCCCTGGTGGAGTGGTAGGTGAGGATGAGGAACCCTATTCCTGGTGGGGTGGTATGTGAGGATGAGGAACCCTATCCCTGGTGGGGTGGTAGTTGAGGAGGAGAGGAACCCTAACACTGGTAGGGTAATAGGTGAGGATGAGGAACCCTATCCCTGGTGGGGTGACAGGTGAGGATGAGGAACTCTGTCCCAGGTAGGGTGATAGGTGAGGATGAGGAACCCTATCCCTGGTGGGGAGGTGGGTAGGGATGAGGAACCCTATCCCTGGTGGGGTGATAGGTGAGGACAAGAGGAACCCTATCACTGGCAGGGTGGTGTGTGAGGATAAGTAACCCTATCCTTGGTGGGGTGGTAGGTGAGAACGAGAGGAACCCTATCCCTGGTTGGTGGTAGGTGAGGATGAGGAACTCCATCCTGTTGGGTTGGTAGCTGAGGATTGGGAACCCTATCCCTGGGAGGGTGGTAGGTGAGGATGAGGAGCATTATCCCTAGTGGGTGGTAGGTGAGGATGAGGAACCGTACCCCTGGTGGGGTGGTAGGTGAGGATGAGGAACCCTATCCCTAGTGGGGTTGTAGTTGAGGTGGAGAGGAACGCTATCCCTAGTGGGGTGATAGGTGAGGATGAGGAACTCTGTCCCTGGTGGGGTGATAGGTGAGGATGAGGAACCCTATCCCTGGGAGGGTGGTAGGTGAGGATGAGGAACTCTATCCCTGGTGGGGTGGTAGGTGAGGATAGGGAACCCTATCCCTGGTAGGGTGATGGGTGAGGATGAGGAACTCTATCCCTGGTGGGGTGGTAGGTGAGGACGAGGAACTGTATCCCTGGTGGGGTGATAGGTGAGGATGAGGAACTGTATCCTTGGTGGGGTGATAGGTGAGGATGAGGAACCCTATCCCTGTTAGGGTGGTAGGTGAGGATGAGGAACCCTATCCCTGTTAGGGTGGTAGGTGACGATGAGGAACCCTATGCCTGGAGGGCTGCTAGTTGAGGAGGAGAGTAAACTAACCACTGGTAGGGTGATAGGTGACGATGAGGAACCCTATCCGTGGTGGCGTGATAGGAGAGGATCAGGAACTCTGTCCCTGGTAGGGTGATATGTGAGGATGAGGAACCCTATCCCTGGTGGAGTGGTGGGTGAGGATGAGGAAACCTATCGCTGGTGTGGTGGTAGGTGAGGATGATGAACCCTATCCCTGGTGGGGTCGTAGGTCAGGATGAGGAACCCTATGCCTGGTAGGATGGTAGGTGAAGATGAGGTACCCTATCCCTGGTGGGGTGGTAGGTGAGAATGAGGAACCCTATCCCTGGTGGGGTGCTGGGTGAGGATGAGGAACCCTATCCCTGGTGGAGTGGTGGGTGAGGATGAGGAACCCTATCCCTGATGGGGTGGTAGGTGAGGATGAGGAAACCTATCCCTGGTGGTGCGGTAGCTGAGGATGAGGAAACCTATACCTGGTGGGGTGGTAGGTGAGGATGAGGAACTCTATCTCTAGTGGTGTGGTAGGTGAGGACAAGAGGAACCCTATTCCTGGTGGGGTGGTTGCGAGGATGAGGAACCCTATCCCTGGTGGGCTGGTAGCTGAGCATGGGGAACCCTATCCCTGGTGGGGTGGTAGGTGAGGACAAGAGGAACACTATCCCTGGTAGGGTGGTGGGTGAGGATGAGGAACCCTATCCCTGGTGGAGTGGTAGGTGAGGATGAGGAACCCTATCACTGGAGGGCTGCTAGTTGAGGAGGAGAGAAAACTAACCACTGGTAGGGTGATAGGTGAGGATGACGAACTCTGTCCCTGGTAGGGTGATATGTGAGGATGAGGAACCCTATCCCTGGTGGGGTGATTGGTGAGGGTGAGAAACCCTATCCCTGGTGGGGTCATAGGTGAGAATAAGCAGCCCTATCCCTGGAGGTGTGGTAGTTGAGGAGGAGAGGAACCCTATCCCAGCTGGGGTGATATGTGAGGATGAGCAACCCTATCCCTCGTGGAGTGGTGGGTGAGGATGAGGAACCTTACCCTGGTGTGGTGGTAGGTGAGGATGAGGAACTCTGTCCCTGGTGGGGTGATAGGTGAGGATGAGGAACCCTATCCCTGGTAGGGTGATAGTTGAGGATGAGGAACCCTATCCCTGGTGGCGTGACAGGTGAGGATGAGGAACTCTGTCCCTGGTCGGGTGATATGTGAGGATGAGGAACCCTATCCCTGGTGGAGTGGTAGGTGAGGATGAGGAACCCTATGCCTGGAGGGCTGCTAGTTGAGGAGGAGAGAAAACTAACCACTGGTAGGGTGATAGGTGAGGATGAGGAACCCTGTCTCTGGTGGGGTGGTAAGTGAGGATGAGGAACCCTATCCCTCGTGGGGTGGTAGGTGAGGATGGCGAACCGTATCGCTGGCGGGGTGGTAGGTGAGGACAAGAGGAACCCTATCTCTGGTGGGGTGGTAGGTGAGGATGGGGAACCCTATCCCTGGTGGGGTGTTAGGTGAGGACAAGAGGAACCCTATCCCTGGTGGGGTAGTAGGTGAGGACAAGAGGAACCCTGTCCCTGGTGGGGTGGTAGGTGAGGATGAGCAACCCTATCCCTGGTGGGTTGACAGGTGAGGATGAGGATCCCTATCCCTGGTGGAGTGGTGGGTGAGGATGAGGAACCCTATCGCTGGTGTGGTGGTAGGTGAGGATGATGAACCCTATCCCTGGTGGGGTGGAAGGTGAGGATGAGGAACCCTCTGCCTGGTAGTATGGTAGGTGAAGATGAGGTACCCTATCCCTGGTGGGGTGGTAGGTGAGGATGAGGTACCCTATCATTGGTGGGGTGATGGGTGAGGATGAGAAATCCTATCCCTGGTGGAGTGGTGGGTGAGGATGAGGAACCCTATCCCTGAGGGGGTGGTAGGTGAGGATGAGGAAAACTATCCCTGGTGGTGCGGTAGCTGAGGATGAGGAAACCTATACCTGGTGGGGTGGTAGGTGAGGATGGGGAAATCTATCCCTAGTGGTGTGGTAGGTGAGGACAAGAGGAACCCTATTCCTGGTGGGGTGGTTGCGAGGATGAGGAACCCTATCCCTGGTGGGCTGGTAGCTGAGCATGGGGAACCCTATCCCTGGTGGGGTGGTAGGTGAGGACAAGAGGAACACTATCCCTGGTAGGGTGGTGGGTGAGGATGAGGAACCCTATCCCTGGTGGAGTGGTACGTGAGGATGAGGAACCCTATCACTGGAGGGCTGCTAGTTGAGGAGGAGAGAAAACTAACCACTGGTAGGGTGATAGGTGAGGATGACGAACTCTGTCCCTGGTAGGGTGATATGTGAGGATGAGGAACCCTATCCCTGGTGGGGTGATTGGTGAGGGTGAGAAACCCTATCCCTGGTGGGGTCATAGGTGAGAATAAGCAGCCCTATCCCTGGAGGTGTGGTAGTTGAGGAGGAGAGGAACCCTATCCCAGCTGGGGTGATATGTGAGGATGAGCAACCCTATCCCTCGTGGAGTGGTGGGTGAGGATGAGGAACCTTACCCTGGTGTGGTGGTAGGTGAGGATGAGGAACTCTGTCCCTGGTGGGGTGATAGGTGAGGATGAGGAACCCTATCCCTGGTAGGGTGATAGTTGAGGATGAGGAACCCTATCCCTGGTGGCGTGACAGGTGAGGATGAGGAACTCTGTCCCTGGTCGGGTGATATGTGAGGATGAGGAACCCTATCCCTGGTGGAGTGGTAGGTGAGGATGAGGAACCCTATGCCTGGAGGGCTGCTAGTTGAGGAGGAGAGAAAACTAACCACTGGTAGGGTGATAGGTGAGGATGAGGAACCCTATCTCTGGTGGGGTGGTAAGTGAGGATGAGGAACCCTATCCCTCGTGGGGTGGTAGGTGAGGATGGCGAACCGTATCGCTGGCGGGGTGGTAGGTGAGGACAAGAGGAACCCTATCTCTGGTGGGGTGGTAGGTGAGGATGGGGAACCCTATCCCTGGTGGGGTGTTAGGTGAGGACAAGAGGAACCCTATCCCTGGTGGGGTAGTAGGTGAGGACAAGAGGAACCCTGTCCCTGGTGGGGTGGTAGGTGAGGATGAGCAACCCTATCCCTGGTGGGTTGACAGGTGAGGATGAGGATCCCTATCCCTGGTGGAGTGGTGGGTGAGGATGAGGAACCCTATCGCTGGTGTGGTGGTAGGTGAGGATGATGAACCCTATCCCTGGTGGGGTGGAAGGTGAGGATGAGGAACCCTCTGCCTGGTAGTATGGTAGGTGAAGATGAGGTACCCTATCCCTGGTGGGGTGGTAGGTGAGGATGAGGTACCCTATCATTGGTGGGGTGATGGGTGAGGATGAGAAATCCTATCCCTGGTGGAGTGGTGGGTGAGGATGAGGAACCCTATCCCTGAGGGGGTGGTAGGTGAGGATGAGGAAAACTATCCCTGGTGGTGCGGTAGCTGAGGATGAGGAAACCTATACCTGGTGGGGTGGTAGGTGAGGATGGGGAAATCTATCCCTAGTGGTGTGGTAGGTGAGGACAAGAGGAACCATCTCCCTGCTGGGGTGGTATGCAAGGATGAGGAACCCTATCCCTGGTGGGCTGGTAGCTGAGCATGGGGAACCCTATCCCTGGTGGGGTGGTAGGTGAGGACAAGAGGAACCTTATTCCTGGTAGGGTGGTGGGTGAGGATGAGGAACCCTATCCCTGGTGGAGTGGTAGGTGAGGATGAGGAACCCTATCACTGGAGGGCTGCTAGTTGAGGAGGAGAGAAAACTAACCACTGGTAGGGTGATAGGTGAGGATGAGGAGCCCTATCCCTGGTGGCATGACAGGTGAGGATGAGGAACTCTGTCCCTGGTAGGGTGATATGTGAGGATGAGGAACCCTATCCCTGGTGGAGTGGTGGGTTAGGATGAGGAACCCTATGCCTGGAGGGCTACTAGTTGAGGAGGAGAGAAAACTAACCACTGGTAGGGTGATAGGTGAGGATGAGGAACCCTATCTCTGGTGGCGTGATAGGTGAGGATGAGGAAATCTGTCCCTGGTAGGTTGATATGTGAGGATGAGGAACCCTATCCCTGGTGGAGTGGTGGGTTAGGATGAGGAAACCTATCGCTGGTGTTGTGGTAGGTGAGGATGATGAACCCTATCCGTGGTGGGGTGGTAGGTGAGGATGAGGAACCCTATGCCTGGGAGAATGGTAGGTGAAGATGAGGTACCCTATCCCTGGTGGGGTGGTAGGTGAGGATGAGGAACCCTATCCCTGGTGGGGTGCTGGGTGAGGATGAGGAACCCTATCCCTGGTGGAGTGGTGGGTGAGGATGAGGAACTCTGTCCCTGGTAGGGTGATATGTGAGGATGAGGAACCCTATCCCTGGTGGGGTGGTAGGTGAGTATGAGGAACCCTATCCCTGGTAGGGTGGTAGGTGAGAATGAGGAACCCTATCCCTGGTGGGGTGGTTGGTAAGGATGAGGAACCCTATCTCTGGTGGGGTGGTAGGTGAGGACAAGAGGAACCCTATCCCTGGCAGGGTGGTAGGTGAGGATAAGTAACCCTATCCTTGGTGGGGTGGTAGGTGAGAACAAGAGGAACCCTGTCCCTGGTTGGTGGTAGGTGAGGATGAGGAACTCCATCCTGTTGGGGTGGTAGCTGAGGATGGGGAACCCTATCCCTGGTAGGGTCGTAGGTGAGGATGAGGAACATTATCCCCAGTGGGTGGTAGGTGAGGATGAGGAACCGTATCCCTGGTGGGGTGGTAGGTGAGAATAAGCAGCCCTATCCCTGGAGGTGTGGTAGTTGAGGAGGAGAGGAACCCTATCTCTGCTGGGGTGATAGGTGAGGATGAGCAACCCTATCCCTTGTGGAGTGGTGGGTGAGGATGAGGAACCTTACCCTGGTGTGGTGGTAGGTGAGGATGAGGAACCCTATCCCTGGTGGGGTGGTAGGTGAGGATGAGGAACCCTATGCCTGGTAGGGTGGTAGGTCAGGATGAGGAACCCTATCCTTGGTGGGGTGGTAGGTGAGGATGAGGAACTCTATCCCTGGTGGGGTGGGGGGTGAGGATGAGGAACCCTATCCCTGGTGGGGTCATGTGTGAGCATGAGGAAACCTATCCCTGGTGGAGTGGTAGGTGAGGATGAGGAACCCTATCCCTGGTGGGGTGGTATGTGAGGATGAGGAACCCTATCCCTGGTGGGGTGGTAGTTCAGGAGGAGAGGAACCCTATCACTGGTAGGGTAATAGGTGAGGATGAGGAACCCTATCCCTAGTGGGGTGACAGGTGAGGATGAGGAACTCTGTCCCAGGTAGGGTGATAGGTGAGGATGAGGAACCCTATCCCTGGTGGGCAGGTGGGTAGGGATGAGGAACCCTATCCCTGGTGGGGTGGTAGGTGAGGACAAGAGTAACCCTATCCCTGGCAGGGTGGTGTGTGAGGATAAGTAACCCTATCCTTGGTGGGGTGGTAGGTGAGAACAAGAGGAACCCTATCCCTGGTTGGTGGTAGGTGAGGATGAGGAACTCCATCCAGTTGGGGTGGTAGCTGAGGATGGGGAACCCTATCCCTGGGAGGGTGGTAGGTGAGGATGAGGAACATTATCCCTAGTGGGTGGTAGGTGAGGATGAAGAACCCTATCCCTGGTGGGGTGATAGGTGAGGATGAGGAACTCTGTCCCTGGTGGGGTGATAGGTGAGGATGAAGAACCCTATCCCTGGTAGGATGGTAGGTGAAGATGAGGTACCCTATCCCTGGTGGGGTGGTAGGTGAGGATGAGGAACCCTATCAATGGTGGGGTGCTGGGTTAGGATGAGGAACCCTATCCCTGGTGGAGTGGTGGGTGAGGATGAGGAACTCTATCCCTGATGGGGTGGCAGGTGAGGATGAGGAAACCTATCCCTGGTGGTGCGGTAGCTGAGGATGAGGAAACCTATACCTGGTGGGGTGGTAGGTGAGGATGAGGAACTCTATCTCTAGTGGTGTGGTAGGTGAGGACAAGAGGAACCCTATTCCTGGTGGGGTGGTTGCGAAGATGAGGAACCCTATCCCTGGTGGGCTGGCAGCTGAGCATGGGGAACCCTATCCCTGGTGGGTTGGTAGGTGAGGACAAGAGGAACACTATCCCTGGTAGGGTGGTGGGTGAGGATGAGGAACCCTATCCCTGGTGGAGTGGTACGTGAGGATGAGGAACCCTATCACTGGAGGGCTGCTAGTTGAGGAGGAGAGAAAACTAACCACTGGTAGGGTGATAGGTGAGGATGACGAACTCTGTCCCTGGTAGGGTGATATGTGAGGATGAGGAACCCTATCCCTGGTGGGGTGATTGGTGAGGGTGAGGAACCCTATCCCTGGTGGGGTCGTAGGTGAGAATAAGCAGCCCTATCCCTGGAGGTGTGGTAGTTGAGGAGGAGAGGAACCCTATCCCACCTGGGGTGATATGTGAGGATGAGCAACCCTATCCCTCGTGGAGTGCTGGGTGAGGATGAGGAACTCTGTCCCTGGTAGGGTGATATGTGAGGATGAGGAACCCTATCCCTGGTGGAGTGGTAGGTGTGGATGAGGAACCCTATGCCTGGAGGGCTGCTAGTTGAGGAGGAGAGAAAACTAACCACTGGTAGGGTGATAGGGGAGGATGAGGAACCCTATCTCTGGTGGGGTGGTAAGTGAGGATGAGGAACCCTATCCCTCGTGGGGTGGTAGGTGAGGATGGCGAACCGTATCGCTGGCGGGGTGGTAGGTGAGGACAAGAGGAACCCTATCTCTGGTGGGGTGGTAGGTGAGGATGGGGAACCCTATCCCTGGTGGGGTTGTAGGTGAGGACAAGAGGAACCCTATCCCTGGTGGGGTAGTAGGTGAGGACAAGAGGAACCCTGTCCCTGGTGGGGTGGTAGGTGAGGATGAGCAACCCTATCCCTGGTGGGTTGACAGGTGAGGATGTGGAACCCTAACCCTGGTGGAGTGGTGGGTGAGAATGAGGAACCCTATCGCTGGTGTGGTGGTAGGTGAGGATGATGAACCCTATCCCTGGTGGGGTGGAAGGTGAGGATGAGGAACCCTCTGCCTGGTAGGATGGTAGGTGAAGATGAGGTACCCTATCCCTGGTGGGGTGGTAGGTGAGGACAAGAGTAACCCTAACCCTGGCAGGGTGGTGTGTGAGGATAAGTAACCCTATCCTTGGTGGGGTGGTAGGTGAGAACAAGAGGAACCCTATCCCTGGTTGGTGGTAGGTGAGGATGAGGAACTCCATCCTGTTGGGGTGGTAGCTGAGGATGGGGAACCCTATCCCTGGGAGGGTGGTAGGTGAGGATGAGGAACATTATCCCTGGTGGGGTGGTATGTGAGGATGAGGAACCCTATCCCTGGTGGGGTGGTAGTTGAGGATGAGGAACCCTATCCCTGGTGGGGTGGTATGTGAGGATGAGGAACCCTATCCCTGGTGGGGTGGTAGTTGAGGAGGAGAGCAACCCTATCACTGGTAGGGTAATAGGTGAGGATGAGGAACCCTATCCCTAGTGGGGTGACAGGTGAGGATGAGGAACTCTGTCCCAGGTAGGGTGATAGGTGAGGATGAGGAACCCTATCCCTGGTGGGGAGGTGGGTAGGGATGAGGAACCCTATCCCTGGTGGGGTGGTAGGTGAGGACAAGAGTAACCCTATCCCTGGCAGGGTGGTGTGTGAGGATAAGTAACCCTATCCTTGGTGGGGTGGTAGGTGAGAACAAGAGGAACCCTATCCCTGGTTGGTGGTAGGTGAGGATGAGGAACTCCATCCTGTTGGGGTGGTAGCTGAGGATGGGGAACCCTATCCCTGGTAGGGTGGTAGGTGAGGATGAGGAACATTATCCCTAGTGGGTGGTAGGTGAGGATGAAGAACTCTATCCCTGGTGGGGTGGTAGGTGAGGATGAGGAACTGTATCCGTGGTGGGGTGATAGGTGAGGATGAGGAACCCTATCCCTGGTAGGGTGGTAGTTGAGGATGAGGAACCCTATACCGGGTGGGGTGGTAAGTGAGGATGAGGAACCCTATCCCTCGTGGGGTGGTCGGTGAGGATGGCGAACCCTATCGCTGGTGGGGTGGTAGGTGAGGATGGGGAACCCTATCCCTGGTGGGGTGGTAGGTGAGGACGAGGAACCCTATCCCTGGTGGGGTGGTAGGTAGGGATAAGGAACTCTATCCCTGGTGGGGTGGTAGGTGAGGATGAGCAACCCTGTCCCTGGTGGGGTGGTAGTTGAGGAGGAGAGCAACCCTATCCCTGCTGGGGTGATAGGTGAGGATGAGGTTATCTGTCCCTGGTGGGGTGATAGGTGAGGATGAGCAACCCTATCCCTGGTGGGTTGACAGATGAGGATGAGGAACCCTATCCCTGGTGGAGTGGTGGGTCAGGATGAGGAACCCTATCGCTGGTGTGGTGGTAGGTGAGGATGATGAACCCTATCCCTAGTGGTGTGGTAGTTGAGGACAAGAGGAACCCTATCCCTGGTGGGGTGGTATGCGAGGATAAGGAACCCTATCCCTGGTGGGCTGGTAGCTGAGCATGGGGAACCCTATCCCTGGTGGGGTGGTAGGTGAGGACAAGAGGAACCCTATCCCTGGTAGGGTGGTGGGGGAGGATGAGGAATCCTATCCCTGGTGGAGTGGTAGGTGAAGATGAGGAACCCTATGCCTGGAGGGCTGCTAGTTGAGGAGGAGAGTAAACTAACCACTGGTAGGGTGATAGGTGACGATGAGGAACCATATCCCTGGTGGCGTGATAGGTGAGGATGAGGAACTCTGTCCCTGGTAGGGTGATATGTGAGGATGAGGAACCCTATCCCTGGTGGAGTGGTGGGTGAGGATGAGGAAACCTATCGCTGGTGTGGTGGTAGGTGAGGATGATGAACCCTATCCCTGGTGGGGTGGTAGGTGAGGATGAGGAACCCTATGCCTGGTAGGATGGTAGGTGAAGATGAGGTACCCTATCCCTGATGGGGTGGTAGGTGAGGATGATGAACTCTATCCCTGGTGGGGTGCTGGGTGAGGATGAGGAACTCTATCCCTGGTGGAGTGGTGGGTGAGGATGAGGAACCCTATCCCTGATGGGGTGGTAGGTGAGGATGAGGAAACCTATCCCTGGTGGTGCGGTAGCTGAGGATGAGGGAACCTATAGCTCGTGGGGTGGTAGGTGAGGATGAGGAACTCTATCTCTAGTGGTGTGGTAGGTGAGGACAAGAGGAACCCTATTCCTGGTGGGGTGGTTGCGACGATGAGGAACCCTATCCCCGGTGGGCTGGTAGCTGAGCATGGGGAACCCTATCCCTGGTGGGGTGGTAGGTGAGGACAAGAGGAACACTATCCCTGGTAGGGTGGTGGGTGAGGATGAGGAACCCTATCCCTGGTGGAGTGGTACGTGAGGATGAGGAACCCTATCACTGGAGGGCTGCTAGTTGAGGAGGAGAGAAAACTAACCACTGGTAGGGTGATAGGTGAGGATGACGAACTCTGTCCCTGGTAGGGTGATATGTGAGGATGAGGAACCCTATCTCTGGTGGGGTGATTGGTGAGGGTGAGGAACCCTATCCATGGTGGGGTCGTAGGTGAGAATAAGCAGCCCTATTACTGGAGGTGTGGTAGTTGAGGAGAGGAACCCTATCCCAGCTGGGGTGATATGTGAGGATGAGCAACCCCATCCCTCGTGGAGTGGTGGGTGAGGATGAGGAACCTTACCCTGGTGTGGTGGTAGGTGAGGATGAGGAACTCTGTCCCTGGTGGGGTGATAGGTGAGGATGAGGAACCCTATCCCTGGTAGGGTGATAGGTGAGGATGAGGAACCCTATCCCTGGTGGCGTGACAGGTGAGGATGAGGAACTCTGTCCCTGGTAGGGTGATCTGTGAGGATGAGGAACCCTATCACTGGTGGAGTGGTAGGTGAGGATGAGGAACCCTATGCCTGGAGGGCTGCTAGTTGAGGAGGAGAGAAAACTAACCACTGGTAGGGTGATAGGTGAGGATGAGGAACCCTATCTCTGGTGGAGTGATGGGTGAGGATGAGGAACCCTATCCCTGATGGGGTGGTAGGCGAGGATGAGGAAACCTATCCCTGGTGGTGCGGTAGCTGAGGATGAGGAAACCTATACCTGGTGGGGTGGTAGGTGAGGATGAGGAACTCTATCTCTAGTGGTGTGGAGGTGAGGACAAGAGGAACCCTATTCCTGGTGGGGTGGTTGCGAGGATGAGGAACCCTATCCCCGGTGGGCTGGTAGCTGAGCATGGGGAACCCTATCCCTGGTGGGGTGGTAGGTGAGGACAAGAGGAACACTATCCCTGGTAGGGTGGTGGGTGAGGATGAGGAACCCTATCCCTGGTGGAGTGGTACGTGAGGATGAGGAACCCTATCACTGGAGGGCTGCTAGTTGAGGAGGAGAGAAAACTAACCACTGGTAGGGTGATAGGTGAGGATGACGAACTCTGACCCTGGTAGGGTGATATGTGAGGATGAGGAACCCTATCCCTGGTGGGGTGATTGGTGAGGGTGAGGAACCCTATCCCTGGTGGGGTCGTAGGTGAGAATAAGCAGCCCTATCCCTGGAGGTGTGGTAGTTGAGGAGGAGAGGAACCCTATCCAGCTGGGGTGATATGTGAGGATGAGCAACCCTATCACTCGTGGAGTGGTGGGTGAG
Organism: Mobula hypostoma; assembly: GCF_963921235.1. Taxonomy (NCBI): domain Eukaryota; kingdom Metazoa; phylum Chordata; class Chondrichthyes; order Myliobatiformes; family Myliobatidae; genus Mobula; species Mobula hypostoma. Next base: position 87,991,611 of record NC_086102.1, read on the forward strand.
GATGAGGAACCTTACCCTGGTATGGTGGTAGGTGAGGATGAGGAACTCTGTCCCTGGTGGGGTGATAGGTGAGGATGAGGAACCCTATCCCTGGTTGGGTGATAGGTGAGGATGAGGAACCCTATCCCTGGTGGCGTGACAGGTGAGGATGAGGAACTCTGTCCCTGGTAGGGTGATATGTGAGGATGAGGAACCCTATCCGTGGTGGAGTGGTAGGTGAGGATGAGGAACCCTATGCCTGGAGGGCTGCTAGTTGAGGAGGAGAGAAAACTAACCACTGGTAGGGTGATAGGTGAGGATGAGGAACCCTATCTCTGGTGGGGTGGTAAGTGAGGATGAGGAACCCTATCCCTCGTGGGGTGGTAGGTGAGGATGGCGAACCGTATCGCTGGCGGGGTGGTAGGTGAGGACAAGAGGAACCCTATCTCTGGTGGGGTGGTAGGTGAGGATGGGGAACCCTATCCCTGGTGGGGTGGTAGGTGAGGACAAGAGGAACCCTATCCCTGGTGGGGTAGTAGGTGAGGACAAGAGGAACCCTGTCCCTGGTGGGGTGGTAGGTGAGGATGAGGAACCCTATCCCTGGTGGGGTGGTAGGTGAGGATGTGCAACCCTGTCCCTGGTGGGGTGTTATTTGAGGAGGAGAGCAACCCTATCCCTGCTGGGGTGATAGGTGAGGATGAGGTTATCTGTCCCTGGTGGGGTGATAGGTGAGGATGAGCAACCCTATCCCTGGTGGGTTGACAGGTGAGGATGAGGAACCCTATCCCTGGTGGAGTGGTGGGTGAGGATGAGGAACCCTATCGCTAGTGTGGTGGTAGGTGCGGATGATGAACCCTATCCCTGGTGGGGTGGTAGGTGTGGATGAGGAACCCTATCCCTGGTGGGGTGCTGGGTGTGGATGAGGAACCCTATCCCTGGTGGAGTGGTGGGTGAGGATGAGGAACTCTGTCCCTGGTAGGGTGATATGTGAAGATGAGGAGACCCAATCCCTGGTGGGGTGGTAGGGGAGAATGAGGAACCCTATCCCTGGTGGGGTGGTTGGTAAGGATGAGGAACCCTATCCCTGGTGGGGTGGTAGGTGAGGACAAGAGGAACCCTATCACTGGCAGGGTGGTGGTGAGGATAAGTAACCCTATCCTTGGTGGGGTGGTAGGTGAGGACAAGAGGAACCCTGTCCCTGGTTGGTGGTAGGTGAGGATGAGGAACTCCATCTTGTTGGGGTGGTAGCTGAGGATGGGGAACCCTATCCCTGGTAGGGTGGCAGGTGAGGATGAGGAACTCTGTCCCTGGTGGGGTGATAGGTGAGGATGAGGAACTCTGTCCCTGGTGGGGTGATAGGTGAGGATGAGGAACCCTATCCCTGGTGGAGTGGTGGGAGAGGATGAGGAACCCTATCCCTGGTGGAGTGGTGGGAGAGGATGAGGAACACTATCCCTGTTAGGGTGGTAGGTGAGGATGAGGAACCCTATGCCTGGTAGGGTGGTAGGTGAGGATGAGAAACCCTATACCTGGTGGGGTGGTAGGTAAGGATAAGGAACCCTATCCTTGGTGGGGTCGTAGGTGAGAATAAGCAGCCCTATCCCTGGAGGTGTGATAGTTGAGGAGGAGAGGAACCCTATCCCTGCTGGGGTGATAGGTGAGGATGAGCAACCCTATCCCTTGTGGAGTGGTGGGTGAGGATGAGGAACCTTACCCTGGTGTGGTGGTAGGTGAGGATGAGGAACCCTATCCCTGGTAGGGTGGTAGGTGAGGATGAGGAACCCTATCCTTGGTGGGGTGGTAGGTGAGGATGAGGAACTCTATCCCTGGTGGGGTGGGGGTGAGGATGAGGAACCCTATCCCTGGTGGGGTCATGTGTGAGCATGAGGAACCCTATTCCTGGTGGGGTGGTATGTGAGGATGAGGAACCCTATCCCTGGTGGGGTGGTAGTTGAGGAGGAGAGGAACCCTAACACTGGTAGGGTAATAGGTGAGGATGAGGAACCCTATCCCTGGTGGGGTGACAGGTGAGGATGAGTAACTCTGTCCCAGGTAGGGTGATAGGTGAGGATGAGGAACCCTATCCCTGGTGGGGAGGTGGGTAGGGATGAGGAACCCTATCCCTGGTGTGGTGGTAGGTGAGGACAAGAGGAACCCTATCCCTGGCAGGGTGGTGTGTGAGGATAAGTAACCCTATCCTTGTTGGGGTGGTAGGTGAGAACAAGAGGAACCCTATCCCTGGTTGGTGGTAGGTGAGGATGAGGAACTCCATCCTGTTGGGGTGGTAGCTGAGGATGGGGAACCCTATCCCTGGGAGGGTGGTAGGTGAGGATGAGGAACATTATCCCTAGTGGGTGGTAGGTGAGGATGAGGAACCGTATCCCTGGTGGGGTGGTAGGTGAGGATGAGGAACCCTATCCCTAGTGGGGTTGTAGTTAAGGTGGAGAGGAACCCTATCCCTAGTGGGGTGTAGGTGAGGATGAGGAACTCTGCCCCTGGTGGGGTGATAGGTGAGGATGAGGAACTCTATCCCTGGGAGGGTGGTAGGTGAGGATGAGGAATTCTATCCCTGGTGGGGTGGTAGGTGAGGATGGGGAACCCTATCCCTGGTAGGGTGATGGGTGAGGATGAAGAACTCTATCCCTGGTGGGATGGTAGGTGAGGACGAGGAACTGTATCCCTGGTGGGGTGATAGGTGAGGATGAGGAACTGTATCCCTGGTGGGGTGATAGGTGAGGATGAGGAACCCTATCCCTGGTAGGGTGGTAGGTGAGGATGAGGAACCCTATCCCTCGTGGGGTGGTCGGTGAGGATGGCGAACCCTATCCCTGGTAGGGTGATGGGTGAGGATGAGGAACTCTATACCTGGTGGGGTGGTAGGTGAGGATGGGGAACCCTATCCCTGGTAGGGTGATGGGTGAGGATGAGGAACTCTATCCCTGGTGGGGTGGTAGGTGAGGACGAGGAACTGTATCCCTGGTGGGGTGATAGGTGAGGATGAGGAACCCTATCCCTGGTAGGGTGGTAGGTGAGGATGAGGAACCCTATCCCGGGTGGGGTGGTAAGTGAGGATGAGGAACCCTATCCCTCGTGGGGTGGTCGGTGAGGATGGCGAACCCTATCGCTGGTGGGGTGGTAGGTGAGGATGGGGAACCCTATCCCTGGTGGGGTGGTAGGTGAGGACAAGAGGAACCCTATCCCTGGTGGGGTAGTAGGTGAGGACAAGAGGTACCCTGCTCCAGGTGGAGTGGTAGGTTAGGATGAGGAACCCTATCCCTGGTGGGGTGGTAGGTAAGGATAAGGAACTCTATCCCTGGTGGGGTGGTAGGTGAGGATGAGCAACCCTATCCCTGGTGGAGTGGTGGGTGAGGATGAGGAACCCTATCGCTGGTGTGGTGGTAGGTGAGGATGATGAACCCTATTCCTGGTGGGGTGGTAGGTGAGGATGAGGAAACCTATCCCTGGTGGTGCGGTAGCTGAGGATGAGGAATCCTATACCTGGTGGGTTGGTAGGTGAGGATGAGGAAATCTATCCCTAGTGGTGTGGTAGGTGAGGACAAGACGAACCCTATCCCTGGTGGGGTGGTATGCGAGGATGAGGAACCCTATCCCTGGTGGGCTGGTAGCTGAGCATGGGGAACCCTATCCCTGGTGGGGTGGTAGGTGAGGACAAGAGGAACCCTATCCCTGGTAGGGTGGTGGGGGAGGATGAGGAATCCTATCCCTGGTGGAGTGGTAGGTGAGGATGAGGAACCCTATGCCTGGAGGGCTGCTAGTTGAGGAGGAGAGTAAACTAACCGCTGGTAGGGTGATAGGTGAGGATGAGGAACTCTGTCCCTGGTAGGGTGATATGTGAGGATGAGGAACCCTATCCCTGGTGGAGTGGTGGGTGAGGATGAGGAAACCTATCGCTGGTGTGGTGGTAGGTGAGGATGATGAACCCTATCCCTGGTGGGGTGGTAGGTGAGGATGAGGAACCCTATGCCTGGTAGGATGGTAGGTGAAGATGAGGTACCCTATCCCTGGTGGGGTGGTAGGTGAGGATGAGGAACCCTATCCCTGGTGGGGTGCTGGGTGAGGATGAGGAACCCTATCCCTGGTGGAGTGGTGGGTGAGGATGAGGAACCCTATCCCTGATGGGGTGGTAGGTGAGGATGAGGAAACCTATCCCTGGTGGTGCGGTAGCTGAGGATGAGGAAACCTATACCTGGTGGGGTGGTAGGTGAGGATGAGGAACTCTATCTCTAGTGGTGTGGTAGGTGAGGACAAGAGGAACCCTATTCCTGGTGGGGTGGTTGCGAGGATGAGGAACCCTATCCCTGGTGGGCTGGTAGCTGAGCATGGGGAACCCTATCCCTGGTGGGGTGGTAGGTGAGGACAAGAGGAACACTATCCCTGGTAGGGTGGTGGGTGAGGATGAGGAACCCTATCCCTGGTGGAGTGGTACGTGAGGATGAGGAACCCTATCACTGGAGGGCTGCTAGTTGAGGAGGAGAGAAAACTAACCACTGGTAGGGTGATAGGTGAGGATGACGAACTCTGTCCCTGGTAGGGTGATATGTGAGGATGAGGAACCCTATCCCTGGTGGGGTGATTGGTGAGGGTGAGGAACCCTATCCCTGGTGGGGTCGTAGGTGAGAATAAGCAGACCTATCCCTGGAGGTGTGGTAGTTGAGGAGGAGAGGAACCCTATCCCAGCTGGGGTGATATGTGAGGATGAGCAACCCTATCCCTCGTGGAGTGGTGGGTGAGGATGAGGAACCTTACCCTGGTGTGGTGGTAGGTGAGGATGAGGAACTCTGTCCCTGGTGGGGTGATAGGTGAGGATGAGGAACCCTATCCCTGGTAGGGTGATAGGTGAGGATGAGGAACCCTATCCCTGGTGGCGTGACAGGTGAGGATGAGGAACTCTGTCCCTGGTCGGGTGATATGTGAGGATGAGGAACCCTATGCCTGGAGGGCTGCTAGTTGAGGAGGAGAGAAAACTAACCACTGGTAGGGTGATAGGTGAGGATGAGGAACCCTATCTCTGGTGGGGTGGTAAGTGAGGATGAGGAACCCTATCCCTCGTGGGGTGGTAGGTGAGGATGGCGAACCGTATCGTTGGCGGGGTGGTAGGTGAGGACAAGAGGAACCCTATCTCTGGTGGGGTGGTAGGTGAGGATGGGGAACCCTATCCCTGGTGGGGTGGTAGGTGAGGACAAGAGGAACCCTATCCCTGGTGGGGTAGTAGGTGAGGACAAGAGGAACCCTGTCCCTGGTGGGGTGGTAGGTGAGAATGAGCAACCCTATCCCTGGTGGGTTGACAGGTGAGGATGAGGAACCCTATCCCTGGTGGAGTGGTGGGTGAGGATGAGGAACCCTATCGCTGGTGTGGTGGTAGGTGAGGATGATGAACCCTATCCCTGGTGGGGTGGAAGGTGAGGATGAGGAACCCTCTGCCTGGTAGGATGGTAGGTGAAGATGAGGTACCCTATCCCTGGTGGGGTGGTAGGTGAGGATGAGGAACCCTATCATTGGTGGGGTGATGGGTGAGGATGAGAAATCCTATCCCTGGTGGAGTGGTGGGTGAGGATGAGGAACCCTATCCCTGAGGGGGTGGTAGGTGAGGATGAGGAAAACTATCCCTGGTGGTGCGGTAGCTGAGGATGAGGAAACCTATACCTGGTGGGGTGGTAGGTGAGGATGGGGAAATCTATCCCTAGTGGTGTGGTAGGTGAGGACAAGAGGAACCATCTCCCTGCTGGGGTGGTATGCGTGGATGAGGAACCCTATTCCTGGTGGGCTGGTAGCTGAGCATGGGGAACCCTATCCCTGGTGGGGTGGTAGGTGAGGACAAGAGGAACCTTATTCCTGGTAGGGTGGTGGGTGAGGATGAGGAACCCTATCCCTGGTGGAGTGGTAGGTGAGGATGAGGAACCCTATGCCTGGAGGGCTGCTAGTTGAGGAGGAGAGAAAACTAACCACTGGTAGGGTGATAGGTGAGGATGAGGAACCCTATCCCTGGTGGCGTGACAGGTGAGGATGAGGAACTCTGTCCCTGGTCGGGTGATATGTGAGGATGAGGAACCCTATCCCTGGTGGAGTGGTAGGTGAGGATGAGGAACCCTATGCCTGGAGGGCTACTAGTTGAGGAGGAGAGAAAACTAACCACTGGTAGGGTGATAGGTGAGGATGAGGAACCCTATCTCTGGTGGCGTGATAGGTGAGGATGAGGAACTCTGTCCCTGGTAGGTTGATATGTGAGGATGAGGAACCCTATCCCTGGTGGAGTGGTGGGTTAGGATGAGGAAACCTATCGCTGGTGTGGTGGTAGGTGAGGATGATGAACCCTATCCGTGGTGGGGTGGTAGGTGAGGATGAGGAACCCTATGCCTGGGAGGATGGTAGGTGAAGATGAGGTACCCTATCCCTGGTGGGGTGGTAGGTGAGGATGAGGAACCCTATCCCTGGTGGGGTGCTGGGTGAGGATGAGGAACCCTATCCCTGGTGGAGTGGTGGGTGAGGATGAGGAACTCTGTCCCTGGTAGGGTGATATGTGAAGATGAGGAACCCTATCCCTGGTGGGGTGGTAGGTGAGTATGAGGAACCCTATCCCTGGTAGGGTGGTAGGTGAGAATGAGGAACCCTATCCCTGGCGGGGTGGTTGGTAAGGATGAGGAACCCTATCCCTGGTGGGGTGGTAGGTGAGGACAAGAGGAACCCTCTCCCTGGCAGGGTGGTAGGTGAGGATAAGTAACCCTATCCTTGGTGGGGTGGTAGGTGAGGACAAGAGGAACCCTGTCCCTGGTTGGTGGTAGGTGAGGATGAGGAACTCCATCCTGTTGGGGTGGTAGCTGAGGATGGGGAACCCTATCCCTGGTAGGGTGGTAGGTGAGGATGAGGAACATTATCTCTAGTGGGTGGTAGGTGAGGATGAGGAACCCTATCCCTGGTGGGGTGGTAGGTCAGGATGAGGAACCCTATCCCTGTTAGGGTGATAGGTGAGGATGAGGAACCCTATCTATGGTAGGGTGGTAGGTGAGGAGGAGGAACCCTATCCCTGGTGGGGTGGCAGGTGAGGATGAGGAAGCCTATCCATGGTAGGGTGTTAGGTGAGGATGAGGAACCGTATCCCTGGTGGGGTGGTAAGTGAGGATAAGGAAACCTACCCTGGCGGCGTGGTAGGTGAGGACAAGCGGAACCCTGTCCCTGGCGGGGTGGTATGTGAGGATGAGGAACCCTATCCCTGGTAGGGTGGTGGGTGAGGATGAGGAACCCTATCCCTGGTGGGGTGGTATGTGAGGATGAGGAACACTATCCCTGGCGGGGTGGTAGGGGAGGATGAGGAACCCTGTCCCTGGCGGGGTGGTATGTGAGGATGAGGAACACTATCCCTGGTGGGGTGGTAGGTGAGGACAAGAGGAACCCTGTCCCTGGTGGGCTGGTAGGTGAGGATGAGGAACCCTATCCCTGGTAGGGTGGTGGGTGAGGATGAGGAACCCTATCCCTGGTGGGGTGGTAGGTGAGGATGAGGAACCCTATCCCTGGTGGGCTGGTAGGTGAGGATGAGGACCCCTATCCCTGGTGGGGTGGTAGGTGAGGATGAGGAACCCTATCCCTGGTGGGGTGGTAGGTGAGGATGAGGAACCCTGTCCCTGGTGGGCTGGTAGGTGAGGATGAGGAACCCTATCCCTGGTGGGGTGGTAGGTGAGGATGAGGAACCCTATCCCTGGTAGGGTTCTACGTAAGGATGAGGAACCCTATCCATGGTAGGGTGTTAGGTGAGGATGAGGAACCCTATCCCTGGTGGGGTGGTAGGTGTTTGTCATGGCCTTCTACCTTACTGATTGCCTGCGATGCCCTTTCTCTACAACTACACCACTTTATTCCAGCACCTACAACTGTACCACTTTATTTCCAGCATCTGCAGAATTCCTGTTGTTTGCCACTTTATTCTTACTCCGTTACTTTCCCCCGCACTGCCTCAAAGTACTGTTAGAATGAAATGTTATCTGCTGATGGCATATAGAACAGTTTCCACAACAATAAAGCAGTTCCAATATCATAAAATGTAATAAATAGAGGAAACAAAGACAAGGAAAGCACAACCTGTGTGATATGGCAGCTTTAGGATGCTCCCCTGTGACCCGGACATTCATAGTACAGTACAGCAAGATAGAAGCGATCAGCTTCTGGGTATTGGAACTTGAGGAACACATGCATTCATGCATTGCATGAACACCGATTTCTCCTTCTGGTACTCTTACCCTTTTTTTCTTTTCCCCTCCTCTCCTCTTACTATTCCCCTCTCTGGCCTCTTCACCTCACCTCCCCCCAGTGGCCCTCTTTCTTCCCTTTCTCCCATGGTCCACTCTTCTCTCCTATCAGATTCCTTCTCCCCCAGCCCTTTACCTTCCCACCCACCTGGCTTCACCTATCACCTTATAGATATCCTCCTTCTCCTTCTTCCCCTTCCCCACATTTTATTTTGGCACCTACCCCCTTCCTTTCCAGTCCCGATGAAGGTCTCAGCCGAAACGTTGCCTGTTTGTTCATTTCTGTAGATGGTGCCTGACCTGCTGAGTCTCTCTGTCTGAGTGTATATATTGTCCTGGAGTTCAAACATCTTGTGTTTATGGCCTGTGTGAGGCAGAGGGGTAATGGGTAACTGTCAGACAGATAAAACAGCAGAAGGCACCTTACTGTCAACCCAATATTCAGTCTTGAAGTGTTGATGGGGAATGTATATGGTGTCAAGACGATTACACCATGGGTGGCTTGGCAGCACGGGGAGGAAAGGGCAAGAGAACAAGTTACAGGTGATTCTATAGTTAAGGGAGCAGTGAGCCTTTTCTGAGGTTGGGCGCATGTTACCTCCCTGGTTCCTTGAGTCAAGGATATTAGTGAAGAGCAGCAGGCAGTTGGAGTATGAAGAGCCAGTGCTGGGTGTCCTCGTTGGTACCAGTGGGAGGGGGTGATGTACTGCAGGCCTTAATGGACCGCTGAAGAGATTTACAGGTGGCAATCTGCAAACTCCTGTAGAGTATAGAAACAGGTGGGTAGTGCAGATGAATTGGAGACCCAGAGTTTGGTGTGGCAGTGAAAGCTTTAAATTCTTGGGGAAATGGGAATGCGTACAGGCTGGACAGATTGCATGTCGATAGTGCTTGGATCAATGTTCTTGCAGGAATGTTTGCTGGTGCTGTGGGAGAGGGTTAAATTAATAACAACTTTAAATCTAGAGATAGTAGTAAACCATTCAGTCCTTTACACCTGCTCAATCATTCATCGAGATCGTGGCTGATAATGAGATCATCGAGATCGTGGCTGATATCCTACTTTAGTCATGGCACCATCCCTCATATCCCTTAACAATCAGAATCAGGTACGTTATGTGTCATGAAGCGGCAGCAGTACGATACAGTATATGATAATATAGAAAGAAAAAATAAAAAACTAAATCAATTACAGGAAGTATATATATATATAGAGGTAATGTTCATGTGTTCAATGTCCATTTAGGAACCGGATGGCAGAGAGGAAGAAGCTGTTCCTGAATCACTGAGTGTGTGCCTTCAGCCTTCTGTACCTCCTACCTGATGGTCACAGTGAGAAGAGGGCATGTCCTGGGTGCTGGAGGTCCTTAATAATGGATGTCGTCTTTCTGAAGCACTTCTCCCTGAAGATATCTTGGATACTACGGAGACTAGTATCCAAGATGGAGCTGACTAATTTTATGACTTTCTGTAGATTCTTCCCCCCCCCCCCCCGCCACCTTCCGGACGAGACAGTGATGCAGCCTGTTAGAATGCTCTCCATGGTAGAGGTGTTAAAGTGTTTTATTTGACAAACCAAGTCTTTTCAAAATCCTAATAAATATAGCCATTGTCTTGCCTCCCTTAAGCTGCATCAATACGTTGGGACCAGGTTAGATCCTGAGAGATCTTGACACCCAGGAACTTGAAATTACTCACTCCCTCTCCACTTGATCCCTCTATGAGGATTGGTTCATGTTCCTTCGTCTTACCCTTCCTGAAGTCCACAATCAGCTCTTATGTCTTACTAACATTGAGTGCATGATTGTTGCTGTGACACCACTCAACTAGCTGGTATATCTCACTTTTATGCCCTCTCATCACCATCTGAGATTCTACCAACAATGGATGTATCATCAGCAAAGTTATAGATGGTACCCACACAGTCATGGGTATAGAGAGAGTAGAGCAGTGGGCTAAACACACACCCCTGAGTTGCACCAGTATTGATTATCAGTGAGGAGGAGGTATTATCATCAATTTGCACAAAGAGTGGTCTTCTGGTTAGGAAGTCAAGGATCCAGTCACGGAGGAGGGTACAGAGGCCCAGGTTCTGTAACTTCTCAATCAGGATTGTGGAAATGATGGTGTTAAATGCTGAGCTATAGTCAATGAACAGTATCCTGACGTAAGTGTTTGTGTTGTCCAGGTGGTCTAAGGCCGTGTGAAGAACCACTGAGATTGCATTTGTCGTAGACTTATTGTGGCGACAGGCAAATTGCAATGGGTCCAGGTCCTCACTGAGGCAGAAGTTCATTCTAGCCATTGGTATAATTGTTGGCTTTTTGAAGCAAGTGGGAACTTCCACTGTAGCAGTGAGAGGCTGAAAATGTCTTTGAATACTCCCGCCAGTTGGTTGGCACAAGTTTTCAGAGCCTTACCAGGTTCTCCATTGGGACCTGCCACCTTGTGAGGGTTCACCCTCCTGAAAGACAGCCAAAAATTGGCCTCCAAGACGGAGATCACAGGGTCACCGGGTGCAACAGGGATCTTCACAGCTGTAGTTATATTCTCCCTTTCAAACCGGGCATAGAAGGCATTGAGCTCATCTGGTAGTGAAGGATTGCTGCTATTCATGCTACTGGGTTTCGCTTTGTAGGAAGTAATATCCCAGGAACCCCACCAGAGTTGACGTGCATCCAATGTCACCTCCAGCCTCACTTGGAATTGTCTCTTTGCTCTTGAAATAGCCCTCTGCAAGTCATTCCTGGTTTTCTTGTAGAGACCTGGGTCACCAGACATAAATGTCACAGATCTAGCCCTCAGCTGATGACATACCTCCAGGTTTGTCAACAGTTTTTGATTAACGCCCTTAATATACAGTAATCTATTGATCAGCATTTTGAAGTTTGAGCCTCCAGTGCCCTCATGAATGGAAAACCTCATGCTGGAGACAAGAGACTGCAAATGCTGGAATCTGTAGCAAAAAATGAAATGCTGCAGGAACCGAGTGGGTGGAGTGGAATTCTTGGAGTGGGAGAGGAGGATATGGGAAGTGGGTTAACTGAAACTGGAAAATTCAATGTTTAAAACATTGGCTCATAGGCTACCCAAGCATAATCTGAAGTGCTGTTCTTCAGGTTTGTGTTTGGCCTCACTGTGGCAGTGGAGAAGCTCGAGGACAAACAGGTAGGTTGGTGTGGGAATGGGAGGGAGAGTTGAAACGGCACGCATCTGGAAGCTCTGGATGGCCATTGTGGACAGAGCACAGGCGCTCTGCAAAGTGGTTGCTTAGTTTGCAGTTGGTCTTGTCAATGTAGCGGAGGCTACCTTGGCAGCATCAAATGGAATAGGTGACTTTCAAGGAGATACATGTGCATCTTCAACTCACCTGGAAGGAATTATTTAGGTCCCTGGGTAAGGTGTAGGGACCAGTGTTGCAACTTCCAAGGCTACAGAGTAAGTGCTAGGGGACAGGGAGGGCGGATTAGAAGGGAAGAGTGGATCATGGACAGAGTAGTCCTGCCGTGGGTATAAAGTGGAGGAAAAGGGGAAGATGTGGTTGTTCCAGCTGATGAAAATGGCAAAGGATGAAATGTTGGATGGAAAGATTAGTGAGGTGAAAGGTGAGGGCAAGGGGAACTCTCTCTCTGTTCTGTCTTGGGGTGGGAGGGTGAAAGCAGATGTGCAGCAAATAGGAAATGCATATGAGGACTCCATCAACTATGGCACAGGTGAAATGACATTTCTTGAAGGAGGACATTTCAAAAGTCTCAGAATGGAATGTCTCTTCTTGAGAACACCTCGGGCAAAGACAGAGAAACTGGGAGAAGGGGATAGAGTCCTTACAGGAAACAGGGTGGTAATAAAGATTGCTGTGAGCCTCCGTATATTTACTTTAGATACAGTATCAGTTAATAGCCTATCTCTTGAGATGGAGACCGAGATCCAGATAAGGGAGAGAAGTGTCCGAAATATTCCAGGTGAATTTGAGAATAGGGTGGAATTTGATGGCAAAAGTGATGAAACTGATGAGTTCTGCACAAGGGAACAAAGCAGTTGTCGATGCAGAGTACAGAGAGTTAGGGGCGTGTGCCAAAGATGGGGAATGGGCGGGAAGTGGGTTAGCTGGATTGCCCTTACATAATCAGTGGAATGAATGGCCTCATTCCCTGCTATCATATCATGGAGAATACCAGCACTGAGAACGAAATCATAATTCTGGCCGATTTGTGTTGATATCTTCAACATTAACAGAAATGCCAGTCATTAAAAACTTTTCATGTATCTATCATTACTTCACCTCAGGACATCTTAAAGCAATTGATAGCCAAATATTTTAGAAGAATAATCATTGCAATGGCTAAAGGAGCAAGGTGCAGAGATGGGGAGTGACTCATCTGAGTGTGAAATGCTTAGATGACTATTTGCTTCATTTTTTAAATGGGGAACAAATTTTACATAACGAGTTTTGACTCATTCAGTTGTGGGGATAGTTATCAAATTTGAAATGCTCCTCTATCAGTCCCCAGGAGTTCCTGCCATCAAGGAAATGTTAGGTGACCAATGAGAGTATCTGATTGCAACCCTTTCAAGGGATACAAAACTGTTGAACACATTTGTCAAACTAATAAGATTTATGACCAGCAGAAGAGACACAGATATAACATTCCCTTTTATTTCCCTGAAGTCTATTCTATCATACTTTTCCATTAACAACTACTTGATATTCCCACAAGGCACCTACACGAGGGGCACTTTACAATAGTCAATAAACCTACAACACACAGGACTTTGGAATGGGAGAGGAAACTGCAGCTCTGGTGGGAAACCCGATATGGACATGGGATATGAGCAGACACCAAGGGGAGCTGGAGGTCAGGGTCAAACCCAAGGCACAGGGTTGGGAGGTAGTTGCATTATCTGTAAATTCACTGCGCCCACACATGTCACACGGAGGTGTGAGTTCACCCAAATGATCCCACTGTCCCATTTTGGTCTTACAAGAGGATTTATCCTTTATTGCAAGCTATCTTTGTCCTTTACTTGAAAGGATTTGAATAGATGCAGTAAAGATGTTGTACTGCAATGACATAGGGCCTTGCTGAGATTGCTCCCTGAATATTCGGTACAGTTTTCATTTCCTTATCTACTTGCTGATGAGCGAGAGGATCAAAAATTCACCAGACTGGTTTCAGGAAAGGCAAGTTTCCCATTTGAGCAGAGATTTAACCGATGAGGCATGTGTTCCCTTGAGTTTAAAAAAATGTGATGTGATTTCATGGAAATGTACTATATTCTAACAGTGTTTTACATGGTGACGCAGGAAGGCTGCCTCCCTGGGCTGGGAAGTCTACATCTAGGGGTTACAGTCTCGGAATACGGGGTAGGCCAGTTAGGATGAGATGAGGAGAGATTCCTTCACTCACAGGCTGTGAGTGAAAGAATTTTTAGGGATTCTCTACCTCAGAAGGCTGTGGAGACTCAGTCACTGAGTTCAGTCAAAACAGATTTCTGGATATTAAGGAAGCCATGAAGGAGCGTTGCAGGAAAATAGTCCTGTGACTCAAGTCCTTGGCTAAGCTTCATGAACGGTGCTGCAGGCTCGAAGAGCCGGATGCCCGAATCAGCATCTAATTCTTATTTTAAATGCAGCTGTACTCTCTGCTCGCCTGGTCACAAGTTATAACCAGAGACTTTAGAACATAGAAATCGACAGCACATTACAGGCCCTTCAGCCCACAATGTTATGCTGACCATGTAACCTACTCTAGAGACTGCCTTGGTTTTCCCGAGCGCATGGCCCTCCACAGTCCTTTAGAATGGAATCACAGAGAGTGGCTACTCGGCCCATCATGTCCACAGCCACTGAATCCAGCCTTGCTTTCCAGCACTGCACCCAGAAGGCCACTGCTCAAGTACACCAGCCAGTCAGGCGTAATGAGGCTTTCATGCTAAATGACATAAATGCTAAAAGCTTCTGAGTGGAAAAAAAAAGCTGCTCGTCTCCTCTCTAATACAAGAACAGAAGGATTGAAGCTGGAGTAGGTCATCAGCCCCTCAAGCCTGCCCCACTGTTCAGTATGATCATGCCTGATCAATGCTGGCCTTAAACCTTCTTCTGTGCTAGATCCTCATCACCCCCAATTCCACGTTCTCCCAACTACTCAGCCATAGGTAGCATAGTGGTCAGCACAACGCTTCACAGTGCAGGCGACCCCCGTTCAATTCCCACGGCTGCCTGTAATTAGTTTGTACCTTCTCCCCGTGACCACGCGGGTTTCCTCCAGGGGCTCTGGTTTCCTCCCACCCAAAGATGTAGCTGTTGGTCACTGTAAATTTCCCTGATTACGCTAGGATTAAATTGTGCGAGCCTGTTCCATGCTGTATCTCAATAACTGAATACATAAAATATACACGTTTTATACTTAATAATCCACCCTCCCCCAGGGTTGCAGACACAGCTTTCCAGTGATTTGTTACCTTCTCAGGGAAATTCTAATCCTCTTCCAATTATTTAAAATCTAGCGCAACGCAAGAAGCTGCATGAACGCACTGGGTCTCGAACTGAAACGTTGACTGTTCATCTCCCTCCGCAGATGCTGCCTGACGCATTGAGTTCCTCCAGCACACTGTGTGTTCCCCAGACTCCATTCTTTCGTGACTTTATCTTACACGTTTGAACCTCACCCCCGGTTTTTGTACCCTTCTTCTTCTTAACTACTCTGTTTAGGTCATTCATAATAATAAACACATCATTTAAGCCTTCCCTCCACCTCCCAAGAAAGCCCCAGCTCTCGCCCAATATTCTGGTAAATCTACAAAGATAGATCAACTGGTTACTACCATATTCCCGCTGTTGCTCCGGAATAGACTGTGTGCGAACTAGTTTGTTGCAGACTCTATATTATACTGGCGGATAAACTTTCAGAAGTGCCTGATTCACCATACAACCCTTCATAGTGACCAAAGCCATGACGGAAACTCGTCCTTTCCGTTCCTGGCAGACGTGCAGGTTTTCTTACTTCGGTCATTTTCGACATCCACTCGGCAATCCTCGGATAATGAAATATTGGGGTGGTGGTGGCGGAGAGTCGCTCGGTCATTTCCGACGGTTCTCGGAGCGGAGCGTTCGGCAGTTTCCGTCGGATCTCGGAGCGGAGCGTTCGGTAGTTTCCGTCGGATCCCGGAGCGGAGCGTTCGGCAGTTTCCGTCGGAACTCGGGCGTCCCCGCCTGGTTTCCAGACGGGCTTTATGTCTGCCTGGACGGCGGGGCGGGCGAGGGAAGGGAAGCGGTGCGCCTGCGCGGTCGCCATCTTGCTCAGCTTTCCAGTGACAGAGACTGTGTGAGTGGGAAAATAGTAGAGACGGGGAGCCCGCGAGTCGCAGCCTGTCCTTAGCAACCCCGACCCCGGCCCCGAGAACGGGCGGCAGCCCTCCCTCCCTCCGCATCCAATACCCATCACACCCACAGTCAGTTTTGAATGATGCAGTGAAAAGGTCAGCACCACCCCCTCGCTCCCAGCAGCCGGACCTGGGCCTGCGATGCTGCAGCTGCAGCCGAATCAGCGCCGGGCTAGCGAGCGGGTGGAGGGGTGAGGGTGTTCCGCTTCTGTTACCTGTGATTGAAAGGCCGGTGGCCGTATTCCTCACTCCACACCCCCCGCCCCGCGCAACCCGGCACCACCATCTTCCTTCCCAGCCCGCCTCTCCTCCCCCAGCGGCCCGTTTAAATGAGCCGGCGGCAGGAGAGGTGGAGGAGGCGTCTCCTTTGAGTTGCGAAGGAGGGGGGAGGAGGGTTGAGCAGACGCCGGCCGGCCGCTTGCCCGCCCGCCCGCCCGGAAGGTGGGTCAGACTCAGCTGAAAGCCGCGGGTTCCCCGCTCGGAGCGGGCTGGTTTGCCGCAGTCGGCCGGGCTGGGAGGAGGGGGGAAGTTTGGTGGTGATAGTGTGCGAGTCAGGGGAGGGAGGGAGGGAGGGAGGGAAGGGGTTTTTTTCCTTTTAATTTTAAATGCGATGATGCAGCAGTCGGAGAGCACGGCGGACAGGAAGATGGCGCAGCCGCTCTACCCTCGGCGGAGCAGCAGCGCGGCCGGCGCCGCCGCCTCCTCCTCGGCCACGCTCGGAGGCCTGATGGGTGTCGCAGCCGGACGCCCGCACCCGGACGAAATGCCGGGTAACCTGCGCTCAGCCGCCGTGGTGCCGGGCTCCGGTCCCAGTGGCGGGCCCAACCCCGGGTCGGTGCCGCCTCCGGCCGCGCCGCATCCGCCGCAGAGCCTCAGCCTCCATCCTTCTACTGCACCGCCGGGGCCGGTGTCTGTGGCCGGGGCCCAGATTAAGAAGAAGAGTGGCTTTCAAATTACCAGCGTGACTCCGGCACAGAATAACGCCGGCTCCAACAACAGCATCGCCGAGGACACCGAGAGCTACGACGACATGGACGAGTCTCACACCGAGGACCTGTCTTCCTCCGAGATCCTGGATGTCTCCAGGGCCACCGACTACGAGCCTGAGCGTAGCTCCTCGGAAGAAACTTTAAACAACGTCGGGGATGCGGAGACCCCCAGCGCCTTGTCTCCGAATCAGCCTCGCCTGCCTCAGCATCAGACAACTTTGTATAATGGCAGCATCCACGGTCTCCATCCACACCACCTACATCACCCTCATCCGCTACACCACCACCATCACCACCACCACCTACACCCAGCGATGGTGCCAGGGTCCGGGTTGGTTGGTGCCACCGCTGCTACCCCTCCTTCGGCAGGAGGAATAACGCCTTTTGCAAACGTTGCTACTAGTACTGAGAAAAATAGCATCAGTGCATCCATTCCTGGATTGGTGAACAGCTCGGTTGGCCCCTCTGCACCGCTGACATCCAATATCGCCCCAGCTAATGGAAACACCAGGAGTGTAAGTGGAGTGAGCAATATTAATAGTAATGTAAACATCAGTGTTGGTGGGACTAGTGGTAATGTCATTGCTAATGCTGTTGGGGGTACTACCAGTGTTGTCGGGGCTACTAGTACTGCAGCTTCCACAAGTGCAGCAGGAGCTCAGGTGCCCACAGGAAGCCAGCAGCCTGCAATTGGCAGTTCTAGATTTAGAGTTGTGAAACTGGATTCTAGCACTGAGCCGTTCAAGAAGGGCCGATGGGTTTGTACGGAGTTTTATGACAAAGATAATGCTGCAGTTCTGGTCGAAAGCTTGTCGATGAACAGGACAGTGGAGAATGTAAAGCAAGCAGCGGCTGATGCAAATCTGGAACGGGAAAGCACAAGTGGAGGGAGTTCGGTGAGCAGTACTTTGAGTGCAATAGGTTATTATGTTGAGAATGCTGGCAATGGAGAGCCAGCTCTGGCATCTGGACCTCAGCAACAGGCCTTTCAAGCATTGTGCAACCAGCAGCTTGATCTCAGCAGTAGCGGCCCCTTGCCTCAAAGTGCTTCTCAGCCGCAGCTCGCGCAAATTCAGTTGCATTCACAAGATGTTATGCACGCACAGCAGAAGACAAGTACGCCTCTTTCTGGTAGAGCAAATATCAGTAATGTGACTGGTGTTCCACAAGCCCCAATTCCACAGCAGTTACCATACCCTCAGCAGCAACCTTCACAGACCTTGCCAGCTGTCGGCCAGCCTCAGCAACTGTCGTATGCTCAGCCACAGCCAGCTTCACAAATATCAACACAGCATGTTATGTCGTCAAATGCAACTGCTGGCATTACAGAATACGTGCAGCATTCTCAGATGCAGCCTCCTGCACAAGTTGTGCAGCAGAGCAGTAGTGGAGTTGGATCAGCAGCACTGCCAGGCCAAGCGCAGTCTGTATTAGCACAAGTGCATTCTGGACTGCCACCAAGTCAACCTGTGGGACACGTTTCAGCAATGATGCCACCTGCTGGTCCTGCCAACGGGCAACTGGTAGCAGGTCAACAAGGGAGTACAATGTCATTGTTACAACAGTCTGTCTCTTCATCTATAAACCCGTCAGCGCAGACTGGCTTACAAGCAACTGCTCCTCCACCTCCCTCAGCACAGCAAATTGTACAGCCTTTGCAAGGTGGAATGGTACAGCAGCCAGGCAGTGTGCCAGGGCTTGTGCAGCAAGTACCTACAGCGCCACAGAAACAGCAGTTATTAACACAACCTCAAAGTCAAGGAGTTGAGAATATTATTCAAAGTGTGAACAACCAACAGATAACTGGAATAAGTTCTACACCATCTACTGTTACTGCCAACCTGCCCAGTATTGGATCTAATGTATCCACCAGTATACCTACTGCACCCGTAAGTGCTGTTCCGCAACAAACCACCACTCAGACTTCTGTGCAGAATGGTAACCAGCCATCCAATCCAACAAATGTGAGCCTCCCTATGGTACAAGGAGGGCTGCAGAAATTGGCAGCAGTCTCTGGCCAGTACCAAGCTGCAGGCCAGTCATTGTTGAAAGCAGTGGAAGATTCCGGCCCATCTGCAGACCAACCAGTGCTTAATGTACATCAGGTAGCTATTGGAGAAACTGTGTTGAGTGCAGCCAATGCTCTGGTCCAGGAAATTGCCAGCAGTGCCAACCTACCGGCTTCTGCGTCACTTCTACCCTTAAAGACATTGCCACTGTCCATGCAACCTGTGGATGGTGAAGACGAGAGGTAAGAGTAGGTTTTGGCACAACAACTTATGAGTTCTTTAAGAAAATGATGTATGCTCTTTACTACATGTATGTGCACCTGCCAAGACTTGTGGTGTGTTAGTTTTGTGCATTTCGTGTGAATGGTAGCTACACTTCACATGCTCTGGACATTAATGTGTTTTTACCCTGAGTTCAGCGTTTTCCCACCTGTTTTGTTCAGAGGTATTTAAACTACTCACTGTTATCTGATATTAACTAAATTCAACTTGCCCAAAGGAAGATGATGGCCTTATCACTTATTTAGTAATTTTGAAGGACAGCTTTGTTTTTAATCTGTAGTTTGTGAAGCTCTTCTTTAAGTATTCATTAGTTATGAAATTGAGATTTAAAGAGGAAAGGTTTACTTTGCAGATACAATACTTATCAAAATAGTTCGGGTCATTTGACCCATGTAGAATATGAGCTGAACACTGAATCACCCAATGTTTGGCCTGCCTGTCCTACATTGCTGTTGAACAGTGTAAGCTATAGCGCTCTAATCAGGGGGCTTGGTTCTTCCTTCCTTTGCATTGATGATTGGCATGGAGCTTGTGTAAAACTGGTGCCTTGTGCCAAAGCTTGTACAAATGCTTAACAGATGGTTAATGGATTCGGATAAAACGATGGCTGTCAATGATAGTGTGATCTCAAAGCCCCTGCAATACAAGTGCAACTTTTTTTTCGTCGTGTTTTAATAAATTACCAGTTTCTATTCTTTTTCCATCTCTATTTAAAAATGCCTGTTTTGTTTTTTAAATTTAGGAAAATTTCAGCCGAATTGGAATTTAAAATGCAATGTTTAATGCAGTTTTTGAAGACTAGTACAATTTTGAGTCAAAGCAGACATGAATCTGCATGTAGAATATTTTCATTTGAAATGCAAATTTTCTTTAGAAAATATGTGCAAGAAATAGCATATTCTGTTTATGTGGGGACTCGAGGTTTTATTGTGAAACTGTAAATTTAATTTCATTACAAGAATGCACTTGTAAATCAACATGTCTTTTCATTAGCTTCTATTCTGTGGACGATGGAACCAAGGAAAGATTATCTCCAGTTAAACAATGAATTTCTACATTTTTAACTGTTCTCTGGTGTTATGGCAGGAGCATCATTGTCTAAGTTCCATTTCCAATTTTTATTGCGATATTATTCCTGGAAAGATGCAGCTGCATTTGTGATGCTTTTCAGTTAAACTTTGGAAATTACAGGAAGCAGTTGGTGGCTGCAGAAATTTGCACCAACATAAATTGTATCCCACAAGAGAATACAGTTTGAGGTTTTTTTTACAGTAAGTTTTCAGATTTAGGATACATTAGCTCTGCTTAACATTTAATAATGGAAGCCCTTTTTAATGTGTACTTGAGTCCACTGCTGTGATGTAATATGTCAAGTTAATATATTTCAGCAGTGACATCTGGGCACTAATGTAAGACTATTCTAATGGTTAAGAAATTCCAGTTCTCCCATCAGTCTAATATTTCCATGCTTTGATCCTTTGAGCAACAATATACGCTCCCTTGTTTTGATTCTGATTCTAAATAATTATCTGAATTTGAACCATTTTCTTCACTGCCTTGGTGGTGGTTTTGATACAGAGCTGAGTTTCTGACCACTTTTTCTTTTCACCTGCTTGCTGGTTCTCCATTTCTTCAACTTCACTCTTCTGTTTCATCTCCATAAACCTTCATTGAATATATATGAAACTATTCCTTGGGCTCTTTCTATCTTGATTCAAAATTGTGTTGATCTTAAATGTCTATTGTGACTTGTTCCATGATTGATTCCTGTGGTGAAGAGATTATGCTTGTTTGAATTCAGAAGACTGTGAGACCATTTTACTAAAATATATAACAAAGGTTCATAAACAGGGACCAGGGTCTTAAAATAAATTAGTTGGCCTTTCATCCCTGTCCTGAATTCCCATTTCTAAAGTTGTTGACAAGATGGGAAATGCAGGAGCCATTCTGATGTAACATTTTTCCCTGAGTAGAAATAGAGGTTGTCTAGCTTGACATTCTGCAGTAAACTTTGGCAAAAATTTTGACCTTTTTGTAAAAAAAAACTTGAAAGTTTTCCTTCAGGAAAATATTTTAAAATATCATTGATCTTCCTAATGTTCCTGAATTTAAAAAAATATTTTTGGATGTTTCTACTATGTGTGAATAATTCATTTACTTAGTCCCCCTGTTTCACCAGTCTCTCAACTTGTTGGTGAATCTATCAAATCCTAATTTTATTTTACACTGTCTTCAAATGGTGTACCACAGTATTACTGCCTACAGTATTCATTATACCCATTTTTTTTCTTATTGCTAGTACACATTTCTTGAAGTCTTGTGTTCTTGAAATCTCCAGAAAGTGGCTCATTGAGATTTATATTTGTTATTTGTAATTTTGGAAAGAGATTGATAATTCGGTCTGAGAGGTTTTTAAAGGATTGATAATCCTTTGGAAAGGCAGAAGCTAGTATGATAGGTTGTGTTTGTGTTTGTTTTTGGAAATGGTTAGGAGCAAAAAGGATTTTGAGAAGGTGCACAGGTATGTGGGTTTCAGGTAATCATCTGAACTAGTCAGGAGAAAAGATTTCTAGATAAGTAGGGGAAAATTGGAGAATTTGGTGATAATTTTAAGGATCTAAAATGCAAATTCCAAATTGGAGCCAACATAGGTTACTGAAAACAGAGGTAATGCGTGAATGTACTTGGTTTGGCTTAGGATATGTGCAGTGGGTTTTGACAAGCTGCTGTTGTGGAAGTGGAGGAAATTGGCTTACAAAAACATTTTGTATTTTGAACTATTGAAGGCATCAAGTCTTATGCAGCCTTTGCTTCCCTCGAGGAAATTGAGGGTTTGGAGAAATAAAACCCATGTACTGTATTGAAGGAACATTTCTGTCAGTTCCCTATATCTGTTGCAGTCCAGTGTTATGCAGAAGTGTATTTGACCCACCAAGCTTGTGCTTCCAATGATATTAACTCGAGTGCATGCTCTTCACTTTAATGCAAAAGCTGTTCAAGCTGGAACATTAGAATGAGATAAAACTACTTTTCCTTGATTTGAGATGATATGTGAAATATTTATACATCAACATTTGATTTCCAGTTTGCATTCCATCAGATGTGTATTCTATATAGAGTAGCGAACATTGGTTACATTCCTATAATTCTCATTCCAACGGAAACAACTGAACATGAAATATGTTGTGACCCAAATCTCTTCAGCAAGGAGTTCTCAGTCAACTGATTCTCATTTGTCTGTTGAGGGTCGAAATTTTTTGACCCTTTTACAAATCCTGAGAAATACTGCTGGCGTTGTGATTTTCCCCTTGTAGTGCCCTGTTTAGAAACATAGAAAACATACAGCACAATACAGGCCCTTCGGCCCACAAAGCTGTGCTGAACATGTCCCTATCTTAGAACTAGGCTTTACCCATAGCCCTCTATTTTTCTAAGCTCCATGTAGCCATCCAGGAGTCTCTTAAAAGACCCTATTGCTTCCGCCTCCACCACTGTCGCTGGCAGCCCATTCCATGCATTCACCAGTCTCTGTGTAGAAAAAAAATCTTGCCCCTGACATCTCCTCTGTACCTTAAAACTATGCCCTCTCGTGCTAGCCATTTCAGCCCTGGGAAAAAGCCTCTGACTATCCACATGATCAATGCCTCTCATTATCTTATATACCTTTATCAGGTCGCCTCTCATCCTTCGTTGCTCCAAGGAGAAAAGGCCAAGTTCACTCAACCTATTCTCATTAGGCATGCTCCCCGATTTAGGCAACATCCTTATAAATCTCCTCTGCACCCTTTCTATGGTTTCCACGTCCTTCCTGCAGTGAGGCAACCAGAATTGAGTACAGTACTCCCAAGTGGGGTCTGACCAGGGTCCTATATAGCTGATTGGTAGATTTTTAATGTGGTCACGCAGTTAAACTGTAAGGGGCTCTGTATAGCTTGTATATTTGAAATTGTGATGAAAAGTATCCTTCCGTCTGAATTGTAGATGTGTGTACTGGTATAGCAGGAGGGTATTTTGGGCATTTTAATGCAGAACTTAGACTATCTAATAAAGCAAGTCCTGGAGCTGGAAAGTCACTGACAAGCATCTCATGTAGTGATATCTCATTACTGTAGCTTTTAGGACTACAGATCCATTACATCTAAGTGTAAAGTGTTTGTATGAATTAAACGTTTGAGGACATAAATAATGTTGGAAATGTACTAGGTGAGGACGGGGACAACAACTCAATCAGATTTATTGTCACTGACTTGGATAATGTGAAATTTGTTTTGCAGCAAAGGCACAAAACTACTATTACAAGAATAGTTGTGGTGGGGGTGCTGGGAGAAAGGGAATTATAAGATGGTGTTCACAGACTGTTTATAAATCTGATGACGGAGGTTTAGAAGCTATTTCAGAATCATTGAGTGTGGGTCTTTAGGCTACCCTGCTTCATCTCTGATAGTAATGAGAAGAGGGTATATCCTGATTGGTGAAGGTCCTTAATGGCGGATGCATTAATAACAGCCATAGTTCTACAGCATGGAGACAGGTCATCTGACACTCTGCAACCATCAAAGATTTCAATGTTTCCAGGCTCATTTTAAAGCTGAGATTAGGAAATATGAAGCTGATGAAGGTAATTAACACGGATAACTAAATATTTGATATTTAAAAGTGGAAGGCACCCTTAAGTGAAAGAGACTTTGAGTGAAGGAATCAAGAGTAGATGGTCCAATACAACTGTCAAGGAGGTGAAGGGATTTTGCAATGGACAGGAAGCTACAGGTTGAGAACTCAGTAATGGCTGGGGGATGATGTTATTGAGATTAATGGGGTGAGGTTGAGATAAGATGTGTTTACCAGGACAATTTAAATTGGGGAACTGTGACTGGGTGCGATTGTAGGACTGAAAGCTGAGGTTTTCAGTGGATGGTATTTTTTCTAGTCTAAGATACTGGTGGTAGGATTTTGGAAGTCCTGAAGTTGAGAAAAGGTTGTGTGTAGGAGGCAGATTTATGAAGTATGGAATATCCAAGTATCTTTAGAGAGGATATGGTTTGTTGGAAGCTCAGCTTGTGTGTGACAAACAACCTCCAGCAGTTACTAGCTGTGGTGAAGACAAGGATGTTGATTGATCTCAGAGTTTAAGAATTGAAGTATGCGGAGGTGTTGTAATTGAAATATCTCATTTGGCTGATTTTTAATACAAGCTACATTTGAAGGGTGGAGGGAAGACCTGATTATATTAATTACATGGGAAATCTGATGTTATGTCGTGGGTGATACTGAACTACAGCATGTTATGGACAAAAGATGTGGTGCCAAAGTTAATTCTTTTGAGAGGCTTTGAAAGTAGCATTGGGTGAAGTGTATTTCATACCTGTACACTGAACTTTATCAACTTAGCCTATCATTTTTCCAGCAGAGTGAAGTAATTAATGCTTTCAAGAATAATTAAGCCAAACTTTAATGGAAAAGATTAGAAATAAATTGAATTGGGATCTGTTATATGCTGTTTAATACAAGAAACATAAACTCAAAGGAATAAAGTAATTGGAAAGATTAAAGAACTTATTTAATTGTAGAATGATTTGAATAGACAGTGGGCATTCAGGCTACTATGTCTCTGTCCTCTCTATGAAAGAACTATTATCTGCATTTGGTTGACCGCACTGTTGTCTAAAGCAGAATGGTGCAGGTTCAAGTCCTACTTTAGGGACTTTAGAACATGAGAATTGACTTGCACTCTAGTAAGTGAGGGAGGTGATTGCTGCCTCAGTTGAGCAATAAAGATGCATAGCACTATTTTGTAGAAAAGGCAGGGGAGTAATTGGCGAAGGAGAAAAGGCAAAGATATTTAAACCAATGCCTAGACACTATTATGTCTTGTTTTTTCCAAAATTTATTTTCTCCAAATTAGTTATGTTTTCTGCATTACAACTAAAATTAAGTGCTTAATTGGTTGCAATTCTTTAAGATGTTCAGAGGTTGTGAAGGCAACATAAACTATGCACATCTTTCCCCCAAACAGCTGTAATTCCTTCCCCTTTGATTTACTTGTACTGTTCTCCGTTCAAAATGGTTATTCAATCTGGTTCTGCAACCTGTTCATTCCAACTCATAATAACTCACAGTTAAAGCATTTCTCCTCTGCAGCATTTAGTTCTTTGGTATGATATGATTCGTATTCGTAAGTTTTTTGCTGTGCTATCACATCTCAAATCTCTTCCTCACTTCTCTGTAAGGGGAATGTTACAGCTGGAATTCTTCTTCCCTGATAATCCTTTTTCTTTTTCAAATTTGCTTTCTTTGCAGAGAAATAATAGAATTAATTTAATGTGTGCTCGATTTTGCAGCCATTCTTCTAAAGTGCTCACTAAATGACATTTGTTCTACATTCTTTCTCAATTTTTCTGTACATTTTCTCTCTATGTACTTACTAAGTTGTTGGCATGCACAAACTGTGCTGTAATCTTGAATGGATCACATTTAATCTCAATTTTTTCCTTCAGTCTAGATGAAGTGTCTCAACCTGAAACATTGACTGTCATTTCCTTCCAAAAGTGCTGCCTGACCTGCTGAATTCCTCCCAGTATTGTGTGTGCTGCTCCACATTCCAGTAACTGCTGTCTCTCTCTGATTCTGTCCTTGTTTAACTTCTTCCTTTGAGTATCTTAAGTGTTGTTTATCACCAGAATTGAGCCAAGGCATTGATATTGCTTATTGTTAACTTTCTACCACATTGGCTCAAATCATCACCAAACAGACATCTGCTCTCACACATCAGTTTCCTCCTGTTATAATTGATATATTTGAAGTGCATTATTCCATTGATTTTTTTAATTCCTTCTATGGGTTCTATTCTTGTATTAGTTTATAATTAACGGTAACTGGTAAGCCTCAATATCGGGTTTATATCAGATAGTTATCCCCATAAGCAGTTTGAGTTGTTTGTTTTCAGGCAACTGAATTGGCACCTCAAACTACACACTCTTGACTTTTTCTGTTCATCAGCATTAGTCCCCAATACTGCACCAATCCCACAACTTTGATTTTCTTTATTGATCTTCTGAAGGTGTGTTTGTCTTCTGTTGTCAGGCATCCACCTAATAAAGTTCTAATGGACCATTTATCATATTTGAGACTGGTCGATCTTTTTGGCAATGATTTGAAAGTGAACCAAACTTTTGTGATCTTAGTGATATCTTTTTACCCCAAGGTAAGCTACAGACAACATTTGTCCATGTCTGTCCCTGTTCAACTTATCTGATGTTTGACAGTTATGTACTCCTAATTTTTTCTGTGTGATCCTCTGTAAATGAAGTTGTCCATAACACAATTGTCTATGCCCTTGCCAGTATGACCCTCATACTTGCTGACTTTGTATTGACTCCTAGTTAAGTAAAGCTTTTACTTTTTAAAATAAAATCTTTAAAATTCCTCCATGGCCATGTCCTTCACTAACTTTTCAGTATTCTCTAGCTTCCACTGCCCTGCAATATCTGTGCTGATCTAATTTTGTTTTTCTTTGTCTCTGAATTGCCTTACCAGTAGTCTCTACTATTAGCTGCCAAGTCCATAGCCTCTTCTGCTTTTCATCTCTACGCCTCAAAATGCTTTGACAAGATAAGCATCTGAATTGTTTTTTCAACTGCACTATTATGTTTATTTTTTTGAGAATGCTCCTTTTGACAATTTTTCTCTGACCATATTATTGAAGTACAAGTTATTTGTGGCCTTAAAAGTTATGTCTTGCAAGCTTTCACATTTGACTCAGGATGTAGCATTTTATTTATTGCAGATATAGCTGTTTTTATTTACCATAAAGATCAAAAATTACTTATTGTTCCAAGATTGGCAGTAGCAGAATTGATGATAAAAACATACAAATTAGTATTGGATTAATGAAGGCCAATTACTGCAGTCGAAAATCTGATCTTTAATGTGTTACTTGTGCAGTTAATTGTGGTTTTCATTAATATACTTCCTCTGAGAAATCTTAACTTTTGGTTTCATGGCTTCACATAATTGTTGAGATACTGAATGCACAGGTTAGATAAATGTGTTTTTAATGTTGGGCAATCTGATGCCCAGATTGTTTCTGTTGATGATAAAGTAGCAATAATGTATAAATTGGTTTATTGGTCAAGGGTTTGTGAAGTTGTAGTGAATATTAGTGTATGTGGCTGCTGAAAACTTTTTTTTCCCTTCTGAAAATAAGTTGAGACTGGCATTTAGTGTAACCGAGTGCTATTTGTAGCACTGTAGCAGTGTGACAGGCCTTAACTTCATTGGTTCATATACTTATGCTCCATTTAACTCTCTTCTCCCCTTCAATACACCTTTTTCTTTTCAGATTTCTCTTAAATGCATTAGTGCAATTTGCCTCAATAATTCCATATAGTAGTGAGTTCTGTACTATCATTTGTAATTAATTTTCTAAATTGAGCGTTAAGCATTTTTATATTGCATTGATCTGTACTTCTGATCTCATTGTCGTTTCTGTATCATCTACTGCTACCAAGTGTCACAAATGAGTTCTCAGTGCTTTCCTGCTGCCCTTATTAATCTGCCTCACTGACTTTGGTGAATTTGTGTATATGCTCACTCATTTGTATTAGTTGTTGAGTGAGGGGTAATTGGTTGGTGTGCCAGGAGAGCTCTCTTTCTCTTTGAGTAATCAGAGTTTGTATATTTTGGTACTCGCCAAGTTTTGATGTTTATTCCTATCAGTCACAATGAATATTTAATTGTTCAAACTTTGAATAGCTACTGCATGTTGTCTGTTTCCCTGTTCAATTTGACTGCCAAGTTCATTACTGTCCAAATTGTTAACTACTTCATTTTTTTTGAACACTGAACTAAAATTGTGACAGACATTTAAAAGCAATGCATGAATAAAATCCTCTTGTATTCTTTCAAGGAATGGGGCTTTGAAAAGGCTGGGTGAGCAGGAATTTGCGTCTTTCAGGTGCAGGTATACCCATAATAAATTGGTTCAACATTGTCACATTTACTGAGCTACTGTGAAAATAATTGTTTTGCATGTCATCCATATAGATAATTTCATCACATCAGTTCATTGAGATGGTAGAAGGGAAGAAGAATAACAATAGTGTTGGAGAGAAAGTGCAGTGTAGGAGGACACTAAAGTGAGGTCAAGCATCCACCTTATCATACAAGAGGTCTGTTCAACAGTCTTGTAACAACTGAATAGAGGTTGTCCTTGAACGTGGAGATATGAGCGTCAGACTTTTCTGTCTTCTGCGTCATGCAAGGGGGAAAGAAGTGAGAATGACTGGGGTGAAGGAGTCTTTGATTATATTGGCTGCCTTACTGACGTAGTGAGAAGTATAGGCAGAGTCTGTGGTTTCTGTGGTGTGCTGAGTGTAGTGAGGGAGTTCCAGGATTTTGACCTGACAATGGTGAAGGAATGGTAATATTTCCAAATCAGGATGATGTGTGGTTTGGAGGTCAACTCCCAAGTGGTGGTGTTCTTGTACATTAGCTGCCGTTGTTCTTGTTGGTAGAAATCGTGGGTTTGGAAAGTTGTCTTGGTGTGTTGCTGCAGTGCGTGGTGTAAATGGTACAAACTGCTGCTACTGCGTGTCAGTGGTGGAGTGAGTGAGAGTGAGTGTGGATGGGATGGGATGGCTATGTCCAATATGCCGCTTGTGTATAAGCTGCACATGTGGACCTGTAGAGAGTATTCCATCACACTCCTGGGTAGTTTGGAAGTGAGTTACTTGTTGCAGCATTGCTAGCCCTTGACTTGTATACGTGTACGTGTGTGTGTGTACTCCAGTTCAGTTTCTAGTCAGTTTTAACCCCACCTCCATGTGTTGAAAGTGATGGTAATGTCATTGAAGGCCATCCTATGCTGTTTTTGTTTTCTATCCTTTTCACACCTATGAGTTTTATAAAATTTCTGTAGATTATTATGCCCTTTCCAATTCACTTTATTACAATTATTTTCATTGAGAGCTACTTTAACATTAGTTAATAGGTCAGCGGTTACATTTGATTTGCTGATGAATGCTGTAAGGTGCTTCGAACCAAAATGGATAATTTTTTTATTGAAGGGGTAAGGAAACAATTTATTTAACATTGATTCCCAAATAATTGGTTGTAGCAGGTTATGCATGATGCAAAGTATTAGTGTTATTTCTAGAATCTTTAACTCACCTTGTGGAGAAGCTCTGGTGAACTTTAAAGCTTAAGTTCTATTTGTTGCACAGATTTGTGTAAGGCATGAGTTTACTTATTTGTATTGGGCTAACATTTATGAAAGAGGTAGGGAAGTAGATTAGTACTCTTGTGAACTTCCTGTCAAAATCTTCAGTGATTTGTGGTAGCTTAATATTTAAATGCAGGTATGTATTTTGGATCATGCAGTGTTTCATAGATGTTAATTTGAATGAATCTTCACTGTATTGTCTTTACTGTCTTGAGTTTCTGTGCTTAGAATGATATATCAGATCAAAATCAAGTCTGGAGGGCTTAGGCCAAATGGATCTTGTAAAATTATTTGGAGGAAATTCTGTTTCTCCTGGTATCCTGGACAGCATAACCAGCACCAGTAAAATGCATGATCAGATCTCTTGTGCAGTCTGAACCCAGTGCTCCTGTATGTAAGCTGGTAAAGTGGCCAAATCCATATCCAAAGCTTATGTCCTCTTGTTCGAGGAAAGTCAAGGGAAGCGGTCTCTAAGCATCTACATGCCAAGCCTGTCAGAATTTAGGATCTTCTGACATTTTGTTATGATATGTAAAGATGTTATCTAAAGGCAATTTCTCTTGTGATCCTTTTTTTCATATTTTATGCTTGTATTTACTTAATCTATCATGCATAGTGCATTGGAAAACTAATATGTTCACAACTTTCTGTGAAGCAGTTTAAGCTCAGGAGATGGTTGTTTCAGGGATTTAACTCCTGAAAACATTTGGTAATTGGGTTGCATGGGAAGCTTCTTTGATGCAATTCCAAAGAAGACATGTGACTGACTCTGCTTCATTAGGAGTTTGAGGAGAGTTGGTTACCAAACTCTCCTCAAATTCCTTGCATACTTCCTCAGATGTATGGTGGAGAGTATTCTGATCAGTTGCACCTAGAATGGAAGCTTCTATGTACAGGATTGAAGGAGGCTTCAGAGGGTTGTCACTCAGCCAGCTCAATCATGAGCACAACTTTCCTTGCTATTGAGGATATCTTAAAGACCCTCATTAAGGACCTTCACCAGGACATGCCCTTTTGTTGATACTAGCTGATGTACTAGGTGATGGTACAGGAACTTGAAGACCCATACAATGATTCAGAAATAGCTTCCCCTCTGCTATCAGGTTTCTGAATGCTCCATCAACCCATGAACACTATCTCGTTCTTTCTTGCACTCTTTTTGTTGTTTTCAGTAACTTTTGTCTGAATAGTCCTGTAGCTGCAAAATAACAGATTTCATGATGCATGTGATTGATAAACTTGAACGATTCGAAAGATTAACTTTCCAAAGTATTGTTCTCTTCAGTAACTAGTAGGGTAAAATTGACATGTAAGTGAAAATATAATTATCTTCAGGTGGAGCTTTGGATGCCTTATTAAGAAATGGGCCTCTTTAAATCAGTGTATTTCAATTTGTTGGACTTCAAAAATGTACTTTTGTAGAATATAATAGAAGTAGAATTAAAGCCTATGTTAAAGGGACAGCAGTTTTGTTAATGCAAAACAAAATACAGAAAGTATAGTGGCGGTGAACAGTTCCTTTTTAGATTTGAGAGACCAGCATTAGTGTACCCAAGGGATTATTGTAAGGATCGGTGCTCTTTCTGATACCTGTGTTTTGGGAATGCAGATCATGTGCAAACTTGACATTATGATACAACACTTTGAAATATAGTATCTGCAAGAAGGTTAGCACCAGACTTGCAGGGATCACTGACAACTGGTATAATGAATGGACACTTAGTAGATGAAATTTAATGCAGCAGAGGCGTTGGAACCAATATATTTTGGAAGGAAGTAAAAGGTGGTGTAAACTAATAGTGTAGTTTTTGAGCAGGTGCAGGAACAGGGGTTTGAGGACGGGAGCACTAACATTTTGAAAGGCAGAATGATAAATTGAGGTGGCTCTTCATTTTGAAGATGCTTTGAATCTTTGGCTTCATGGACACACTAAAAAGCATTATGCTAGAAAACTGTAAGCTTCTGAAGCTTAGCTGGATGATTATTGTATTTAATGCTAGGCACTACATGCTAGGAATTCAAGTCCTTAGGAAAGATCAGAGAAGATGTAGAATATTGGCAGGAGCAGGGGAATTGAATTCAGCGTAAAGTCCCCAGGTTAAGGGGAAATTTGACAGTGACACAAGTATGGCCATCTATTCTGTTGTAAGTATGACACAGAATAATTGAAGAATGCTTATTTTTGTTCACATTATCACTTTTTAGTTTATAAGGACCAAGCACTACTCAATGGCCTGCCTCTCTTAATGTCTGTAATAAATAATTTGCATTGATCCTGGATTTTTTTTATATATATGTTGCTTTTCACATTCCCACTTTGTATTTAGAGTATGGAACATAGAACAGTACAGCACAGTGTAGACCCTTTGGCCCAGATACTGTGCTAACCCTTTAACCTACTCCAAGATCAATCTAATGCTTCCCTCCCAAATATCCCTCCATTTTTCTTTCATTTACGTGCCTAGGTGTCTCTAAAGTATCTGATTCTACAGTCACCCCTAGTAGTGAATTCCATGCACACCATGGCTCCATATCCGCACAGCCAAGTTTTCTTGGATCCCATTGCCTCCTGACTTTTTGAATAAGGCTACAATGGGAAACCTTGTTAAATGCCTTTCTAAAATCTGTGTATGTCATATCCACTGCTCTACCTTCGTCAATTTGTTTTGTCACTTCCTCAAAGAATTCAGTCAGGCACTACTTGGCCCTCACAAAGTACGCCAGCTATCTGAATCGAAGTATGCTTTTCTGGATGCTTGTAAATCCTGTCTGTAAGAATCCTCTCCAATAGTTTACTGACATAAGACTCACTGGTCTGTAATTCCCGGGATTATCCCTATTACTTTTCTTGAACAAAGGAATAACATTTTACCTGCTTCTAGTCTTCTGGTTCTACTCCTGTGGCCAGTAGTTGTTAGAAAGAAAGCCACCATTTACTTTTTATGCCTTTTCCAGTTGTCTGGATTACATGAAATCAACAAATGGTGACAGCGCAAAAGACCATTTAACCCTTCAAATCCCTGTTTGCCCCAGAAGGTACATTAAAAAGTTCATGCCACTATCTAATTTGTTTTTACAGATACTAATCTACATCCCTTTTGAAAACAACAATTGAATCCAGCTCTGCCATCCTGTCAGGCCATGCATTTGAGATGCTACCTTGACTCTACATTTCTTAATGTCAAATAAATTTCCTACATTGCTTTCAACCTCTTCTAGTCTAATGAGAACCATTTTGGCTTCTCTAGTCTTTTACCATAATATATACTCCTCATTCTTGTGTTAGTCATTTAAATCTCTTCTGTATCCTGTCTAAGCCCTTCACACTTTCAAAAAGCTTAATGACCAGAATGGAAATAATTTAAAAACACGAGAAATGGGAGCAGGTGTAGGTTACGTGTTCTCTTGAAGCTGCTCTGCCATTTAATTAAAAACACAGTAGATCTGATCTTGGCTTCAACTCCGTGTTCATGTTTGCTTTTCATAACTCTATGTTTCCTTTAAAGCTCTAAAATCTAACTCTGCCTTGAATTTGTAGTTGGGCTGATGCTTTATAAAGGTTCATTGTTATTGTACTCTGTCTTAATTTATGAAGCCTTGGTATTGAATGATTTTTAAATTGCTTTTTCATTCTGCTGTCTTCAAAAATTAGTGCACATAAAGATCTGGCCTCTTTGCTTGAACACTTAAAAAAAAAATCAATTGTTTTGTTATAGTAACTCTTTTCAGTCTTGTTTAAAAGTATAATTTTACACTTTAAATTTAACTGTCTATATGTTGTCGTACTGTCTGTTCTCTTGATGATGTCTACCACTATCATCCATATTGTTGACTCTGCTTCCAGGTTTTGCAGTCCTCTCCTGTACACCCAGATATAAGTTTATAATGCATGTTGGAAAAATAGTGTTAGCAATGACCATAGTTAATGCCACCCTACACTCCCGCCTAAATGCAGCAGGTTCTTTCTTATTCTTGCCCTGCTTCATCTTGCTTCAGCTTTTGTGATTCTTCATCAAATGCCCTTTTAATGTCCTTATTCATTAGAACTTCTGCACTGCTCTCAACAAAAGAAAACTCACTACGTCAGCAATGTTTGATTTCCCTTTCATATTTTTCTTCTTTGCTTACTTTTTTGATGATCATCCTGAATGCCCTTGAAGTTCCCCCTTTTCTGAATTTAACCTGTCTGTTCATCTCTATATGAAAGTTAAAAATTTATTAAGATCATTCTATCTTTGCTAAATACCTGGTCATTCTCTCCACTTGTACAACCCACTATTTCACCGTTGCTACCAAGGGGTTAATGGTCAATTCTCCTCAGTCTTGCATTCTTTTCTATTTCTTATTTTCTTTGTTATATAAGCTCCCCACTCCTCGCATGTCTTTTATCATCCCTGTTTAGTCAAAATTAATTTATCATTATTTGCGATGCTCGCTTCCCATATTACCTAATCACACTGCCAACCTCCTCCCCCAAGCAACTGTTGTAGATTTTTTTTGGGTATCCAATCTAATGGTCTTGCTGTTCTGTCATAGTAATTTCAATCTTGCTGTATTCAGCAAGTTGGGTTGGTGCCTGCATTTGTTTGGTTTATTCCCTGTGCACAGCATTTGTGTGAAGAGAGCTTCTTTAGGCCCCACAGCCTGATGTGTCTGCCTGACTCATCACTTCACTTGCACATTGCTTATTTATTTCTCCCAAGTTTGATTCCTTTACATGTTTACCCATGTTCTAGATTATACCGCCACGATGTTGCTTTGCTATGTTTTGGAACTTTTATGGTTTTGAATTACTTTGCCATTTGAAACTCTGCATCATCCCATAGCTAATTCAAATCTTTGTTATCATCATATTCTTTATGTTAGCCTTGTCCTAGTGTCAGTGACCCATGAAATGAGTGGACATTTTTGTCACACTACAACAGCATGTTTACCCCCCAAATTTAATTTTTCTTTGACAAAAAAAACATAATACCAGTGTTTTATGGTTTAGATGCTACAAAATGATAGCAGGCTTGATCTGCAATTGTAGGGCTACAAATGTGGTACTTGTATGCTGGAACTTTAGTCACTGAAAACAGCTACCTGCTTCCAGTGTTTTTGGAGGTTGTCAGTTGACAGCATTTCTACAGTAATTATACCCACAAATAAGTTAGCAGCATAGCCTTCTGCTGTGACCTACTGGCAGTTAGAACTGCTAGGTTAATTAATTGCCTTGCAGAACAAACAGGTACTCAAACCATTTGTCTGCATGGCC
The DNA here is from genome assembly GCF_963921235.1 of Mobula hypostoma. NCBI lineage: Eukaryota > Metazoa > Chordata > Chondrichthyes > Myliobatiformes > Myliobatidae > Mobula > Mobula hypostoma. Next base: position 88,025,987 of record NC_086102.1, read on the forward strand.
AACATTTACAATCATTTTCTATGGAATTGCACAACACAGCTGCATTACCACTGTTGAACTTCCCAAAATCAAAGATGTTGATAGCTGCTACTTGCTCATTGTGCAGTCCATCCTGAGTTGTTAGTGTTATCAGATTGATGTAGAATGCCCTTGGAAAATTTATGTTTGTTAGGCAGGTGTGCTGGTGCAGTTTTTTCTCTTTCATTCCATCTCAGTTGCAGCAATGGGCAAGTTGAACTGAAATTTAAAGTAATTTTTTGTTGCCCTTTCGTTATCTAAGTGTTATCCTTAAGTGATTCCACACCTTGAGGTCTACAGTGCTATCTGTTGTTGTCTGGCTTGGTCATAACTCACTCCCTGAGCTCTAGGTGTGCTTGGAAGTAAAAATGTAGTTGTTTACACTCAGCATCAATTATACAATGGTCCCATGCTAGTTCTTGTCACAGGACATTTCTTATCTTGCATTGAATTGAACGGGCGACTGGATTAGCTGCTGGCTTTGTGGTTGTGGACTCATTTTCGTGAACTTCAGTTCTGTATGCTATTTGCTTACTTTTATTGTTTACGCAGTTTGTTTTTTTAATCTCTGCACATTGTGTGTTAGGTTTTTTAAAAAGTGGGTTCAGTTGGGTTTCTTTGTTTTATGGCTGCTTGTAAGGAGATAAATCTAGTTTGTACATTGTATACAAACTTTGTACTTCGTAATTATTTTGGGAGGGTTGTCATTGAAAAACATAGCTTAGACATAAGCCCTTTGGCCTATTGAGTCCACGCTTTTAGTCTATTTACCTACAGTCAATCCATATGCCTCCTAGGCCTTTGCAAGTACCTATCCAGGTGCTGCTTTAACGATACCGTTGTACCTATACATGTATTGTTCCATATACAACTGCATGAAAAATTGCTATTCAAGTCCCTTTAGATCTTTCTCTTCTCACTTTCAATCTATGCCCCCGAGTTTTGGATCAGCACCCAGGGCATGCCCTTTTCTCACTTACCATCAGGCAGGAGGTACAGAAGCCTGAAGGCACACGCTCAGCGATTCAGGAACAGCTTCGCCTCCATTAGCCGATTCCTAAATGGACAGTATTTCTGTTTTTGCACATTTTTAAATCTATTCAATATATGTAATTGATTTATTATTTTTAAAAATGTTATTGTTTTTTCTCTGCTAGATTATGTATTGCATTGAACTGCTGCTGCTGCTAAGTTTAAAAAAAAATTCACGTCACATGCTGGTGATGGTAAATCTGATTTTGATTCCACCAAATAGACTGCCATCTGTCTACCTTATCTATGCCCCTTATAATTTTATAACCTAATATCATTCCTCAATCTCCTATGTTCGAAGGAGTAAAGAGTTAGCCTGGCCATCCTTTGCCTATAACTTGGACCCTCTAGTCCTGGCAACATTCTGAAATCTTTTGTGTACTATGGTTTTCCTACAACAGGCCTACCAGACTTGTATAACTGCAATATAATGTCCTAATAACTATACTCAATGATCTGACTGAAGATAAATATGCTAAATGCCTTTCTCACACCATTTGTTTATGGCATTACTTTAAACAATCTATGCACTTGTACTCCTGGGTATCTCTTATTCCATTGCACTCCCTAGTGTCCTACTATCCATAGTACAGGATCTATGCTAGTTGACTTTCAAAGTGCATCGCCTCACATTTATCTGTATTGAAATTCATTTGCCATTCCTCAGCTTATTACCCTAATTAAGGTTACCATTTAATCTATGATGACCTTCATTATTAACAACACCTAATTTCATATTATCTGCACACTTACTGGTTAAGCTTTGTGCATTTGCACCCAAATCATTTGTATAAATAATGAATAGTGAGTTCTAAAACTGACTGCTGTGGCATACTAGTGACCGGCCTCCATTTTGAGAAACAGCCTTCACTCACCACCGGTCCTCCTCTCTCTCAGCCATATTGGGCACTAAGATAGCATAGTCTGACTCTTTTGCAGGTCGAGTGTTCTGGAGTTGGAGTTCAGTTCCAGTGCAGTTCTGTACAGATGGGATAGTGGTGGAAAGAAAAGGGTCTTCCTGAAGATGTACCTGTATTTGTAGGGTTCCACAAGGCTTAGTACTTGTCTCTTTCGTTTTGGAATATGAATGATTTAGTCCCACATACAGGCTAGATAAACTTACAAAGAGCAAATGTTTGTTTGTGTAATTGACAGGGAAATGGAAAGTTTAGACTATAGGATGATATCAATCATCTGGGCCGTTGGGCATAAAGTAACAGACAGAATTTAATCCCAAAAAGTGAGAGGAGGTGCAACAAGGTAATACATTGAAGAAATTTGAGTGATGTGGTAGAAATGATCTTTGGTCTATACATAAAACGATCCTGAAAGATGGCAGCTTGGGGTTTAAAATAAAGTTGCAAAAGGATACTTTCCCATAAGACATAGGATGTTGGAGCAGCAAGGTTGTACTGGAACTGTGGCACACTAACTAGTCAGACCATTGCATATAGTTCTGGTCATTGCACTTGAGGGAAGATGTAATGTTTTGGAAGGTGTGCAGAAGATACAGTAGAATTTGGGAGGGAAAAGGATCAGCTTGGATTGTTTTCTTTGGAGGCTGAAGGAAGGCGATTGTAATGTATAAAATTGAATGATGTGGGTGGATAACAGAAGTTTAAAAACCAGGGGAGATAGATTTAATGCAATAGGTTAACCAATTAAACACATTTATTTAACCATGTTCTAGTGGGTGATGGATGTCCTGAACTCATGGCTTGAAAAGATGAGAAAGGCTGTACTCACATTTGAAAAGTATGTGAAGGTTGACCTGTAAGACTTGGTGCTGGATAATGGGATTAAGCAGATCTGATAAATTAAATGGCCTCTTCCCATGTCATTCTATTGAGTAGCTCCAAAGCAGAAGTGCTAGAAGAGTGAACTAGAGAAGTGGCTCTATCTCAAAGCTCACCTGGGCTGAAGCTGATTACTAAGGATGAGTGAGGCCATGATGTAATTTGAAAACAAGAATGAGATTTAAAAATGGAATTATTTGCCACACCAGAATTCAGTGTTATCTAACAAGAACAGAATGCTAAATAGGATTTGCTGTGGATTAAGACTCAACTGGCAAATTTTTGAAAAAATTCCTTTGTACTCATAGATGAATGGGAAGTTACCACAGGAGAATTTTACTAATTATGTCAAGATGAAACAAAGACATAGATGAGGGTTTTGATAGAAATAATCCTTGTAAGAGATATTGAGCAGTCTCAGTGCTAGAGTGATGCATTTACAGTTGCAAAAAGAATTTGTGAATCCTTTGTAATTACCTGTTTTTCTGCATTAATTACTCATAAAATGCGGCTTGATCTTCATCTAAGTCACAATAATAGGCAAACACAATTTGCCTAAACTAATAACGCACAAATAATTGTATTTTTTTCATGTCTTTATTGAACACATAGTTTTTCCAGCCTGGACTGTGAATGATTAAACAATGTGAACCCTTGTATTTAATAACTGGGGTCTTTTTGCAGCAATAACCTCCACAAAACAGACCCTTCTTGAAAAGAGGAGGGCTCTGTGAGTAACCGGATGTTGCTTGTCTTTTTTCTAGGGCAGGATACCTCTACAAACCACAGCTCCAATCTCATCCTCATTGAGTGGAACACCTGACTCCAAATAGCTTTTGTCGAAGGCATTACCCCAGAGCTTCACATGTTTTTTGTACTCAGTATTGACGAGAAGAAGTATAATTGTTTGTGTGCCATTAGTTTAGGCAGATCGTGTTTGTCTATTATTGTGACTTAGATGAAGATCAGACCACATTTTATGAGTAATTGATGCAGAAAACCGGGTAATTGCAAAGGGTTCACAAACTTTTTCTTGCACCCGTATTAGAAACCTTGGGATTAATTGCAAGACCACAGTTCTATGAGGTCTAGTGTGCATGTGCAAGTGCAGTGTTTGTGTAATTGATCTTAGCTGCCTTGTTACTGTGCTTTGCCCGCTGTCTGAAAGAAATGAGCTTTTGCATCCTGTTGCAAGTATCAACTATTTGAATCTTTTTGATCTTGATGGATTTTCTGATTTGTGGGGTAGACAGGTGGTGATCATTAACAGAAGCAGGTGGTGTAAGAGATTTATAATCTTGAGGTTAATGATTGGTGAAAGATAATGGACAGTTGTTGATGTTACTTTAGATTGAAACATGGGAAGGCACTCATGACCATTCAGAAACTTGAGCATCCATGACTGAAATGAATGCACAGATGATATTACATTGTTGCGAGTACTAAATTTAGATGAATAGCATATTTTAATTCCCTTCGTATTCCCAAATAGCTTTCGCAAGTTGTATTAAAAGTACGTATTTGAAATGTTGATTCCAGTTTGCAATAAAATATAGGTTTAAATTTTACTTTGTGGATTAAGTTCTTTAGTTTGAGGTTGGTTTCAAATAAGATCAGCTTCACCTGGCTTAAATGTTCAAGATAGTAACCAAATAGCCACTTGTTCTTAGCCACTTGTTCTTAGAATTTGACACTATATTCAATAAGATTTGTAACTACCCACTAGGCCTACTTTTGTACACAACTTTTGCTGATCTCATTGAGACCAAAGAGAATAGATTAAATGCATACATGTTCTCATTAACAAAGGAAAGAAATTTGATTTCTGAGGGTGTAATCAAGATACAGTTATCTGAAAAGATTTTTGGCATTCTGTTCAAGTGGTAAGTATTTGAACACAGATTTGTGCCCTTGTTTCTCTGTTAGAATTGTATTACTGACTTGTGGCATAAAAAGAGGCCAATTAAGGTCCATGCTGGCTCTCAGCAGAACAATTCTGTCAGTCTACCTGCAACTTTCTCATGGTCATTACTACCCCTTTAGTTTTTTGCCACTTATTTACAGTAAGAAGTAATTTAATTTTTAACTTATTAAGTCTTTGGGCTGCAGAAGGGAACTGAACTTGGGAGAAATTGAGACAGGCACAATCAGATGTTTAAGCTGCAGTGAGTTAGTTGAAGCTGTGAAGCTGTATTCATTGTTGTACTACTGTGCACCCTGTGTAAAAGCAATGGAAACTTTGCGTTTTGAGCTTTGAACACGTGTTACTAACAATCTCAGGACCAACGTTGTCTTTATTCCAGTGACATAAGGTATTTGTTGTCATGTTAGTCATCCTGTGACTGAACAAGGCTACCTTTTAGTGCTGCATTGTAATCCGTTGTGTGCTGGGGCCCTGAATTCATCAGGGCTGATGAGGTAGCTGTTGTGTGAAATGTTAGTTGGAGAAGATGAAGAGGAGGTTGCGCACCGGCACATAACTTGAAGCCAGTTTGTGATCATGGAGAGACAGCGTAGTGATCAATGATAGCAATGTTCAGGGTCAGCCAAGAATTTTTCTTCAGACTTGAGTAATGGAGTAACTTGCATAACTTCTTACCAATGGCAAAGCAGTCACTCTAACCTAACGTAGTAAAGCCATCTTCAAACATTGCATCTGTTCCCCTCAACTAGTCTTCACTCTAAGTGACACCAGCTTTTATTTGTCAATTTGTGAATATTCCTTCATATCCTGAGAAGAAAAGTGTACATTTGAACTTAAAGCAATAGAGACCACATAATGCTCCTGTACCACTGGGTAATGCCTTGGGATGAGTTGTACTGAAACCAAGCTCATCAACTATACTGGAAATGCAAGATGCTAAGTGTTTTTCTAAACAGCATGTTTCTATACTCTGAAGCGCAAGAAAGGGCTAACTGGATTGCTAAATGGGCTAAAGGGCTAACTTTCCCAACATTGAAGTGAACATTGAAGTTTCTGCAAAGAAAATAACTACTGGTGTGCTTGATAATGCCCCTGAGAAAGCCACTGTTGGGGGGGGGGGAACTCTAATGAAATCTCGGTGGGAGACTCTGAAGTCAGCTGGAAGAAGGTTCTATGGTCTGATGATACCAAAATTGAGCTTTTTGGCGATCGGACTAAATGCTGTTTGGCATAAGCCAAACACCGCATATAATCAAAAACACATCATCCCTACCATGAAGCATGGTGGTGGGGATGCTTCACTGCAGCAGGCCTTAGAAGGTGTGTGAAAGGAGAGGGTAAAATAAATGCAACTAAATACAGGGAAATCGTGGAGGAAAATCTAATGCAGTCTGCAAGAGAGCTATGACTTGGGAGATTTGTTTTCTAGCAAGTCAATGACCCCAAGCATAAAACCAAAGCTACTCAGGAATGGCTTAAAAACAACAAAGTTAATGCCCTGGAGTGGCCAAGTTAGAGTCCAGACCTCAATCCAATTGAGAATTTGTGGCTGGACTTGAAAAGGACTGTTCACTCATGATCCCCATGCAATTTGACAGAGCTTGAGCAGTTTTGTAAAGAAGAATGTAAAGAAGAATGGAAAGCTGATGGAAATCTATCTACACAGACTCAAGGCTGTAATTGCTGCCAAAGGTGCATCTACTAAATACTGACTTGCAAGGGTGAATACTTATGCAGTCAATTATTTTGTGTTTTATATTTGTAATTAATTTAGATCACATTGTAGAGATCTGTTTTTACTTGGACACAAAGAGTCGTCTTCTATTGATTAGTGTCAAAAAAAGCCAAATTAAATTCACTGTGATTCAATGTTGTAAAACAATAAAGCACGAAAACCTCCAGGGGATGGTGGTGAATGTTTTTTATAGGCACTGTAGGTATATAGTGCAAAAAGAGTTTTTAAAAAAAAAAGTGAGATATAGTTCATGGGTTCATTGTCCATTCAGAAATCTGATGGCAGAGGGGACGAAGCTGTTCCTGAAACATTGAGTGGGTTTCTTTATATTGTACCTTCTGTACCTCCACCTTGATGGTAACAATGAGAAGAGGGCATGTCCTGGGTGATGGGCATCCTTAATAATGGATGTCATCTTTTTTAGGTGCCCTTGGAGGCTAGTGCCCATCATGTAGCTGGCTGAATTTACAAATTTCTGCAACAGTTTCCAGTCCTGTGCAGTGGCCCCTCTATACCAGCTGGTGTTGCAACCATTTGGAATACTCTCCATGGTATATCGGTAGAAATTTGCAAGGGTCTTTGACATACAAAGTCTCTTCAAACTCCTAATGAAGTTTTGATGACTTTGTAATTGCATCAAGATATTGGGTCTTTGATAGATTTTCAGAGATGTTGACACCCAGGAACTTAAAACTGTTCACCCTTTCTACTGCTGATCTGGTGTGTATTCCTTCAACTTTCCCTTCCTGAAGTCCACAATCAATTCCTTGGTCTTAACTCGTATTGTGTGCAAGGTCGTGGTTGCAATACCACTCAACCAGGTGATCTATTTTGCTCTCTATGCCTCCACATTACCGTCTGAAATTCTGCCAACAATACTTGTGTCACTGGCAGATTTGTATATGACGTATGAGCTGCGCCTAGCCACAGTCATGAGTGTAGAAAGAGTAGAACAGGGAGTTAAGAATACATCCTTGAGATATCAGAATCAGGTTTATTATCACCGGAATGTGACATGAAATTTGTTAACTTAGCAGCAGCAGTTCAATGCAATACATAATCTAGCAGAGAGAAAAAAAAAATAGAAATAATAACTAAACAAGTAAATCAATTACATACAACACACACCAAACTTGCTGGTGAACGCAGCAGGCTAGGCAGCAAAAGAGCAACAATTATACCAGAACCCAAGAAGAGCAGGACGAGCTGCTTCAACAACTGTTGCCCAGTTACACACATATCTACTGTGATGAAGTGCTTTGAGAGGTTGGTCATGGCCAGAATCAACTCCTGCCTAAGGGCCTGAACCCCTTGTAATTTGCAGACTGCTGTTTATTAATTATAACCACAGCATTCAACGCAATCATACCCTCAGTTCTAATCAAAAAGCTCCAAAACCTGGGCCTTCATGTCTTCCTCTGCAACTAGACGTCAGGACGAAGGGTCTCGGCCTGAAACGTCGACTGTACCTCTTCCTGGAGATGCTGCCTGGCCTGCTGCGTTCACCAGCAACTTTGATGTGTTGCTTGAATTTCCAGCATCTGCAGAATTCCTGTTGTTTGCGTTTTTAAAAATCAATTACATATATTGAATAGATTAAAAAACTTTCAAAAACAGAGATACGGTATATTTAAAAAAAGGTGAGGTAGTGTCCAAAGCTTCAGTGTCCATTTAGGAATCAGGTGGCAAAGGGAAGAAGATGTTCCTGAATGATGTCCCAGTGTTGATTGTCAGCGAGGAGGAGGTTAGCACTGACTGGTCTCCCATTGAGGAGGTTAGTGGTCTAGTTGCAGAGGAAGACATGAAGGCCCAGGTTTTGGAGCTTTTTGATTAGAACTGAGGGTATGATTGCGTTGAATACTGTGCTTGTAATTAATAAACAGCAGTCTGCAAATTACAAGGGGTTCAGGCCCTTAGGCAGGAGTTGATTCTGGCCATGACCAACCTCTCAAAGCACTTCATCACAGTAGATGTGTGTGCAACTGGGCGACAGTTCTTGAAGCAGCTTGTCCTGCTGTTCTTGGGCTCTAGTATAATTGTTGCTCTTTTGAAGCAGCTGGGAACCTCCAACCGCAGTAGTGAGTGATTGAGAATGTACATGAACACTCCTGCCAGTGTACTCCAACACACACTCATCCACACAGGACTTGAAGCTGGTGTCAACTATGGTGTATTCATTCAGGTTCAAAGATGAATCTCTGAATATTGTCCAGTCCACTAACTCAAAGCAGTCCTGTAAGGACTCTTCTGCCTCCCGTGACCATATCTTCTGGTCCTTGTCACTGGTGCTGTGGTCTTTAGTCTTTGTATACTCTGGGAGTTGAAATACAGCCAGGTGATTGGACTTCTCAAAGTGTGGGCGTGGGATGGCACAATTGATAGTATAACAGTGGTCAAGTGTATTGGCTCCTCTGAATCCACAGGTGTTGTGTTAAGTTGTTCTGGGACATCTTCAGGCTGGCCTGGTTGAAATTCTCTGCAATGATAGGAAAGGCATCCGTGTGTGCTGTTTCATGACTGCTGATCACTGTAGTCAGCTCCTTCAGTCTTAAAACCATGCTGCTTACTGAAGTACCCATGGCTGTGACTGTGTAGTAGTCCTAAATGGGACTATATGATGATTCCCATCAGAGCTACATGCAGTGTTGCACTTATCTTGTGATTTTCCATCATATTCCCAATTTCTGCTTTATACATTGCGTTAAGGCATTGGAAAATCTGGGATGGTGACTGATACCAAGCTTCTGGCTTAATCTTGTAGCCATAACACTTATGTAGCCGGTCTAGTTAAGTTCTGGTCAATGGTAACACTCAGGATGTAGATGAAGTTTTGGCAAGGCTAATGTCATGGATGGATGATTTGAATTTGCTCTGAGAAGACTGTCTTTGCCTGGCATATTTGTAGCACAAGTAATAGAATATATAGAACAGTACGGCATCAGAACAGGTCCTTCAGCCAAAATGTTGTGTCAAACCAATTAAATTGGTAACCAAATGGCTGACTAAGCTAATTTCTTCTGCCTTCACAATGTCCGTACGCTTGCATTTCCCTCACATTCCCTCTACAACTTTCCCCTCATCTCATCTCCTTTGAAATTAACTGCTCTCACCTTAATGGCTTGCCCTCTGGTACTGGACATTCCAGCCATAGGGGAAAAAAGATATCGTCAGTCTACTCAATCTGTGCCTCTCATAATTGATAAACCTGTATTTGATCTCCCCTTAGCTTCTGCCGCTCCAGAGAAAACAATCAAAGTTTGTCCAACATCTTGTGATAGCCCATGCCCTTGAATCTAGGCAGCATCATGGGATGACCAGAGCTGGATGCAATTCCCCAGATGCAGCCCAAGTAGAGTTTTGTAAAGCTGCAACATAACCCTGACTTTTGAACCCAGTGCCTTGACTAATAAAACCATGCATGCCCCATGCCTTCTTAACTACGTTAATAACCTGTGTAGCCAGCTACAGGGAGCTATGAACTTGGACCCCAGAATCTGTCTCCTCATCGACACTGTGAACCTCCCAGCCAGGATAGGGGTTCTCCTTTAGGTGCAACCTATTCCTTTTGTACAAGTCACCCCTGCCACAGAAAAGGTTCCAATGATCCAAGAAACTGAAAACCTGCCCCCTGCACCTGTTCCACAGCCACTAATTCATCTGTCCTATCATCCTATTCCTACCTGATTACCATACGGCACCGTGAATAATCCAGTGATTACCACCTTGCAGGTCCTGCTCTTCACCCTCTTTCCTTGCTCCCTATATTCACTCTACGGGACCTCTTCCCCCTCCGTACCTATGTCATCGGTGCCAGTGTGCACCACAACCTCTGGCTGCTCAATCTCTCCCTTGACAATATCCTGCAGCTGCTCCGAGTCATCCTGGACCCTAGCACCAGGAAGGCAACATGCCATCCTGATGTCTTTTTAGTGGGCATAGAACCTTCTGTCTATCTCCATAACTATCACGTTTCCTATCACTATTGCTCTACCTGTCTTTATTCTTCCCTGCTGTGCTCTAATGGGTAATTTCCCCCCCCCCCATCCCATACAGCCAAAGGGGTATACTTGTTGCTGAGAGGAATGCCCACAGGGAAACACTGCACTGACTGCTTACTCCCTTTACTTCTGGTGGTCACCCATCTTCCATCTAAAGCCTGACGTCTGGGTGTGACCACATCAGTAAAAGTTTCATCTGAGGTTTTCAGCCTCCTGGATGGTCCCAAGTCTATCTAACCTCCAGCTCCTTGACCTTGTCTGTCAGGAGCTGAAGTTGGATGCACTTCCCGCAGATGTAGTCATCAGGGAGACCGTTGGGTACTCTGTAATCCCACCTCTTACAGGAGGAACATTCTATTACCTTAAGTACTTGTTACACCCTCGTCTCTAACTTCTCAAGCTTAGGTTCTACAATCAAATGAATGATTCCAAATGACTCGGCACACTTAGGGTACGTCCACACGACACCGGATAATTTTGAAAACAAAGCTTTTTCTCTTCGTTTTGCCCTCCCGTCCACACTGAGCCAGCGTTTTCAGCCCCCGGAAACGGATATTTTTGAAAACACTCTCCAGAGTGAATAAATCTGAAAACGCTTAATATCTGGCGTAGTGTGTACGGGGTAAACGGAGAGATTTAAAAACGTTGTCATGACAACACTACAACAACAATGCTTTTTTCTGCTTCTGCTTGGTACTGCGCAAGCTGTTATAATGCGCAGTCGGTGTGAACGGCGTAAGAGTTAAATTGTAAAGTGAGCTTTTTTGACTATTTAAAAACGCAGTCATAACGTGCCGGAACAGATGTTCGTTGTTTTCTTGAACGCCACCACCTAACAATTTCAGAACAGACGGCAACGAGACTGAAGCCAGAGGAGTTATGTACTCACCAAATACTTTGACTCATAGCTTACTGAATAAATAAGTATACTCACTTCGCTCTGTTTTCTGTCCTTGCTTGTATGAAGGTGGTTCACCTATTTATGCAAGTACTTCTCTGACAATAGATGTGTAACAGCCTAATGTAACATTGTATGGAAATACAAGATAACGCTGATGCAGACGTTTTATACATTTAACAAGGTGCTTTATTAATGCAACAGAGTTAGTCAGTTTTTCAATGTTCGTCGTCAGCTGAGTCATACTGTCCGTGAACTCCCTGTCGGTTGCCTCCATATGCTCCAGTATTTGGTGAACGCAGCAGGCCAGGCAGCATCTCGAGGAAGAGGTGCAGTCGACGTTTCAGGCCGAGACCCTTCGTCAGGACTAACTGAAGGAAGAGTGAGTAAGGGATTTGAAAGTTGGAGGGGGAGATCCAGAATGATAGGAGAAGACAGGAGGGGGAGGATATGGAGCCAAGAGCTGGACAGGTGATGAGCAAAAGGGATACGAGAGGATCATGGGACAGGAGGTCCGGGAAGAAAGTCAAGGGCGGCGGGGGGGGGGGGGGGAACCAGAGGATGGGCAAGGGGTATATTCAGAGGGACAGAGGGAGAAAAAGGAGAGTGAGAGAAAGAATGTGTGTATAAAAATAAGTAACAGATGGGGTACGAGGGGGAGGTGGGGCATTAGTGGAAGTTAGAGAAGTCGATGTTCATGCCATCAGGTTGGAGGCTACCCAGACGGAATATAAGGTGTTGTTCCTCCAACCTGAGTGTGGCTTCATCTTTACAGTAGAGGAGGCCGTGGATAGACGTGTCAGAATGGGAATGGGATGTGGAATGAAAATGTGTGGCCACTGGGAGATCCTGCTTTCTCTGGCGGACAGAGCGTAGGTGTTCAGCAAAGCGGTCTCCCAGTCTGCGCCGGGTCTCGCCAATATATAAAAGGCCACATTGGGAGCACCGGACGCAGTATATCACCCCGGCCGACTCACAGGTGAAGTGTTGCCTCACCTGGAAGGACTGTTTGGGGCCCTGAATGGTGGTAAGGGAGGAAGTGTAAGGGCATGCGTAGCACTTGTTCCGCTTACATGGATAAGTGCCAGGAGGGAGATCAGTGGGGAGGGATGGGGGGGACGAATGGACAAGGGAGTTGCGTAGGGAGCGATCCCTGCGGAATGCAGGGGGGGGGGAGGGAAAGATGTGCTTAGTGGTGGGATCCCGTTGGAGGTGGCAGAAGTTACGGAGAATAATATGTTGGACCCGGAGGCTGGTGGGGTGGTAGGTGAGGACCAAGGGAGCCCTATTCCTAGTGGGGTGGCGGGAGGCTGGAGTGAGAGCAGATGTACGTGAAATAGGGGAGATGCGTTTAAGAGCAGAGTTGATAGTGGAGGAAGGGAAGCCCCTTTCTTTAAAAAAGGAAGACATCTCCCTCATCCTAGAATGAAAAGCCTCATCCTGAGAGCAGATGTGGTGGAGACGGAGGAATTGCGGGAAGGGGATGGCATTTTTGCAAGAGACAGGGTGAGAAGAGGAATAGTCCAGATAGCTGTGAGAGTCAGTAGGCTTATAGTAGACATCAGTGGATAAGCTGTCTCCAGAGACAGAGACAGAAAGATCTAGAAAGGGGAGGGAGGTGTCGGAAATGGACCAGGTAAACTTGAGGGCAGGGTGAAAGTTGGAGGCAAAGTTAATAAAGTCAACGAGCTCTGCATGCGTGCAGGAAGCAGTGCCAATGCAGTCGTCGATGTAGCGAAGGAAAAGTGGGGGACAGATACCAGAATAGGCACGGAACATAGATTGTTCCACAAAGCCAACAAAAAGGCAGGCATAGCTAGGACCCATAGGGGTGCACATAGCTGCACCTTTAGTTTGGAGGAAATGGGAGGAGCCAAAGGAGAAATTATTAAGAGTAAGGACTAATTCCGCTAGACGGAGCAGAGTGGTGGTAGAGGGGAACTGATTAGGTCTGGAATCCAAAAAGAAGCGGAGAGCTTTGAGACCTTCCTGATGGGAGATGGAAGTATATAGGGACTGGACATCCATGATGAAAATAAAGTGGTGGGGGCCAGGGAATTTAAAATCATCGAAAAGTTTAAGAGCGTGAGAAGTGTCACAAACATAGGTAGGAAGGGGTTGAACAAGGGGGGATAAAACCATGTCGAGGTATGCAGAAACGAGTTTGGTGGGGCAGGAGCAAGCTGAGACAATAGGTCTGCCAGGACAGGCAGGTTTGTGGATCTTGGGTAGGAGGTAGAAACGGGAAGTGCGAGGTGTGGGAACTATAAGGTTGGTAGCAGTGGATGGGAGATCCCCTGAGCGGATAAAGTCGATGATGGTGTGGGAGACAATGGCCTGGTGCTCCTTAGTGGGGTCACGATCGAGGGGTAAATAAGAGGAGGTATCCGCGAGTTGTCGCTGTGCCTCGGCAAGGTAGAGGTCAGTACGCCAGACTACAACAGCACCCCCCTTATCGGCGGGTTTAATAATAAGGTTAGGATTAGTGCGGAGGGAGTGGAGAGCAGAGCGTTCCAAATATCCGCCTAATGTGGATGGAGATATTTTGAAAAACGCTTAGTGTGGACGCCTGTCGTTTTTACTCAAAACTAGCGTTTTCAAAATTATCCGGCATAGTGTGGACGTAGCCTTAGTCTGACAAGTGGCAAATTCTTCAGCGAGAACAGGCAGAGGCAATGTCTGAATGCTACCATATTTTTACTGAACCTCTTCATGGATAGCTTCATCTTCTGAGATACAGTAAACAGAACCAAACAGTGTGCAATCAGCAGCAAATATTCCCCACTTGTGACAGTAATCAAATTAAGGTCATTGATCATGGCCCAGGGACTAGTTGCAGCATAGTCTTAAGCCTGAGATTAGATTATAAAGACATGTAGTCCTCCTTTATTGTCATTTAGTAATGCATGCATTAAGAAATGATACAATATTTCCTCTGGTGTGATATCACAAAACACAGGACAAACCAAGACTGAAAAAACTGACAAAACCACATAACTATAACGCAAACAACAGGAATTCTGCAGATGCTGGAAATTCAAGCAACACACATCAAAGTTGCTGATGAACGCAGCAGGCCAGGCAGCATCTCTAGGAAGAGGTACAGTTGACATTTCAGGCCGAGACCCTTTGTCAGGACTAACTGAAGGAAGAGTTAGTAAGAGATTTGAAAGTGGGAGGGGGAGGGGAAGATCCAAAATGATAGGAGAAGACAGGAGGGGGAGGGATGGAGCCAAGAGCTGGACAGGTGATTGGCAAAGGGGATACGAGAGGATCATGGGACAGGAGGTCCGGGAAGGAAGACGGGTGGGGGGGGGGAACCCAGAGGATGGGCAAGGGGTATAGTCAGAGGGACAGAGGGAGAAAAAGGAGAGTGAGAGAAAGAATGTGTGTATAAAAATAAATAACAGATGGGGTATGAGGGGGAGGTGGGGCATTAGCAGAAGTTAGAGAAGTCGATATTCATGCCATCAGGTTGGAGGCTACCCAGACGGAATATAAGGTGTTGTTCCCCCAACCTGAGTGTGGCTTCATCTTTACAGTAGAGGAGGCCGTGGATAGACATGTCAGAATGGGAATGGGATGTGGAATTAAAATGTGTGGCCACTGGGAGATCCTGCTTTCTCCGGCGGATAGAGCGTAGGTGTTCAGCAAAGCGGTCTCCCAGTCTGCATCGGGTCTCGCCAATATATAGAAGACCACATCGGGAGCACCAGACGCAGTATATCACCCCAGCCGACTCTCAGGTGAAGTATTGTGTCGCCTCACCTGGAAGGACTGTTTGGTGCCCTGAATGGTGGTAAGGGAGGAAGTGTAAGGGCATTTGTAGCACTTGTTCCGCTTACAAGGATAAGTGCCAGGAGGGAGATCAGTGGGGAGGGATGGGGGGGGGGGACACGAATGGACAAGGAAGTCGCGTAGGGAGCGATCCCTGCGGAAAGTAGGCGGGGGGGGGAAGATGTGCTTAGTGGTGGGATCCCGTTGGAGGTGGCGGAAGTTACGGAGAATAATATGTTGGACCCGGAGGCTGGTGGGGTGGTAGGTGAGGACCAGGGGAACCCTATTCCTAGTGGGGTGGCGGGAGGATGGAGTGAGAGCAGATGTACGTGAAATGGGGGAGATGCATTTGAGAGCAGAGTTGATAGTGGAGGAAGGGAAGCTCCTTTCTTTAAAAAAAGGAGGACATCTCCCTCATCCTGGAATGAAAAGCCTCATCCTGAGAGCAGATGCGGAGGAGACGGAGGAATTGCGAGAAGGAGATGGCATTTTTGCAAGAGACAGGGTGAGAAGAGGAATAGTCCAGATAGCTGTGAGAGTCAGTAGGCTTATAGTAGACATCAGTGGATAAGCTGTCTCCAGAGACAGAAAGATCTAGAAAGGGGAGGGAGGTGTCGGAAATAGACCGGGTAAACTTGAGGCATATAGTTATAACATATAGTTACAACAGTGCACCAATACCATAACTTGATGAAGAAGTCCATGAGCACAGTAAAAGTTCAAAGTCTCTCAAATGTCCCACATCTCACGCAGACGGGAGATGATTAACCCAATAGGTGTAAGTCTCTTTTCCAGCCAATGGTGAGTTTTTCCTTTGGACATTGACTTGTATTGCCAGGATTCATTGACATAATACTCTCTGAAATTCTGCCTCAATATCAAGGTCAGGCACTGTCATACCTCCAAAATTCAGTTCTTTAATCCTCATTGGCTGTAATAGGTTCTGGTACCAAGCAGGCCTGCGAGAACTAAACTTGGCTTTATTGGCAAATAGTGCCTCATGATAACTGTCAAAGAGACCTGCCATTATTTTGATGACTAATAGAAGACTATTTGGCCTAATTCCATGCCTTCTATTACAGGATAAGCCTAGACAATTTCCCACACTGGCACTTAATATTGAAGTAGTTTTTGAAACATCTTCAGCCATTTGTCAGCCCTACGTTCCTTGTAGAATTGAGTGTCCTCAGCAATTTCTTTGTAATATGGAATGAATCCAGCTGGCGGAAGGCCGGTTTCTGTATTAATGGAGCATCAGCAAGGTGCTTGTATGGTTCATCGTCCACCTTCCACTTCTGTCTGAAGATGACGGCAAATATTTTTAGCCTGGTCTCTAATACTCAACCTTTGAGGGTGTGAATGTTCATGGTGAACACCCCTTCTGAAAATACTTAATTATGAATTACTATAACTGTGTGCAGTAAAAGTGAAAGCCTCTAATCTTACCTAGGATGAGTTTTCTTGGTTTCCTCTGTTGAAAGCTGACTTCACTGTTTTGATTTTATGTTGCAACTTCACCCAGTTGGAAGTTCATCTGCAGCAACGCTAGTGTTATTAGACACTAGTTTAGTGAAACTAGTTTATGCACAGGGGAAGTATGATCACAAATCTCTTTAAACTTCAAGCCTTCAAATACTGGCAGATGTTGTCCAACTGATTTTCCATTTGTACCGTTAATTTAGATAAATGAATATCTATTTTCAAGGTCTAAGGATCTACACATCGA
This sequence comes from Mobula hypostoma, assembly GCF_963921235.1. Taxonomy (NCBI): domain Eukaryota; kingdom Metazoa; phylum Chordata; class Chondrichthyes; order Myliobatiformes; family Myliobatidae; genus Mobula; species Mobula hypostoma. Next base: position 88,042,891 of record NC_086102.1, read on the forward strand.
TATTATGATAGTCTTATGTAGAAATCAATTACTTCATTTTAAACTTTGCTGGCAAAATTAGGAATTGCTTTCTGCATTGGACAGATACAAATACCTTTCTCTCCTGCCTTTGAACAACAATATGGATGGTTGACCACTGTGTGTTGATGAGGTTCTGGAGGAAGCTTCAGTGTAGCTGTGAAGTCCAGTTTTTTCTATATAAACAGCAGTTGAAAAAATAATCACAGGAAAATCAGTGAAACAGGTTATTAATGTGATTTAAAAAAAATTAACAGATGTAATCATTTATTCCCAAAATTTGAAGTTTGTTTCTACTGTCATTTGGTTGGCTTGCTGCCTTTTGAGCTCATGCGTATTGCTGGAGTAGCATGAAAGAGCATGACATGTTTTAAAGCCAATTTCACTAATTCTAATTGTATCTTGTACAATATTTAATCCTTTTTTTTTGCAAAGTTAATCTTAAGGTTCTGAACTGTGATTGGTCTGATGTTGTGTTTAAACATGCTCTGAACTGAGCAGCCGTCATACCTTGTAAAATACTTTCTCTTTGCCGCTTGAAGATGCTGTAACCACAAATGGTCTGTTTTTCCTGATTTGAAGGCTTTTTCCTAGTTAATGGAGTTGATTTTTCAAGTGTAGTTGAATATCAGGAAGAAGCAGGAATTACAGAGGAGTTATAAGAGGAAAGTAGGGCAGAGAATTTAAGAGAATTTTCATTCTGTATAACCAACCCCCATTAGTTGGAAAACAGCTGGATTTGATTCTGGAAAATGGTATGATTGGAACAAGTTCCATCTAGGAAATGGTGATCAGGGTCACCCTTTTAAAATGGCCATAGAAACCTTCAATCAGACAGTAGATTCTGGTTAATTGGAACACATCCGGATCAGTATATTTTGGCCCAGTTAAGAGACTGCTTCAGTTAGCCAAAGTATCATGAAATGGTTAAAAGGTTTTAAAAATGAGTAACTAATTTAACTGAGTAACAAGTTATGTATTTAAATGAGATGCAGAACAAATTAGAACACTACAAGTAGTACTACAGTACTATAAAACTGTGGATTAGTTGGTAATAGTTACCAAATTAGGAATTCATCCAGTGTATGGCTGCTGTGTTCTTTTGATAGACTTTAAATGAACAAAATCAGCACAGACACCTAGTGCAGATAATGAGCTGCCTTCATAAAATGCTTCTGAAGATTGCATCCTCTAAATCTTCATTTTCATTGTAACATTCAAGATGATGGTCAATACCTTCAAATTCTTCATTGTTCCTAACTTGCTGAAGTAGTGAAATCACTTCATTTTCACTCCTGGCTGTTTCTAACATCTCTAAGCCTGATTGCTTGAAACCACAGTGATCAAAATAGTTCTGAATTAACACTGCATATTTTTGCCAACTATTAGTAACAAAAATCACTGCTTTTTGTACACAAGCGCACACACCTGACATTACTTAAAAACTGCTCTAAGCATGGTGTAATGTCTAAAAGCCCCACAACTGCACATAACAGATGCTCGGTAATGGTTTGGCACCAGTCTCCTGTCCCAATTAAGTGGCACAATGTCCCGAATATACAAAGGGTATCCTTTTTCTTGATTAGTTTTTGTTCTTTGAGTTCTCAGTTAAGAAACTGCCTTAATTTAACTAATGGTCCATGGAATCCACTGTATTTAGTCAGTTTCTGAGAGTTGGATGTTGTCTGGCACAGGAGGCAAAAAATGTTAAGGCATTCTTTTTAATTCCTTCCTTAATGACAGTTTTATAGATTTCATAACCCAATCTTAGAAAAGGCTTATGTGTGCAGACAATTTAATAGTAGATTGAAACCCACCAGAAATGTGGAGAGACTAGCTATGAAAAAGGTTAAGGTGGAATTTGATAGATGTACCAAATCAGGAATAGTTTTGATTGCGTCAGTATAGAAAGCTTCTTTCAAGTGATTAGGAGGAATATAAAGCAATGATTGTCAAAGTAGTAGGGTCAAAAATTTTTTTAATGTCGTATGTTATGATCTGGAAAAGTTGGTTGAATAGTCGTCGTCATCATCATCAGGTGCCATGCCCAGTTTAGGCTTTGACTGCCACGGCCCACACACTCCTGTTTCAGGTCAAGAGGATCAATTCATTGGTATTCATTTCCAGTTCTCTGGCTGCTGTCTCCATCATCGTTCGTCTTTGCCTTCCTCTTGCTTTCTTTCCTTCAATCTTTCCCATAATTACCGTGCATTCTAACTCCTCTTTCCTGATCACATGTCCAATGAAGTCACGTTGCCTTTTATGATCTCATACATTATTTCTCTTTTTGTGCTTGCTCTGTTCATGACATCCTCATTAGATAGTCATATCATCCATAATATTCTTTGCATCCTCCTCAAAAACCACATCTCTACTGCTTCAATTCGTTTCCTCATGTTACTAGATATTGTCCAACGTTCTGAGCCATACAACATAACTGGATAAACGTAACATTTCAGTGCTCTGAGGCGGGTTGTCATGCCTAGTGTAGTGTTGGTCAGTATACTCTTCATTCTCGTAAAGGTGTCTTGCCGTCCCTATTCTTCTTTTAATGTCCATGTTGCACCTGCCATCTGATGTCACCCAGCTTCCTAAGTAGCAAAAATTCTGTACTTGTTTTATGTCTTCCCCGTTTATTCTCAGCCTGCAGATAGGATTCTCCTTTTTGGACATCACCTTAAAGCTCCTCTGTTCTTCAGGTGGATGTTTGAAAGCAAAGGAAGGTACTATAATCATGGAAAAAGATGAGATTATGAACAGATGGACTGAGTATATTCAGGAATTGTTTGAAGACGATTGAGGCAAAAAACCAGAAATAAAGAAGAACATTGAAGGTCCAACAAGTATTTTAAAATCTGAAGTTTGTAATGCAATAAATAAGATGAAGAAAGAAAAGGCAGCAAGTCCTGATGAATTAGTAATAGAACAAGTTATTGCCCTTGAAGATTATGGAATTGAAAAAACTACTGATTTAATCAATGACATTTATGAGACTGGAATACCAGAAGAGATGAAAAAAATCAGTATTTATCACTCTTCCTAAGATACCTGGAGCAATAGAATGTGAATTATATAGGACCATAAGTTTAATGATGGGCACGTGGCCAAGTGGTTAAGGCACTGGACTAGCGACCTGAAGGTCGTGAGTTCGAGCCCCAGCCGAGAGAACGTGTTGTGTCCTTGAGCAAGGCACTTAATCACACATTGCTCTGCGATGACACTGGTACCAAGTTGTATGGGTCCTAATGCCCTTCCCTTGGACAACATTGGTGTCGTGGAGAGCATGGGCAACTGCTGGTCTTCCATACAACCTTGCCCAGGCCTGCGCCCTGGAGAGTGAAGACTTTCCAGGCACAGATCCATGGTCTCGCAAGACTAACGGATGCCTTTACTTAAGTTTAATGAGTCATATCACCAAGATACTTCCATGAATTTTGATGACGAGAGCTAAAAGTAAGATACAAGCTGAAATAGGTAAAGAACAATGTGGTTTTGTGAAAGACAAAGGTACAAGGAAAGCAATATTGATGTTAAGGATACTATCAGAACAAGCTATTCAAGTGTAAAAATTTGTTTGTTTTATCAACTACACAAAAGCATTTGATAAAGTGAAGCACAATAAGTTATTTGAAATATTACAGGAAACTCTAGATCTAGATTTGAAAGACCTCCGCCTAATCAGAAATCTGTACTGGGAACAAACTGCCGCTATGAGAATAGATGGAGAAGTGAGTCAGTTTACGAAAATCGAGAGGTGTTAGACAAGGGTGTGTTTTCTCCCCTGATTTGTTTAATGCGTACAGTGAAACAATATTACAAAAAATAAGAGACATCTTGGGAATCAAAGTGAAACCATCAATAATTTTAGATATGCAGATGACACTGTGTTAATTGCAAGTATGGAGGAAGAACTACAAAACTTAGTTGATATAGTTGTTGAAGAAAGACCCATTTTTTGCACTATCTGTCAATTGCAAAAAGACAATGTATGGTGATATCTGAAAAGAAGGAGAATTCTATCTGCAGGTTGAACAGTACTATTCAAAAAGCAGTAGGTTTGCTCTTTTACACGCTAAGTATTTTGGATTCATTTCTTGCATGTACTTCTAATTGCTTATTATGGGCATGATGAGCTTCGATAGCCATCATATCATTTAATGATTTTGGGAAGGACAGTGAAATTTGTTATATTCTGATGGAAGGTTGTTAATCTGAATTGTTTAGCTTGTTTCTCCCTCCATTGTCCTGAGTATTTCAAGCATTGTTTTTAAACATGCACTGAGGTTTGTCAATCTGAAAGAATCTTATTTTTCCCTCTAAAATTAATCTTTAGCATACATTGGCACTCTTAGGATGTACAAAATTAGTTATTATATGGAATTTAAATGATGGGGTTGGCTAATGCCTCAAATCTGTATACATCATGTCACTAAAAAGCTTAGTACCAAGAAACTATTTCACTAACAAAACTGAAGAAAGTGATTTGTGGATGTAAAATTCATCTGAAAAGTATTTGCTCAGTGAATTAATCTATATTTTTCCTGTGTTGGGTATACTAAGCAAGTGGTGCTGCTGGAGCTGACAGTCCCATGGAAAGATAGCTTGGAGGAGGCCTTTGAAAGGAAGCTCTCCAAGTACGCAGGACTGGTCAGCAACTGTCAGCAGGCTGGATGGAGAGCATGGTGTCTCCCAGTGGAGGTTGGTTGTAGAGTATTCGTAGCCCGTTCTTTAGTTAGAGCCTTCAGCATTTTGGGCATCGAGGGAGAGAGGAAGAGGAGAGCCATCCGCAGTACCACCGATGCGGCAGAGAGGGCCTCAAGATGGCTGTGGCTCAAAAGAGGGGAGCCATGGAGTCATAAGTAGCCAGCCACCTGGACACAAGCTGGGGTCTGATCAGCCCCGGCTGGGTCACCTGGAGGAGGTTGTATGATGTTGAAAGACCCGGAACACCCGATGATTCCAGGAACATCACTGAAGATGTGTCCAGAAGCATCAATAGATGTATGTACACAGGGGATTTATCAGATCAGGTCAGGACTGAGAATGTCTATGATTTGCCATTACCTGGTTAATTCCTTTGTGAATGACTTTGCATTGTAAATAGACTGATGAAATACAGCCATTTATTGAATGAGCTAATAATGTAGGGTTTGGTCCCCAAGTTCCTGCAAGCTTTTAGTTGATAGGACACAATGAAACTGTTCATGTTGATTGACGCCCTAAAATTGACTGGCCTCGGAATATTTAAACAAAGTGAAACAGTTTTATGCTGCATTTGTTGATGTGAATTAAGCAGTTTGCCACATGCAGAGAGGACATGAGTTAACTTTGAATTTCTGCTGTTTAGACATGTGATCTTTGTGTTCAGGTTTGTAGGTTCATAAACAAGATTATTATTTTTATTAATTTGCGATACAATGCGGAATAGGTCTCTTTGCCTCTTTGAACCACTTTGCCAGCAATGCTCGATCTAACCTTAGCCTAATTGTGGGACAAATTACAATGACTAATTAACCTACTAACCAGAATGTCTTAGTACTGGGAGGAAACCCACACATTCCATCTGTAGGACTTTGTTCAACTCCATTTCAGTAATTTCTACCCCCTCTATCTTCTCTCCTTTTTCCATTTCCCATTCTGGGCCCCCTCCCCTCCTCTTCTGTCAGCTGCCTTTCACTCCCTGTGGTGCTCTTTCTTCCCTTTCTCCCATGGTCCTCTCTCCTTTATGATCAGATTCCTCCTTCAGCTCCTTACCTTTCCACCAGCACCCCAGTTTCTCTGTTCATCTTCCACTCCCACTCACCTAACTAGACCCTTTGAAAATACAAAGAGCGCTGATGGGAATTGTTCAGGACTCTTCTTGAAGGAACAATTGCTGAGATGTAGTTAGGAATTATCTTGGATTAAGAAAAAGCAAGTTTTCACCAGAATTAAGTTCACAATGGGGTTACTTGATGGGTTATTCACAGAAGGATGGTTTGCTTAGACCAGGGGTGGCAAAGCTTTTTGAGAGCATGTACTTGGGCAGTGAACTTTGCAAGAGGAATACTTAAGTGGGATATTTCTGAATTTTCCTTCAATATCTGAAATATCCGTAGTGTAGGGGTGCTGAGCTTTTGAGCGTGTGTGCCCAAACCAGCAATAATTTCTCTCACCTGCCGTGTAATAATCAGAGTCAGGTTTATTATCACCGACATGTGAAGTGAAATTTGTTAACTTCGCAGCAGCAGTTCAATGCAATACATACTATAGCAGAGAGAGAAAAAATAATAATAAATAAAATAAAAAAACAAATAAATCAATTATGTATATTGAATAGATTATTAAAAATGTGAAAAAACAAATACAGTATATTTAAAAAAAGTGAGGTAGTGTCCAAAGCTTCAAAGTCCATTTAGGAATCGGATGGCAGAGGGGAAGAAGCTGTTCCTGAATTGCTGAGTGTGTGCCTTCAGGCTTCTGTATCTCCTACCTGATGGTAACAGTGAGAAAAGGGCATGTCCTGGGTGCTGGGAGTCCTTAATAATGGATGCTGCCTTTCTGTGACACTGCTCCCTAAAGATGTCCTGGGTACTTCATAGGCTAGTGCCCAAGATGGAGCTGACTAGATTTACAACCTTCTGCAGCTTCTTTCGATCCTGTGCAGTAGCCCCTTCATACCAGACAATGATGTAACCTGTTAGAATGCTCTCCATGGTGCAACTATAGAAGTTTTTGAGTGTATTTGTTGACATGCCAACTCGCTTCAAACTCCTAATAAAGTATAGCTGCTGTCTTGCCTTCTTTATGACTACATCCAGGTTAGATCCTCTGAGATCTTGACACCCAGGAACTTGAAGCTGCTCACTCTCCACTTCTGATTCCTCTGTGAGGATTCGTATGTGTTCCTTCGTCTTACCCTTCCTGAAGTCCACAATCAGCTCTTTCGTCTTACTGACGTTGAGTGCTAGCTTGTTGCTGCTGCACCATTCCACTGGTTGGCATATCTCACTCCTGTATGCCCTCTCGTCACCACCTGAGATTCTACCAACAATGGTTGTATTGCCAGCAAATTTGTAGATGGTACTTGAGGTATGCCTAGCCACACAGTCATGTGTATACAGAGAGTAGAGCAGTGGGCTAAGCACACACCCCTGAGGTTCGCCAGTGTTGATCGTCAGCAAAGAGGATAAGTTATCACCAATCTGCACAGTCTGTGGTCTTCTGGTTAGGAAGTTGAGGATCCAATTACAGAGGGAGGTACAGAGGCCCAGGTTCTGCAACTTCTCAATCAGGATTGCGGGAATGATGTTATTAAATGCTGAGCTATAGTTGATGAACAGCATCCTGACGTAGATGTTTGTGTTGTGTAGGTGGTCTAAAGCTGTGTGAAGAGCCGTTGAGATTGCGTCTGCCGTACCTATTGTGACGATAGGCACACTGCAATAGGTCCAGGTCCTTGCTAAGGCAGGAGTTCAGTCTAGTCATAACCAACAGCTATTGTCATTGAGTAATGAATTAATAACAGTAACATGTAAGGACATGTTCGGCACAGCTTTGTGGGCTGAAGGGCCTGTATTGTGCTGCAGGTTTTCCATATTTCTATGTTCTATTATGGACTTTTCTAAAGAAAAAGGATGAGTCCTGTTGCTTATTTATGTGTATTCGTTGTTTTACTATTCATAGAGGTATAACATGAAGCATTTTAGAAAACCTGTTCAAAATTATTAATAATCTATTAGACAATTGAAAAATATTTCTAAATAATATTGTTAGTGTATAACATAAGAAAGATGAATGTGGAATTAAGCATTGTGTATATTCATAAAAGTGAAGGAAGGGAGAATGCAGACAGTTTACTCTCAATGAGACTTTTGCTACACTAACGATGACAAATCAAAGTAAATCAAATTTCGAGGTAAATATACTGCCTTGAGATTCATTTTCTTATAAGCATTTACAGGAAAATAAAGAAATGATTATGGAAAACTATACATAACAAAGACTGACAAATATCTAGCGTGTAAAGAGGACAACTGTGCAAATAAAGTATAAATAAATAACATTGAGAACATGAGTTGTAGATTCTTTGAAAGTGCGTCCATATGTTGTAGAATCAGTTCAGTATTGAGGTGAGTGAAGTTATCCGCACAGCTTCAGGTAATAACTGTTCCTGCAGCTAGTGGTGTTGCACCCCAGGCTCCTGTACCTCTTACCCAATAATAGTAGCTGGAAGAAAGCATGGCGTGGATGACGGGAGTCCTTGGTGGGTCCTGCTTTCTTTGGCAGTGCTCCTAAATGTACAAAATGATGGGGGAGGGTTTTGTGGTGGACTGGGTGGTATCCACCACATTTTGTAGACTTTTCTGTTCCTGGGCATTGATGCTTCCACACCAGGTTGTAATGTAACTAATCGGTATACTCCCCACTGTGCATCTACAGAAGTTTATCAAAGTTTTAGGTGACTTATCAAATATATGCAAACTTCCAAGAAAGTAGAGGCACTGTTATGCCGCTTTGTGATGGTATTTACCTGCTGGGCTCAGGACGATATAGTAATGCAGAGGAGTTTAAATCCCCTAATGAGGATTGACTGATGGACCTCAAGCTTTTCCCTCCTGTAGTCAATTGGTTTTGTTGAAGTTGAGTGAGAGGTGGTGGTTGTTGCACCATTCAAGCAGGTTTTCAAACTCCCTCCTATATGGTGATTCATCACCACCTTTTGACTTTGCCAACAACAGTATTGCCATCAGCAAACTTAAATGTGGCATCGGAGTTGTACTTTGCCACACAATCAAAGGTATAAAACGAGTGAGGTATAAAACAAACAGAAGAAAAAATATAAGCACAGCAGAAGTAATGCCAACTGACCCAACTGTTTAATATCCAAATACTGATGCGTACACAAAGTCTGCAACAATTTCAGAATGTATCATCCAACGTCGAGCATTATCACAACCATCTTGCTGGCACCAATTTGGCATGAAACGTTTGCTGTGAAAACATCTCACTGCTCCCAGGTTGTAAAAAAAAATGATCTTTTGCTGCCTCATTTGTCAATAAAGATAATCGTATATCTTTATTATGGATGGGGTTTAAAAAAAATTGAGGAGTGGCTCTGCATGCTGTGTGCCAACAACCATTTTGCATGGGCCATTGTTTCACCACCCCTGGATAGTGAACATCTTCTTTCAGTTTGTCCTGGTAGCCAACGAATGTTACCACTGCCAACAAAAACTAGCTGAGGGTGAAGACATTTTTTTTTTCTTTGACTCTACAGTTTTGTATCTCATCAGTGATCAGATGAATGAAATGATGGTTGTTATACTGTCAGGTCTTTGCAAACACTGCATGAAAGCAAGTCTTCTCTCTTCCTTCCCCACTACTACTACCACCACCACCACCCACTTTGGGTATATTTGTTTTTCTGCATTGTTCCACCGGTGCAGCTAGTGGAGTTGTGTCCAATTTGCATGTTTTCCTTGTGATCGTGGGCGCAGTAATCATCATGTATCTTTTTATTATGGGCGAGGTTTAAGGAATCGAGGGGTGGTGGTATATGCTGCATGCCAACAAAAAATTGTGCATGCTTTGGGGGTCACATAATGAAGAATTTCCAAGATTGGTGTCTTTATTTTCTAAAGACATCATCATGTCTGATATTTGGTTCCATGACCAGTTTTAGGAGGTGAAGTTTATAAGGATTATTTCTAAAATTCCAAGTTCTTGGTTGAAACTGGGGCAGGAGGGTGGGGGAAAGAGAGAAGTTTCTGTTGATGCTGGAATCTTGAGCAAAAGAAACAAATTGCTGGAAGAACTTGATGGGTTTGGCAGCACCTGTGAAAGCAGAGGGTCAGCTAACATTTTAGGTCTTGACCCTGCATCAGCAGTTGGTGTAGAGGGAGGTAGTCAGTATAAAGAAGTGAGGGTTCAGGAGGATGAGGCAGGAGCTGGCAGGATTTTGGAGGAATCAGGTGAGAATAGGGGCGATGGATGGATGGAGGCAGGAGGGGTTCTCTCAGCACCCTCCATTTTTATACCACCCTCTCCAATTGATTCTATCTACTCACCATCCCTCCTATCCCTTCCTTTGCATGCTATCATGTCCTTCTGGTGCCCCTCTTTTCTCCCATGGTCCACTCTCCTCCCCTATTAGATTCCTTCTTCAGTCCTTTACCTTTTGTACCAATCACCTCCTAGCTTCTCACCTCCACCCTTTTCCCATCCATCTACCTTCCCCTTCACTTGGCTTTACTTTTACCTATCACCTTCCTTATCAAATTCCTGAATCTAACACCTTTGTCTCCCTCCTTTCATCACCTAGCCTCTGCTTCTATCTTCACCCTTACCCCTACTTGGCTCCATCTGCCTATTGTCCCCTTTTCACTTGGTTCCACCTGTTGCCCACCAGCTCCTGCTTCACTCTCCTCTTCAGTTCTTTATACTGGCTACCTTCCTCTTTGATCTGGAATGCTGACTATCCTTCTGTCGCTGTTCAGCTAAGTTCCTCCAGCAATTCCATTTTGCACTAGCAATGAGTTTGTTACACTTTTTTTTTAAGATCAAAATGTCATTTTGGAAGAATCTCTGTACTTACAATTGAAGCACTTCAATCCATTATTGGTGACCTTAATATTATTTTTGACGGCATCTGCAATATACTGCTTAATTCCTCCTTGGCAATTTGATAATCTGTACTGATTCTACATGACTGATTCTTATGGTGCTGATAGCAATAATTATTCTTAAAACTGCCAGTATGTTTTACTTTATTTGTAAGTATAAAGCATAGCATATCATACCATATTTGCTAGACTGTCTGCAGATAACAGTGAATGGTAACATCAAGATTTTACATCTAATTGTCTTTTTATTATCCATGGTATGTTAAATCTTGGAAAAATCAAAAAGAAATTAAATTGGGATTGGCAATCTGTTAACGTGGAGATGTCTACCATCTTTTAAATTTATATCAGAAGTTTTTTGCTTTAAAACCATTAATTTTATGTCTAACAGTTTATATAATGTTTATACTCCATACCCAGTTAATTGTATATTTGAAGCCTCGTATTCAAAAAAGCAACCTAGTATTTGTCACAAGAATCATAATTCATGTAAACATACTTTCTTAAAAGACGAAGTCACATGAATGATGCATTGTTTCTGAAGAATAAAAAAGCAGTAATTTTACAGCAGTCCCCCGTGTGTCCTTAACAGACATAATGTTGCATTGCAAAATATACTGATCTTTCTTTCAGAAAAATGTTAGCTGATTCTGCCTCATGTTAACCAGATCCTTTTGAATTGACCTTTATTCAATATAAATTGTATCCGGGGCTTTTTAAATTTTAAATATTGTATCTAATTTATAAATGAAGTGAGTCATTGTATTGAATTGCATTTAAAATATTTTCCATTAGAGTTGGCCTCCTTCTTAAAGAGTGGGATTTTTACAATTAATGTCAAAGCATTAAAAAAAAACTGCTATCCTGAATTATGATGAGGAAGATGAGAACTATCTCCTGGATTTTCCTGTGATAGTATGTTGCAGAGAGTGATCTTTTGGTGCATATCTTAGAAGATTTTTGGCTGAACCGCTTGGATTCAAGTCAAAACATTTTGGAAAGGGTTGTTAATCAGTTGAACATGTTTAGCTATTTTCTTGACAGGGCAAGAGGGTAGGAATTTGTTTTAGACATATTCTTGAAACCCCACTGTCTTGGCTTTTTAGTTAGCTTATAAATCAGGCAGACTGCACAAAGTGTGTGCGCGCACGCAGGCACATGCCTGTCTGCTGGGATATGGTGGCTGAGAAGCAGTGGTAGTGGCTGGCTTCATTCCTTTTGGTGTTTAGTCCGAGAGGGGTGCTGGCAGAAGCCTGACGGCACTTTTCATGCTTAGTCTTGAATGATGGATCAGGACAAAAACAATAAAATGACCAGCAAATTTGAGTGATCTGCACCTCAAGAATGCTATGCAGTCAATGTTTTGATATTTTAGTATAGGCTATCTTTAAAATATAATCACTAATTAAGGTCCAGTAAAACAACCTGTCTCTGAATGTGAACAAAATAAAAGAGATGGTTGTTGACTTCAGAAGGACACGGAGCGACCACTCTCCGTGGAACATCGACTCCTCCGTAGAGATCGTTAAGAGCACCAAATTTCTTGGTGTTCTCCTGGTGGAGAATCTCACCTGGTCCCTCAACACCAGCTCCATAGCAAAGAAAGCCCAGCAGTGTCTCTACTTTCTGCGAAGGCTGAGTAAAGTCCATCTCCCACCCCCCATCCTCACCACATTCTACAGAGGTTGTATTGAGAGCATCCTGAGCAGCTGCATCACTGCCTGGTTCGGAAATTGCACCATCTCGGATCGCAAGACCCTGCAGCGGATAGTGAGGTCAGCTGAGAAGATCATTGGGGTCTCTCTTCCCACCATTACAGAGATTTACACCGCACTCTGCATCCGCAAAGCAAACAGCATTATGAAGGACCCCACACACCCCTCATACAAACTCTTCTCCCTCCTGCCATCTGGCAAAAGGTACCGAAGCATTCAGGCTCTCACGACCAGACTATGTAACAGTTTCTTCCCCTCAATACCCAGAGCCTGGACTGACACCAGCCTACTGCCCTCTACTGTGCATATTGTCTTGTTTATTATTCATTGTAATGCCTGCACTTTTTGTGCACTTTATGCATTCCTGGGTAGGTCTGTAGTCTAGTGTAGTTTTTATGTTGTTTTACATAGTTCAGTGTAGTTTTTGTATTGTTTCATGTAGCACCATGGTCCTGAAAAACGTTGTCTCGTTTTTACTGTGTACTGTAGCAGCAGTTATGGTCGAAATGACAATAAAAAGTGACGACTTGATATTAGAACACTGGAGATTGGTGGTAATGTACTGGCATCGACATTTATCCTTGGGAATGCAGAATCTTTGCAGCTCCCTGCCAAGACAAAATTTTGCTCATCTTCAAACTTAATAACATGCAATCAGACTCAGGTTTAATATCACTGGCATATGTCATGAAATTTATTTTTGTGGCAGCATACATAATAAAAAAAACTATAAATTATAATGTATATATTAAAAAATTGAATGGATCATTTTTCCTCCCTTTTTACACTACTTAATTCAGAAATCTGATGGTGGAGGGGAAGAAGCTGTTCCTGAAATGTTAAGTGTGTGTCTTCAGGCTCCTGTACCCCCTTAATGACACCAATGAGAATAGTGCATGTCCTGGATAATGGGATCCTTAATGATGGAAGTTGCCTTTTTGAGGCAAGGCCTTTTGAAGGTGTTCTCGATGCTGGTGAAGTTAGTGCCTATGATTGAGCTAGTTGAGTTTACAACTTTCTGTAGCCTCTTCTGAACCTGTGTAGTAGCCCCTCCATGTCAGACAGTGATGCAGTCAGTTAAAATGCTCTCCACGGTACATCTGCAGAAAGTTATGTGTCTTTGGTGACATATCAATTCAAATCAAACTCTTAATGAAATATAGCTACTGTCATTTTTGTAATTACATCAGTATGTTGGGCCCATGATAGATCTTTTGAAATGTTGATACCCAGGAACCTGAAATTTCTCACCCTTTCCACTGCTGATCCGTCAATGAGGACCGGTGTGTGTTTCCTCAACTTTCCTTTCCTGAAGTCCACAGTCAATTCCTTGGTTTTACTGACGTTGAATGCAAGGTTGTTACAAGATCAGTCAATCAGCTGATCTGTCCCACTCCTGTACTCATCAACATTTGAAATTCTCCCAACAATAATTGTCATTAGCAAATTTATAGATGCTGTTTGTGCTGTGCCTAGCCACACAAATGTGGGTGTAGCGAGAGTAGAGTAGTATTTTAAGCGCCATCTGAGTAGACGTGAATGCCACTGGATGATAAGTGTTGAGGCAGCTCACTCTGCTCTTTGTGGGCACTGGTATGTTTGTCGTCCATTTGAAGCGGGTGGGAACCTCCAACTGTAGTAATGAGAGATTGAAGATGTCCTTGAACACTTCTTTGGCTGGCACAGGTTTTCAGTGCCTTACCAGGTAGACCATCAGGGCCTGATGCCTTGCGAGGGTTCACCCCCCTTGAAAGATTTTCTGACAGCCTCAGAAATCACAGGGTCTCCAGATGCTGTAGGGACTTGCAAAGGTGTTTTATTCCCACTTTTAAAGTGGGCATAAAAGACATTGAGCTTATCTGGGAGTGAAGCGTAACAGCAATTCATGATGTTAAGTTTTGGTTTGTAGGAAGTAATTGCCTGGAAACGCTGCCAGAGCTGATGTGCATCTGATTCTGCCTCTGAACTCGATCAGAATTATTATTATTATTATTATTTTTTTTTTTTTTGCTGTTAAAATGGCCTCTGCAGGCCGTACCTTACAACTTGTATAGTTCTGGATCACCAGTCTTGAATGCCACAGATCTAGCCCTCAGATGACTATGAATCTTCTGGTTCATCCAGGACTTTTGGTTTGGATATGTCTGGTATGTCCTGAAAGGCACATTCTCCTCCATGCAGGTCGTGATGATGTTGGTGACAGCTGTGGTATAATCATTCAGATTAAAAGATGAATCCCTGAATATTGTCCAATCCACTGAGTCAAAGCAGTCCCATAAGCTTTCCTCCACCTCCCTTGATCATACCTTCTTCGTTCCTCACCTCTGGTGCTGTGGCATATGCACGGGAGTAGAAGTACTGCCAGGTGATAGGACTTTCCAAAGTGTGGGCATAGAGTGGCACCCTAAACGTACTTAATGGTGTAACAGTGGTCAAGTGTGTTGGTTCCACAGGTGATATTATTGATGGTAGTTGCTTTGAGACTACTTCAAGCTGGCCTAGATGAATTCACCTGCAATGATAGGGAAGGCATCAGGATCCTCCAGTACCTGTCTGACTTTGGCCTGAGGAGGAATGTACACTGCTATCAGGATGGTGGCGGAAAATTCCCTCAACAGATGAAATGGGTGACATTTGAACGCCAAATGTTCTAGGTCAGGTGAGCAGGACTGGGACAGAACCACCACATCTGTGCACCATGATGAGTTAATCATAAAGTATACTTCTCCTCTACCTTTAAAAGAGTGAGCTGTCATGAGGAAATCTGCAGCCTGCTGGAATTTCAAGCAACACACATAAAAATTGCTGGTGAACACAGCAGGCCAGGTAGCATCTATAGGAAGAGGTACAGTCGACGTTTCGGGCCGAGACCCTTCGTCAGGACTAACAGAAAGAAGAGATAGTAAGAGATTTGAAAGTGGGAGGGGGAGATCCAAAATGATTGGAGAAGACAGGAGGGGGAGGGATGGAGCTAAGAGCTGGAAAGTGGATTGGCAAAAGGGATATGAGAGGATCATGGGACGGGAGGCCTAGGGAGAAAGAAAGGGGGAGGGAGGAAGCCCAGAGGATGGGCAAAGAGTGTAGTGAGATTGACAGAGGGAGAAAAAGAGAGAGAGAGAGAAAAATATAATAAATAAATAACTCCTGTTTTTGCAGAGATTGGTGAAGCCATCAGTCTGCAGTGGTGGGGGATAGCCATGTTTCTGTACGGCAAAGTAGATAGCAGTCCCTGATGTCTCTCTTGGTTTATCAATCTTGCTCTATGGTCTTCCATTTTATTTTCCAGAGACTTTCATTTCGTGAAGGGAACGGCTCCTGACTCTGTTGTTCAAGGTCTATTGATTTTGGGTATTGATAGTTTTTAATAATTTTCAGACTATGCTGCTTATTGAAGTACCTATGTCTGTGATCTTGGACTTCAACTGTAGTAGTCCTAAACAAGAATATTTGATGATTCTCATCAGAGCTGCACACAAAACTTCACCACTTATCAGCACCATCAGTGCATTCTTAAGATTGCTTTATTAATAAGCACATCTAAAAATGAGGAAAATAGTTCTCAGGTTGTGCACCAACATTTACACACAACCTTGTGAGCACCAGACACCATCAGTTGCTCTCCTTTGCTTCCTTCCACTATTTAGAGATCCAGTTTGCTATTCTCCCTTGGAATCAACAGACTGGAATGAAATCTGTTTAGACAACATGAAGTACATTATCTACATAACAAATCCGTGCTGACTGCTTATTTGAATATGACCTGCTTTCGGAATGAAGGTTTATAATGTCCTCAAAATATTCATTGTTATCTTGACTTTTCTCCTCCATCCCTGTATAGCTGGGAGTAATCTTTTCATTGTACTTGTGCATATGATAATAAGCTTGACTTTGACACTCTGCCAATAATTCTGGCTCCACTTCTCAGGGGATCCTCTTCTTCCCCCCACCCCCATCAATATTCAGAACTGAATACTGCTCTTTATTTGACATTCACCCTGTAGTTCTGCTTGCAGCCTCTTTGTGCTGCAGAAAATGCTATCCACAAAGCATCATCTTTGTAGAAATATCGGAGCTATTGCTCTAAAAACCCAAACTGCTGATGATCCTTGTTCCTGTGAGGCTGCGGATGTTCTTGGAGCATTAACTCAATTTACCTGTTCAATTGTTCATCAACATTTGTAACATGTAATGGTCAAACCACAGAGACTTGATTTTCTCCAGTCCTCTGGTCTCGACGTCACTTGGCTGTCAGCCTGCTAACATTGTTGTTGTTGAGCATGCCGTTCACCCTAGTCTGATTATTTTTGATGCTGGTGTTGCTTCTAGCATGTCCTGCTCTGTTCATTCAACGAGTGTTAGTCCGTTGGATTTATGACCATGGTGAATATAGAAGTTTCCTGTTCACCTGCAATTCTGCTGGCAAAAGCCAATGATTTCTGAATGTATAGTTTAGAGTTATTAGACCTATATTAGGAACATATGAATTTGATGCGAGAGTGGATCACTTTGCCCTTTAAACCAGCTCTGTCACTTAATGTCATGGCCAGTCTGACTATCAACTCAACTCTGAATTCCTGCCTATCCATGGTAAACTTTTAGTTCATTGCTTATCAGGTACCTATCTGCTCTCATCTTAAACACAGGTGGACCTCAGCAGGTCAGGCAGCATCTATGGATGAATATACAGTCGACATTTCAGGCCAAGAACCTTCATCAGGACTGGGAAGGAAGAGGGAAGAAGTCAGGGTAAGGTGGGGGGCAGGGAAGGGGCACAAGCTCGAAGCTGATACATCAGGCGGGTAGAGGAGGGGTGAGTAAGAGGCTAGGAGGTGACCCCATTATCCTGCCTCCTTAACAGGGATAGAGCACCTGCATCTAGCACATCATTTTCCACAACTTCTGCTACCTCCAGTGGGACGCTACCACCCCCCTCCCCCACCGTGCTCTCAGCTTTCCAAAGGATTGCTTCCTTCGTGATTCCCTTGTACATTTGTCCCTTCCCACTAATTTCCCTCCCGGCACTTTTCCTTGCAAGCGGAAGAAATGCTACAGATGCCCATTCACCTCCTCCTTCACCTCCATTCAGGACCCCAAACAGTCCTTCCAGGTGAGGCAACAATTCACCTGTGAATCTGCTGGGGTCGTCTGTTATGTCCTGTGCTCCCATTGTGGCTTCCTCTACATTGGTGATCCCATCGTAAATTGGTGGACTGCTTCATTGAGCACCTCTGCTCCTTCCGCCACAAGCGGGACTTCCTGGTGGCCAAACATTTTAATTCCAATTCCCGTTCGAACATGTTGGTCCATGGTCTCCTCTACTGCCACGATGAAGCCACTAACAGGTTGGAGGAGCATATTCTGTCTAGGTAGCCTCCAACCTGAAGGCATGAACATCAATTACTCCAACTTCTAATAACTTTTCCCCCTCCTACTTCCCACTTCAATTCCCTACTTTGGCTCCCCTCTTGCCTCTTCTCTTCTCACCTCTCACTGTGCCATTCCTTTCCTTTTGCCCTTGGTCCACTCTCCTCTACTGTCAGATTCCTCCTTCGCCAGTACTCTTAACCTTTCTACTGATCATTTCCCAGCTTCTTTCTTCATGTCGTCTTCTCCACTGTCACCTTCTAGCTTGTACTCCTTTCACCCCCTCCACCTTATTCTTCCCCCTTCCTTTCTAGTCCTGAGGAAAGGTCTTGGCTCAAAACTTTGACTGTTTATTCATTTCCATAGATGCTACCTGACCTGCTGAGTTCCTCCAGCATTTTGTGTGTGTTGCCTTTGTCATAAGACTCTTAACACCTCGCTTTGGAGAAGAGTTCTAAAGACTTGTGACACTTGGGGAATAAAAATACCTCATTTTTTGCTTTAAATATGCAATCTTTTATTTTTAAGGGTCTCATATGTTCAAAGTAAATTTATTATCAAATTACATATCACCATATACAACCCTGAGGTTTATTTTCTTGCGGGCATACTCAACAAATCCAATCCCTAGCAATAGGATGGGCAACAAATTGCAAATACAAAAAGAATAAATAATAAATATTGAAACATGAGATGAAGAGTCCTTGAAAGAGATATCTATTGTCCTCGCTTAGCACGTAAAACACAGCTAGGCAGGGAGTTAAACACCTCAAAAATCAACCGAGCCACAAGCTTTTTCCAGGGATTTTAATGACAAAACGTTGTGAAGAGATATTGCTGTTTCAAGGGCACATAAAGATTAGATTTCTTTCTAACGTGTGTGGTTCACGTTGTAATCAGAATTAACTCGTTCAGGAAATGGTTTTGAAAAAACTGCTTATGAGCATAGTTGAGTGATGGGGCAGGTGAACTTTCGTGACATTACCTCTCTGGTTCAGGAGTCTGATGGTTGAGGGGTAATAACTTCCTGAGCCTTGTGTGAGTCCATAAGACCACAAGACAAAGGAGCAGAAGTCGGCCATTCAGCCCATCGAGTCTGCTCCACCATTTTATCATGAGCTGATCCATTCTCCCATTTAGTCCCACTCCCCCGCCTTCTCACCATAACCTTTGATGCCCTGGCTACTCAGATACCTATCAATCTCTGCCTTAAATACACCCAATGACTTGGCCTCCACTGCCGCCCATGGCAACAAATTCCATAGATTCACCACCCTCTGGCTAAAAAAATTTCTTAGCATCTCTGTTCTGAAAGGGCGCCCTTCAATCCTTAAAGTCATGCCCTCTCGTACTAGACTCCCCCACCATGGGAAACAATTTTGCTACATCCACTCTGTCCATGCCTTTCAACATTCGAAATGTTTCTATGAGGTCTCGCCTCATTCTTCTGAACTCCATGGAATACAGTCCAAGAGCGGACAAACGTTCCTCATATGTTAACCCTCTCATTCCCGGAATCATTCTAGTGAATCTTCTCTGTACCCTTCCAACGTCAGCACATCCTTTCTTAAATAAGGAGACCAAAACTGCCCACAGTATCCAAGTGAGGTCTTACCAGCGCCTTATAGAGCCTCAACATCACATCCCTGCTCCTATACTCTATTCCTCTAGAAATGAATGCCAACATTGCATTCGCCTTCTTCACCACCGACTCAACCTGGAAGTTAACCTTAAGGGTATCCTGCACGAGGACTTCCAAGTCCCGTTGCATCTCAGAACTTTGAATTCTCTCCTCATTTAATAATAGTCTGCCAGTTTATTTCTTCTGCCAAAGTGCATAACCATACACTTTCCAACATTGTATTTCATTTGCCACTTCTTTGCCCATTCTTCTAATCTATCTAAGTCTCTCTGCAGACTCTCTGTTTCCTCAGCACTACCGGCCCCTCCACCTATCTTCGTATCATCAGCAAACCTAGCCACAAAGCCATCTATTCCATAATCCAAATCGCTGATGTACAATGTAAAAAGAAGCAGCCCCCAACACGGATCCCTGTAGAACACCACTGGTAACCGGCAGCCAACCAGAATAGGATCCCTTTATTCTCACTCCCTGTTTCCTGCCAATCAGCCAATGCCCTATCCACGTATGTTACTTTCCAGTAATTCCATGGGCTCTTGTCTTAAGTAGCCTCATGTGTGGCACCTTGTCAAAGGCCTTCTGAAAATCCAAATATACAACATCCACTGCATCTCCCTTGTCTAGCCTACTTGTAATTTCCTCAAAAAATTGTAATAGGTTTGTCAGGCAGGATTTTCCTTTAAGGAAACCATGCTGAGTTCTGCCTATCTTGTCATATGCCTCCAGGTACTCCGTAACCTCATCCTTGACAATCGACTCCAACAACTTCCCAACCACCGATGTCAAGCTAACAGGTGTATAATTTCCTTTTTGCTTCCTTGCCCCCTTCTTAAATAGTGGAGTGACATTTGCAATCTTCCAGTCCTCTGGAACCATGCCAGAATCTATCGACTTTTGAAAGGTCATCGCTAATGCCTCCGCAATCTCCACAGCTACTTCGTTCAGAACACGAGGGTGCATTCCATCTGGTCCGGGAGATTTATCTACCTTTCGACTATTCAGCTTCCTGAGTACTTTCTCTGTCGTAATTGTGACTGCGCACACTTCTCTTCCCTGCCACCCTTGAGTGTCCAGTATACTGCTGATGTCTTCCTCAGTGAAGACTGATGCAAAATACTCATTCAGTTCCTCTGCCATCTCCTTATCTCCCATTACAATTTCTCCAGCATCATTTTCTATCGGTCCTATATCTATTCCCACCTATCTTTTACTCTTTATATACTTGAAAGGCTTTTAGTATCCTCTTTGATATTATTAGCTAGCTTCCTTTCATAGTTAATCTTTTCCCTCTTAATGACCTTCTTAGTTTCCTTTTGTAAGCTTTTAAAAACTTCCCAATCCTCTGTCTTCCCACTAACTTTTGCTTCCTTGTATGCCCTCTCCTTTGCTTTAACTTTGGCTTTGACTTCTCTTGTCAGCCATGGTTGCATCCTTTTTCCATTCGAAAATTTCTTCTTTTTTGGATTATACCTGTCTTGCACCTTCCCCACTTCTCGCATAAACTCCAGCCACTGCTGCTCTGCTGTCTTTCCCGCCAGTGTTTCTTTCCAGTCAGCTTTGGCCAGTTCCCCTCTCATGCCACTAAAATCTCCTTTACTCCACTGAAATACCGACACATCGGATTTGGGCTTCTCTTTTTCAAATTTCACAGTGAACTCAATCATGTTATGATCACTGCCTCCTAAGGGTTCCTTCACCTCAATCACTGCCTCCTAAGGGTTCCTTCACCTCAATCACTGCCTCCTAAGGGTTCCTTCACCTCAATCTCAGAGTCTTGAGGCTTCTGTACCATCTTCCTGATTTCAGCAGCGAGAAGAGAGTGCCATCTGGGTTGTGGGGATTCCTGATCATGGACAATGCTGGGGAGTGTTTTATCTGTGATGGACTAGGGCCTGTTCTCTGCTTTTTGTAGAATCTTCCATTCAAGGGCATTGGTGTTTCCATACCAGCTTGTGATACAGCTAGTCAATATGCTCTCCACTACACATCTATAGAAGTTGTTAGATGTCATGCTGAATTTTCGCAAACTCCTAAGGAAGTAGAGATAGTGCTGTGCTTTCTTCAATTCTAGATTTCTCTACAAAACCCATTGTGTCTAGAACCCTCAGGATTTTTTTTCAGTCAAATTCCTTCTTGCTCTTCTAAACTCCAGTGAATAAACCTTATAAAGGCAGCCCTTGCAGTTCAGATATTAGTCAAGTAAACCTCTGAGCTGCTTTCATACTAAAGTCATTCCTTTGAAAGGGAGAGCAAGACTATACTTTAGAAATTCTCATCAGTAGCTTTTATAACTAGAGCATAACTTTGTGTTCAACTCCTCTATTAATAAGATATGGCATTGTTATCTTTATTCCTATGTCCTTTCCACAGTTAATTTCCCATCCATTTTTGTGTCGTCAATAAATTTACTGTCATAGCTTCTGTGTCTTTCTTGAGACCTATTTGTGAGAACTAATATTGTTTCTCTTTATCTATATTGAATTAGCCCTATAAGGGGAAAATATGGAATACTATCATTTTAGTGACAAGGATCGTTGCTAGGGTAGAATTTTACAGCACATGGGCCATTTTTGGTGGAATTTTCAAGGGGTTGTCTAAAATTGTCACAATTTCCTTTTTGCCATAGTCTTGGAATTTGCCCTTAAAGTTTTTTTAAAGTTACTATTGAATCCTTTTTTATACAAAAGTTCTTAGTAATCAATTCATCAGCTGATATATATTAGTTTCACTTTCACTTTGAGTGTAAACTTGAAAGAGAATTAAGGTGCATCCTGTACCGCTTATGTATTTAATGTTGGAAACATAGAAACATAGAAAACCTACAGCATAATACAGGCCCTTCAGCCCATGAAGCTGTGCCGAACATGTCCTTGCCTTAGAAATTACCTAGTGTTACCCATAGCCCTCTATTTTTCTAAGCTCCATGTATCTATCTAGGAGTCTCTTAAAGACCCTATTGTATCTGCCTCCACCACCATTGCCGGCAGCCCATTCCACGCACTCACCACTCTCTGCGTAAAAACATCAACAACTTACCCCTGACATCTCCTCTGTACCTACTTCCAAGCACCTTAAAACTGTGTCCTCTTGTGTTAGCCATTTCAGCCGTGGGGAAAAAGCCTCTGACCATCCACACAATCAATGCCTCTCATCGTCTTATACACCTCTATCAGATCACCTCTCTTCCTCTGTCGCTCCAAGGAGAAAAGGTAGAGTTCACTCAACCTATTCTCATAAGTCATGCTCCCAATCCAGGCAACATCCTTGTAAATCTCCTCTGCACCCTTTCTATGGTTTCCACATCCTTCCTGTACTGAGGTGACCAGAACTGAGCACAGTACTCCAAGTGGGGTCTGACCACGGTCCTATATAGCTGCAACATTACCTCTGGGCTCCTAAACTCAGTCCCACGATTGATGAGGGCCAATGCACTGTATACCCTCTTAACCACAGAGTCAATCTGGGCAGCAGCTTTGAGTGTCCTATGGACTCGGACCCCAAGATCCCTCTGATCCTCCATGCTGCTGAGAGTCTTACCATTAATACTATATTCTGCCATCATATTTGACCTAACAAAATGAACCACCTCACACTTCACTCATGTTTTGGTGCAGTTCTATATTTCATTCCCCACCATTAACAACTTGAGATTAAAATTAGAAACAGCTGTAACCATTGCACCATCAATATGTCTAAGGAAATAAGTGGGCACATGCATTTGGTGAGGTGTTTAGTGTTTTCTGTGGTAATTGCTGTATCATCAAAGTGCAGAAAGCACTTGAGCCCAGGCCACAGTCCATGCCTGCCAGCCAAAAACAATGGGGAAACTTAATTTCAGACGCAGCTTTGCCAAAACTGATTCACTTAGACAATGGGGTTACTCGAAATGTAAAAGACCTTTGTGCTTTTTGATCTTTAGACTCAAATGAAATCAAACAATGAGCGAAATCAGTATCTATTAAAGTCCCTTTTTTTGATTTGATGAATTGATGGCTTTGTAGTAGGCTGATGCTAGCTTTTTATTGCTAATGTAAGTTGTAGCTTCAGAACTAAAGTGCTCAATGTTTGAAGGTCCTTTATAGATTAGAATGTGCCTAGAACATCTCCATATAAATAGTCAAATAACAATGTAACAGACATGGGAATTGATATGGCAATTTGCATCCAGCTCATCAGGAACCAAGATCTTGCCTGCAAAAAAGATTCTTTTCTTGGAAGTTATCCTACAATTTTGCTACTCATTATTTTTCTTGGGATCAATCCCTTTCAGAAATGGAAATTGTTATACTCAATCAAAAATTTGTGAAGTATCTTTTTGTGCTGTTTTATAAAGTGGAGTGTATTTAGCTGTGACTTTACAACCGAAAATTTGAATTTATTTTGCCTTGGGTCTAGAACATATTTTCCAAGTGTTTAATTTGCATTGTGTGTCAAAGTGGATGTGCATTGTCTGTTTTGTACCCTTTTAGTTTCTATTAGCTTCAGATTAGGAATGAAAATTCATATGATTCACATGAACTTTCAATTTTCAAATGAAATCAAAAGGTTTGACACCTACTGTTCGTAGCGGTTTAGGTGTGATGGGAGACGGTGCAAATTGTCTACGTTTGATATGCTGTTCTTTGGCTCTTTAAATCAAAGTAAAGTCAAAGTTGAGTTCATTGTCATGTGAATATACAAGTACATATAGTCACAGGTGCAATAAAAATTGTGGTGAATGAATACACCATGGTTGTCAAGAACTTTATAAGAACAGTTGTAGATGAGTGTATCCCCACAAAATCATTGAGTTTTCCCCAACCCAAAGCCCTGGATGAATCATCAGATCTGTAATCTTCTGAGGGCCAGATAAGAAGCATTCAAGTTTGGTGACCAAGAAAGTTACAAGAGGTTCAAGTATGATCTTCGGAAAGCCATCTCACTTTTCTGGACTAAACTTGAATCAATGAAGGATGCTCAGCAGTTGTGACAGGACTTGATTGCTTTAATCTTCCAAAGTGAAGTCAGTGACATGGGTGATAACAGGACTTTGCTTCCAGATGGTCGCAATGCTTTCTAAGTTCATTCAGATTGTCAAAACATGGAGGAACCGTCACGATCTCCCACAGCCCCTGATGGTCCTATGATTTCAGTCCCTTAAGCTGAAATGAGAGCATGCTTTAGGAGGGTGAACCCAGAGAAAGTACTGGGCCCAGATGCAGCACCTGGCCAAGTACTAAAGACCTGTGCTGATCAACTGGCTGGACTGATCACTGAAGTCTTTAACCATTCTGAGGTACCCACCTGCTTCAGACAGGCTTCAGTTGTACCGTGCATAAGAAGAACATGGTGACCTGCCTCAATGACTAATGTTCAGTAGTTCTTGCGTACACAGTGATAGCGTTTTGAGAAGTTGGCGATGAAACTCCTGCCTGAGGAGCGACTTGAATCCGCTGCAATTTGCCCATGGATACAACCGGTCAACAGCAGATGCCATTTCATTGGCTCTTCAGTCAACCCTGAAACATCTGGACAGCGAAGATGCATACAGCAAGATGCTGTTTATTGACTATAACTCGGCATTTATTACTATCAATCCCTCAAGACTTACCAGTAACCGTCAAAATCTTGGCCTCAGTACCTCCTTGTGCAGGTGGATCTTCAATTTCCTCACTTAGAGAACCCAGTCAGTTCAGATTGGCAACAACATCTCCTTCACGATCTGCATCATCATGTGCATCTCAAGGCTGTGTTCTCCACACTTCCTTTACACTTATGACTTTGTGGCTAAGCACAATTCCAATGACATAATTAAGTTTGCTCACGACACCACTCATAGACCAGCTGAATCAAAGGTGGTGATGAATCAGCATACAGGAGGGAGATTGACTGAGTAGTGTCATAATAACTTCTTACTCAATGTCAGCAAGACCAAGGAGCTGATTATTGATGGGAAGGGGAGACCAAAAGTCCATGTGCCAGTCCTCATTGGAGGATCAAAAATGGAGAGTGTTCTAACTTTAAATTTCTTGGTGTTATCATTGCAGAGAACCTGTCTTGGCCTAGCACTTAAGTGAAATTACGAAGAAAGTATGGCAAACTCTACTTCCTTAGGAGTTCGCGAAGATTCTGCATGACATCTAAAACTTTGATAAACTTCTATTGATCTGTGATGGGGAGTATATTGACCGGCTGCATCGCAGTCTGGTATGGACACACCAATGCTCTTGAATGGAAAATCCCACAAAAAGTAGTGGATACAGCCTAGTTCATCACAGGTAAAGCCTTCCTCGTCATTGAATACATTTACATGGATGCTGCTTTCCTGAGACAAAACTCCATCATGAACCCCCATCACGCAGGTCATGCTCTCTTCTCATTGCTGCTATAAGGAAGAAGGTACAGGAGCCTCAGGACTCTCGCCCAGCAGGTTCAGCTGCAGTTATACCCCTCAACCACTAGGCTGTGGTACCAGAGGGGATAAACTTCACTAACCCCATCACTGAACTCTTCCCACAATCTATGGAATCACTTTTAAGGACTTGCCATCTCATGTTCTAGATATTTATTTATTGTTTATTTATTTATTGTTATTATTTTGTTATTTTTGTATTTGCACAGTTTGTCTTTCTCATATTGGTTGTCAGTTCTGTTGCTGCAGTCTTTCATTGATTCCATTATGGTTATTGAACATATTGAGTATGCCCACAAGACAATGAATCTAAGGCTTGTATATGGTGATGTATATGTACATAATTTTATTTTGAACTGGAGTCTCGAAGGTGCATAGTAGTTGAGGCAGTGGGGCGAGACCCGGGCCCAAGAGCAAGGAACGAGCTGATGTTGGGCCAATTTAAACGTAGGGCAAGATTGAAAAGGTTGGGGTGTCAGGGCCAGAGGAAGGGACAGGTTGGTGCTTGGCTTGCTGTTCTACAAGGGTTACTTGTCTCGCAACTAAGGGACCCCTGGACCGGCTACAGTGCTGAACTGTCTTCATGTCTGTGGATTCACTTTTGTGAACTTTAATTCTGTGTCATTTAATTTTTATTGTTTGCAGGTTTGAATTTCAGGTTTGTATATATCGTACAAACTTTGATAATGTACTTTGAACTTCTATGCATCCATAAAGACTGCTTTCTGTGTTGCATCGATTTTAAAAATAATAATAGTTGACGGGCACACAGGTTTGTTAACAAGTGAAAAGCTGAACCTCCTAAGAAAGTAAAGATACTGGTGTGCTTTCCTTGTGATTACATCTACATACTTGGTCCAGGGCAGGCCATCCAATATGCTAATACTTAAGCATTAAAAGCTGCTGACTCTCCGATCTCCCATTTGTAGACCTGCATCCTCTTCCTCATCCTGAAGTCGGCAATCAGTTCTTCAGTTGGCAATCAGTTCTTCAGTTTTACTGACATTGAGCAAGAGTTTGTAGTTGTAGCACCACTCAACTGGGTCACCTATCTCTTTACTGTGCTCTGACTCAACAATACCTGTGATTTGTCCATCAACAGTGCTGTCCACAAATTTGAAAGTAGCATTGGAGCAATGCTTAGCCACATGGTCGTGTTTTATTGAGAATAGAGCCGCGGGGGGGGAGGGAGGATTCAGCATAAAACTTTTGAGGTGCACCTGTATTGTTTGTCATTGAGGAGATAGTGTTAATCCTTACTGACTGAGGTTTGCTATTGAGGAAGTCAAATATCCAATTGCAGGAAGAGATGCAGAGGCCCACTTAGTTCAGAAATTAGTCAAGTCAAGTCAAGTCACCTTTTATTGTCATTTTGACCATAACTGCTGGTACAGTACACCAGGGGTCCTCAACCTTTTTTGCACCACGGACCGGTTTAATATTGACAATATTCTTGTGGACCGGCCGACCGGGGGCGGGGTGTTCAAGTAGGGTTAAACTCACCTCAACATGTCTTTTACAGTTAGGGTTGCCAACTTTCTCACTCCCAAATAAGGGACCAAAGTAGCAGTCAGATCCCGGGACACTTGTGTTTACCCCAGGAAAGACCACCATGACCATGAAGCCTTGCACGAGCACCTGTATACGCATGCGTGCCAATTTTTTTCCCCTACAAATCGGTTTTGGCTTTATCTTCCCGATTACACTGTACATACATTATTTCTACTTTATATAGGCTGTGCATGTATCATATCATTCCTGCTTTTACTATATGTTACTGTTATTTTAGGTTTTGTGTGTTATTTAGTATGATTTGGTAGGTTATTTTTTGGGTCTGGGAATGCTCAAAAAATTTTCCCATATAAATTAATGGTAATTCCTTCTTCGCTTTATGCCATTTCGGCATGAAAGGTTTCATAGGAATGCTGTACCTTAGCGGGGGAAATGTGGGACAAACCAATTTAGTCCAGTATACGGAATGTCCTGGCAAATACGGGACAGTTGGTAGCCCTATGTTCAAGTTCAACAGTGCGTGACAGGGAATGAGGAAAGGTGCAGCTGACTCGTATCGTTTCCTCGCAGCCCAGTAGCACATGCTTTGTGGCCTGGTACCGGTCCGGTGGTTGGGGACCACTGCAGTACACAGTAAAAAGGAGACGACGTTTTTCAGGACCATGGTGCTACATGAATCAATACAAAAACTACACTGAACTATGTAAAACACCACAAAAACTACACTAGACTACAGACCTACCCAGGAATGCATAAAGTGCACAAAACAGTGCAGGCATTACAATAAATAATAAACAAGACAATAGGCACAGTAGAGGGCAGTAGGTTGGTGTCAGTCCAGGCTCTGGGTATTGACGAGTCTGATGGCATGGGAGAAGAAACTGTTGCATAGTCTGGTCATGAGAGCCCGAATGCTTCGGTGCCTTTTGCCAGATGGCAGGAGGGAGAAGAGTTTGTATGAGGGGTGTGTGGGGTCCTTCATAATGCTGTTTGCTTTGCGGATGCAGTGTGTGGTGTAAATGTCTGTAATGGCAGGAAGAGAGACCCTCGATGATCTTCTCAGCTGACCTCACTATCCGCTGCAGGGTCTTGCGATCCGAGATGGTGCAATTTCTGAACCAGGCAGTGATGCAGCTGCTCAGGATGCTCTCAATACAACCTCTGTAGAATGTGGTGAGGATGGGGGGTGGGAGATGGACTTTTCTTCACCTTTGCAGAAAGTAGAGATGCTGCTGGGCTTTTGTTGCTATGGAGTGGTTTTGCGGGACCAGGTGAGATTCTCCGCCAGGAGAACACCAAGAAATTTGGTGCTCTTAACAGTCTCTACAGAGGAGTCGTCGATGTTCTGTGGAGAGTGGTCGCTCCATGTCCTCCTGAAGTCAACAACCATCACCTTCAAAGCGATTGCGCAACCACCAACTGCGACTCCAGCCTTGAACTCCAGGCCAGGTCTTTATGTGCTGCTATTGTGACTCCCGTCTCCCCTTCCCCCACCAATACTCTGCAATCCCGTCTTCTTCAGATCCCATCGTCAGCTCCTGGGTCCTTAGAGACTCCACCTTCTTCTCACCCCAACCCTCCCCTCTCCATTGACACCCCCAGCCTCCCCCCTCCCCCCCTCTGATCCCAGCTCTCATCCGTGCCGGGTCTTTACCATCCCCTCCGACCTTCAACTGTCGGAGGCAGAACGCTCTGTCCTCAGTAAGGGCCTCACCTTTGTCCCCTTTCGCCCACACCTCAGTGAGTTCCGTGTTCGCCACGATGTGGAGCTCTTCTTTCTCCGTCTCCGAGCCTACTTCTTCGGCAAGGACTCTTCCACCCCCACCGATGACCCCTTCTCCCATCCTCAACCCTCCTATTCTTCATGGACACTCCGCTCTGGTCTTCTGCCTGCTCTGGATCTCTTTGTCGCTAACTGCCGATGGGACATCAACCGTCTCGACTTCACCGCACCTTGTTCTCATTCCAACCTCACTCCTTCGGAACGCTCTGCTCTCCACTCCCTCCGCACTAATCCTAACCTTATTATTAAACCCGCCGATAAGGGGGGTGCTGTTGTAGTCTGGCGTACTAACCTCTACCTTGCCGAGGCACAGCGACAACTCGCGGATACCTCCTCTTATTTACCCCTTGATCGTGACCCCACTAAGGAGCACCAGGCCATTGTCTCCCACACCATCACCGACTTTACCTGCTCAGGGGATCTTCCCTCTACTGCTACCAACCTTATAGTTCCCACACCTCGCACTTCCCGTTTCTACCTCCTACCCAAGATCCACAAACCTGCCTGTCCTGGCAGACCTATTGTCTCAGCTTGCTCCTGCCCCACCAAATTCGTTTCTGCATACCTCGACATGGTTTTATCCCCCCTTGTTCAATCCCTTCCTACCTATGTTCGTGACACTTCTCGCGCTCTTAAACTTTTCGATGATTTTAAGTTCCCTGGCCCCCACCGCTTTATTTTCACCATGGATGTCCAGTCCCAATATACTTCCATCCCCCATCAGGAAGGTCTCAAAGCTCCCGCTTCTTTTTGGATTCCAGACCTAATCAGTTCCCCTCTACCACCACTCTGCTCCGTCTAGCGGAATTAGTCCTTACTCTTAATAATTTCTCCTTTGGCTCCTCCCACTTCCTCCAAACTAAAGGTGTAGCTATGGGCACCCGTATGGGTCCTAGCTATGCCTGCCTTTTTGTCGGCTTTGTGGAACAATCTGTTCCGTACCTATTCTGGTATCTGTCCCCCACTTTTCCTTAGCTACTTCGACGACTGCATTGGCGCTGCTTCCTGCACGCATGCAGAGCTCGTTGACTTTATTAACTTTGCCTCCAACTTTCACCCTGCCCTCAAGTTTACCTGGTCCATTTCCGACACCTCCCTCCCCTTTCTAGATCTTTCTGTCTCTGTCTCTGGAGACAGCTTATCCACTGATGTCTACTATAAGCCTACTGACTCTCACAGCTATCTGGACTATTCCTCTTCTCACCCTGTCTCTTGCAAAAATACCATCCCCTTCTCGCAATTCCTCCGTCTCCGCCGTATCTGCTCTCAGGATGAGGCTTTTCATTCCAGGATGAGGGAGATGTCCTCCTTTTTTAAAGAAAGGGGCTTCCCTTCCTCCACTATCAACTCTGCTCTCAAACGCATCTCCCCCATTTAACGTACATCTGCTCTCACTCCATCCTCCCGCCACCCCACTAGGAATAGGGTTCCCTTGGTCCTCACCTACCACCCCACCAGCCTCTGGGTCCAACATATTATTCTCCGCCACCTCTAACGGGATCCCACCATTAAGCACATCTTTCCCTCCCTCCCTCCCTCTCTCTGCTTTCTGCAGGGATCGCTCCCTACGCGACTCCCTTGTCCATTTGTCCCCCCCCATCCCTCCCCACTGATCTCCCTCCTGGCACTTATCCTTGTAAGCGGAACAAGTGCTACAAATGCCCTTACACTTCCTCCCTTACCACCATTCAGGGCCCCAGACAGTCCTTCCAGGTGAGGTGACACTTCACCTGTGAGTCGGCCGGGGTGATATACTGCATCCGGTGCTCCCGATGTGGCCTTCTATATATTGGCGAGACCCGACGCAGACTGCGAGACCGCTTTGCTGAACACCTGCTCTCTGTCCACCAGAGAAAGCAGGATCTCTGAGTGGCCACACATTTTAATTCCACATCCCATTCCCATTCTGATATGTCTATCCACGGCCTCCTCTACTGTAAAGATGAAGCCACACTCAGGTTGGAGGAACAACACCTTATATTCTGTCTGGGTAGCCTCCAACCTGATGGCATGAACATCGACTTCTCTAACTTCCGCTAATGCCCCACCTCCCCCTCGTACCCCATCCGTTATTTATTTTTATACACACACTCTTTCTCTCACTCTCCTTTTCCTCCCTCTGTCCCTCTGACTATACCCCTTGCCCATCCTCTGGGTTCCCCCCCCTTGCTTTCTCCCTGGGCCTCCTGTCCCATGATCCTCTCGTATCCCTTTTGCTCATCACCTGTCCAGCTCTTGGCTCCATCCCTCCCCCTCCTGTCTTCTCCTATCATTTTAGATCTCCCCTCCCCCTCCCACTTTCAAATCTCTTACTCACTCTTCCTTCAGTTAGCCCTGACGAAAGGTCTCGGCCTGAAACGTCGACTGTACCTCTTCCTAGAGATGCTGCCTGGCCTGCTGTGTTGACCAGCAACTTTGATGTGTTGCAACCATCTCTTTTGTTTTGTGCACATTCAGAGACAGGTTGTTGGCTCTCCACCAGTCCGTTAGCCGCTGCGCCTCCTCTCTGTATGCTGACTCATCGTTCTTGCTGATGAGACCCACCACGGTCGAGTCACCGGCGAACTTGATGATGTGGTTCGAGCTGTGCATTGCAGCACAGTCGTGGGTCAGCAGAGAGAAGAGCAGTGGACTGAGCACACAGCCCTGCGGGGGGGGAGGCAGGGTGCCCCTGTGCTCAGTGTGATGGTGTTGGAGCTGCTGCTCCCAATCCGGACTGACTGAGGTCTCCCAGTCAAGAAGTCCAGGATCCAGTTGCAGAGGGAGGTGTTCAGGCCCAGTAGGCTCAGCTTTCCAATCAGTTTCTGAGGGATGATTGTGCTGAATGCTGAACTGAAGTCTATGAACAACATTCGAACGCGTGTGTCTTTGTTGTCCAGGTGGGTTAGGGCCAGGTGGAGGGTGATGGCAGTGGTGTCATCTGTTGAACGGTTGGGACGGTACGTGAACTGCAGGGGGTCCAGTGAGGGGGGCAGCAGGGTCTTGATGTCCCTCATGATGAACCTCTTGAAATTAAATATTGAATTTGAATCACAACCTTTAGGTTTCACAATCATTTATCCTGAAGTGAAGAAATGGGGTAATAGTCCTTTTCACTTCATTCACACAGTTCATTCAGATCTACTTTTAGTGTCCTTGCTGTCTCACCACGCCACCAATTGTGTCCTGTCTGAAAGAAGAAAGGTTGGTTTGTGGCCATGGCATTAACACAGCAAACAAGTAAATGTATGATTTCACTTTTTGCATCTATTCTATGGTAAAATTGTCGGTCAAGTGCAGGAAATGTTACTTCACAGTTGCTGAAAGTTTAGTATTGCAACATGTTTTAAACCATTGCCCCACTTCACTTCAGGATAAATGACTGTGAAACCTAAAGGTTGTGTTTCAAATCAGATATTCAAAAGATAAGTCTGAAGAGTCTTAAAGAAACTGAACTGCAAAATTTGGTGAAAAATGATTTGCTGCTACTGAATAAATAACCCAATGATAAGTGACTTGAAAAGGATACAGTGTGACTTGCAGATCGACTCATTTTGCTATCTCTTGACTTTTGAAAACACCACTGCCACCATGTGTGCCAAAATTGCTGCATTTGTACTGTTAGGGTGAAATAAACTCAGCAGAAATTAGGGCTGTCACTTAACAAGGAACCTTTTAATAGATTTTGTATCTCTGGAATGCAGCTTAATCTTTCCAGCACAGAAAGGAAACAAAATTGTGGATACTCGTTTCTACAATAGGAAGTTTGCTCGAAGAGGATTTTAATGTTTTGAATATTTTTCCCTCTTACCACTTTCTCTCCCTCCATTTAATTTTACTTTTTTTTCATTTTCAATGACTGATTTAAATTATTTTGTTATTTCTCTTTTCAGTCCTAAAATTTCATCTAATTAACGAAGTAAACAAGTGTGCGCCGCTTAACGTCCATTTGGCAACGTCTGATCACATATACGTCCGTAGTCCTGATCGGAGAACGTGACGTAGCGGACGTAACAAATCTCGTGAATCACGCGTCTCTTGCGTGTACAGCGTTATTTCTCTGTTTAATTTTCTTTCGAAAATATTACCTTAAAGTACATCATGGCTTCCAAACGCAGTAAAACCACTCCTAGTGATAGCAGCAGCAAGAGGCAAAGGAAAAATATTGGTTTGGAAGTGAAACAAAAGGTTATTAAACAATATGAAGGTGGAAAACTAGTGCATGCTATTGCTCAGGATTTAGGCATGTTGCACTCGACAATCACGACGATCCTGAAAAACAAAAAATTCTTGAAGCTGTTAAAGGATCGGCTTCACTGAAAACTACAAGGCTCACGAAAATGCGTGAAGGACCTATATCGGATATGGAGAAATTGCTGATGACATGGATTTAGTCAATACAGGTACACTACAGTACTCCGTATAGGTTTGCTAAGTGTACAGTATGGTGTTCGCACCACGTCCAAATCACATAATGTCCGATTTCACAGAACTTATTGTGGATGTTAAGTGACGCATACCTGTTCTGTTTTCTACCTGTAAGTGTGCAGTAAGAGAAGCGGGAATAACTCATTGAGCTTATTTGTGTTTGCTCAGTTATTCAATAAATTCATCTTTTATCTCCACATCACTCTCCTGCACTAATTCCATATCCCTTGATTCCCTTAATTTCATAAAATCTAACAGACCCTGTCTCTGAGCCTCCCCATCCCTTTTAGGTGGAAGATTTCACATGGTACCCTCTGGTGAAGTAGTTTCTTCTGATCTCTGTCCTTAGTGTCTGAAGCCTTGTTTTAAAAATATGTTCTCTGGTTCACAGTTATTCAGTGAGCATCCCTCAAGACTCAATGAATTAGTATTTTTCAATGAGATCTGTCATTCTGTCACTTTGAGTGAATAGTCCGCTTAATTTGTCACACAAAAAATCTGGCCAGAGAGTCAAGATTCATTGATGTGTCAACAGGATGCAAACTGATAAACACTTACTGATCTGCAGAAGTCACAAACATGTCCTTTAGAATGAGACTTCACTTGTTTCAAAGTTCAAAGTAAATTTATTATCAATTCTACAATATATGTGCACGGCCACAGACTTAACCTATCAACTTCTGCATCCTTTTACACAGCCCACACTGGCCCACATTCTTAATAATTAAACCTGGATATATTTCACTTGATTCTCTCACCAAATTGTGCAGATGACATATAGGTTTTTTATGTTGTGGGTAGTGTAGAAGGTTGTCGTAGGTTGCAGTGGGACATTGACAGAATGCAGAGCTGGGCTGAGAAGTGGCAGATGAAGTTCAACCTTGAAAGGTGTGAAATGATTCACTATGGAAGGTCAAATTAGAAAGCAGTACACAGGGATTCTTAGCAGTGTGAAGAAATGAGGGATTTTGGGGTCCGCATCCCTAGATCCCTTCAAAGTTGTTGCACAAGTTGAAAGGGTTGTTAAGAAAGCATATGGTGTTTTGGCCTTCATTAGTTGGGGGATTGAGTTCAAGATCCACGTGGTAATGTCGCAGCTCTATAAAACCCTGGTTAGACCATGCTTAGAATATTGTGTTCAATTCTGGTTGCCTCATTATAGGAAGTATGCGGAAACTTTAGAAAGGGTGTAGAGGAAATTTACAAGGATGCTGCCTAGAATGGAGAGCATGTCTTGAGGATAGATTGAGTGAACTAGGTTTTTTTTCTCTTTGGAGTGTAGGAGGATGAGAAGTGCTTAATAGAGGTGTACAAGATGATAAGAGGCATAGATCGAGTGGACAGCCAGAGTTCTCTCTCTCCCACCCCAGAGTAGAGATAGCTAATACGAGGGGGCATAATTTTAAAGTGAAAGTATAGAAGGGTTGTCAGAGGTAAATTTTTAAGTACAAGGCGCGTGGAGTGTGTTGCCAGTGATGGCGGTAGAAGCAGACACTGACTTTTAAGAAGCTTTTAGATAGACCCATGGAAAATGGAGGGCTCTGCAGGAGGGAAGGATTAGATTGATCTTGGAGCAGGTTGAATGGTTGGTACATCGTAGGCCAAAAGTTCTGTTCTGTTCTAAATCAATGTAGGTTGTGAACTGGTGAGATGCCACATGTCATTGCCTACTATAGGTGAGCTGGTCTATCATTGTTTTCACTCTCCAATGTGATATATTTACTATATTCCAATTTGTAGGACTGTTTTTGTTTCTATATCACCTTTCAGCCTTCCAGTTTTTATGCTCCTGCTATTTTATTTTGCGCTCCTTACTTGCACTGCATCCGTGATTCTCTTTCCTGGTGATTTCCAGTGCCTCCTGGGAAGATGAGCACTAGTCTCTAAGGAGAACACAACTGCAACTATTTACACATCTTTTGAAGTTTGGACAGTGTTTGTTTCTGTATTTAATGTTCCCTTCCTATTGATCGGATATTCACTTGTTTCCACCTCACATTCACGGTCATACAAAGTATGATGTCATTTTTAGGAGGAAAACTTTCAAAATAAAAAAAAAACATGAATTTTGTTTATTAATTTCTTTTCCGCCAGCTTTCAGATAGTACCACATTTCACCATGGGAGTTATGAAAGTGGATGTACTTGAGATTTGTAGAGCCAGCACAGAAAAGCATCTTTTTTTCTTCGAAGGTGTGATTTATTGCTGAACATTGTAACAAACTTCTACAGATGCACTGTGGGAAGTGTCCTAACTGGTTGCGTCATGATCTGGTATAGCAATTTGATTGCACAAGTGCTAAGAAACAGGAAAATTTAGTGTACTCTGCCCAATACGTTGCAGGCACAGCCCTCCCCAGCATTGGTAGTATTTCCAGGAGGCACTGCCTCAAGAACGCAACGTCCATCATCAGAGATTCCCACCATCTTGCATACGTTGTTTTTTCTCAATTGCCATCAGTCTGGGGGTGCAGAAGCTTGGAGTCCCTCACTAGGTTCAGAAACGGCTTCTTCCTTTCAG
Source organism: Mobula hypostoma (assembly GCF_963921235.1). Lineage (NCBI taxonomy): Eukaryota > Metazoa > Chordata > Chondrichthyes > Myliobatiformes > Myliobatidae > Mobula > Mobula hypostoma. The sequence goes on from NC_086102.1 coordinate 88,078,847, forward strand.
CTATTCCGTTCTTGCACAACACTAATCATTATAGTTTAGCTACACTATGGCCTCCGATAGTCCTAAAGAAGGTACTCGGCCCAAAATGTCGACTTGATGAGTTCCTCCAGCATTTTGTGTGCCTTGCTCAAGATTTCCAGCATCTGCAGAATCTCTTAATCACTTTGTACTAAAATAGACACTTTTTATTCTAATTATGTTTAATTTGTTTTTCTTGGGAATGCTGCTTATGTGAAGCTATGGGTTGCTGCTCTAAGTAAGTTTACATGTATTTTTGCATATGGCAATAAACTATTTAATTTGATCAAATGTTAGTTCACAATTCCTTCATGAATGGATTGCCTGCGTATGTAGAGTAGAATCTTAAACTGGCATCTCTAATCTTCAGTCTAACCTAGAGTTCCCAACTATATATTGAGGCTAATTTTAACCCTCACTCTTTTCTACCATTGCAGATAAGTTATTCACCATCTTATAATAGTATATTTTTGTTCCGGTGATTTTTGGTTTTGTCTTGTTGAACTTCTCATAGTGTTTTTAGAATACTTGGACCTATCATTTATTTGCTAAAGCAGTGGTCCCCAACCACCGGGCCGCGAGGAGATGATATGATTTGGCAATATGAGTCTGCTGCATTTTTACTCATTCCCTGTCACACCCACTGTTGAGCTTGAACACACGCGAGGTCATTAACAGCGCGTCATCCATGTCAGCGCGGGAAGAAGATCAACTCCTCGAGCTTGCAAATGACGGTGGGCTGAAAAGTATGTTTGACATAACATCTCTGTTGGCATTCTGGATCAAAGTCAAGGCTAAATATCCTGAGAAAGCCACGAAAGCACTGAAAACGTTGCTTCTATTTCCAACATACCTCTGCAATGAATGCAACGAAAACTAAATTGCGGAATAGACTGGACATAAGGAACCCCTTCGAGTATCGCTGTCACCCATCACCCCTCGATAGGACCGTCTTGTTGCAGGAAAACAAGCCCAGGGCTCCCACTGATTCAGCGATATTGGTGTGTTGCAATGATTTTATATGTTCATACGGGGAAAATAGGTGCCGTGTGTTTAATATCCAAACATTACTTAAAACATTATGATGCTATTGACTGATAAGTGACTTATATAACCATATAACAATTACAGCACGGAAATAGGCGATCTCGGCCCTTCTAGTCCGTGCTGAAAGCTACTCTCACCTAGTCCCACCGACCTGCACTCAGCCCATAACTCTCCATTCCTTTCCTGTCCATGTACCTATCCAATTTTTCTTTAAATAATATCGAACCTGCCTCTACCACTTCTACTGGAAGTTCTTTCAACACTTACTTCAAGCTCCCCCGTCCTCCCCTGATGATTGACTTATCACTATATTCATGCGAGGAAAATATGCGCTGTGTGTTTAATATTAAATTCGTTAGATAAACCCTTTTAGAAACGAAATTGAGTGTATTAGCCCTTTATTACCAATATTCCGGTCGTGATTAACCCCCCCGCCCCCGAACAGAATCGCCAAAACAATTTGCAGAGAATAATATCGGCAGGTCACGCATGCGCACTGGTGCCCGCGCAAGGCTTCATGGCCATTGTAGTCTTTCTCGGGGTAAACGCAACGTATTTTTTGACTGCTACTCTTGTCCGTTGGCAACTCTACCCTCCCTCCCCACCCCCGGGTCAGCCGGTCCGGAAGAATATCATCAATATTAAACCGGTCCGCAGCACAAAAAAGGTTGGGGACCCCTGTGCTAAAGCATGACATAGTTGCTAGTTTTTTTTCCTTGTTTGCAGTTCTCCAAAAGAATTTGCAAAGATTCAGACTCAGATTCAGATTTTATTTATCACATGTACATAGAAACATACAAGGAGGAACTGTAATGTAGTGGCTAATGCAGTGCCAGTAACCCGGGTTCAGTTCCCACCGCTGTAAGGAGCTTGTATATTTTCCCCATGATTGACTGTAACCATATCACATGTATGTGGAAACGTGGTGAAATGTATCATTTGCACTAACAGCCAACACACCCAAGGATGTGCTTGGGGTTGCCCGCAAGTGACACCCAAACATTCCAGTGCCAACATACCATGTCCACAATGTGCAGCAGAACAACACATGCAGAAAATAATGACGACAACAATATGAGACAAGCCCCTTTCCCACCCCTTCATAAACATGGACAGCCTCCTCTGGGACTCCAGTCCATGGTCGGGCTCTCAGGCTCCTCGACACTGGGCCTTCAACCTCATACTAGGACTAGCTGTTCATGAGTTTGACCTTTGGCCCTTGACTTCCAGACTCTCACATGTAACTCTTAACCACGGTGACCTGTAGGGGGAGGGGAAAGTTGCTGACCCTCATGACTCCTGCCCTTATCCAGGACTCACTGCCCATACAGACTGTCGACCTGGGACTGGAAGTTGCTGGCTTAAAGATTGCTGGCCTCCTCGGTGCCTGCTGACCAGACCTCTATAATTGCTGACCTTTGACCACAGCACCCTGACCTGGACATCAACTCCTGCCCAATGTCTTCATTTACTGCTGCTGACCTCTGACCCCTCTTCATCCCTGACCTGAAGCCCTAACCTGACCCCTATCTCACTGCACTGCCCCCAAAACTTAAGTCTGAGGTACGACATCAGACAATCAGGAAGATCTGAATGTCTGTTGACAAGCTAATAGTCATAGAGGAATCATGAAGTAAATTGGCTCATCCAGCAGTCTTTCCCGAAACTTGAATCCAGCCTCTAGTTTCGAAGCTGAACTGTAATCTGACTTTAGAACTAAGTGTATGTTGAAAGTGTGGGCCATTACTATTGTAACTCAGAATGTATAGTCATAGTAATATAGTATGGAACTTGTCCACGCCAACCATGGTGCCTGCTAAGCTGGTCCCTTTCACTCATGGTTGGGCCATATCCCTCTGCCACCTCCTATCCATATACGTATCCAAATAAAAATGAAAATTGAAGTATTCAAAAGAATGTATGTAGACTGGGTTAAAACGTATTCCTTGGAGACATCAGATGTAACAATCAGAAAGAGAATTCATTGCAGATGATTTTTTTTTCTCACCTGCACATAAGTTGTAAACTGCTAGTAACAGAGCAGTTTTCCCATGGCCCAAATCTTTTAAGTGATATTTTTGGGTCAGGTCCATGTTGCAGTTACTAATCAGAAGTATCTGGCAGTTATTTTCTGAAGTTTGTTGTTAAATTATAGGAAAATGATTACGCACAGGAAGATCTGCTAATGTTGCTGGTTTACCTACCAAATGTAGATGCTGTTGTGGCTGATAAATTTTAATATTGATGTACTTCGCCATCTAGTGGCAGATCATTTTTAATTGTTAATACAAGAATATTTTTCTAATCCTGGCATGTTCTCGGTGTATCAATAATCCTACAACTGATAATTCTGTGTACAATGACAGAAGCCCGTCTTTAAATTAGCATTTAGAATTTCAGAAATTAGTTTACCATGCAATGTCTAATCTTGTTGATAATTATTTATGGATGTGGGGCGCACTGATCACCTGTCTAATATTATTTCAAGTTTTTTTAATGTCATTTCCAGTACACAATTGTAAAGGAGAACAAAATAATTGTTACTCCAGATCTGATGCAGCATAAAAATACTAAGATAAGAACATAATAAAAAACAGAAATTTAAGTACATATGTTAGATTAAAATCATCTGCAATGAATTCTCTTTCTGATTGTTACATCTGGTGTCTCCAAAGAATGCATTTTAACCCAGTCTACATACATTCTCTTGAATACTTCAATTTTCATTTTTATTTGGATACGTATATGGATAGGAGGTGGCAGAGGGATATGGTCCAACCATGAGTGAAAAGGACCAGCTTAGCAGGCACCATGGCTGGCGTGGACAAGTTCCATACTATATTACTATGACTGTACATTCTGAGTTACAATAGTAATGGCCCACACTTTCAACATGAACTTAGTTCTGAAAGTCAGATTACAGTTCAGCTTTGAAACTATAGGCTGGATTCAAGTTTCAGTGTTACATTGATTATATGTACATAGTCCTGCTAGCTACAGGTGTGTCTGTACATAAGGTGACTCTGACAGGAAGTGATCAAGTAACAGGGGTTCTACTTGAAAAATATTCCGTTAACTGGTTTAAGGATGTGATTTTAAGGTTATGATCTAGTATTGCAGTTCAAATGACAGTAGATTTTTTTCATGCTAACCTGTATATATTTGATATTATAATCTATTAAAAGTATCCATCAGAATTGATCCACTATTAACTGTAAGTTGGTGTTATCTGGCCAAGTGGCACACAGAGAAGGAGAGAAATGAGAGAAAGTGAAGCAGATTGGGCAGAAGCTAAATCCTAGTCCAACAGGTGAAGTTGGGAGTCAATAATTGAAAATCATGAAAGCTGCAAAAACAGGAAATGTAAAATAAAAGCTAAGTGCTAGAAAATGGGAAATTAGTAAAATTGATGGATAATTTTTGGCTTTATCATGTGAGGTCTTTCTCTAGTTAGGAGCGGCAGTAAAGATTATGGAAAGAGATTCATTTGTAACTTTCATCGAATAAACAAATTTTTGTGGGAAAGGGGTGATAGAGTAGATGTTATTGGAAGCATAATCAGAGGGCTTACACAGGCATCATGGTTTATGTCGTCTCTCTTTATCATTCACTGGACCACCATTAATATGCAGCTGGTGGACCAGTTTAGCATGAATGTCACTGCTGTTGATTGTAGCTGGTGGACAGCATTAATGTCACACTGGATTAATTTAGTGGGCTAGTATTAACACCACACTACTGTCAGGCTAATTAGTAGGCCAGCATTCATATCACACTGTGGTCTGGTTAACATAGTGGGCCAGCATTTATAACACACCATTATCAGTCTAATTAGTGGGTCACCATCACACTGGGTGATGCTGCTGGTAGCCCTCATTAGCAGTACCATTTCCAGTTGCTACATCTACTTTTTTCTCATTCTCCTATTAAGGAATGTAGTTTTCTGCATCTTCAAGTATGCATGTATAATGGTTTTTCTACTCTCTTTTTTTCTTTAACATATCTGCTGCCAGAATAATGTTGATTTCCAGGGCAGAAGGCCTTTTTATGAAAAAAATTCTATGTAATATTGAAGTAATTTGTCACTGCTTCAATCTTTCAGAATGTTCTTGGCTCTGGTTGGTTAATCATACCTTCCTCAGTGGTTGGTGCAGTAAAAGTAGGTCTTATAAACTTCAGTTTCCCTTCACATTTGATTGACTAGCCACTAATGCTTATTTCCCTGTACATGTTGTATTGAGTGCACTAATTAAAGGGGTTTGTTTTGTATGGATACAGAACTGATCATTGGACTTGTTTGCTGGGAGTAGTAGCTTTACCTTTCCTTATTCTTTAAGGAATACTTAGTGATACAGCATGGTGTAGTCCCTTCTGGCCCTTCAAGCCATGTTGCCCTAGCAACCCCACAACCTCGATTACGAGTCAGTTTACAATGACTAATTAACCTAGCTGGTATGTCTTTGGACTGGTGGGAGGAACCTGAAGCACCTGAGGGAAACTGACACATTCCTCGGGGATGACATACAGAGGCTGCTTACAGAATGGCGTCAGAATTGAACTCCGAACTCTGGAACACCCTGAGCTGTAATAGCTTCATGCTAACCATTACGCTACGACGGTGGACAGTGCCCATGTTGGGTAGTTTGCAATTGCTGGGCCACAAGAGACTACTGCTCCACAGCCTAAGCCCCATCTATGTGTCATATGTCACCTACTTCAATATCAGAATCAGGTTCATTATCACTGGCACTATCGCTGTTGTGAAATTGGTTAACTTAGTGGCAGCAGTATAATGCAATACATGATAATGTAGAAACAAGTAAATCAATTACAGTAAATATATAGTATGTATATTAAATAGTTACATTAAGAATAGTGTAAAAATAGAAACAATTTTTAAAAAGTGAGGTAGTGTACATGGGTTCAATGCCCATTTAGGAATTGGATAGCAGAGGGAAGAAGTTGTTGTTGAATTGCTGACTGTGTGCCTTCAGGCTTCTGTACCTCCTTCCTGATGGTAATGATGAAAAGAGGGCATGCATGGCCTGTGTGATGGGGACCATTAATAATGAACACTGCCTTTCTGAGGCACTGCTCCTTGAGGATGACTTGGATGCTACAGAGGTTAGTACCCAAGAAGGAGCTGACTAATTTTATAACATTTTGTAGCTTTTGATTCTGTGCAGTAGCACCCCTCCCCTGCATACCAGACAACGATGCAGCCTGTCGGAATGCTCTCCACGATACATCTAGAAGCTTTTGATAGTATTAGGTGACAAAGCAAATCTCCTAAAACTCCCAATGAAATATAGCCATTGTCGTGTTCGGCCCATGATAGATCTTTTGAACTTGAAATTGCTCTCCCTCTTCACTTCTGATTCCTCTATGAGGAGTAGGTTTGTGTTCACTCATCCCGCCCTTCCTGAAGTTCACAATCAGCTCTTTGGTCTTACTGATGTTGAGGGCAAGGTTGTTGCTGCGACACCACTTCACTAACTGGTGTATCTCGCTCCTGTACAACCTCTTGTCGCCATCTGAGATTCTACCAACAATGGTAGTAGCATCAGCATATTTATAGATACTAGTAGAATGTTACAGAATCTGGAGATGAGAAAATGTGGTTTCTGTGATGCGTTGGTATAGTTCAGCAGCCAATCATAATTTGCTGACAAAGATTCAGAAGGTAACAATTTTTAGCTAATTATTTTGTCAAGTGCAAAATAAAGAGTTAAACACATGCAATTAAGGAAAAGCTGAATTACCATAAACCTTTACAATAAAGCCAGCGTCTAATATTTTATAAAATATAATTATTATATGCTTAAAATTACTGGTTATGTCTGTAAAGATGGCAAAACAACGGTTATGACTTTGTTTTTAAATAGGGTACTATCAAATCTCATGCCATGAAAACTAGTTTTGGGGGTTCATAGTGTTGTTTATTTGCAGAATGCTTTGAGTTCTCATTATTTTGGTTGATTTTTTTGCTAAACGTAGCAAAAGCTTCAAAGCCGCAGATCTTGTGGAGAGGGCTGAAATGACTGACAGCAAGTTCAGCATTTCTGCATTTAGCATTGCGTGCGCAGAAAACCCAGACTTCCAGTTTTTGCAATTTAGTGAACACTGGCCTGCCCTTTAATACATCTGCAGAATCAGTCATTTTTTATATGACTTAGTGGCAAATTTTCACAAGATAGTTACTTACTAGGAAGTATTTTGCTACACTTGAAAGCTGCTTTATAAATGTGTATTCTCAGTTGAATAACTAAATGGCTTTTTGGAAAAGATATTGGTGATTTGACTATTCAATAGACATCTTTCTGCTGCACTATTCTATTATTTTGGGTGTCTGAAATGTGTTTGCTGTGCTTTTTGAATTAGGTGGCAGTGTTGAGTTTATTTTGTCCATAAATCTTGCTATGACGTTCAAAGGTTCAAAGGTCAAATTTAATATCAGAGGAATGTACAATATACATCCTGAAATGCTTTTACTTTGCAAACATCCACAAACAGAGGAGTGCCCCAAAGAATGAACGACAGTTAAATGTGAGAACCCCAAAGTCCCCCCCACCCCGAGCTCCCCCCTTCCATGCGTAAACAGCAGTGAGCAATGATTTCCCTTCCCCCACCGGCAAAACAGAAACACACATTGGTACCAACACTGAGCCCAAGCGTGTGCTAAGCAATAGCAAAGACACGGACCAAAGTTACCCCAAACGCTTCGCATTTCATCCGAAATTCAACAAATCGCAGGTTCTCGTTCGTCCTCTCTCCCTCTCTCCCTCTCTCCCTCTCTCCCTCTCTCCCTCTCTCCCTCTCTCCCTCTCTCCCTCTCTCCCTCTCTCCCTCTCTCCCTCTCTCCCTCTCTCCCTCTCTCCCTCTCTCCCTCTCTCCCTCTCTCCCTCTCTCCCTCTCTCCCTCTCTCCCTCTCTCCCTCTCTCCCTCTCTCCCTCTCTCCCTCTCTCCCTCTCTCCCTCTCTCCCTCTCTCCCTCTCTCCCTCTCTCCCTCTCTCCCTCTCTCCCTCTCTCCCTCTCTCCCTCTCTCCCTCTCTCCCTCTCTCCCTCTCTCCCTCTCTCCCTCTCTCCCTCTCTCCCTCTCTCCCTCTCTCCCTCTCTCCCTCTCTCCCTCTCTCCCTCTCTCCTCTCTCTCCCTCTCTCCCTCTCTCCCTCTCTCCCTCTCTCCCTCTCTCCCTCTCTCCCTCTCTCCCTCTCTCCCTCTCTCCCTCTCTCCCTCTCTCCCTCTCTCCCTCTCTCCCTCTCTCCCTCTCTCCCTCTCTCCCTCTCTCCCTCTCTCCCTCTCTCCCTCTCTCCCTCTCTCCCTCTCTCCCTCTCTCCCTCTCTCCCTCTCTCCCTCTCTCCCTCTCTCCCTCTCTCCCTCTCTCCCTCTCTCCCTCTCTCCCTCTCTCCCTCTCTCCCTCTCTCCCTCTCTCCCTCTCTCCCTCTCTCCCTCTCTCCCTCTCTCCCTCTCTCCCTCTCTCCCTCTCTCCCTCTCTCCCTCTCTCCCTCTCTCCCTCTCTCCCTCTCTCCCTCTCTCCCTCTCTCCCTCTCTCCCTCTCTCCCTCTCTCCCTCTCTCCCTCTCTCCCTCTCTCCCTCTCTCCCTCTCTCCCTCTCTCCCTCTCTCCCTCTCTCCCTCTCTCCCTCTCTCCCTCTCTCCCTCTCTCCCTCTCTCCCTCTCTCCCTCTCTCCCTCTCTCCCTCTCTCCCTCTCTCCCTCTCTCCCTCTCTCCCTCTCTCCCTCTCTCCCTCTCTCCCTCTCTCCCTCTCTCCCTCTCTCCCTCTCTCCCTCTCTCCCTCTCTCCCTCTCTCCCTCTCTCCCTCTCTCCCTCTCTCCCTCTCTCCCTCTCTCCCTCTCTCCCTCTCTCCCTCCCTCTGGCAAGGGAGTGGGAGGTGTCCCCCATTTTTGCAGCGAGCGGGAGACATAACAACAACCCACTGGTTTACATTCTTAAAAGTCTGTTTCATTGCTTTTTCCATGCTCTGTGCCCAAAGATCGCAAAGACCTCAGGTCTTCGGGCCCACAGCGAAAGATTTTCCCGCCTCCCCGACGACACATGAGTCTCCTGCTGTGACACCGCCCTTCAATCCGCCCATTTCCAGAGCCCCGAGATCTTAGGCTTCCAAACATGATCGAGATTCTCAGGCCAAACCCTTGGCATGTCAACATGTCGAATAGTGGCCAGTTGTGGAACCTCGAGAACGGGTCCCATCCCCACTGTTACGTACCCCGTAACTGGGTTGCCAAGCCAGCAGAAATGGATCACTCAGTTGGAGTCTGGATTACTGGAACTAAGAAAGTTTTATTAAAGAAATAAGCAACACAGTACTCTAATCAAAAGAATAATAAATGCAACAGTTCAGCAATGATAAACACACATGTACACGGAATTAGGATAACAGGATCAATCAAGCTCTACTGTCGTCTAGGGGTAAATGACCAGTTTCAAAGTGACGCAAAGTTCAGTTCAGTTCACAATAATCACTGCCGTGGCTGTGGACGGGGGGGGGGGGGGGCGGGCGGGCGGGGAGAGGAAGGAGAGAGAGAGCAAAAGCGAATGAATATTCAAACGGCTTCCACCCAGACCTTCGTTATTCTTCACAGTCAGCTTTCGGGTGAGCCCTTTGTAATGTCTTCTGAGGTCACCGACTGTGACCCCTCCGTTTCCAGATACGATCGTTTCTCTGCGGTGAACCTGGCACCCAGGCAAGGGCGGACACACACCAGGTTCCCGCCAATCGTACCTTTCCACCCTGTGCGTCTATGGCTTGGTCCCGCGACCAGCCCTCCAAAACTCACACCGACTTGTGGGAGGCGCACCGCTTCCAGGGTCTTGTTACCTCGTGGTGTTGTGTGTGTCTTGCCTTAGCGAACCTGTCCCTTTTTATCCCCCTGCTGAGTATCGCCTGTCCATCACTTCAAACAGTTCAGGGTTCAAAGAGGAGCCGGTCTTTGACAATTCCCAGACCACTGTCTCCTTCTGTTAAACTCTCCCATCTCTTTATTAACATTTCCAAATCTCTCTCTCTCCTGGAGACAGGTGGCAGATCAACTGTTGATCCCACTGGTGATAGCATAGGACAGTCAATATCTTAGTCTATGTGTACTTTCGTCACACCCCTCACCTTTAAGGATTTTTACCGGGGTAAAAATTACAAACATGAATACATTATTTGATACACACAAATATACATCTTCATCAGCCATTTGGCTAATACAGCGAATTTTAAGTTGTCAACACCTTGACAGTCAGCCATTCACATTTTCTGTTCCTTTTATGTGTTATTAATAATCCCTTAAACCAGGCTCCAACTTAGCAAACTTCATAGTGGCCAAAAACACTGATGAATTGTGATCAGTGTAACCTCTCATTGGGTTTCGTCCCGGACCACAATAACAAGGGTCGTCCCATTCCGACTTAGTTTTCTCTTGCAAGGGCTTAGTAGGAGGGGGAGGGGTAGTAACCGCAGAGTTATTGCAAAACTTCCTACAGTACCCCACCATCTCCAAGAGCCTTCTGAGGGCCCTCGTGTCTGTTGGGGTTGGGATGTCAGAGATGGCCCGCACCTTAGTTTGCATCGCTGCCAGCTGCCCCGGTGTTACCACAATTCCCAGATAAGTGACCTTCGTGTGGCCGAACTCATTTTTTTCAAGGTTCACTATCAAGCTGGCTTCAGACAGCCGTATTACATTGCCAATACACACCTCTGTGTTCGTCAGCCCTTTCGTCACTGAATTACTCATTCTATAGGGATGTTGCTCACTAGGCTGACCTAGCGTAACAAACACCACCCAATGTCCCAGTTCTTTGCATCGCCTCGAGACAATCAAACACACGTGTGCGAGCCATTTAATTACTTCTCCTAAAGAGTCGCTTTGTTCGGGGATTAAGGGAGAGACCTTATCAGCAGAGCTGGCCAAAACAATAGCCTTCTCCCATCTGGTCGATACCATACTCATCTTTTCAAAATGGTTTTTTTCTCTTATCAGGGGGACCCTAGCTTCATTGATTTCCGCGCTAACACCGACTAGGTTTGTTAGCATATCAAAAGCCTGTGACCGTCTCAGTTTGCGTCTGCCATAATCAATAACATCCTTCCTCCTGTGCAGCCGGTAAACCTCTTTCATGATTCCACCAACTGTTTCCTCCAGCACCTCAAAATGTCCACTGAGGGGTACCTTGTAGGCCAGGTTAAAAATCTCATCCCCATAACTCTTTTGCACCACCCCCCATTCCTCATCTGCGGGTACAGTACTTGGTTTCCCTTTCTTCCTTAGCACTTCCTCCTCCACACAATAGCCTACTGGCTCCCTTCTTAATTCTGCGTCAGAGAGAGCTGTCTCCGCCAAAACCATCAGCCCCTCGTCTCGCTCCTGCGCCTGCACAAAATCCTTCCTGGCTAATGCTAAGTCTGCCTCAGCTCCCTCACTACCTCTTGTTTCACTACACTCCTTCTTTTCACTTTCTACCTCCTCCTGGTACGTCTCAGCTAAATTTACTACCGCAGTCCCGGGATGAACCTGTGAGTCCATGGGCGGGGCCTCAATGCTGGCAGGCTGACCTGTCAAGCTCACTGTCGAGAAAACAATTCCCCTGGCGAGATCATTACCGAGCAAGACTTCCACGCCTTTCATCGATAATTTGGGCCTCACCCCGATCGTGACTAGTCCAGAGACCAAGTTGCTTTGTAGGTGTATCTGGTGCAAAGGGACTGCCTCTGTCCCTTCCCCAATACCTTTAACCTTGACCTTCTCAGTCTGGGTTTCTGAGCTAAACTCTAATACACTCTTCAATATCAATGACTGACATGCTCCCGTGTCTCTCCAGATCCGCACTGGAACTGGTTTTAACCCCTCCTTAACCGACACCAATCCGGCCGAGATAAACCTCTCGCGCCCTTCTTGAACTTTGGCAGACCTTTCCTCTCCTAGCGGTTCGTTTACCAGCTCGATACAACCAGTCAAAATCGCCGTTTTTCCTTTAACCATCTCCTTCTTTGGGGCAAAGCACCTGGACGCAAAGTGTCCGACTTTTCCACAATTATAACAGACGACCCCAGGAGACTTCCTACCAGACTGCTCCCGGTCTACCTTATCCTTCTCACTAGTCCCCGGCTTCTTTTCTGACTTTTCTGGCGGACTCTCCCCATCGTCCTGACTACCCTTCTGGTAGCCTTTACTCAGGGCAAACTTCATTTTATGTGTCAACGCATACTCATCCGCTAACTTAGCAGTTGCGGCTAACATGGCTGCCTCTTTCTCATCTAGGTAGGGTCTCATACCCTCAGGGACACAACCTTTAAACTGCTCAATCAGGATCAGCTGTAGCAGTCTGTCATAATCCCCCTCTACCCCGTTCGAGGCGCACCAACGCTCACAATATGTCTGCATCTCACGGGCAAACTCTAAATACGTGCGGTCCCACTGCTTTCTCGCATTCCGGAACCTCTGCTGGTATGCCTCCGGGACCAACTCATAAATCCTGAGGATGGCCTCTTTTCACCACCTCATACCTCTGGGCATCTTCCGTAGACAAAGCTGAGTAAGCTTGTTGGGCTTTCCCTTTCAGTACACTCTGAAGCAAAACAGCCCACTTATCCCTCGGCCAGTCCTGACTTGTAGCAACTTTTTCGAAATGGAGAAAGTACCGATCCACATTGGTATCGTCAAATGGGGGAACCAGCCTAACCTCTTGGGTCGCCCGGAACCCTCCACCTTGGTTCGGCACGGGCCCCTGCTCTGCCCTTATCTTTAACTTCTCCAGCTCAAATTTCCTTTCCCACTGTTTCTCCTCTCGCTCCAACTGCCTTTCTTCTCGCTCCAACTGTTTCTCTTTCTCTTGCCGTTGTAACTGTCTCTCTCTCTCTCCTGCCTTTCTAACTCTCTCTCCTGCCTTTCTAACTCTCTCTCCTGCCTTTCTAACTCTCTCTCCTGCCTTTCTAACTGTTTCTCTTTCTCCTGCCTTTCTAACTCTCTCTCTCTCCTGCCTTTCTAATTGCTTCTCTTCGTGTTCTAGCTGCCGTACCCGGAACTCGTGCTCGAGTCTCAGTTTTTCAAGCTGCACCTGTACCGCGTCTCCAGCAGGTTTTTCAATAGACACCACCTCCAGCTCCCCTTGGGGAAACACACCTTTAGATACATAGTGCTCTACGATAGCTCTGTGTATCTCCTCTCTCCTCATTGTCGACTTCCCCTTAACAAGATTCAACCGTTTGGCCACAGCTGCCAATTCCGCTTTCCTGGCATCCTCTAATGCCTCCAAGGTCGGCGCCTTTAGAAATTCCTCAATCTCCATTTCTGCTATTTGTCTTTTCTTTCTTTCGGGAATTTTAACCCAATCAATAGCGGCCAGTTGTGGAACCTCGAGAACGGGTCCCATCCCCACAAAGAACCGAAGAACACTGCGTGTAACTCCAGGTCAGGGTCTTCAAAAGAACCCTGAGGGAAAACTGAAGATATTAAAGGTAGAAATAGAGCTTTTTCTGAAGATGCAAGCAAAGGAGTGGCCGTTAGGCACCATCATCCCTCTCAAGCTCCACTACTTCCAGAACCCTAGGGAGTTAGATTTTTACGTGAAAAGTAAAAATCTTTAAATATGCACATTGAACTTCAAACAATGGGAATTGTTTTCTTGTGTTCATCCTGATTCTTTTAATTGTGCCTATTTTTTTGTCACTTGACTTTCTATCTCCAGCACTATTTGCATGGTCAGTTTTCAACTTCAAGGCTAAAAGTTTCTCGACAGAATGTCCCTAAGTGACTCCCTTGTCCATTCGTCCCCCCCATCCTTCCCCACCGATCTCCCTCCTGGCACTTATCCTTGTAAGTGGAACAAGTGCTACACATGCCCTTACACTTCCTCCCTCACCACCTTTCAGGGCCCCAGACAGTTCTTCCAGGTGAGGCGATACTTCACCTGTGAGTCGGCTGGGGTGATATACTGCGTCCGGTGCTCCTGATGTGGCCTTCTATACATTGGCAAGACCCGACGCAGACTGGGAGATTGTTTCGTTGAGCACCTACGCTCTGTCCGCCAGAGAAGCAGGATCTCCCAGTGGCCACACATTTTAATTCCATGTCCCATTCCCATTCTGATATGTCTATCCACGGCCTCCTCTACTGTAAAGATGAAGCTACACTCAGGTTGGAGGAACAACACCACTTATATTCCGTCTGGGTAGCCTCCAACCTGATGGCATGAACATTGACTTCTCAAACTTCCGCTAATGCCCCACCTCCCCCTCGTACCCCATCCGTTATTTATTTATTTATATACACACATTCTTTTTCTCTCTCTCCTTTTTTTCCCTCTGTCCCTCTGACTATACGCCTTGCCCATCCTCTGGGCTCCTCCCCCTTCCTTCTCCCTGGGCCTCCTGTCCCATGATCCTCTCATATCCCTTTTGCCAATCACCTGTCCAGCTCTTGGCTCCATCCCTCCCCCTCCTGTCTTCTCCTATCATTTTGGATCTCCCCCTCCCACTTTCAAATCTCTTACTAGCTCTTCTTTCAGTTAGTCCTAATGAAGGATCTCGGCCCGAAACGTCGTCTGTACCTCTTCCTATAGTTGCTGCCTGGCTGGCTGCGTTCCCCAGCAACTTTCATGTGTGTTTCTTGAAATTACAGCATCTGCAAATTTCCTGGAGAATGTTTTACATGTGGGGTCAGATTTAGGGGCAGGCATCTGCTTGAACTGTCCAGCACTAGGAATTGTATGTGTTTTGAGGTGTATAATCATCAATAATCCTTGGCATCACATTGTCAATTCCAAGATACCTAAACTGATGGAGCAAGTCTATCATTAGTGCAAGATGCTTGGTACTGTAGTTTCATCATCTGTGCTACAAAGCTTAAAAGAAGGGCACTTGTCCTGTTACCCATATGGCAGCTTTTTGAGAGAGCTTGCTGATTCACTTTCATGCTATGCTTTTTACCTCCAACATTGCATGCTAGGCCATTTTCAGTATGTGTTGATAGACTTGAGAAAGTTTACATGGAGTAAGTTTTGGCCACCAATGCAATTTGTGCATTGTAGTTCTTATCTACCCAATCTATAATTAAGAACTCATCACCTCTCTCCATTTTTTTTCATGAAGGGAAAATGATAAAGAACTTGGGCATTTGTCTTAATTTTTCTGTCAATCTTTTTAATTCTATGATCTTTGGTTATTGATCAAACTTACTTCATCAAACCAGAATGATTGAATTCACCCTGCAGTTTGAGAGGGAGAAGCTAAAATCAGATGTATCAGTATTACAGTGGAGTAAAGGGAATTGCAGAGGCATGGGAGAGGAGCTGGCCAAAGTTGATTGGAAGGGAACACTAGCAGGGATGATGGCAGAGCAGCAATGGCTGGAGTTTCTGGGAGCAGTTTGGAAGGCGAAGGGAAGATGCATCCCAAAGATTAAGTAGTATTCTAAAGGGAGGATGAGGCAACTGTGGCTGACAAGGGAAGACAAAGACAGCATAAAAGCAAAGAGTATATAATATTTCAAAAAATGGGGGAAGGTAGAGAGTTGAGAAGCTTTTAAAAACCAGATGAAGGCAATGAAAAAAGCCATAAAGAAAAATGATGAAATACGAAGGTATAATGGACAATAATAGGAGGATACAAAGTTTTTTTATATAGTGTGTGTGTATATTATATTATATATATATTAGTGTATGTATATGTACTATGTGCAAATGATGCTAGTAAGGTAGTAATGGGGTCAAAGAAATGGAAAACTAACTTAATACTATTTTGTGCTAGTCTTCATTGTGGAAGACACTAGCAGAATGCCATCAATTCAAGAGTGTCAGTGGGCAAAAGTGAATGTCATTGTTTTAACTAAGAAGGTGCTTGAGAATCTGAAAAGTCTGAAGGCAGATAAGTCACCTGGACCAGATGGACAACTCCGTAGGGTTCTGAAAGTAGTAGCTGAAGAGATCGTAGAGGCATTAATAATAATCCTTCAAAAATCACTAGATTCTGGAATGGTTCCTGATGACTGGAAAATTGCAAATGTCACTTTACTGTTTAAAAACGGGAGGGAGGTAGAAGTACGCAAATTATCAGCTCGTTAGCCTGACTTCAGTGGTTGGGAAGATGCTGGAATTTGTTATTAAGGATGAGGTTTCAGGGTTTTTGGAGGCACATGACAAAATAGGCCAAAGTTAGCATGGTTTCCTTGAGGGGAAATTCTGTGTGATAAATCTGATGGGATTCTTTGAGAAACGATAGAACAGGCAGGATAGACAAAGGAGAGTCACTGGATGTTTACATGGATTTTCAGAAGGCCTTTGACAAGGTGGTGCAAATGAGGCTGCTCAACAAGATGAGAGCCCATGGTGTTACTGGAATTGTACCAGTATGGATGGGAGATTGGCTGACTGGCAGGGGCAAAGTGTGGGTATAAAGGGGGCCTTTTCTGGTTGGCTGCCAGTGACTAGTGGTGTTTCGCAAGGGTCAGTGTTGGGACCACTTCTTTTCACGTGATATATTAATGGTTTAGGTGAAGGAATTAATGGCTTTATGGCCAAATTTGTGGATGATACGAGGATAAGTGAAGGGGCAAATAATGTCAAGGAAGCAGGATGTCTGCAGAAGGACTTAGACAGATTAGGCGAATGGGCAAAGAAGTGGCAGATGGAATACAGTGTATAGTCATGCACTTTGATAGAAGGAATAAAGGCTTGGACTATTTTATAAATGGAGAGGAAATTCAAATATCAGAGGTGTAAAGGGTCTTTGGAATTCTTGTGCAGGATTCCCTAAAAGTTAACTTGCAGATTGAGTAGGTGGCAAAAGCAATGTTAGCATTCAATTCGAGAGGACTAGAATACAAAAGCGAGGATGTAATGCTGAGGCTTGATAAAGCATTGGTCAGACTGCATTTGTGAGCAGTTTTAGGTACTTTATCTTAAGAAAAGATGTGTTGGCAATGGAGAGGATCCAAAGGAGGATCACAAGTACGATCCACTGAGTGAAAGGGTTAACATACAAGGAGTGTTTGATGACTCTGGGTCTCTACTTGGTGGAGTTAAGAAGGATGGGGAGGGGGAGATCTCAGTATGAGGCCTAGATAGTAAATGTGGAGAGGATGTTTCCTGTAGTAGGGGAGTCTAGGACCAGAGGGCAATAATTCAGAATAGGGACCATCCATTTGGAACAGAGATGAGGAAAAATTTCTTGAGCCAATTGATGGTGAGCCTGTGGAATTTATTGCCACAGACAGTTGTGCAGGCCAAGTCATTGGGTATATTTAAGGCGGAGGTTGATTAAGTTCTTGATCAGGGTATTAAAGGTTATGTGCGAAGGCAGGAGAATAGGATGATAAATCGGCCGTGATGGAATTGCAGAACAGACTTGAAGAATGGAATGGCCCAATTCTTTCCTATGTCTTATGATCTAAACCATTTTTCTCTACCTGTTTTGTGAAAGCCCCTTAGCTGGGATATATTCATTAGATTGCCTCTTAATCTTATTTGCTTGGAGGAGAATCCGCATCCTGGTAAACCAGCTCTATATCCAATGCTAATGGCGAGTAGGTGGTATTCAGTCTGGGGTCTGCATCACGTTGTTGCACCTCAGTTTCTTTCTCCCCCATACTCTTGATCATACAGGCACAGGCAGAATTGTAATAGCATGGCAAAATAGTTTCCCACTTTTAAATCAGACCGTAGTTGCGGAGTTAAAAATAGGAGTTTCTAAAAATTAGTATTTTTACCTTGATTTTTGTAAGGTGACTGTTTCCCACAAAAGAATGTTCAGAGTTTACTTGAGATAAACATTGAATAATGGGTTACATCAATCAAACCAGAAATGTGCTTATTACGTAATTCTGGGATATTTACTGTTGAACCGGTTGCACAATTTTCTTTGTATTTTCAATGGAAAGCCAAAGTTTTATGGCCTTGATTATTGTAAACAGGGTAAAATAATTGCCAATTCTTGAGTGTTATTGCATGGAGCAGTTATTGCTCCATTATTGTCCTTGTTATCATTTTCACAGTAAATCTGGGTGTTTGGAAGTACTTGTTTCCCAGGAATTTCAGGGATGTATTTTGAGGGGAGGGGGGAGCATGTCAAGGATTCAAATTAACTTCAGTGGGTTTTGTTATTTACATGTACTGAGAAAGATGAGAGATTGACTGACAATGATAAAAGAAAGGCCTGCTTTAGAAGCAAGGGCTGAGAAGGAGTTGGGTGGGGCCGAACGATTTTTCTTCAAAGATATTTGGGATATATTTTTAGAATTCCAGACTGTGCAAAGGGCATGGAAGGAAATGGGAATCAGAGATAGTAGTTCATTGATACTGTACCAAAATTCCAGTGACAGACACATCTGCCGGCTGAGCTTTATCTGAGCCCATTGTTTTTTATCAGAATAGGATTGATGAAAGTGGATTGATTTAATTGTATTTCTGGAGGGGTTTAGCAGCACCATTTATATTCATGTGATCTGAACCATTCGTGATTCAACAGTTGCAGTTTTAATGCAAACAGCTGTGGTTTTGTAATAATCTACAATGTCCGAGATGAGCCACGAGGTTTGGTCTGCTGAAGGCTAGATCTGTGGCATTCAAGAGCAGAAAGACAGAAGTTAGAGACACAATTGGAAGCACAACAGCTGTGACAAGACCTGGTCTGCATAATATTACTTCCAATAATAATTTATTTATAGAACATTTTTCATACAATGTAGTTCACATTGCTTTAGAAGGGGTAAAGTGCAAATATGAAAATAAAAGACCGATGTTAGTTAAAAGCAAGGTTAAATAGGTTTTTAAAAGGCATTTTAAAGTGTCCCTTATAGTTTTAGGTATTGAGTTTCACAGTTTAGGAATGTAGTTTGTAAAAACACTAATCTGCCAATGATCTTTTGAGAGAGATTGTGTAAATTTGAGAGACAAGTGGAAAAAGACCTGAGAGTTCAAGCAGGGTATGTAAAACAAAAACAAGTCTGTGGATGTATTCCTGTCCCAGACCATTGAGAGCTTTGTAAATAAGTAAGAGAACTTTAAAATCAGTTCTAAAAGATACAGGAAGTCAGTGCAGAGTAGTTAGGACGAGAGTGATATGCTCCCTCATCCTAATTTTAGTTAAAAATCTAGCAGCAGTGTTCTGAATGAATTGAAGTTTGTCAATAGTTTGCTGTGGAAGGCCAGTAAAAAGTGCATTGCAGTAATCAAGTGACCGCTTTGCTGAACATCTACGCTCTGTCCGCCAGAGAAAGCAGGATCTCCCAGTGGCCACACATTTTAATTCCACATCCCATTCCCATTCTGACATGTCTATCCACGGCCTCGTCTACTGTAAAGATGAAGCCACACTCAGGTTGGAGGAACAACACCTTATATTCCGTCTGGGTAGCCTCCAACCTGATGGCATGAACATCGACTTCTCTAACTTCCGCTAATGCCCCACCTCCCCCTCGTACCCCATCTGTTACTTATTTTTATACACACATTCTTTCTCTCACTCTCCTTTTTCTCCCTCTGTCCCTCTGAATATACCCCTTGCCCATCCTCCGGGTCCGCCCCCCCCCCCTTGTCTTTCTTCCCGGACCTCCTGTCCCATGATCCTCTCATATCCCTTTTGCCTATCACCTGTCCAGCTCTTGGCTCCATCTCTCCCCCTCCTGTCTTCTCCTATCATTTTGGATCTCCCCCTCCCCCTCCAACTTTCAAATCCCTTACTCACTCTTCCTTCAGTTAGTCCTGACGAAAGGTCTCGGCCTGAAACGTCGACTGCACCTCTTCCTAGAGATGCTGCCTGGCCTGCTGCGTTCACCAGCAACTTTTATGTGTGTTGCTTGAATTTCCAGCATCTGCAGAATTCCTGTTGTTTGCAGTAATCTAGTCTATTTGATATAAAGGCGTGAATTAGTTTTTTGGCATCATTGTGTGACAAATGGATGTACCTCTGCAATATTTCTTAATTGTAAAATTGCTGCTCTGGTCAGTTTTTTAGGTGGGATTTAAGATTCAAATCTGAATCATGTCTTGTTACTTATGATTTTACAGGGGGAGCCAAGTTTAATCAAGAAGTTTACCTCTTGGCTTTGGGACCAACCCAAAAGTATTTTGGTTTTATCTTCATTTAGTTTTAGGAAATCATTGCTCATCCATTTGCTTATTGCAGTCATACCAGAAGTCAGCGAAGATGGGGTGTTATCTTCATCAGACTCAACAGAGATGTACAGTTGTGTGTCATTGGCATAAGTGTGGAAATCAAGACTTTCTCAAGAATCTTGCCTTGGAAAGAAAAATCTGATATAGGCCTGTAGTTGGCTAGTACCTCACCTACCAAGGTAATGCTTTTTAAGTAGGGGTTTTGCAGCTGCAATTTTGAAGGCATCTGGAAAAACTTTAGCTTCAAGGGATGTTGATAATTTTTCTAATGGAATTGAAAACATTTAAGAGTCCTTAAAAAAGCAAAACCTAACTGTATCAATAACAATGATGATTCACTCCCCAATGAGCTCAACACCTTTTATGCATGTTTTGAAAAGGAGAATAAAATTACACCTGTGTAAATCCCACAGCACCTGGAAACCCTGTGATCTGCCTTGGATGCTGATGTTAGAACATCCTTTAAGACGATGAACTAACAAGGTGTCAGGTCCCGGTTGTGTACCTTACAGGGTATTGATTTACTTGTGCTGGCCAGCATTCAAGTAAATCTTCAGCCTGTCACTGTTGGAGTCAGAAGTTCCATTTGCTTTAAAATGGTATTAGTCATAAGGTGATGTAGGAAGACCAGGGTGAGCTCCTTAGTGACTATTCCCCCAGTTATATTCACATTTACTACCATGAACGGCTTTGAAAGGTCGGTTATGGCTAGAATCAAGTCATGCCTGTGCACTTTCCCTACCACCACAACAGGTCACAGCAGATGCAATCTCAGTGGCTGTCCACTTGACTGTGAGCACTTGGACAACTGCAATAACCTATGTCAGGCTGGTGTTTATTGATTACAGTTAAGCATTCAACACCATCATCCTTTCATAACCAATCAACAAGCTTCTAAACCTCAGTCTTTGTACCTCTTTCTGCAACTGGATCCCTGACATCAATATTGGGAGACCACAGTCAGCGCAGATCAGAAATAACATGACTGTGTGGTTGGGCACAGCTCAAATGCCATCTATAATTTTGATGATACCATTGTTGTTGGCAGAATCTCAGATGGTGTTGAGACACGGGAACAAGACTGGCTAATTGAGTAATGTTGTAACTTTGCTTTGCATTCAATATTAGCAAGATCAAGGAATTGATTGTGGACTTTGGGAGAAGAGAAAGCTAGGAGAACATACAACAGCCCTCACTGGGGTCAGTGGTGGAAAGAGTGAGCAGCTTCAAGTTCCTGGGCATCAGCATCTCTGAGGATCTATCTTGGCCCCAACACAATGATGGAATCATGAAAAAGGCATGCCTACAGCTCCTGGTATGTCACCAAAGACTAGCAAATTTCTACAGACATACAGTGGAGAACATTCGTATCACCTGCCTGGTACAGAGTCTCCAATGTGCAGGATTGAACAAGGTTGCAGACTCAGAGTTTCATCACGGGCACACGCCTTCCTCCGTCACGGACATTCTCAAGAGCTGGAGCCTCAAAGCCGCACCCATCACTAAAGACCTTTATCTGGACATGTTGGCTTCTCTTCACTGGCCATTGGAGAGGAGATACAGCCAGAAGGCTCACACTTAATGTTGTAAGAACAGCTTCTTCCCTCAGATTTCGGAATGGTCCATGAGCATTACCTTACTATTCACCTTTTGCACTATTATTTATTGTAACTTTAAGTTTTGTCCTTCACTGTACTGCTGACTCAAAACAACCAATTTTGAGACATGCTGTATGTCGGTGATAAACATTTTTCTGATAATCTTAATGTGAATGTGCAGGGAGAGTGGGGAAATGATTGAAGAGCTGAAACATGGATAAATGATTTACTTTCCAGAATGCCTGCATTTCATCAGAATTGGGTTTAATATCACTGACCTATGTCGTGAAATCTGTGGTTTTGCAGCAGCAGTACAATGCAATATATATTTAAAAACTATACATTAAGTATATATAAAAAATAAGTAGCGCAAAAAGACAGGGACAGAAAAATACCGAGGAGGTGTCCATTGAGAAATCTGATGGCGGAAGGGAAGAATCTGTTCCTGAAACATTATGTATATGTCTTCAGATTCCTGTACCTCATCCTTGGTGTAGCAATGAGAAGAGGACATGTCCTGGGGTGATGGGGGTTGTTAGTGATGGGTCCCCCCTTTTGAGGCATTGTCTTTTTGAAGTATTTTTGGATGCTAGTGCCCGTGATGGAGTTGGGTAAGTTTACAACTTCCTGCAGCTTTTTCCAATCCTGTTCAGTGGCCTTTCCATACCAGCCAATAACATTCTCCACAGTACGACTGTAGAAATTTGCTAGTGTCTTTGGTGACATATAAGTTCTGTTCATACTCCTAATGAAATATAGCTGCTGTCACGCATTCTTTGTAATTGATCAATATGTTGAGCCAAGGATCGATCCTCAGAGACATTGGCACCCAAGTACTTGAAACTGCTCACTCTTTCCACTCTATCCCTCTAAGAGGACTGGTGTGTGTTTCTTCAACTTGCCCTTCCTGAAGTCTGCAATCAATTCCTCGGTCTTACTGATGCTAAGTGCAATATTGTTCTGCAATACCATTCAATCAGCTGACCTATCTCCCTGTTGTACGTCTCTTTGTCACTAGCTGATGTTCTGCCAGCAATAGTACTGTCATTGGTGCATTTATAGACGACATTTGAGCTGTGCCTAACCACACAGTTGTGGGAGTTGGGTAGAGCAGTGGGTTCAGCATGCATCCTTGAGCACCAGTGTTGATTGTTGGCAGGAGGAGATGTTATTTCTGATCGGCATAGACTGTGGTCTCCTGGTGAGGAGGTCAACGATCCAGTTGCAGAGGGCGGTATGGAGGCCCAGGTTTTGGAGCTTGTTGATTGGAACTCGGTATGATTGAGTTGAATGTGGAGCTGTAATCAATAAACAGCAGCCTGACATAAGTATTACTATTGCCATGATGATTCATGGCCGGGTTGAGAACCAGCAGAGAGATTACATCTACTATAGACCTATTTTGGCAATAGGCAAATTGCAGGGGGACCAGGTCCTCAAGCAGGAGTTCATGACCAACCTTTCAAAGCACTTCATCACTGTAGACGTGAGTGCTGGTCGTTGAAGCAGCTCACCCTGCTCCTCTTGGGCACTGGCATGATTGTCACTCATTTGAAGCAGGTGGGAAGTTCTGACTGCAGCAGTGAGAGGTTGAAATTGTCTTTGAACACTCCTGCCAATTGGTTGGCACAGGTTTTCAGTGCCATACCAGGTATACCAGGGCCCGACACCTGGCAAGGGTTCATTTCATGAAAGGTGATCTGACGTTGGCTTCCAAGATAGAGATCACAGCAGATGCTGCAGGGATTTGCATAAATGTAGTTTTATTCTCCTTTTCAAAACAAATATAAAAGACGCTGAGCCCATTTGGAAGTGAAGCATCTCTGCCATTGATGTTGGAAGTTTTCCTTTGTTGGAAGTAATGGCCTGCAAGTCCTGCCAGAGCTGACATGCATCCGATTCTGTCTCTAATCTCAATCAGAATTGTTTCTTCACTCTTAAGATAGCCTTCCATTTGGAAGGATGTGGAATCTTTAGGAGGGTGTAGAGGAGGTTTGCCAGGGTTCTCCCTCGATTAGAAAACATGTTTTATGAGGATAGGCAGAGCGAGCTAGGACTTTTTTTCTTTGGGGAGAAGGAAGATGAGAGGTGACTTGATAGAAATGCTTAAGATGGTAAGAGGCATGGAGAGAGTGGATAGCTAGAGACTTTTACCTAGGGCAGAATGACTAATGCCAGGAGGCATAATTATCAGGTGATTGGAGGAAAGTATGTGGGGAGGGGGGATCTCAAAAGTAATTTTTTTAACAGAGTTGAATGTTTTGCCAGGTGTGAGCGTTGAGGCAGACATATTAGGGACATTTAAGAAATTCTTAGGCAGATGAAGGAAAGTGTTAGATTAAATGGTTGGCACAACATTGTGTGCTGAAGGGCTTGTACTGTGCTGTAATTTGTGTTCATTTAGGTGGTATATAAATGATAACCTCCTGCTGTAACTTTTCTGTGAATTCCATTCCACATAACAAAGTAAAGGATTATAGACAGTTTTGAATTGCGTATTTAATCATTGTTGAATGGAAAATCCCATGCAAGCTTGATTGGGGAAAATGAATAGTGATTTATCAAATGTAAGAAAGGGTCAGAAGGTTATGAATGGAAATTCACAGGAGTACAAGTTCCAAGTAGCAATCTGAAGAACTGCCCCTAGGTGGCAGCACAGGATTTCCTTTTAGTCCATATGGCTATTGGTATTAATCAAGCATCGGATTGTCACCTTTTTATTCTGGCCTCTTCCCCCTTCCTTTTCAGTCATGAAGAGAGATGTCATCCCAAAATGTTAATTCATTTCCATAGATGCTGCCAGAACTGCTGAGTTCCTCCAACATTTTGTCTGTTGTTAGTAATGTATGTGTTGCTTATTTAATGTGTTAATAAACAAGACTATACACTTAAAATATAGGCAAGTTAAAATTAAATTTTATTTTTTAAGGACGTATTGGTGTAAACGCTGTTGTTGCTTGACTTGAATAAGAACATTGAGCTGTGGGGTAGTCTTTGACGGAGCAACACAAGTCATGTTGGACATCCAGTTGCAGGGCTGCCCGATAGTTGGCCAGCTACATTGCACGAGTGTCTGCAGACAGAAAGACTATAATCATGTTCAGTCTAATAGTGGGTCTAATAACCTCCGCAATTTTAAAGTAATAATGAGCGCGTTGTAAATGATATGAGATGTTTATAATAACTGTAATGTAATATGAAAATATCTGATTTCTGTTGGTGACAAAGTCACAGGTACTGCTAATACTATTGTGGTCTGTTGCCTACGTTCATCATTGAAAGGGATGCTAAATTTCTGTTAGAGATTAGTGAAAATAAAAATGTAAATTTTTCCTGTCCAAATTTACAGTCCCCAGTTTAAGAACCCCTGCTACAGCAGATCAAGGATGCCTTGATCATCAGGATTGTGCAAAACTTAATTATTTCATTTAGATGAGGTTCACTTTTAAATTGGCAAGGACAATATGTCATTTTAATAACCGTATTTCAATATAATTGGCTTATTTTGTAATCCATGCATTTTTTAGTCAAATACATTATTTTGAGAAGGGGTTCATAGGCTTCATCAGACTGCCAAAGGTGTCCATGGCATTAAAAAGTGGGAAATTTTTCGATGGGAGTCGTTGATTGGAGTACTGTGCAGACACAACAGAAGCATTCCTGCCAGGTCCAGTGAAGAGCTTTAAAAACCCAGTCTCTATAAAAGAAAGGTACCGCCTAGCAGAGCGGTCATCACTGGAGTAGTCTGAGGCAGAGTAGTAAAGCTTTGGCTCAACAGGGCTTCAGCGAGAACAGGCGGAGGGATGGTAAGTAGTTACGTTCATTTATTTCTTAATTAAATCTTAAGAGAATGGGGGTATGTCTACAGAGCTGGTGTTCTGCTCTGGGTGTCAGATGTGGGATTTCTGAGAGATTTCCAGCCTCCCTGGTGGCCACACCTGCACCAGGTGCATCGAGATGCAGTTCCTTAGACACCGTGCTAGAGAACTGGAGCTGCAGCTCGATGACCTTTCACTTGTTAGGGAAAGTGAAGCAGAGATAGATAGGAGCTACAGGGAGGTAGTCACCCCAGGGCTACAGGTGATAGAGAAATGG
Source organism: Mobula hypostoma (assembly GCF_963921235.1). Lineage (NCBI taxonomy): Eukaryota > Metazoa > Chordata > Chondrichthyes > Myliobatiformes > Myliobatidae > Mobula > Mobula hypostoma. Next base: position 88,104,717 of record NC_086102.1, read on the forward strand.
GTGACTGTCAGGAGAGGGAAGGCAGAATGTCAGAAAGTGGAGAGCACCCTGCTGGCCCTCCCCCTCAACAATAAGTACTTCATTTTGAATACTGTTGGGATGACCTCCCTGGGGGAAGCAACAGTGGCTGTGCCTCTGGAACTGAGTCTGGCCCTGTGGCGCAGAAGAGTAGGGAGCTGAAGAAGATGGCAGCAGTGATGGGGGGTCTGTAGTAGTCGGGGGGCAGATAGGCAATTCTGTGGGCACGAAAAGGAAATACAGGTGGAAGTTTGCCTCCCAGGTGCCAGGGTCCACAATGTTTCTGAACACATCCACAATATCCTGAAAAGGGAGGGTGAGCAGCCTGATGTCGTTGTCCACGTTGGTACAAATGACACGTGTAGAGAAAGGGAGGAGGTCCTGAAAAGAGAATACAGGGAGTTAGGAAGAAAGCTGAGAAGCAGGACCTCAAGGGTAGTAATCTCGGGATTGCTTCCTGTGCCACGTGACAGTGAGGATAGGAATAGAATGCGGTGGCAGGTAAATGTGAGGCTGTAGAATTGGAGCGGGCGTAGGGATTCAGATTTCTGGACGTTTGTGACCTCTTCTGGGGCAGGTGAGACCTGTACAAGAGGGACGCATTGCACTTGCATCCGAGGGGAACCAATCTTCTTGGAGGGCAGGTTTACTAGAGCTGTTGGGAGTGGTTTAAGCTAATGTGGCTGGGGGTGGGAACCAGTGTGATCGAGCTGAGGATAAGCCAACAGGTTTACATATAGATGATGGGTGTAACATGAATGTAAGAAAGGTCAAGCCAGTGACTGGGTACAATGCAGGCAGAGCAAAGAGTGAAATTGTACCACAGAAGCAAAATTCAAAAGGGTGAAGAATGCAGGAATGAAGGTGCTGTATTTAAATGCGGATAGCATTCAGAATAAGATAGACAAACTTGTGGCGCAGTTAGAGATTGGTCGGTATGACGTTGTGGGCATCACTGAGTCGTGACTGAAAGAAGCCCATAGTTGGCAGCTTAACATCAGAGGATATACTTCGTATTGAAAGGACAGGCAGAAAGCATAGGTGATGGTGCAATTTTGTTCGTAAGAGATGGAATTACATCATTAGAAAGAGGTGACATAGAGTCAGATAATGTTGAATCTTTGTGGGTGAAGTTATGAAACTGCAAGGGTGAAAAAACCATTATGGGAATCATATGTAGGAGCCAAGATGTGGGGTTGATTGTAAAGGGAGCTGGAAAAGGCATGTAATAAGGGTAGTGACACAATTGTAATGGGGGACTTCAATATGCAAGGGGATTGGGAAAATCAGGTTGCTGTTGGATCGTAGGAGAGGTAATTTGTTGAACACCTATGAGATGGCTTTTTAGAGCAGCTTGTGCTTGAACATACTCAGGGAGAGGTTATCTTAGATTGGGTGTTATGTAATAACCCAGATCTTGTAAGGGTGCTTAATGTAAAGGAACCCTTAGGAGAAAATCATAATGTGATTGAATTCATACTGCAACTGGAAAGGGAGAAGCATAACTCGCATGTATCAGTATCGCAATGGAATAAAGGGAATTAGAGAGGCATGAGAGAGGAGATTGCTCAGGTGGATTGGAGGAGTATACTGGTGGGATAATGGCAGAGCAAAATGGCAGAAGTTTCTGGGAGTCGTTCACAAGGTGCAGGACAGAAGTTGTTCTCAAATTGCAGGGGTAGGCAACTCTGGCTGACACAGGAAGTTGAGGACTGCATAAAAGCCAAGGAAAGGGCCTACAAGGTAGCAAAAGTGAGTGAAAAGTTGAATGATTGGGAAGCTTTTAAAATCTGACAAAAGGCAACTGAAAAAGCTGCAAGTGAGCTAATAATATAAAGCAGGATATCAAATGTTTTTTCAGTTATATAAGGAGTAAAGGGAGGTGAGAGTTGATATTGGACCACTGGAAAACAATGCTGGTGAGGTGGTAATGGGGGACAAAGAAATGGCAGCTGAACGTAATGGGTATTTTGTATCTGTCTTCACTGTGGAAGACACAAGCAGTGTGCCAGAGGTATGAGTGTCAGGAAGCAGGAGTAAGTGCTATTACTATTACAAAGGAAAAAGTGCTAGGCAAGCTGAAAGGTCTTAAGGTGAATAAGTCAACTGGACCAGATGGCCTACATCCCAGAGTTCTGAAAGGTTACTGAAGAGATGATGGATGCATTGATTATGATCCTTCAAGAATCACTCAGTTCTGGCATGATCCCAGAGAATTGGAAGAGTGCAAATGTCACTCCAGTCTTAAAAAAGGGAGGAAGGCAAAAGAAAGGAAATTATAGGCCACACACAAAATGTTGGTGGAATGCAGCAGATCAGACAGCATCCATAGGAAGAAGCATAGTCGACGTTTCTGGCCGAAACCCTTCGTCAGGACTGAAGGTGCCACACATGAGGCTTCTTAACAAGATAAAATTCCATGGTGTTACAGGAAAGATACTGGCATGGGTAAAGGAATGGCTGACAGGCAGGATGCAGCGAGTGGAATAAAAGGGGCCTTTTCTGATTGGTTGCCAGTGACTAGTGGTGTTCCTCAGAGGTCTGTAATGGGACCGCTACTTTTCACATTGTTTGTCAATGATTTGGATAATGGAAGTCCTGACGAAGGGTCTCGGCCTGAAACGTCGACTGCACTTCTTCCTACAGATGCTGCTTGGCCTGCTGCGTTCACCAGCAACTTTGATGTATGTTGCTTGAATTTCCAGCATCTGCAGAATTCCTGTTGGATAATGGAATTGATGGCTTTGTGGTGAAGTTTGTGGATGACATGAAGATAAGTGGAGAGGTTGGTAGTGCTGAGGAAGCAATGCAGCAGGACTTGGACAAATTGGAAGAATGGGTAAAAAAAAAGTGGCAGATGGTATACAGTGTTGGGAAATATGCATTTTGATAAAAGGAACAATAGTGTGGACTATTATCTAAATGGGGAGAAGGCTCAAACATTAGAGGTTCGGAGGGACTTGAGAGTCAAAGACTCCCAGAAGGTTAATTTACAGGTTGAGTCTGTGATAAAGAAGGCAAATGCAATGTTGGCATTTGTTTCAAGGGGAGTAGAATATAAAAACAAGGAGATAATGCTGAGGCTTTATAAGACACTAGTCAGGCTGCATTTGGAGTATTGTTAACAGTTTGGGGTCTGATATTTCAGAAAGGATGTGTTGTCATTGGAAAGTGTCCAGAGGAGGTTCTCAAGGATGATTCCAGGAATGAAGAGGTTAACATATGAGGAGCATTTGGCAGCTTTGGGCCTAGACTCACTGGAATTTTAGAAAAACGCATGGAGATCTCAATGAAACCTACCGAACGTTGAAAGGACTAGATAGGGTGGATGTGGAGAGGATGTTTCCTATGGTGGGGGTATCCTGAACTAGAAAGCACAGCCTCAAAATTGAGGGGTGACCTTTTAGAACAGGGGTAAGGAGGTTTTTTAGCCAGAGTGGTGAATCTGTGGAATGCTCTGCCATAGACTCTAATGGAGGCAAAGTCCATGGGTCTAATTAAGGAGGAAGTTGATAGTTTCCTGATTGGTCAGGGCATCAAAGGATATGGTGAGAAGGCAGGTGTATGGGGTTGAGTGGGATCTGGGATCAGCTATGATGGAATGGTGGAGCAGACTGGATGGGCTGAATGGCCTAATTCTGCTTCTATGTCTTATAAGCAATGGAACCAAAACACTGATGGCATGAGACCATATTTCTTTGTAAATTAAAGGCATTGGATGTGTTACACCTCTTTTGCTTTTGCTTTGTTTTTTCCACATTATATAATTGTGAATAGTTTTATTTCTCATCGTGTCCACACTTGTTGAAGATATTTTTTAGTATCCTTTTTAACACAGCACATGAAATGTGCAAGCTTGCCTTTCCTTTGTGAAGTACTGCTTCATTGAAATTGTGCAGTGTTTTGTTTTCGCCTTAAGCTTGTATTGATGTCTTTGTTGGGATCCTAGCTCTGGTGTGACATTTTCAAGGCTAACATTTCCTTAGGCAAGTGGATGCAGATCAGGTGAAGCTGTATTTCAATGTAGAGCATTGATTTAGTTAATTTTTTGAATTGAGGGCAAAATAAAATAAAATGTTTTAATTTTCTTCCATTGCCGGGATCAAGGATTCCTCTGGTTTTGTTTGCATGGCTTTGTATAGAGCTGTGTTTCCCTGTATAATTTGTCAGTTATTTGAGCCTTGAGTCAAATCTCGAGTGCTATATTTGTGCATTTGTACACTAATTTGTACGCTAATTGTGTTTTGTTCAATGTGAGCTAGTTTTATAGTTTTGTTCCCTAAAGCATAAACAGTTGGCCTAGGTTTTTGACAACACTCAGTGCTGAGGTAAATTGTTGGCATGAATTTAGACAAAATATAAAAAAAATCCCCTTGTTTGATCATGTCCATTTTCTCTGAAACCTTGAAGTTATTGCCAAGCAATGATTTTGTTTGTAAATTTTGAGTTATTGGAACTTGAATTTGGTCTGGTTATTCACTCTGTAGCTTCCCTTCCGTCTATCCTTGAGTAATCTTGAAAGTAGCATTTTTACCCCTCTATTCTCTGGCTATCCTAACCGTAAGCTTGCTGCCTTCAAGTACGTTAGAGGAAGAAGTGTAGTTATATTTAAATGGTACTTGATCTCCAGAGCTATGCACTTATGCTATCAGGTGTGATTAGGTGCAGCAACCCTTCCGTTACTGTTGCTGATCCAGTGTGCCAAATGAGCTCATATCTCATGGACTTTCAATGTTTCTTAAGGTTGCCCTAGTTCTTTACACTCAAAATTATCTGGTGAATCCTCTACCTGTGAAACAACTGTGATACCTAAATGGTATCTTCCCTTTAGCCTTTCATTTGCAACTCCAAGTAATTTAACCTCTGTGCGGGTGGGGGCACTGTGCAGAAATCATTCCTTGATTACTTCTAACTTTGGGTGCAGCAAAAGGCCAGCTGCAATTGTGTTTGCTAAATGAATGCTGTATGCTAAAGGGGGAAACGTTATTGAGGGCTAAATATTAAAAGTTTTCTTTGGCATAAAGGAATTACTGTAATGTTGGTATCCACAAAGCAGCTTATTTTAACCAGTTATTTGCGGTCATCGTCTGCACATTGAGATTGTGTTGGGCACGTAGTTGCAACTAGAATGTTGTTCCATCTGCACACTCCTTTGTTCTCAAAGTCAGATTCATGATTTTGTTTTTTTGTTTTCTCGAACAACTTTAGTCCATTGGCTCTCCAAGCAATACCTTTGTGTCTGTTTAGACCTGTGCTTTTCACTATTTTTCATTAGATTTCAGACAGTGTGAAGAGATTCGAAGTTCCAGTCGTGTTGGGTTGCCCTTTTATGTGCTCAAACCAATAACCAAAGGTTGTTGTCATAAGCAGATTCTGCAGATGATGGAAATCTTGAGCAAAGCGCACAAACTGGTGGAGCAACTCAGCAAGTCAGGCAGCATCTATGGATGGGAATATACAGTGGGCGTTTTGAGCGGAGACCCTTCATCAGGACGGGGAAGGAAAAGGGCAAAAGCCAGAATAAGAAAAGTAGGGGAGAAGGGAACGGTTACAAGCTAGCAGGTGCTGGGTGGAGGAGCAGGTGGGTGGGGAGGGGGGGATGAACAAGAACGTGGAAGAGGGTAGGTGAAAATTGGAGGAATAACACCTCATATTCCATATGGGCAGCCTCAAACCTGATGAACAGTGGATCAACCTGATGGCATTAACATAATTTTCTCTATCTTCTGGCAATTTCTCCTCTTTTCTCCTCTTTCCATTCCTCATTCTGGTCACTCTCTCTCTCTCTTCCCTTCTCACCTGCCCATCAAATCTTTCTGATTCCCCTCCTTCCTTTTCTTCCATGGTCTACTATCCTCTCCAATCAGATTCCTCCTTCAGCCCTTTACCTTTGCTCTTTCCATCCCCCACCTTATTTCAGCATCTGCCCACTTCCTTTCCAGTCCTGATGAAAGGTCTCAGTCTGAAGTGGTGGTGACTGTTTATTCCCCTCAGATGCTGCCTGGCTTGCTGAGTTCCTCCAGTATTTTGTGAATGTTTTTCTTGTCCCATTTTGATACTTTAAGGGCAACTTTCCAGGAATGATTTAATTCTTGTGTTTGTGAGCAGATTATTTTTATTTGTGTTTAATTGATCAATTGAACAACTAACTTTTAGTGAGTTAGTGGGAAGAGTTCTTTTTGTTAATTAGACATACTTGCACCTTAGATTTAAGGCACTGGCAAAGATTTTTATAACAATTATTTTGCATGAGGAAGTTAAAGCACAAATAAGCAAATGTATACCTTTATCTAATAAAGTGGCTATTGAGTGTAGTTCTGTATGATTGTGGTCTTTTGCTGCCATTGCCCATCAACTTTAAGGTCGGACATGTTGTGTGGTCAGGGATGCTCTTCTGCTCACCACTGTTAGAATGCCTGCTTATTTGAGTTGCTGTTCAATCAGTTTGGCCATTTTCCTCAGACCTATCTCATTAATAAGACTTTTTTGCCCACAAAACTGCCGCTCACTGAATGTATTTTGATTTTCGCACTGTTCTCTGTAAATTCTGGAGACTGCTGTGTGTGAAAATCCCAGATCAGCAGTTTCTGAGATGCTTATACCACTCATCTGGCACCAACAATCATTCCATGGTGAAAGTCACTTAAATCATATTTCTTTGCCATTCTGATGTTTGGTCTTAACCACAATTGAGCCTCTTGACCATGTCTGCATGCATTTGTGTATTGAGTTGCTGCCACATAATTGGCTGATTAGATACTTGCATTAACGTACAGGTATATAGTCGGCCCCCCCCTTATCCGCGAGTTCCATATGCGCAAATTCAACCAACTGCGAATTGAGAAAACCCGGAAGTGCTCTTTCAGCGCTTGCTGTTTGAGCATGTGCAGACTTTTTTTCTTGTCATTATTCCCTAAACAATGCAGTATAACAACTATTTTACATGGCATTTACATTGTATTAGGTATTATAAGTGAATGGTGGCCAATTAGGAAAAGGGGAGGTGCAACGAGACCTGGGTGTCATTGTACACCAGTCATTGAAAGTGGGCATGCAGGTACAGCAGGCGGTGAAAAAGGCGAATGGTATGCTGGCATTTATAGCGAGAGGATTCGAGTACAGGAGCAGGGAAGTACTACTGCAGTTGTACAAGGCCTTGGTGAGACCACACCTGGAGTATTGTGTGCAGTTTTGCTCCCCTAATCTGAGGAAAGACATTCTTGCCATAGAGGGAGTACAAAGAAGGTTCACCAGATTGATTCCTGGGATGGCAGGACTTTCATATGATGAAAGACTGGATTGACTAGGCTTGTACTCTCTGGAATTTAGAAGATTGAGGGGGGATCTGATTGAAACGTATAAAATTCTAAAGGGATTGGACAGGCTAGATGTAGGAAGATTGTAGGAATTTGAGGATAAAGGGGAAGCCTTTTAGGACCGAGATGAGGAAAAACTTCTTCACACAGAGAGTGGTGAATCTGTGGAATTCTCTGCCACAGGAAACAGTTGAGGCCAGTTCATTGGCTATATTTAAGAGGGAGTTAGATATGGCCCTTGTGGCTAAAGGGATCAGGGTATGGAGAGAAGGCAGGTACAGGGTTCTGAGTTGGATAATCAGTCATGATTGTACTGAATGGCGGTGCAGGCTCGAAGGGCTGGATGGCTTAGTATATAGTATATATTTTATCTTTCTATGCATATAAAATACTTAAATATATGTTTCAGCGCCGGGCTCGGGAACAGAAGTTCGCGAGTTCGATCCAGTGACGTATTGCTCCCGAGCGCGCTCTCCATCCCTGCCGGGTTGATATAGAGGCTCAGAAACCCGAAACCCAAAACCCAATAATTAAACCACTGCGTTGCTTAGTAATAATTGTAGCTTTAATCAGGCAGGGCCTTTCTCATTTTATCCTTTAAAATTGTTCCGGTCGTTGACCGACTGTAGCCTAACGCTTTTCCAGTGACTGCCGTTTCATCTCTTTCTGATTGCTTTATTATTTCCACTTTATTTTAAATTGCGATTGTGATTATTTTCGTGAACAGAAACACTGCGGATTCAGAGCTCCGCTGCCGGGTCCTAGCGGCTGCCGGTTAAATAAGGTCCAGGGTTCCGCTGGGTCCTAAGGTCCACCGCATTTAGACAGGTTGAATAAGGGACTTGAGCATCTGCGTTTTTTGGTATTTACGAGAGGCTCCAGAACCAATCCCTTGCGGATAAGAAGGGCCGACTGAACCTAATAAAGTGGCCACTGAGTGTAAATTTGAATATTCTTTCAGTGCAGAGTAGAGTAGACTGGTTAGCATTTGTGAATAGGAATGTAAAAGGAAGCAAATGACTGGCTGATGTTTTGCACTGAGTGGATAAGCATGCCTTTGAGCCAGGTTTATATGCCCTGAATGTTAATATCATTCAAAATGCTATTAGACTTGATGTTGTAATCTGTTTTGATTTTAACTCCAATGTGCATAATTTCATTAGTTATTTGAACCCTATTTAATCTGTTGTCCTTCAGCAGTGCTGCTGAAGTGACATTTTGTTAACCTCATTGCTTTGTGAAACAAGCTCCTGTATTAAAATGTTACTTCAGAATTGGCTCCTGGGACCACTGTTGCCACCATAAAAAGGACAGCTCTGTAGTCAGGTGACCCACTCACTGACAATTTTGCCTTTGAGGGTGAAACTGGTATATAATGCTTTCAAGCAGAATGGGAAAATCAGAAGCACATAATTTTTTTTTGACACTGCTTACATTATCATTAATGAATTCTGATGTATCCAAAATGTTATTAAATTGAAGTTGGATAATTCAATAGAGCATGACAGTTTGTCCCTTGGAGAATAGTGTGGTGCAGGTCTGAACCTCGTTATAGTAGAGGAATGGTACAGAAGCCACCTACCCTTGCCTGCAGTGTTAATGCTGGCCGGTTATTATACGTACAGCAGTTGGCTTGCCGGAGGCATTGGTAAATCAAATGCTTAGAAAGCTTTCCCATCACTCCCTCCCCTGCTTATGCCCACTTTACATGCTTAATAAACTGGGACTGGTCACAGCAAATTGATGTCATGGAGGCATTATGATGCAGCAGCAGTAGAAATGCTTATTTCTCCAGTTTTCTTCCCTTTTCCCCTCTCCTCTTGCCAAGGCCCAGACAAATGTTGACAGTCAAGCAGTAGTCATCTGTACCATTCCCAAGGGGCTGTTTTTAATGCCTAGCCAAGACAGTAAGTGTGGGCGGAATGCAATCATTTTGAATTTATGCATAAGTAACACTTCTATACACAAAGCAGGAAACTCATCTTACTCCAAAAAGGAGTAGACTAGTTTGTGATTTGTTTCAATAGGATTGTGAGTCAACTGATATTTGTAGAAATTGGGTTAAATACTGCTTTGTTCTAGGAGATGCCACTAATTGGTATTTGAAACAAATCTCTAATTTTGTCTTTCTCTTTTTTCTCCCCCATATGCTGTGTCCTGTGAAAAACCTAATGCTGGTTTAAATCGTCCTCCAATCATTTTATCAGGTAAGAAATAGCACTTAATACTTTGAAAACCTTCAAATGGAATCATTTCTTACTGTGTGGTCCAATGGAATGGTGTGCTGAGTCCAAGACCTCTAAGGTTGATTTGTTTTGTAAAGCTATACCGCAAAATCTATAAGAAAAGTTTGCAAGGTCACTTGTGTAGTGGGATTGTTGTGATCCTGGAACAGGATTTAATTTAATAAGTGTATCTATCATCTTTTGAAGATATTCACCTCTTTTACCTTGTAACATCATTATCTTTTGTAGTGTATATATAACCTGCATTTAATTTTAAAAGAATGTTGTTTTGGGGAGTGATTGTTAGACAGTGTGAGTAAACTTGGATAGTTAGTATTAATGCTGAAATGTCTCTAAACAGATTTTAATTCTCTCCCTTTCCTATTGTAATTATGTGATTTGGTTAACAGCAGAAGTACATAGAGGGAAAACAAAACACTTTTATGATTTGCATTGATTTTTTTGATTTATCTGGGAATGTTGTCCTGGAATTGGAACTTTAGAACAGAAGAGGCAAGTATTGAAGTGACAATTCTGCAGGGAATTCATAAGCAATGTCAGTTTCTTTAAATTTGTTGTACATTGTCTTTTTTTTTGTTTCTTTGCAAATTTCAAACTTATTTTCAAAACAGATTTGCTCTGTACATGGGGCTTCAGAATTAAAAAAAATTTATAGCTCAGTCATTTACACTGTAAGAAAATCCCATCAGTTATTCATGAGAAAGAAAAGCTCTGCTTTTACCAGCCATTTGAAGTTTGACTTTTTAATAGTGTTAATATACTTTGTGTCCCTTACAGATGGGTGGGTGCTTTACTTTTAGCAAGACAGTGATTCATTATTAGTGAACAAAAAAAGGGCAAAGTAATTTACTAAAATTTATTCAGTTGAAGAAATTGGTTGGTGAATAAAGCCAGAGGTCAGCTAAATGTTCACAAGACATACCGATACAGCTGTGATGTAAGAATAAGAATAAACTATTCAGAAACTGCAACCTTAATGTAAAAATGAAATTCAACCCATTTAAGTTTTGCTTAATTATGGAGCAAAATATAAAAATATGTTTGTGCCAAGAGTCACACCAATTTCTGATAGCACCTGAAGCATGGTCAGCAGTATCTGATGGATTCATGAGAACCTGCTGGTGTATGAGAATGTGCATGGAATGGGCTGCTGGCGATGGTGGTGAAGGCAGATATGATAGGGTCTTTTAAGAGACTCCTGGACAGGTATATGGAGCTCAGAAGAATAGAATGCTATGAGTAAACCTAGGTAATTTCTGAGGTAAGGACATGGTCGGCATAGTTTCGTGGGCTGAAGGGTCTGTATTGTGCTGTAGGTTTTCGATGTTTCTATTTTCAACAACACTGTTTTTGCAGTTGCTGGCATAACTTAAATCCTGATACTGACATAAAATGGAATATAGTATCAGCTGGTAGCGTCTTGACTCTCAGCTCCATTAATTGGAATTTGATGATGCTGTTTATGTGGAGTTTGCAAGTTCTCCCTGTGATCATGTAGGTTTTCCCCGAGGGTTCCAGTTTCCTTCCATCTTCCAAATGTATTTTGGTTCGTAGGTGAATTCGTCACTTCAGTTCCAAATAACATTTATTATCAGAGTTCATACAAGCAAATCTATAAAGCAGTAACTGCAAAAGGATCTTTAAACATCAGCATTTGTAAACTGTACAAATGCAGATGATAACTAAATAGCAATAAATAATGAGCATGAAATAATAAGTCTTTAAATGAATATAGTTATCCCCTTTTGTTCAAGAGCCTGATGGCTGAAGGGAAGTAACTGTTCTTGAACCTGATGGTGCAAGTCCTGAGGCTCTTGTACATTCTACCTAATGGCAGCAGCGAGTAAAGTGTTTAGCCTGGGTGATGTTCTTTGATGTTGGGTGCTGCTTTGTGGTCACTCTTGGCCTTTGAGTTGGTGGTTAGCAGATGGAAGAAGAGGGTGTAAGTGGATGAGCATGTGGGGAAAACAATGGGGTGAGTAGAGGAATGAGTGAGCCGGGATCTCAGTGGGTCAAATGACTCCCTTTGCAGTATTGAAACTAAAACATGAGTAACAGTTTGCTAAAGATTCAGACTTGGTTGCTATATTCAGCATAAGCATTGTTCCCTGTTTTAAGTTGCAAGAGAATTATTTTCAATATTATGTTTTATTTGTGAAGTGCAAGTGTCCATTACGTTGGAATGGGTCTTGTTGCATATTGCATCTCAGTATGTCTGTCTTCTGCAGGCTTTCACAACCTTTTAGTGTTGTCCATTTAAACATCTTTCAATTTTTGATGTTGTATAATTTACAACAAGCTTTGCAAAATTATTCCATTTTCTAACGTGATACTATTTCACTGGTTCTTTGGGATTAAGACGATGAGCTGGGAGCAGGTCTCCTGAGGCCACGTTGCCATTCAGCAAAGTCATGGCTGATCTTCTAACTCAGGCAGTATTTTCTTGCCCAATCACTATATCATGCCAGGATACATATTATTACACAGAAGGCCATTCTGCCATTGAATCCATCTTGGCTCTCAGTAAAAATAAAAAACTCTGTTATCCCTTTTTCCTTCATCTTATTCCCTGCAGCACATCTCAAATACTAGTCAACTTTACCTTTTTGGTTATTGTCACCATCTAATTCTAAGAAATACTTTGCAATAGCAAGTTACCCTAGCAGCGCATATCTGTATGTGAGAGCATGTGTAACAAGTCCACATAGTCACAGGTCACATGTGCAAGCTATACAAATGGGATTAGGCTAGGATCGAACTCAAGTTTATGGAGCTAAGCAAGTCTGAAAACTTGGGTCTCTGGTTCCCGATCTCACTGTAACCTCATCTCACCTCTGAATACTGCTCAAGAGATAATTAAAATGATGAACATGAGACTCTGTAGATGCTAGAAATCTGGAACAACACACACAAATTGTTGGAGGAACTCAGCAAGTCAGGCAGCATCTATGGAAATGAATAAACAGTTGATATTTTGGGCCAAGACACTTCATCAGGACTGAAATTACTTTCATGGAATGATGGAACATAGAAACATACAAAACCTACTGCATAAAAACCTACTCACAAAGCTGTGCCGAACATGTCCTTGCCTTAGAAACTACCTAGGCTTACCCATGGCCCTCTATTTTTCTAAGCTCCACGTACCTATCCAGGACCCTCTTAAAAGACCCTATCATTTCCGCCTCCACTACTGCCACCGGTAGCCCATTCCATGCACTCACCATTCTCTGTGTTTTTAAAAAAAAAACTTACCCCTAACATCTCCTCTGTACCTACTTCCAAGCACCTTAAAACTATGCCCTCTCGTGCAAGCCATTTCATCCCTGGGAAAAAGCGTCTGACTATCCATACGATCAATGCCTCTCATTATCTTGTACACCTCTATCAGGTCACCTCTCATCTTGTGTTGCTCCAAGAAGGAAAGGCAAAGTTCACTCAACTTATTCTCATAAGGCATGCCCCCCAATCCAGGCAACATCCTTGTAAATCTCCTCTGCAGCCTTTATATGGTTTCCACGTCCTTTCTGTAGTGAGGCAACCAGAACTGAGCACAGTACTCCAAGTGGGGTCTGACCAGGGTCCTATATAGCCGCCACATTACCTCTCGGCTCTTAAACTCAATCCCACGGTTGATGAAGGTCAATGCGTCGTATGCCGCCTTAACCACAGAGTCAACCTGCATAGCAGCTTTGAGTGTCCTATGGACTCGGACCCCAAGATCCCTCTGATTCTCCACACTGCCAAGGGTCTTGCCATTAATACTATATTCTGCCATCATATTTGACCTACCAAAATGAACCACCTCACACTTATCTGAGTTGAACTCCATCTGCCACTTCTCAGTCCAGTTTTGCATCCTATCAATGTCCCACTGTAACCTCTGGCGCCCTCCACACTATCCACAACACCCCCAACCTTTGTGTTATCAGCAAATTTATCCATCCCTCCACTTCCTCATCCAGGTCATTTATAAAAATCACAGAGTAGGGGTCCCAGGACAGATCCCTGAGGCACACCACTGGTCACTGACCTCCACGAAGAATATGACTCATCTACAACCACTCTTTGCCTTCTCTGGGTGCCAGTTCTGGATCCACAAAGCAATGTCCCCTTGGATCCCATGCCTCCTTACTTTCTCAATAAGCCTTGCATGAGGTACCTTTATCAAATGCCTCGCTGAAATCCATATACACTACATCTACAGCTCTACCTTCAACATCCCCAAAAAATTCAATGAGGCTCGTAAGGCACGACCTGCCTTTGACAAAGCCATGCTGACGATTCCTAATCATATTATGCCTCTCCAAATGTTCATAAATCCTGTCTTTCAGGATCTTTTCCATCAACTTAACAACCACTGAAGTAAGATTCACTGGCCTATAATTTCCTGGGCTATCTCTACTCCTTTTCTTGAATAACAGAACAACATCCGCAACTCTCCAATCCTCCAGAACCTCTCCCGTCCTCATTGATGCAAAGATCATCGCCAGAGGCTCAGCAATCTCCTCCCTCGCTTCCCACAGTAGCCTGGGGTACATCCCATCCGGTCCCAGTGACTGATCCGACTTGATGCTTTCCAAAAGCTCCAGCACATCCTCTTCCTTAATATCTACATGCTCAAGCTTTTCGGTCTGCTGCAAGTCATCCTTACAATCACCAAGATCCTTTTCCGTAGTGAATACTGAAGCAAAGTATTCATTAAGTATCTTTGCTGTCTCCTCTGGTTCCATACACACTTTTCCACTGTCACACTTGATTGGTCCTATTCTCTGACGTCTTATCCTCTTGCTTTTCGCATACTTGTAGAATGCCTTGGGGTTTTCCTTAACCCATTCTGCCACGGCCTTCTCATGGTCCCTTCTGGCTCTCCTAATTTCATTCTTAAACTCCTTCCTGCCAGTCTTTTAATCTTCTCGATCTCTTTCCATGCCTAGTTTTTTGAACTAGGCAGAAAATTCTGTAATGAATCAGTGATATTAGTTTGTTTTAAATCTGTGCTCTCTCTTTGTCTCCCCCATGGGTTGTTGCAAGTAAACTTGTTATTGTATGAAAGGATGAGCATGCAAGTTGCCAGTCTGTTGCTGTGCTACTAGATATTGTGCGCTAAAGATCAACTCCTTTTGCTTTTCTTCCTCTGCAATAAGTCTGTCTTTGGTTCTCTGTCTTTCGAAGCTTAATTTGAGAAACACGCGCTGACTAACCATTGTAGTTATAGGAAAACTCCATTGCAAAGTTGTGTAGTTTAATCTGATTTAACAATTTTATTACAGATCTGCACTTGCAGCAAGAGTTGAGTAAATTGCATTGTCAGAAGAATGTGTGTTCATCAGACGTAAAAGTTCATTTTTGTGACTTAAATAGCAGAATTTTAGATTATCTGGTGATGAAACAGTAAACTTAGAAGTGAAAGTATATGAATGCTGAAAATTTTTTTTTGTGCTACCCCCTCAGTCTTGAAATCCGTAACAATCCAGCATGCAGAGGCAGGCAGTATTTTGAGAATCTTTTATCTCACATCCAGTGTTTAGTATAGAGCTCAGAGCTATTATTTAAAGAAAACAACATATTATCGTCACAATGAAACCACAGTTAGGGTACAAATTATTTAAAGTTTTGTGATTTCTTATTGTTTCTAAACTTTGAAAAATACTTGCAGTGTACCAGATTAAATTTTTCTTTTCACTGTACTCAAGCTAACTTAAATATTGCTACTGATCAAAAGACATTTGGTTGAGCACTTCTTTCACTCAGTCTGTTAGTTTAATGTCATGTCAATATTAGTAACTCAACATTAATGTATTTTTGCTTTCTGAAGTTATTGATGTATGACATTTGTATGCTTTGTTGGTAACCAATATTGGGGCTGAATCTTTGATGTAGAATGTGCCATCTTTCAAAGTACAGTGTTTGTAGGCTTTGTGTATTCTGTTCGTTAAACCTAGTAACAAGGACACACTAATAAAGCATTCTTTGTTCAAGGTGGTCAAAAATCAACAAACCCCTGTGGCTTATTTGATAGTGTATCAAAAATGTAGAGGTATGGAATTAGTTCAGGCCCTTGTGAGGGGTAGCATGACTCGTACCTTCATTTATTTCTTGTAGTATTCTTAATAAAAAGATAGATGTGGAGAGTCTATTTATTATGCTCAAAGTTAACCCACTCAGCAACATCAGGTAGCTCTTCATGTAGATATTTTCACTCTCAAATTTTGATTAGTGAAAGTGAATTAAGTACAGAAGCTGGTCAATGATAGTATTTATCTTTCAGATTTTACCCATCTTTGTATATTTAACCCTGCTGTTTTTTTTCTCTTTCATATACATATCTATCTTAGCTTCTGTATGTTTATGCTTTTTGCAAGAACTCATTCTGGGTATTCTTTAGGTTTATTTGTTTCTCTTTTGTGTTGTTGATGTCTAATTTTGCACTCTTACACAATTTTTTTTTCTATACCTACTCCACCTCACTTCTGTTCTTAAACGCCACCTCTGTCAGGTCACCCCTTAGCTTAGTTTTCATTTTTACAAATAGGAACACCATCCGATTTGATGTTGTCCTGCTTTCAGATGGAGGTCTCAACTCCAAATGTCAATAGTGCTTTTTCTTCTATAGAAGCTGCCTCATCTAAAGTTCTGCAGATTGTAGCATCTATAGTATTGCTATTCTCTTTCCTGATGAATATTGAGTGACACAGCTGAAAGACACTAAAGAAAATTCAATCACTAATTAGTCATGATGGAAGAGTAGCCTTAAGAGCATAAGAAATGGGTGCAAGAGTTAGCAATATGCCCCTCAAGTTCTGTAGCATCATAAGATCATGGCTGGTTTGATTTTCATTCCAGCTGTGCATTGCTGCTGTTTTCTCATGATCCTCAAATTGTATTAGACCAGAAATCTCTTTTGAATATGTTCAATAATTCAGCCTGAATTTTCTGGGGTGAAGAAATCCAAATATTATCTCTGTCACAGAGATAACATTCCTCTTTATCTGATTCTTAAATAGGCAGCTCCTTAATGCTGAAGCAGTGGTCCCCAGTTCTAAATTTTTGATCAAGGGGGAGACATACTTTCAGTTCTGACCCTGTTAAGGCATCTCAGAACCACATTTCCCTAAGATATTTCATTCTTCTTGACTGCAATGAGCTGATGCCCAAACTGTTCAGCTTTTTATAGGGCAGCTCTTTCATCCCAGAAATTAACCAAATACAGTATCGTGCAAGAATTTTAGACGTGTGCAAAAAAAACCTGTAATGTGAAGAATAATGGAATGAAAAGTTTCAAAATATCAAAAAAAATTACTATTAAGAGCAGTACAACAAACAACTAAATCAAAGCAATATTTGGCATTAGCATTCTTTGCCTTTAAAATTGCATCAGTTCTTTTGGGTGCACTGTCATGCAGTTTTATAAGAAAATAATTTGGTAGGTTGTTCCAAGCATCTTGGAGAACTTGCTACAGCTCTTCTGCAAACTTTGGCTTTGTCACTTGCTTCTGTCTCTCCAGGTAATCCCAGACAACCTCAATGATGTTGAGATCAGGGCTCTGTGGAGGCCATACCATCTGTTGCAGAACTCATTGCTCTTGTTTTTGCTGAAGGCAGTTCTTTATGACCTTGGCTGTGTGTTTGGGATCATTATCCTGCTGCAGAATGAAGTTGGGACAAATCAGGCACCTCCCTGATAGTATTGCACATTGGATGAGACAGTCACCTGCTACAGTTTCCATGACCAACCACTGATTCATTTTGCTGCTTCAGAATTACTTGAACAGCACATCTTGGAACTCCTGTCTGCTGTGAAATTTCTATTTGGGAGAGATCTTGCTGAAGCAGGATGACCACCTTGTGTCATGTTGCTATGCTCACTCTTACTATAGTGTAAGAATTGATGATTTGAGGGTTAAACTGTCACATCTGCCACACTCTCAGCTTTTAGTATGGCTGTCCTTTGTCCAGTTTGATTCCTCCTACACCCATTTGTTTCAGCTAATCAGTTTAGTTCAGTTATTAGCACCTGTTTATCATCTTTGTTTAATCAGGCACTGGGCTACATACTTACAAAGTAGCCATGTTTTTGCTTGAAAACTAGTCTATTAAAGTTACTTTAAAAAAAAATTTAAAATCTGTAACATTTAAAATTTTGGAAAATAAATTTCTGGAAATAAACATTTTTCTCTTTTCCACTGACAGTGCAGAAGACAAAGAAATAAACATCTATAACTATCTAAAAATTCTAGGGTGCCTAAGCCTTTTGCACAGTACTGTAAGCCTTTTCTGAAGTGCTTGTAATACAACAGTATTTTAAATAAGGAGACAAAAACTATGCACAGTATTCCTGCACCTTGTTCAGAAGTAATGAATCGTCTCTATTCCATTCCTTAACTGTACAAGATCAGCATTCTATTTAGAAACATAGAAACATAGAAAATAGGTGCAGGAGTAGGCCATTCGGCCCTTCGAACCTGCACTGCCATTTATTATGATCATGGCTGATCATCCAACTCAGAACCCAGCCTTCCCTCCATACCCCCTGACCCCTGTAGCCACAAGGGCCATATCTAACTTCCTTTTAAACATAGCTAATGAACTGGCCTCAACAGTTTGCTGTGGCAGAGAATTCCACAGATTCACCACTCTCTGTGTGAAGAAGTTTTTCCTAACCTCGGTCCTAAAAGGCTTCCCCTCTATCCTCAAACTGTGACCCCTCGTTCTAGACCTCCCCAACATCGGGAACAATCTTCCCGCATCTAGCCTGTCCAATCCCTTTAGGATCTTATACGTTTCAATCAGATCCCCCCTCAATCTTCTAAATTCCAACGAGTACAAGCCCAGTTCATCCAGTCTTTCTTCATATGAAAGACCTGCCATCCCAGGAATCAATCTGGTGAACCTTCTTTGTACTCCCTCTATGGCAAAGATGTCTTGTTTGAGATTTGTTTGTTAATTGCTGTACCAATGTGCTATCTTTGTATTTCATCTGTGTCTGCTAATAACACTGTATAGTAGTCCCTCCCATTTAAAAAAAATCTTCTCTTAACGTTCTTCCTACCAAAGTAGTTGACCTTACATTTCCCCACAGTAGACTCTTGCCTGCTAAATCATTGCCAGCTGATTTAATTGGTCTGTATCCCTTCGTAAATTCCTTATTTCTATACAAGTTAACCCAGTGCCACTGTATGTCCTCAATTTGATTTATAATTGAGTATGAAGTCCCTTGGATTTGTTGGTCATGGCTTAGATTAAGCCTATAGTCTAGAGATTGGAATAAGGAGATGATTTCTTTGGAATGATTGAAATGTACAAAACTGCTAAAGATCTTGAGGGGGTTAGTGCAGTGATACTGATTTCTGTCTGGGTCATGTCGAACCAGGGGTTTGCCAACACAGGCATGGCACTGGAGTTAGTATAGTTTCAATCTGACCTTGTGTGCCGTCTGTCAAGTATTTGACTTGAAGCTGTCCCTTGTGTGTAAATGGCAAAAGAATCAAAATGGGGAGTTGGGCATGTAAAATAAAATGTTGCATGGCAACAGAAGAATAAGATGAGGGGGGAGTTAGACCAATGGGATTGCGTGTGGGGGTGGTGCAGGCAAGGAGTTGATTGGGCCTCCTTCCATGTCGTCACAACTAAGGATGCTTAAAATAACGGATTGTGGCCAAGTCGGAACAAAGACGAGCAGAAATTACTTCGCAATGAAGTTTTAAAATTCTCTGCTCAAGGGACAGTGGAGGTCGAGCCACCGATGACATTCCTGGTAAAGTTTGGTATGTTGTTATGTACTACTACAGAAATCCGGGATATTGTGACACAGGAGAATGGCACTGATTTTTAAAAATCATCATAGTATTGAACACCAGAACAGCCATGAAGCACGAGATGGGCTTACATCTACTTGTGGGGAAGAAATAAGACCATAAGATATAGGAGCAGAATTAGGCCATTTGGCCCATCGAGTCTGTACTGCTATTTCATGGTGGCCGATCCATTTTCCCCCTCAGCCCCAGTCTCCTGCCTTCTCACATATCCCTTCATGCCCTGACTAATCAAGAATCTATCAACCTTGACCTTAAATATACCCAATGCCTTGGCCTTCATAGTCACCTGTGGCTACAAATTCCGCAGATTCACCACTCTCTGGTTAAAAAAATTCCTCCTCATATCTGTTCCAAAAGGACACCCCTCTATTCTGAGATTGTCTCCTCTGATCTTAGACTCCCCAACCATAGGGAAGAAGAAAATCCTCTCCATATCCACACTATTGAGGCCTTTCAACATTCAAAAGGTTTCAATGAAGTGCTAAGACCATAAAATATAGGAGTAGAATTAGGCCATTTGGCCCATCGAGTCTGCTCCACATTCAATCATGGCTGATCCTTCCCCCCCCCCCCACAGCCCTTTACCCGTAACCTTTGATGCCGTGTCCAATCATGAACGTATTAGCCTGTGCTTTAAATGCACCCAATGACCTGGCCTCCACAACTGCCTGTGGTAATAAATTCCATAAATTCAGCACCCTCTGTCTAAAGAAATTACTCCACTTGTCTGTTTTAAGTGGACGACCTTCTATCCTGAGGCTGTGCCCTCTTGTCCTAGACTCCCCCCACCATGGGAAGCATCCTTTCCACATCTACTCTATCTAGGCCTTTCAACATCCGAAAGGTTTCAATGAGATTTCTGTCCCATCCCCCCTCGCCCCAAACCCTTCTAAATTCCAGTGAGTACAGACCCTGAGCCATTAAAACGTTCCTTGTACAATAACCCTTTCAATCCCAGAATAATCCTTGTGAAACCTCCCCTGAACCCTCTTCAATGCCAACATATCTTTTTTCAGATGAGGAGCCCTAAACTGTTCACAGTACTCAAGGTGAGGCCTCTCCAGTGCCTTATAAATCCTCAGCATCACATCCCTACTCTTATATTCTAGATCTCTTGAAATGAATGCTAACATTGCATTTGCCTTCCTCACCACTGACTCTATCTGCAAGTTAACTTTTAGGGTGTTCTGCACAAGGGCCCCCAAGTTCCTTTGTATCTCAGATTTTTGGATTTTCTCCCTGTTGAGAAAATAGTCTGCACATTTATTTCTACTACCAAGTGCATGACCGTGCATTTTTGAACATTTTATTTCATTTGCTATTTTCTTGCCCATTCTCTTAATCTGTTTAAGTCCTTCTGCAGCCTACCTGTTTCCGCAACACTACCTGCCCTCCACTAATTTTTGTATCATCTGCAATCTTGGCAACAAACCCATCTATTCCATCTAAATCATTGTTATACCGCATTCAACACAGACCCCTGCGGAACACCGCTACTCAGTGGCAGGCAACCAGAAAAGGATTTTTTGCTCTAAGTATGCCAGTTACTTTCCTGTAATACCTGAGTAAGCAGCCTCATGTGTGGCATCTGTCAAAGGCCTTCTGAAAGTCCAAATATTCAACATGTGTAATCTCAAAGAATTCCAACAGGTTTGTCAGGCAAGATTTTCCCTTAAGGAAACCATGCTGACTTTGTCCGATCTTATCCTGTGTCACCAAATACTTCATAATCTCATCCTTAACAATTGATTCAAACATCTTCCCTACCACTGAGGTCAGGCTAACTGGTCTATAATTTCCTTTCTGCTGCCTTCCTCCTTTCTTAAAAAGTCACCTCTCATTCTTCTGAATGACAGTGAGTAGAGGCACAGAGCCATTAAACATTCCTTTTATAACAAGACTTTCAATCCCGGAATCATTTTCGTGAACCCTCTCCAACGTCAGCACATCGTTTGTTAGATAAGGGGCCGAAACTGTTCACAATACTCCAAGTGAGGCTCACCAAAGCTTTATAAAGCCTCAACATTGCATCCTTGGTATATTATTCTAGTCCTCTTGAAATGAATGCTAACATCGCCTTTACCACCTTCACCACCAACTCAACTTGAAAATCAACCTCTAGGCAATCCTGCACAAGGATTCCCAAGTCCCTTTGCACCTCAAATTTTTGAATTTTCTGTTTAGAAAATAGTCTGTGCTTTTATTTCTTCTACCAAAGTGCATGGCCATACACTCCCTGCCATTGTATTCTATCTGTCACATCTTTGCCCATTCTCTTTATCTAAGGCCTTCTGTGGCCTCTTTACTTTCTCAGAACTAGCTTTCCCTCAACATAGCTTTGTATTGTCTGCAAACGGCTACAAAGCCATCAATTCTGTCATCCAAATCATTGGCATATAACATAAAAAGAAGCGGCCCCAACACAGACCCCTGTGGAACACCATTAGAAACCAGCAGCCAACCAGAGCAGGCTCCCTTTACTCCTACTCTTTGCCTCCAGCCAATCTGCCAGTGCTAGACCATGCTTCTATCTCTCCTGTAATACCATGAGCTCTTCTTAAACAACCTCACGTGTGGTACCTTGTCAAAGGCCTCCCGAACACAACTTCCACTGATTCTCATTTATCTATCCTGCTTGTTATTTCATCAAACAGATTTGTCAGGCAAGATTTTCCCTTAAGAAAACCATGCTAATTACGGCCTATTTTATCATGTGCCTCCAAGTACCCTGAAACCACATCCTTAATCGATTCCAACATCTTCCTAACCATTGAGGTCAGACCAACTGGTCTATAATTTCCTTCCTTCTGCTCCTCTTTCTTGAAAACTGGAGTGACATTTGCAATTTTCATTCCTCCAGAAACATGCCAGGATCAATTGATTCTTGAAAGATCATTACTAATGCCTCCACTACCTCTTCAGCCGCCTCCTTCAGAGCGCTGTTGTGTAGACCATTTGGTCCAGGTGACTTATCTACCTTCAGACCTTTCAGTTTCCCAAGAACCTTCTCCCTCGTAATGACAACTTCACACACTTCTGCCCCGACATTCTTGAACTTCCGGCATATTGCTGGTGTCTTCCGCGTTGATGAATGATGGAAAATACTTGCAACACACATCAAAGTGGCTGGTGAACGCAGCAGGCCAGGCAGCATCTCTAGGAAGAGGTACAGTTGATGTTTCGGGCCGAGACACTTCGTCAGGACTAACTGAAAGAAGAGCTAGTAAGAGCTAGATAAATAAGAGATTACTCTTACTAGCTCTTCTTTCAGTTAGTCCTGACGAAGGATCTGGGCCTGAAACGTCGACTGTACCTCTTCCTAGAGATGCTGACTGGCCTGCTGCGTTCACCAGCCACTTTGATGTGTGTTGCTTGAATTTCCAGCATCTGCAGAATTCTTGGTGTTTGCGATGGAAAATACTTGTTTGGTTCAATCGCCATTTCCTTGTCCACCATCACTACCTCCTCAGCATTGTTTTCCAGTGTCCAGTATCCACTCTCATCTCCAAAAACACTGTACTCTTGCCTTTCTTTTACACTTTATATATCTGAAGAAACTTTTGGTATCCTCCTTAATATTACTTGGCTAGCTTACCTTTGCATTCCATCTTTTCCTCCTTTATGACTTTTTAGTTTCCTTCTGTTTTTTAGTTTCCCAATCCTGTAACTTCCCAGTAATTTTTGCTCTATCGTATGCATTCCCTTTGGCTTTTATGTTGTCTTCCGGCAAGCTTGTGTCATCCTACCTTTGGAATACTACTTCCTCTTGGACATGTGCCTTCCGAACAGCTATTGCTGCTCTGCCGTCATCCCTGCTAGTGTTCCTTTCTAATCAATTTTGGCCAGCCCCTCTCTCATGCCTTTGTAATTCCTTTTACTGCACTGTAATTCTGATACATCTGACTTTAGCTTCTCCTCAAACTGCAGGGTGAATCCTGTCATATTATGATCACTGGCCCCTCAGGGTTCCTTTACCTTAAGTTCTCTAATCAATTTCGGTTCATTGCACAACACCCAATCCAAAATAGCTGATCCCCTAGTGGGCTTAACCACGTACTGCTCTAAAAAGCCATCTTGTAGGCATTCTCTAAATTCCCCCTCTGGGGCTCCAGCACCAATCTGATATTCCCAATCTACCTGAATATTGAAATTGTAATTATTGTAGCATTGCCCTTTTGACATGCATTTTCTATCTCCCATTGTAGTTTGTAGAGCAAATTTTTTTACTACTGTTTGGAGGGTCTGTTTATAACTCCTATCAGGATCTTTATACCCTTGCAGTTCCTTAGCTTTACCCACAACCTCCTGATCCTATATCTCCTCTTTCTAATGACTTTTTTAACCAAGAGAGCTGCCCACCTTCCTACCTGTCCTTTCAATACAATGTGTATCCTTGGACATTAAGCTCCCAGCTATAATCTTCTCTCAGCCATGATTCAGTGATGCCCATGACATCATTCATGCCAATCTGTAATTGTGCTACAAGTTCAGCTACCTTATTCGCTATACTGCACACATTCAAATATAACACCCTCAGTCTTTTCCTTTTTGTCCATTTTTAACATTGCAACTCATCCAGTTGACTGCAATTTTGCTCTCTCCTTGCTAGCAGCCTCACTATGCACTACCTCTGTTTGTTAACCAGCTGCCTCATCCTCAGCACTATCACTCTGGTTACCACCCCCCCTGACAAATTAGTTTAAACCCTCTTGAACAGGACATAAGTACAAGATGTGCTGCCACTTTTGTTGGGGAAAAAAATCATCAGTCTGTGTAAATGCCGTCAAATTAAATGGGTGTGGTGTGGGTAGTAGATACTTTAGTTCTGGCTGTAAGAAACCAGGGCAGAAGAACATTCTATGGGAGTCGTGCACTTGTTTGTATTGAACAGAAAAGCCAGTTTACTTGGCATTTTAGTTGTGTGCTGATCCAATGGGTATGAATATAGGCAATGTAGCATTTTCTTATACAAGATAGTGGAGTGGCGGCTGAGGTTTCTCAATCTTAGCAACTGAGGACTAGTTTTTTTTTTGCAGCAAGTAATAAAATACAGATTATTCACCTATATAATTAATGTTAAAATATTTTAATGTGATGGTGTATACTTACAAATGTTTGTATTTTTGACAAGTCAGGCTGATTGGTGCTATCTTAAAATAAACATTATTCAGTGAAAATGTAAATAGATTGCAGTTGAAGGATTATACTTATCACCTTTGGTGTATATATTGCCTTCATGAAAGTGAACAAACTTTTTTATATTTGGTTTTAGTTATGAAAATAGGGTAAAGTTTGCATCTTTTAATGTTCAACATTGCTAGAGAGGAATAGAATATCTGATTAGCTATTAGTATGAGACATTTTCTTCAGCAGTTTACAAAGCACAGTCCAAAATGTAACTTATTTGTACCTCGGGTCCCCCTCCTCCCCGCAACGATTTTCAGCTTCCACATGCTACTGACCCCAAACCTTGTGATCTGCAGTTCATTTTTAACAACTAAATTAGATTTTCTGTTTTCCATTGTACACTTGCTGCTGAATAAGACTCCACTGCAATGAATGTATTTGCTTTGTTAGATAATAACTACCATTGCTCTAAAGGCAACCATTGAACTGAACAGCAAGTTTGGAGCATGTACTGGAGACATAGGGTGCTGAATATTCTACAGTTTGCAAGATTTGATTTATGGCTATCGTCTTATATTAACACAATTGCCTGGAAAGGTATGGCCACTCACAGACCACATTGGCAACTGGTCTAATAGACTTGAATGGATTTGAAATGAGAAGTTTCAGCTTCTAGGTGTGCTTTACCTGCCTTTCAGCAAGAGTATAGATCCAGGACTGACATAAACCTAAGTGACCCCACATTTTAGGAACTATATGCTAAGGTTGCAGAAATTTATCAAAGTAAATTGGCAAACTTGCAGAGCGATCTTCACTGTACCACATTTCTGTAAAACTGCAGCCGTGAAGAGATGGAAATGTTTGGTTGAGTAACTTGAAAAGCAAAACAAGCTTTGAGATTAATATATTTGACAGTTTCCTGTTGGACTTTGCCAGCCAGTTACTGAATAATCATTATTGAGAGCTATATAGATTGGCCCAAAGTATTTTAGTTGCTGAGTATCGTGTAGAAGAAAGGGAGAAGCACCTTCTTCCTCTCCAAAAAGAATTGGCGATTTAGCAGTTTGCAGTTTCAAGTGAAGTTTTTAAATGATTTTTTTTGTTCAAAGGAGTGTTTCAAACATTTGTTTGGTACCTGTCTACACTAAGTACCTTTCAGTTGTTATGTTCATAAAGCTAATCTAAATATAACAAGTACCTGGAATGTGCTAACAGTGTTATCAAAAATAGCATTCAGCTGATGTATTTTGGTATTTGCTTTCTGGAGAAGGGATGAAACTGATTTTTTTGATAGCCAGTTATAAGCTGTATTTCCGGCCAGTGCCAGATGTTGAGAAACCACCTGTACAGTTGTCAGTTCACTATTTGCTAGTGAGTTGTTTTGAATTACCTGAATATGTTTACAGAAAATGCAAACCAGCATTGCATCTTGTCTACCCATGCACAATAATGACTTGAATATTGTCTGGAGTAGGCCATGCATGAACCTCCTTCCAGGCAATTGGCAGGTTTCTTGTAATTTAGACTTCCATTGGTGCCAATATAAAATTATTATTGATCTACCTTGAGTCTCTTCCTAAGTTTGTAAGATGGTTTATGTGTACAATCCTTCAGTACTGGTTTGTTCCATATCTGAGGTCTCCTTCATTTCCTTCTGTGAGATTCCCAGTTTGAAATATCACTTCCTCATTTTTCTTCCATCTGTTCTTTAGTGTCTCTGTTAGGATGTTCCATTTGATAGCACAGTTTGAATTTGATCATGTTATGCATATTTTTGCTAATAATCCAGGAAACCTACCTGAGAAGAGCAAGATGAAGCCACACTCAGGTTGGAGGAGTAACACCTTATATTCCGTCTGGGTCGCCTCCAACCTGATGGCATGAACATAGACTTCTCTAACTTCCGCTAAGGCCCCACCTCCCCCTCGTACCCCATCTGTTACTCATTTTTATGCACACATTCTTTCTCTCCCTCTCCTTTTTCTCCCTCTGTCCCTCTGAATATACCTCTTGCCCATCCTCTGGGTCACCCCCCCCTTGTCTTTCTTCCCGGACCTCCTGCCCCATAATCCTCTCGTATCCCCCTTTGCCTATCACCTGTCCAGCTCTCGGCTCTATCCCTCCCCCTCCTGTCTTCTCCTATCATTTTGGATCTCCCTCTCCCCCTCCAGCTTTCAAATCCCTTACTCACTCTTCCTTCAGTTAGTCCTGACGAAGGGTCTCGGCCTGAAACGTCGACTGCACCTCTTCCTACAGATGCTGCTTGGCCTGCTGCGTTCACCAGCAACTTTGATGTATGTTGCTTGAATTTCCAGCATCTGCAGAATTCCTGTTGTTTGAGAAGAGCATGTGTTGCTGCAGATGAACTTCCAGCCTGGCGAAGTTACAACATAGAATCAAAACAGTGAAGTCTGCTTTTGACAGGAAACCAAGAAAACTCATTCTAGATAAGATTAAAGGCTTTCACTTTTCCTGCACACAGTCATAGTAATTCATAATTAAGTATTTTCAGAAGGGGTGTTCACCATGAACATTCACACCCTCAAAGGTTGAGTATTAGAGACCAGGCTAAAATATTTGCCATCATCTTCAGACAGAAGTGGAAGGTGGACGATGAACCATACAAGCACCTTGCTGATGCTCCATTAATACAGAAACCAGCCTTCCGCCAGCTGGATTCATTCCATATTACAAGAAATTGCTGAGGACACTCAATTCTACAAGGAACGTAGGGCTGACAAATGGCTGAAGATGTTTCAAAAACTACTTCAATATTAAGTGCCAGTGTGGGAAATTGTCTAGGCTTATCCTGTAATAGAAGGCATGGAATTAGGCCAAATAGTCTTCTATTAGTCATCAAAATAATGGCAGGTCTCTTTGACAGTATATCATGAGGCACTATTTGCCAATAAAGCCAAGTTTAGTTCTCGCAGGCCTGCTTGGTACCAGAACCTATTACAGCCAATGAGGATTAAAGAACTGAATTTTGGGGGTATGACAGTGCCTGACCTTGATAACAAAGCAGAATTTCAATGAGTATTACGTCAATGAATCCTGGCAATACAAGTCAATGTCCAAAGGAAAAACTCACCATTGGCTGGAAAAGAGACTTACACCTATTGGGTTAATCATCTCAGGCTTAAGACTTTGCTGCAACTAGTCCCTGGGCCATCATCAATGACCTTTATTTGATTACTGTCACAAGTGGGGAATATTTGCTGCTGATTGCACAATGTTTGGTTCTGTTTACTGTATCTCAGAAGATGAAGCTGTCCATGCAGAGGTGCAGTAAAAATATGGTAGCATTCAGACATTGTCTCTGCCTGTTCTCGCTGAAGAATTTGTCACTTGTCAGACTAAGTGTGCCGAGTCATTTGGAATCATTCATTTGATTGTAGAACCTAAGCTTGAGAAGTTAGAGACGAGGGTGTAACAAGTACTTAAGGTAATAGAATGTTCCTCCTGTAAGAGGTGGGATTACAGAGTACCCAACGGTCTCCCTGATGACTACATCTGCGGGAAGTGCATCCAACTTCAGCTCCTGACAGACAAGGTCAAGGAGCTGGAGGTTAGATAGACTTGGGACCATCCAGGAGGCTGAAAACCTCAGATGAAACTTTTACTGATGTGGTCACACCCAGACGTCAGGCTTTAGATGGAAGATGGGTGACCACCAGAAGTAAAGGGAGTAAGCAGTCAGTGCAGTGTTTCCCTGTGGGCATTCCTCTCAGCAACAAGTATACCCCTTTGGCTGTATGGGATGGGGGGGGGAAATTACCCATTAGAGCACAGCAGGGAAGAATAAAGACAGGTAGAGCAATAGTGATAGGAAACGTGATAGTTATGGAGATAGACAGAAGGTTCTATGCCCACTAAAAAGACATCAGGATGGCATGTTGCCTTCCTGGTGCTAGGGTCCAGGATGACTCGGAGCAGCTGCAGGATATTGTCAAGGGAGAGATTGAGCAGCCAGAGGTTGTGGTGCACACTGGCACCGATGACATAGGTACGGAGGGGGAAGAGGTCCCGTAGAGTGAATATAGGGAGCAAGGAAAGAGGGTGAAGAGCAGGACCTGTAAGGTGGTAATCACTGGATTATTCACGGTGCCATATGGTAATCAGGTAGGAATTGGATGATAGTACAGATGAATTGGTGGCTGTGGAACAGGTGCAGGGGGCAGGTTTTCAGTTTCTTGGATCATTGGAACCTTTTCTGTGGCAGGGGTGACTTGTACAAGAGAAACGTGTTGTAACTAAACTGGAGGGGAATCACTGTCCTGGCTGGGAGGTTCGCTAGTGCCACTCAGGAGGATTTACACTAGTTTTGCAGGGGAATGGAGCCCAGAGCACCATGTCAGACAGTGGAGAGTTGGCAAGAAAAGTAGATATTGGGGCTTGTAAAAACAGGCAGGAGTAAAGTAACAGATATGATGGAGGGAGAGTTTGAAGTGTGTGTATTTTAATGTTTGGAATAATATGGGTAAAATTGATGAACTTGGAGTATGGATCAGTACATGGAACTATGAGAGAGGGACAGGAATAGGTGCTTCATGTCCCAGTGTTTCAGGGTTTTAGGAAAGATAGCGGAGGAGGTAAAAGAAGTGGAGGAGATTCACTACTAATCAAGGACAATATCAGAGCTGCTCTCAGAAGTAACATAACGGAAAACATTTCGGAAGAACTCAAAAGTCGGAAGGGATGGTACTCTGGGATGGTACTACATTACCAGTAGTCACTGGGACATTGTGGATATGCAGAAGATATGCAGGCAAAGTGTAAAAAAAATGTTAGTGATGTTGTCGTGGGGGCTTCAACTTCCCTAATGTAGACTGGGACTCTTGAATGCATGAAGTTTAGATGGGGCAGAATTTGTTAGGTGAGGGTTTCTTAAATCAGTATGTAGATAGTCCAACAAAGGAGTGGCTGTATTGTACTAGACCTTGTGGTGAGTAATGAGCCTTGCCAGGTGACTGACCTTTCAGTGAGTGAACAGTTAGCAAGACTGACTATAGCAACCCTAAGTTTTAGATGGCTGTAGATAAGAGAAGTATGGATCTTGCAAGAGTGTATTAAATTGGAGCAGGGCTAACTATAAGAGTGTTAGGCATGAGTGAGGAGAGTTAATTGGGAACAGCTGTGTTTTGGGCAAGTCCACATTTGACATAGAAGATGTTTAAAGACCAACTGTGCAGCGTACAGGGCAGGCATGTTCCAGTCAGAAGGAAGGACAAAAAAAGCAAGGTAAAAGAACTTTGGATGTCAAGAGAGGTGATGAATTTAGTCAAGAAGAAAAAGTATATGTAAAGCTGAGGAACTTTAATCAAACAGAGCCCTTGAGGTTTATAAAGTAGTCAAGGAATTCAAGAAGGGTATTAGGAAAGTCATTAGGGTCATGAAATGTCCTTGGCAAGTAGGACTAAAGAGAGAATTCCAAAAGGCAATTTTGTACATACATCAGGAGCAAGAGGGTAACCAGGGAGTTGGATGCAGAGGATGTGGGTGAGGTCTTTAATGAGTATTTTACATCAGTGTTTACCATGGAAAAAGATGTGAAGGGTAAGGAGATTAATGTGGAGCATATTAGTATGCCAGGCATTTTGAAGTAAAAGAGGAGGTAGTGTTGGGTCCCTTAAAGAGCATTAAGGTGGCTATGTCCCCAGGGCCTGATGGGATGTACTCCAGGTTTTTGAGAGGGGCAAGAGAAGAAATTGCTGGGGCCTTGACCAATGTCTTCATGTCCACTCTAGCCACAGGCAACATGGAGGACTGTTGAATATCTGATGTTGTTATATTACTCAAGAAGGGAACCAGGGAATATACTGAACACTGTACACTGGTGAGTCTCAAGTCGGTGGTAAGGAAGTTACTGGAGAGAATTCTTGGGGATAGGAAAACCATGGGTAAATTAGAGAGAGCCAGCATGGTTTTATGCTGAGCA
The DNA here is from genome assembly GCF_963921235.1 of Mobula hypostoma. NCBI lineage: Eukaryota > Metazoa > Chordata > Chondrichthyes > Myliobatiformes > Myliobatidae > Mobula > Mobula hypostoma. The sequence continues at coordinate 88,135,180 of NC_086102.1, forward strand.
AGTCGTGTCTAACTAACTTGATTGATTTTTTTTAGACGAGGTCACAAAGGTGATTGATGAAAGTAGAGCTGTGGACGTTGTCTACATGGACTTTAGTAAGGGGTTTGAAGTCCATCCTGGGGGGCGGGGGGACTCATCCAGTAGATAAAAATGCGTAAGATCCGTGGTGAATTGCCATTTGGATTTAAAACTGGCTTGTCTGTAGAAGGCAGAAGGTCGTGGTTGAAGGGACTTGTTCTAGCTGGAGGTCTGTTATTGTGTTTCACAGGGATCTGTCCTGGAACCTCTGCTGTTTGTGATGTATATAAATGACCTGGGTGAATAGTGGTGGTGTGGGCAGTGCAGAAGACTGGCAAAGAAGACAGTAGGATATAGATCAGTTGCAGGTATAGGTGGAGAAATGGAACTCTCTCAAAATGCTGGAGGAACTCAGCAGGTCAGGTAGCATGCATGGGAATGTGTAAACAATTGATGTTTTGGACTGAGACCCTTCATCAGGATTGGAAAGGAAGGGGGAAGACGCCAGGATAAAAAGGTGGGCCAAAGGGAAGGAGGGCAAGCAAGGTAACAGGTGAACCCAGATGGTGGGAAATGGAGAAGGAAGACTGATAGGAGAGTGGACCATGGGAGAAATGGGAGGAGGAGGGGCAGTGAGAAGAGATAAAAGGACCAGAGTGGGGAATAGAAGAGGGGAGGGGGATGCTAAAAGCAGGGATACATGCCAGGAAGGAGATCAGGGGGACAGGGCAGATGGAGTTTAACCTGGCCAAATGTGAAATGTAATGCCTTGGTTGGTGACAGTTAAGGAGACTGCTTTCTGACTCTCATGCTCTTCCCTCAATATGAAATAATGTTCATCCTTTTATCTCCACAGATACTGCTGTACCCAGTTTGTTTTCTTTTTCCCTGTAGTAACTACCTGCTGTCAGATTGACTAAGCTTTGAAAACTATATGCTTGAATCATGAGAGAGTATTTTTGACTAATATTTGGAATGATTGAACTATATTTCCTTGGGTCTAGGACAGCATAAGAAAGCTTCAACAAAATTTTTCCTACACGGTGCCTTCACTATATCCCCAGATGCTCTGCAGTGTGAAATCAGTATTGCTGCTTGCAGCCTACCTGCTTCTTACTGAGGTTTTAAACCATCAGAACCAGAGAGACAAAAAAAAATGTGGCGGTGGAATAGTACGAGTGATGAAGCCAGATCAAGCTGGCTCAATGATTATCAGTGCCAGGACCGAATTTGCAAAGAAATGAAACTGGCAGGAAGTAAAAGAACTCTGGCCAATTCACATGTGATGAAGTGTTTATACAAGAAATCACTTTCATTCAAACAGTCACTTTTTCATGCTTTTCTGCTCTTGCTCACACCCATAAAGAAAGGGCATAATAGTGACAATGCTGTGCACTACCACTTTCTCACAAGTCTGGTCACATGGTGGCAATTGACCACCAAGCTAGTGAAGGAAGTTCCTCTCCAGTCTTTGAAGAAAATGTAGCATTTCAAGAGACTGCCGGAACCCATCCTGATGTGGCCAATACTTGCTTTCCCTGAGCCCCATTGAAGGGAATTCTTTGTACACCTTCACAAAAGAAACTGAATGAATTCCTATTCTGTACGCACTTTGATAATCTATTCCAAAGTTCAAGACTGTCTTGAGCAATTCTTCCTTGTATTTAATAGTTGTTTATGTAAAATATGATGCCTGCAGTTCTCTTTCTAGTTAAAGAGAAAAGGAAGTTGTTGCCATTAAGATTTAAAAAAATTTCTATTTAATCATTTTGAAATTTGTTTTTTTTTACCAAGCAGCAAAGGGAATTCCCTGATCTATCCCAATAAATCAGCCTTGACCAATCACCTGTATCTTCTGCCAGAAAAGTCTGAACCTGAGCAGTATATTTTAAACTCAGTATTATAATAGTTCTGTATTACATTTTTAAAGTATATAACTGTTATCCTTTTGGAAGTAAGTGTTATTGCATAGGAACATAAGAAACATTAGAATAGAGGAATTGGTTTCTTTTTAGATCATTTGGATGTGCTGTACCATTTTAATAAGACCATGATTAATATTTAATATCAGTGCTGCTTTCTGCATCAACCTCATCTTTTTATTCTGTACTATCTAAAAATCTGTTGATCTGACTTAAACATATTCAACTGTGCCTCAACAACTCTCAGAGATTCACTTCCATCTGAGTGGATAACAATTTTCCTCATCTCTGTCCTATTGATGAACCCTTATTTGCATTTGCAACCTCTGGTTCAAGACACAAGCTGTCCCTGGGTAATGAGGCAGTTCTGTTTATACAGATGTCCTTATAGTCAATTTTGTCCTTAAGTTGATTTTATCTGTGAGAAAATACACACAAATCACTTGATTTGGTAATCATGCCTCCATAGTATTGTAATGGGTGGTATTAAAAGCACTTAAGGCTGCTCAGAAAGAGCAGTTACCAAAAGTGGAGAGGCTGAGAAAACCAGTTCTGCAATTTAAAGGAACAAACCTGTGTGCATACACTAGACATTTGACTTGAATATTATGGGAGCTCAACTGTATGTACAGGTGTCAATAAGTCACATTCATAACCTGTGGACAGTCTGTACCTCAGCGGGGAAGCATCAACTCTATGTAAACGTTGTCAGGCCTGTAACTACTTTTTCATTACATTGAGGTAACGCACATTTTATATACTTGAGCGTAGGTGATGTGTGCCTGGTCTTGCCTTGTAAGACATGTCTGCCTTGCCTTGCCTCGCCTCTTAGGGCAGATCTGCCATTTTAGGAATTAATCTACTAGGTCTTCTTTCCATTCCCTCTATGCAAGTATATCCATTCTTGGATAGGCAGACCAGACCTCTAGACAATATTCCAGAGTGTCTTACCAGGACCTTATAATATTGGTCCAACATATCTCTGCCTTTTTTTCTCAAATCCTCTTGGAGCCCGATATGCTATCTGCTTTCCTGGACATGTGTATTAACTTCCAGAGACTTTTGTACAAATGTTGCCCAGCTTCCTTTGAACACCAATACTTTTCAGTCTCTCACCATAAAGAAACTCCACCTCCTAGATTTTCCTTCTGAACTGGATGTACTCACTTGTCTATGTTGTATTCTACCTGTTATGAATCTGTCCATCACCAAATTGTCACATATCCTCAGAAGTCCCCATTAGTCCTTTTCTCAGCTTGTTCTGTGAGCCAGTCATGAACTAATTCTTTTCTTCCCTTAAATCATGGAGTCATATATGCTTAATCTTAGAAAATCATACGAGGACCTATTTGGAAGATGACAAACAGTGCAGTCAGCAACCCCTTACTGCCAATTTGGGAATTTGTCTGTTTTCCTTCTGAAATGTTTTATTTACTAAGTTACTTGAGCTCCTCATTTGCATTCTGGATTTGTTATCCTCTATTTCATCCCCAGAGCTTTATGTTATCTTGGGAGTTTTAGAGACCAGATCTCAGTTTAATTTTTTGTAATTTCCGTATTCCTCAGTATAATTTATCTTGCCTCAATCTGCAAGGAACGCAAATTTTCTGCAAATTCTTTTTGTTACATATTTATAGTGTGACGACAAACCAAGTTATCAGAAGATTGCTGCTGATGAGAGAGATAAGTGAGACAATGGAGAAACAGTCAAAATGCTAATAAGAGAGAAGAGAGAGATTAACGAGAAAGAAACACATTTCAGAATATTGACAGACCGGTTGCTTTGAACCTGAACTGTTTGAAATTTGATGGACAGGCAATACCCCAGCAGGGGGATAAAAAGAGCAGGTTGGCTAAGGCATGAGATAACGAGACCCTGGAAAAGCGGTGTGCCCCCACAAGATAGTGGGAGTTTGGAGGTCTGGTCGTGGGAACCGACCATAGACGCACAGTGTGAAAAGGTACGATCGGCGGAAACCTGGTGTGTGTGTCCGCCCTTGCCTGGGTGCCGGGTTCACCACGGAATAACGGTCATATCTGGAATGGAGGGGTCACAGTCGGTGACCACAGAAGACATTTTAAAAAAAAGTGTCCGCCCGAAAGCTAACTGCGAAGAACATCAAAGGTCTGCTGAATCAGATTTGCATCTCTCTCTCTCTCTCTCTCCCCCCCCAAAAAAACGGCACAACAGCAATTACTGCGAACTATACTAAGCTGAACTGAACTCTGCGTCACTGAGACTGATCATTTTACGCCTAGACTGCGATAGAGCTTGGTTGATTCCTATTACCCTAGTTCTGTGTGCATGTGTCTTTCATCATTACTAACCTGTTGCATTTATATCCTTACGATTAGAGTACTGTGTTACTTATTTCTTTAATAAAACTTTATTAGTTTCTGTTAAACCAGACTCCAACTAAGTGGTCCATTTCTGCTGGTTTGGCATCCCAGTTACGGGGTACGTAACATAAGAAGCTCTCACATTTATTTTATGGTTTTCAATAGACTGTTCTTGCAATTTGCTAGACCGTAAGACACAGGAGCAGAATTAGGCCATTTGGCCCATTGAGTCTGCTCCACTATTCAATCATGGTTGATCCTTTCTCCTCCCCTGCCCTCAGCCCAACTCCCTGGCCTTCTCCTCATAACCTTTGCTGTGCCAATCAAGAACCTAACCGTCTCTGCCTTAAATACAACCAACGACCTGGCCTCCACAGTTACCTGTGGTAACAAATTCACCACCCTCTGGCTAAAGAAATTTCTCTGCATCTCTGTTTTAAATGTATTCCTCTCTTGTCCTAGACGTCCACCATGAGAAACATCCTTTCCACATCTACTGTGTCTAGGCCTTTCAACATTCAAAAGGTTTCAATGAGATGCCCCCCTCTTCCGTCTAAATTCCAGTAAGTACAGCCCAAGCGTTCCTCGTATGATAATCCTTTCATATCCGGAATCATTCTTTTGAACCTCCTATGAACCCTCTCTAATGCCAGCATACCTTTTCTTAGATGAGGAGCTCAAAACTGTTCACCTTTCTTAAACTGGGGTATCATCAGTGCCTTATAAAGCCTCAGCATCACACCCTTGCTCTTTTTGCTCGATCTCTTGAAATTAATGCTAACATTGCATTTGCCTTCCTCACCACTGAGTCTACCTGCAAGTTAACCATTAAGGTGTTCTGCACAAGGGCTCCCAAGTCGCTTTGCATCTCAGTGTTTCAGATTTTCTTCCCGTTTAGAAAATAGTCTGCACATTTATTTCTTCTACCAAAGTGCATGACCATGCATTTTCTAGCATTGTATTTAATTTGCCATTTTCTTGCCCGTTCTCCTAATCTAACTCCTAATGCAGCTTACCTGCTTCCTCAACACTACTTGCCCCTCCACTAGCCTTCGTACCATCTGCAAACTTGGCAACAAAACCATCTATTCCATTATCTAAATCATTGATATACGGCATAAAAAGAAGCGGTCCCAACACCGACCCTTGCGGAACATCACTGGTTACTGACAGCCAACCAGAAGAGGATCCTTTTATTCCCTCTCACTGCCTCCTACCAATTGGCCAATGCTCTAACAATGCCAGTAACTTTCCTGTAACACCATGGGCTCTTAACTTGACAAGTAGCCTCGTGTGTGACACCTTGTCAAAGGCCTTCTAGAAAGTCCAAATATGAAACATCCACTGCATCACCTTTATTTATTCGACATGTAATCTCCTCAAAGAACTCCAACAGGTTCGTCAGGCAAGATATTCCTTTAAGGAAACCATGCTGACTTTGTCCTATTTTGTCCTTTGTCACCAAGTAATCCATAACCTCGTCTTTAACAATTGACTCCAACATCTTCCTGACCACTGAAGTCAGGCTAACTGGTCTATAATTTCCTTTCTGTTGCCTTCTTCCTTTCTTAAAGAGTGGAGTGACATTTGCAATTTTCCAGTCCTCTGGCACCATGTCAGAGTCCAATGATTTTTGAAAGATCATTACCTATGCCTCCACAATGTCTAGCGTTATCTCTTTCAGAATTCTAGGGTGCAAATTATCTGGTCCGGATGACTTGTGTACCTTTAGGTCTTTCAGCTTTTTGAGCACTTTCCCCCTTGAAATAGTAACTGCACTCACTTCTCTTCCCTCACACCTTTCGACATTTGGCACATTGCCAGTGTCTTCCACAGTGAAGACTGATGCAAAATACTAATTTAATTTATCTGCCATCTGTCCCCTATTATTATTTCTCCGGTCTCATTTTCTAGCCGTCCTATATCCATTCACATCTTTTACTTTTTACATACTTGAAAAACTTTGATATTGTTTGTTAGCTTGCTTTCATATTTAATCTTTTCCCTTCTAATGATTCTTTTGGTTGCTCTTTGTAGATTTTTGAAAACTTCCCAATCCTCTATCTTCCCACTAATTTTTTTGTTGTATGCCCTCCCTTTTGCTTTTACATTAGGTTTGACTTCCCTTGTCAGCCACAGTTGTACTATTGAGTATTTCTTTGTTTTTTGAATACATTTATCTTGCACCTTCCTCATTTTTCTCAGAAGCTCTCATCATTGCTGCTCTGTCATCCCTGCCAGTATCTCCTTCCAATTTACTTTGGTCAACTCCTCTCTCATACCACTGTAATTTCCTTTACTCCATGGAAATACTACTATGTTACCCTTTACTTTCAACCTATCAAATTTCAAATTGAACTCGATCATACTGTGATAACTGCCTCCTCAGGGTTATTTTACCTTAAGCTCCCTAATCACCTCTGTTCATTACATAACACCCAATCCAGAATAGTTGATCCCTTAGTAGGCTCAATGGCAAACTGCTCTTTTTTAAAGAAAACTATCTTGTAGGCATTCAACAAACTCACTTCCTTGAAAACCAATACCAACTTGATTTTCCCAATTGACCTGCATGTTGAAATTGTGACATGTCTGTTTATTTCCCATTGTAATCTGTAGTCCACATCCTGACTGCTTCTGGATGGCCTGTATATAACTGCCATCAGGGTCCTTTTACCCTTGCAGTTTCTTAACTCAACCCACAAGGATTCAATATCTTCCAATCCTATTTCACATCTATCTACTGATTTGATGCCATTATTTAGCAGCAGAGCCACGCCACCCCCTTTGCTTATCCCTCCAATACAACGTGTAACTTTGGACATTCAGTGCCCAACTAGAACTGTCCTTCAGCCACGATTCAGTGATGGCCACAACATCATACCTGATCATCTGTAATAGTGCAACAAGATCGTCCACCTTATTTCTTGTACTCTGTGCATTGAGATATAACACTGAGTACAGTATTTGCTACCTTTTTTGATTCTGCATCAAAGTTTCAATACCTTAGTTCCATATTTAACTAAATCACTTTAATTTTCTAAATGGTGATAACTCTTCCCTGAGGGCCTCTTAATGTTAGCTCTTCACATTAACCCTTTCAGATTACACAATATTAAATTTAAAATAACCATTTCCCTGGCTGGTTCATCCCCATGTGAAGAAAGTGATACATAAATCCATGAAATTATTTTCACATACTCTATGATAATGTTGCATTGTATACCTGGAAATACCCAGTATTCTCCGAATCAAGAACAGCTTACTCTATTAATTTTCTTGCCACTTTGAATTCATGCGGCTTATCTTTGTCATCTGTAAACCTAAGAACCTTGAATGTTTTGATCCAGATTTTAGGTGAAAGTATTTCAGCTTTGATGCATACATAGTTATTTTCTGCTTCTGATAAAAATCTGAGGCACTTTTGGGGGAGAGAGACCTGTAACTTCACTAGTGTTTTTGTGTAGCGAGAGCAGCTTTTGTACATTTTCAATCTGTGCTTAGTATTAGTGTTGCATTCTTATTGGGAACATCTTTTAAATTGATGAACTGCATCACATACCACCTTGCTTGTGCCTTAATTACCATGCCAGATAACCTTCCTGTGGCCCCATCGGTCTTCCTGCTGTGACCATCCGAAGAAACCAAGTAGCTTGTTGACCAGTTCTCAGAGCAGATCCAGGGGCCCTCTGGTATACCCCCTCAACTTCAGTCATCTTGAACCACAAACAGTCTTTTCATTAGCTTAATATTAATCCGAAGCATTTTAAAAGAATTGAAACAATTTAGATAAACCTGAAAAATTATTTGAACTGAAATTAACATTAAGATTAAAAATAAAGAAAACAAATTTATTTCTAAATCCTCATGGACGACCCCTCCTCAAATGAATGAGGTCTAGGTAGATATGCCAGCCATCTTAAATATAAGGCAGAGGGGGAAAATATAAAAGGTATCCTTTCACTCAACTAATACAACTAAGCCTCATCTCCAGCAGCAGCGCATGAAATCCAGTGAGTTGGTAACTGCTGTGACCCAGCATTCCGGGAGGAATATAATATGCACCATTATATATGTAAGGATAAAGTCCCCCTGTAGTCCACTACATTCTTTGATTTTGGACAAATGCCCTTTGATTACTTGTGTCTACAGAATTTTACTGTTGAGCAACTAAATAACTATAGTTTTTTGTCCTGAAAATAAGATGATTGGTAAAATGAAGGTATATGATGAAACCTCTTCAAACAGTGAGTAATTTTGAATTGGATATTGGAAGCTAATTTGGAAATGGTCTTCAAATGCAATTGGATAAATACTGGGAAAATAGGCGAGGACCTAATGAGGAGAGATGCAGTACAGCAGTGAAAGAGACAAGTATTTGAATTAAACGCAAACAACAGGAATTCTGCAGATGCTGGAAATTCAAGCAACATACATCAAAGTTGCTGGTGAACGCAGCAGGCCAAGCAGCATCTATAGGAAGAGGCGCAGTCGACGTTTCAGGCCGAGACCCTTCGTCAGGACTAACTGAAGGAAGAGTGAGTAAGGGATTTGAAAGCTGGAGGGGGAGAGGGAGATGCAAAATGATAGGAGAAGACAGGAGGGGGAGGGATAGTTGACATGTACCATATGTCCAAAAACTTCCTTTTACGATTAACATAAAAATGCAACGAGCATTTGTCTGTATTGTTTGCACTGTTCTCTGCTTTGCATTTTTCCGGGAGAAATCAAGTGGTTAAGGTGCAAGGTTATGTCCACATCTACTTGTAAGCCATTTGCTTTAATAGTGCTTGTAAAAAAAAAGGAGGCATTGTTGCACATTGACTTATTTTGGTTAAAGAGATGAGATATAAAATAGACAAGCGATGATGCCCATGTCTAACTGACAACAATATTGTGTATGGACCCCACAGATGTCATTATACCAGAGTTTAAATGTCTTCCAATGGTAGAAGTTCATTCAAAATTAAAACAGGACCTATTAGGGCAGGAGGCATCTGTGGAGAGGAGCACAGGAAGAATTCAGGTTGATGATCACCTTTGAAAACATGATGGAAGATCATCAGTTTTGTTTCTTTCTCCACTGATGCTGTCCAGCTTGCTGTGTACCTCCAGCACTTACTGTTTTACTTGTAGATTTCCAATACTGACATTTATTGCTTTTAAGCGTTTTTTCTTTTGTGCTGATAATTACAATGATTCTTTAACTAAATATTTAATTTGGTGAATCATAAATTGTTTAATCACCTTTTGTTGACACCACATTTCTACCTCATTTGCATGGGAAATGAGGAAAAAGTGGTCTTCATTTGCTCCCTCACTATGGCATCCTACTTCCAGCTTCATAACAGCCCACTGTAGTCCCTGCTTCGCTTTGCCTGTGAGTAAAAGTCTCATCTGTGCCTTTGTTAGACTCATCTGTTCCAGTGCTCCAATGTGGCATTGAGTTGACTTCTTCATAAATGTGAGCTGATTAAAACTGTTCTGTCTCTGAACTTGCATCAGTCCCCAGTTCAGCCATCACCTCGATATTTATTAATCCACATTGGCTCCCAGGGTGGCAGTGCTTTGATTTTCAATTTGCCAGTTTTGCTTACAAATCCCTTTTATTTCATTACTACTGTGTCTGTTGTTTTTGTCCTTCAGCTCGACTTCCCAAATGCATTGCCTTTGGGAAGTTTAATGACTTAGATAAGGGAATTAAATGCAGCATCTCCAAGTTTGCAGATGACACGACGCTGGGCGGCAGTGTTTGCTGTGAGGAGGATGCAGGGTGACTTGGATAGGTTGGGTGAGTGGGCAAATTCATGGCGGATGCAATTTAATGTGAATAAATGTGAAGTTATCCACTTTGGTGGCAAAAACTGGAAAACAAATTATTATCTGAATGGTGGCCAATTAGGAAAAGGGGAAGTGCAACGAGACCTGGGTGTCATTATACACCAGTCATTGAAAGTGGGCATGCAGGTACAGCAGGTGGTGAAAAAGGCGAATGGTATGCTGGCATTCATAGCAAGAGGTTAGAGTACAGGAGCAGGGAGGTACTACTGCAGTTGTACAAGGCCTTGGTGAGACCACACCTGGAGTATTGTGTGCAGTTTTGGTCCCCTAATCTGAGGGAAGACCATCCTTACCATAGAGGGAGTACAAAGAAGGTTCACCAGATTGATTCCTGGGATGGCAGGACTTTCATATGATGAAAGACTGGATCAACTAGGCGTATACTCGTTAGAATTTAGAAGATTGGGGGGGGGGGGATCTTATTGAAACATATAAAATTCTAAAGGGATTGGACAGGCTAGATGCAGGAAGATTGTTCCCGATGTTGGGGAAGTCCAGAACGAGGGGTCACAGTTTGAGGATAAAGGGAAAAACTTTAAGGACCGAGATAAGGGAAAAACTTCTTCACACAGAGAGTGGTGAATCTGTGGAATTCTCTGCCACAGGAAACAGTTGAGGCCAGTTCATTGGCTATAGTTAAGAGGGAGTTAGATATGACCCTTGTGGCTAAAGGGATCAGGGGGTATGGGGGGAAGGCTGGTACAGGGTTCTGAGTTGGATGATCAGCCATGATCATACTGAATGACGGTGCAGGCTCGAAGGGCCGAATGGCCTACTCCACCTATTTTCTATGTTTAGATGCTTTATATGTTAGAGATGTAGTGTAAATCCATGTTATTGTTGGAAAATGTGATTATTGGGCCAATCTTGATTTGTGAACAAAATTTTTTTTTCGGTTTAATACAAGGCAACTACAATGTGTGAACATTTATAGTTGTTATTCTGTTGAATATTTCAGGGTTAACAGTACAACAATAAAAAAATTTCTGATTCATGTATTGCCTTTTTAGTGCTACATTATGCGAGTAAAAATAAATAAAATCCATAGGTCAAATGAGATGGAAATTCGCAGCCTTGTTTGACAGTCTTGATGTTTCATTACTGATTGAACCTTGAGTTGTGGGAAAATATTTACTTACCTTTCTTGAGTTGCACTAGTGAATCTTGTTGCCTGGAAATGATTCGTATTGGAAATCTTTAAAGGAGGTTGGATAAAACAGTGGCTGATTGGCAGGGGGCAAAGAGTGGGAATAAAGGGAGCCTTTTCTGGTTGGCTGCAGTGACTAGTGGTGTTCTACAGGGGCCTATTTTGGGACTGATTCTTTTTACATTATATGTCAATGATTTGGATGATGGAATTGATGGCTTTGTTGTAAAGTTTGTAGATGATATGAAGATAGATGGAGGGGCAGGTAGTTTGGAAGAAGTAGTGAAGCTACAGAAGAACTTAAACAAATGAGAAAGGGCAAATTAATGTTCGGCACAGCATTGTGGGCCGAAGGGCCTGTATTGTGCTGTAGGTTTTCTATGTTTCTATGTGAACCTGTTGACTTTTCAGTTACCCTTTAATGTTGGAAAATATTTTTATTTAGACTATGAGAATTTTGTTTTAAAGACTGAAAACAATAGACTTAAATTTAAAAATAAGAAGTTTTCCAACTTTAAATCAAATTATGGATGTATTAGGAGTTTTTCTTTAATGTAAATTGTAATGATATCCTTGTCTCAATCTCAAATTGTTAACATTTAAGATTAAACATTTCTTCAGTGCTCGTACATACCAATGATTTCGTGCCAGTATATAAAATTCTGTTTTCCTTGTATAAATACTTAATGCTCAAGTTTGTGGGGTTTTTTGGAATTGTCCCAGTTCAGTCTGTTATTTCAATTTCTGTTTAATCTTGAGCTTGTGAATGGAAAAGATCTGTTGTCAGTAACAACAGTTAATTGCTCTAGCTAACCACGGAGTGAAAGATTGTTCCCCATGGCAATTCTGCCTGTGCAGTGTTCACTGCTTGTACCTTTGTGTGTGGATTACTAGTGGCTTGCGTAAAATGATTAAAGTCCCTTCCACTCAGAATGGCATGAAATGAAACTCCTTTAAAAATGTTAACTCTGTCGATAGTCCCATTAAGTAAAGCTTTGGATTTTGGTGTTCCTTTTTTTTCATGCTGTGTCACAAATATGAGTGTTTTGCCCCTTCATGTGCCCCACAGTTTGAGAGTTGTTTTGAAAGCCTCTCAAGCTTTCTAAGGCAATGCTGTGTGGTCTGCCCAAACCAGTTATTATTTTACATACTCAGCAACTTTAATTACAGTATCTTAAATTATAAGGGATTTTTTTTGCAGCTGCTAATACTCAGTAACATGATTATAATGTGCAGTAATTAAGAACCGCCCCTTCCTCCTCCTGCTGCTGGATGAACATGCTCCATGTAATAATCTTGCATTCTGTTGCTTTTGCAAGTTTATAATTTTCAAATTTACTTTTGGTTTCCTCAGAATCGGCAAATAATACTTTTGTAATGTGAGATATTGAACCATTCCAGGGACAGCCTGATGTTTTAGAATCAAAATGTATATTATTTCTGAATATTTTGCTTGAGACAAGCCAATCAAGACAGTGAGTAATCATAAAGCATTTATTTCAAAGTGTGCCTAATCAGCTACAGTTAAGCAGGGATAGAGAAAAAAAAGATATTAGTACTGTATTGCCAGAAGGACTATATGTGTTTGTCAGGAGCCTATGGTTTTGGTTGGAATAGAGAACACTTGTTTTTTCCCTTTTTTATTCTTAAATAATGTTGAGTTGTGTGGTGGACAGCAATTATGTCTGATAAGAGCAGAATTAATTAATGGTTTAAATTTTAATCTCAGACTGGGAGTATAATAATTCCTTCATCTGGTGCGGTAGAAGTACCTGGCACCTATGCGTGCAGGGTTGATAATCGTATCCAGAGTGCCAATATGTAACTGGAGAACACTATTTGTATTACCTGTAGACTGGGAGGGAATCCACTAACTCAGCAACAAAAGGATAAAGTTCAAGGTTTCCATTAATCTGCTTTTCATTAATCAATGACATAAAATTTTAAAAAAACATAGATTTGAAAGATTCCAGAGCAAAGAAAAATATTAAACAGTAATCATTCATAATAAAGTGTGGTAGTAAACTCACTCTCTCTTCATCCAGAATAATGCTGTAGCTGCAAGGGTTTCAGAGCTTAATGGGTTATGCCTCACAAAACTGCTGGAATTCTTTGCGGAGGTAACCAAGTAAGTAGAGAAGGGTTATCCAATAAATGCAATAACTTGCATTTCAGAGGGCACGTCAGTGATTTGCAGAGTAGCCTAGGGCTTATGAAATGAATGGCAAATAATCTAACACTGAAAATTGTCAGAGTTGTAGTGAAAGGCTTTGTCAAATAGACTGTGGTCAGTAGAATTCCAGGGTCTGGTCAGGAACAAAAGTCCTTGCTGTTTGTAACTGATGTTGTAGAGGCTTCTTGGACTGGAATAATATTTAGTGGAGACCACAAGTTAGTATTAATAATCTGGTCAAATTGTGCTAGCAAACTAAGAAGATCTTTATCATGAAATATGAATTGATGTACATTGCACCACAGGATATAAAACTCTAAACAAATATGGAATTTGAAGTTGATTATTCTAACATATTCATTGAAAGCATCCAGTTATTTAGAGATGCAAACACGAGGAGTTCTGCAGATGCTGGAATTTCAAGCAACGAACATAAAAATTGCTAGTGAGTGCAGCAGGCCAGGCAGTATCTATGGGAAGAGGTACAGTCGATGTTTCGGGCTGAGACCCTTTGTCAGGACTAACTGAAAGAAGAGATGATAAAAGATTTGAAAGTGGGAGGGGGAGATCTGAAATGATAGGAGAAGACAGGAGTGGGACGGATGGAGCTAAGAGCTGGAAAGTTGATTGGCAAAAGGGATACAGAACTGGAGAAGGGGGAGGATCATGGGACAGGAGGCCTAGGGAGAAAGAAAGGGGGAGGGGAGCCCAGAGGATGGGCAAGGAGTTATAGTGAAAGGGACAGAGGGAGAAAACGGAGAGAGAGGGAGGAAAAAAATAAGGGATGGGGTACGAAGGGGAGGTGGGGCATTAACAGAAGTTAGAAAAGTCGATATTCATGCCATCAGGTTGGAAGCTACCCAGACAGAATATAAGGTATTGTTCCTCCAACCTGGGTGTACCTTCATCTTGACAGTAGAGAAGGCCGTGGATAGATATATCAGAATGGGAATGGGACGTGGAATTAAAATGTGTGGCCACTGGGAGATCTTGCTTTCTCTGGCGGACAGTGTAGATGTTCAACGAAATGGTCTCCCAGTCTGCATTGGGTCTCGCCAATATATAGAAGGCTGCACTGGGAGCACCGGATGCAGTATATCACCCCAGCTGACTCACAGATTGTGTCGTTTCACCTGGAAGGACTGTCTGGGGCCCTGAATGGTGGTGAGGGAGGAAGTGTAAGGGCAGGTGTAGCACTTGTTCCACTTACAAGGATAAGTGCTAGGAGGGAGATCGGTGGGAAGGGATGGGGGGTTACGAATGGACAAGGGAGTAGTCTCCAACCTGATGGCATGAACATTGATTCCTCTAGTTTCCATTAATGCCCTCCTTCCTTTCTTACCCCATCCCTTATTTATTTATTATTCTCCCCCTTTTTTCCTCTCTGTCCCTCTCACAGTAACTCCTTGCCTGTTCTCCATCTTCCTCTGGGCTCCCCTCCCCCTTTCTTTCTCCCCAGGTCTCCCGTCCCATGATCCTCCCCCTTCTGCAGCTCTGTATCCCTTTTGCCAATCAACTTTCCAGCTCTTAGCTTCATCCCTCCCCCTCCTGTCTTCCCTATCATTTCGGATCTCCCCTCCCCCTCCAACTTTGAAATCTCTTGCTATCTCTTCGTTCAGTTAGTCCTGACGAAGGGTCTCGGCCCAAAACATCGTCTGTACTTCTTCCTATAGATGCTGCCTGGCCTGCTGCATTCCACCAACATTTTGTGTGTGTGGCTTGAATTTCCAGCCTCTGCAGATTTCCTTGTGTTTGCGTTTCATTTCCTCCATGATTCCTTTGTCCATTTGTACCTCCCCACTAATCTCTATCCTGGCACATATCCCTGCAATTGGCCAATGTGCTACATCTACCTATTCAGGGTCCCAAGTAGTCCTTCCAGGTGAGGCAACACTTTACCTGCGAAGCTGCTGGTGTCGTCTGTTGTGTCCGGTTCTCCTGATACAGCCTCTACATAGGTGAGAACCGTCGTAAAAGAGGGGACCACGTCATCAGACACCTTGCTCCATCTACCAAAAGTGGAACTTTCCGGTAGCTACACGGTTTAATTCTGATTCCCATTCCTGTTCCAACATGTTTGTCTGTGGCCTCATCTTGTGCCACAATGAGGCAACCATCTCATCTGCCTGGGTAGCCTCCAACCTGATGACATGAATATTGATTTCTCCTTCTGGTTTAAAAAAAAATCTCTCTCCCCTCTCCTCTTCCTCTATTCTGAATTCTAGCCTCTTACTTGTTCTCACCTTGCTCTCACTTCCACTGGGTCTCTTCCCCCACCCCTCCACTCCCACTGCACCACTTCCCTTTCTCCTGTGGTCCACTTTCCTCTCCTATCAGAATCTTTCATCTCCAGCCCTTAACCTTTCCTTCCCACCTGGCTTCACTTATCTTTCTCACTATCCTGCCACCTTTTTATTCTGGCATCTTCCTCCTTCCGTTCCAGTCCTGAAGAAGAATCTCGGGCAGAAATGTTGACTGTTTATTCATTTCCATAGATGCTGTCTGACCTTCTGAGTTGGATTTCCAGCATCTGCAGAGTGTCTCGTGTTTTAGATATTCCCAGAGATGAGGCTGGGTACATCCACACACGCAAGGGACAAAACCACCCTGAACCAATATCTCTGATAAATGACTGTTACAGAGTGAGAAGTCTGCTGTAGAATTCAATACGGAGTCTCCAGAGGGCTGCAGTGTCCCAGATGGGCCAAGTGTTCCTCAGGCTTGTCTTATTTTGACAGGACATGAGAGGACAATAGGTCAGAGTGGTTTGGAAAATTGAAACAGCAGGTCATGGGAATCTCAGGGTTGCCATAAGGTCTGAATGTAGGTGTTCCTCAAAGCTTTTTGAAGCATCATCCTGCTTTGTGTTCAGCCTTGTAGAACCTGAAAATCATTTTATACCTTTGTACTTTACAAGTGCTATGATGAAAATGCTGTAGGAATATCAATGGCTTAATGTATGCTTCAGTAGATTTCTCATTATGTACTCTTCTCCATCCATAAGAGTGGGTATCCAGTTCAGAACACAGAGCTGTATCACCCCTCTTATGCACAGTACAATGTGGCAGCAAGGTAACCATACAAGTGACCCAACTCGTTTCCCCTCCACCGTCTGTAAAGAGTTGTACTTTCTCCTGTAACTACATGGGTTTTATCCTGATGCTCTGGTTTCCTCCCACATTCTTAAGACATGTAGGTTAGTGTTAGGAAATTGTGGGCAACTTATGTTGGCGCCTTAAGCATGCCAATACTTGCTGGCTACCCCCAGTATATCCACAGACTGTGTTGGTTGTTGATACAAATGACACATTTCACTCAGTTTCAATGTTTTGATGTGCATGTGACAAATAAAACAAACCTCACTGATCTCTTTAAATTTCAGAACAGGATATAGAATAGTGCAGCTTAAGATGGGCCCTTTGGCCCAGGATGCCAAATTAAACTAGTCCCATCTAACTGCACATCGTCTGTGTCCCGTCATTTTAAACCATAAGATATAGTAGTAGAATTAGGCCATTTGGCCCATTGAGTCTGCTCCGCCATTCAATCATGGCTGATCCTTTTTTCCCCTCCTCAGCCTTCTCCTTGTAACCTTTGATGCTGTGTCCAATGAAGAACTTATCAAGCTCTGCCTTAAATACACCCAATGATCTGGCCTCCACAATTGCCTGTGGTAACAAATTCCACAAATTCACTACCCTCTGGCTAAAAAAATTTCTCTGTACCTTTATTTTAAATGGACACCCCTCTATCCTGAGTCTGTGCTCCCTTGTCCTGGACTCCCATTCCGTGGGAAACATCCTTTCCACATCTACTCTGTCTAAGCCTTTCAAAATTTGGTTCATCCTCCTCTGAAAGAGTTCAGGGGCTGATGAGATGGCAAAAGGGAGTCTGTTGAAGGCATATGGCCCATTTATCTGATAAAGGTTGTGAGCTTCTGCGACTCGGGAGCTAAATGATCTTCCAGAACCCTGAGTTTGGATGTAGTTTGATGAAGATCATTGCTCTGTCCAATATAGCCAATGTGTGCTCAACAGAAACAGAGTAAACGTCTCCCGCCTTTGTTAGATCAACACAGATCCTCATTGTGGTTTGGGAACAGGAACAATGCCCGCACACCAGTCAGTACGTCCATTCACTCTACTTTTGAAGTCAACCACCTCCATTCTCTCAAGTTCAGCTTTGACTTCTTTCATCAAAGGGACTGCTAAATGCCTCACTGTGGTTAGAGAGTAGGATGCCAACACTGCTCTGTTGGATGGGTCTCTTCTTTCAGTACTTCCAGGCCTGTGAACAACCCTGGGTACTTCACCTGCCACTGAATATTGTTTAGTGAATCCAGCCCTGCAACGAGGTTCAGCTTCTTGATGGCATGTTATCCCAGTAGTAGTGAGAAGAGATTCTGAACAACAGATATCCTCTTTTAACTGTGTCTCATTTTTACAGATGGAAGTATTAAACACTTTTTTCACACTGAACTTGTGTTTCCTTGGTCCCTTGAGCACTTTATTTGTTGGGTTTAGAGTAATGCATGTTTTCTTTGCCAGTTTTGTGAACAGACATTTGGGGATGGCTGTGACATCTGCCCCAGTGCCTGTTTTGAAAGTCACTGCCTCATTTTGCAACTGAGTCAGCCTTGTCCAATTGAATCTAGAGCCCCAAGGAAAGCTCCCTCTTCATTTGAATTGTGGTCTTCTTTGACCTCCTGAAGAAATGTTTTTGAGTGACACTTGCTTTTATAATGGCCAACTCTATTGCATTGGTGGCATTTCAACTTTTGCTGGACAGAACATTTTGTGGAATAGATATTTGCTACATCTAAAGTTGGACACTTAACCTGCTTTGTTACACTTCTCTGTATTTCGGCTGAGCTTTTCTGACTGCACCTTGTTTCCTGTCGTATACAGTATCACATTCTGCTTTCCTGTGAAATGTTCTTTGAATTTGGCCTGCACTGTTTTGTACTCCTTTTCCTAAGCACCTGTCAGTCCTAGTCCTCCCATGATGTCATCTGCTTTGTTCCCCATGCAGTATATACATAGAACATAGAAATTTATAGCACATTACAGGCCATTCGGCTCACAATGTTGTGCCGACCATGTAACCTACTCTTAAAAACTGCATAGAATTTCCCTACCACATAGCCCTCTATTTTTTCTAAACTTCATATACCTATTTAAGAGGCTCTTAAAAGACCCTATTCTATCTGCTTCCATCACCGCCGCCAGCAGTGCATTCCACGCTCTCACCACTCTGTGTGGAAAAACTTACTCCTGACATCCCCTTGGTACTTATTTCTAAGCACCTTAAAACTATGCCCCTTTATGTTAGCCATTTCAGCCCTGGGAAAAAGCCTCTGGCTATCCACGCGATCAATGCCCCTCATCATCTTGTACACCTCTTCCAAGTCACTTCTCATCCTCTGTCGCTGCAAGGAGAAAAGGCCGAGTTCACTCAACCTTTTCTCATAAGGCATGCTATCCAATCCAGGCAACATCCTTGTAAATCTCCTCTGCACCCTTTCTATAGTTTCCACATCCTTCCTGTAGTGAGGTGACCAGAACTCAGCACAATATTGCAAGTGGGGTCTGACCAAGGTGTGCTTACTTTATGCTCTTCTGAAGCGTGAGTGAAATTGCTTGTAACCCTAAATCTGTGTCTGAGCTTTCTCTCAAAGTCAAATGTCTTTGTGGGGGTGGGGAGAGAGTCACTTTATTAGGTAAGTAGATGCTGCAGGTATTTGCTCCATCTTCCTGTTTGTTTATTATTTTCAACTACAAACATCTTTTCTCTCCCTGAGACTTCGCTGGACTTCTCTGACTTCTCTGCTGTGTCTGTATCGCTGTACACTTCCCAAGGCTAGTGGCCCACAGATTATTGCAATGTATCCACTTGTGGAACAATGTGGAAACTTTAGAAGGCTAAAGGAGATTTACTGGGATTCTGCCTAGACTAGAGAGCATGTCTTATGAAGATATGTTGAGCTACCTAGGGTTTTTCTCTTTGGAGGAAGGAGGTTGAGAGATGACTTGATAGTGGTGTACAAGATGATGAGAGACAAGGGTGGAGTAGTTAGCTAGAGACTTTTTCCCAAGGCAGATATGACTAATACAAAGGGGCATAATTTTAAGGTGATTGGAGGAAAGTATAGTGGGGATGTCCGAGGTAAGTTCTTTACACGGAGAGTGGTGGGTGCATGGGATGCATTGCTAGGGGTGGTGGTAAAGGCAGACACATTAGGGACCTTTAAGAAACTCTTAGCCCTTAATTTTTCTATTATCCATGTAGGAGGTCATGGTTAGATTGATTTTAGAGTGAGATGTAAGGTTGGCACAACATCATGGGTTGAATGTCCTGTACTGTGCTGTAATGTTTATGTAGAGTGACTTGTTCGGTCACTTCAGAGGGCATATTGGTGGGTCTGGTATCGCATATAGGCCAGACTAGGTAGAGATGGCAGATATTCCTACCAGAGGTCATTTAATAATTGCTGATTTTTAATACAGTAATTGGATAATTTTGCAGTTGTCAATAATGACTATTTAAAAAAAATTCCTGGTTAACTGAACTGAAGTTCCACAACTGTTGAAGGTGGAATTTGAACGTTTGATTGTGACTTCATAACTCCTTTTGTCATCATTATACTCTCCTTATTGACAGATAACATGTACTGGAATAGTTTAACTGAAATCGGAAGCTTTTCACTTCAGCTTGTATGATTAATAATTTGAACTTTCCCAGTAGTCCTCCAAGTATAACCAATCCCAACCTGGATGTACCTATGTGGGCTGCTTTCATACCTCGGGGTATATTCTCTCTATGCTTAAAACAAACACATGGTTTAAGTAGTTGAAATATTATTCATTATTTCCAAACTGCCTTTGTGTAACCTGTAAAAGTGACTTGTGAAGTGATTTGTAGGCCAAATGGCCTGTAGTGTGCTATAATGTTCTATGTTCCATTTTATAGTATCAAGTAGAGATACTGAAATTTAACACTGGTCCTTATGTTACTTGTGCTGTATTGGTATCTTGCCTCAAAGTTGACCTACAAAGGAACTGAATTTCTATGTTAAAGTTCCTATGTTTGCACAAGAGATTGCATTTATTCCTTAGAAAGTACAATACTCCATGCTAATAAACCTCAAAAGTACAATTTTATGTTAGTGCTACATCCCAAATGGAGGTTCTTGGCATCCAAAGAAACAGTTAATGAAATCTTGAAGCACGTCTCATGGTGAGCTCCAACCTCATGAGATTCGAGGCATTCAATCAGGCATAATATGGAGCGGGGTAAAAATTACCTCCTTTGTTTATTTCATAACTATGTTCTCTGACACTAAAGAAATCTGTTTATAAGCCCAGAATTTAATTTGTTATTGCTAGCTAAAATTGTGATGAAGAAGAAATGCTTCAAGAAAGACAAGTCATAGTGTATATGCTTATACGATGGTACTTAAGCAGTGATCGTGTCTGGGTAAATGTAGGACACCACATATCTTGGGAGTTGCCGCAGAGACACATTTGTTATCACTGTCTTATGATGTGAAACTTGTTGCTCTGCTGCAGTAATACATTGTGAAGACGTGAAATTGCGAAGCAGGTAAACAGTACAAAAAGCAGTTTCCGAATCACTGAGTTTGGGTCCACAAGCTCGAGGATTCCCCCCATGACGTAGTAACAAGAAATGGGCATGTCCCGGCGAGTGACGGTCCTTAATGATGGATGTCGCTTCTTTGAGGCAGCCTCTTTTGAAGATGTCCTCAATAGTGGGAAGGTTGTGCCTGTAATGGAATTGGCAGAGTCTAACCCTCTGCAGCCTTTTGTGATCCTGTGTATTGAAGGTTCCATACCACCCTGTGATGTAACCAGTCAGAATGCTCTCCACTATCCATCTATGGAAATTTACAAGGATCTTTGCTGACACACCAAATCTCATCAATCAAAGGAAGTAGAGCTGGGTGATTAATACCCCTCAGCATATCAAGTATTCAGTGACGAAATTCACATTGGCTTCAATGCACATACACAGCCATGGGTCAGTTGAAGAAAAAGGTCTTTACAGGTCAGTCCTTGTTACAAAACTTTTATGATTTATTGGGCAACACTGATCCCTTGGTTAGAACTGCCTACCAGCATTTCAAGGCACCGGAAAGATACCGCCAATGATATAAAATACTTCCAGTGAATTTGGAAGACAAGTGAAGAAACAAGTGTTAATGTCCTCCCCTAGGCTTAATGTCCTAGCTATGAAGCACAGTCATTGGACAGACCATGTTCTTCACATATCCAATACCAAACTTCCAAAATAGTAACTCTGTTAGCAGCTCTGACACAGCAAAAAATTGCCAGGTGTCAGAGGAAAAGATTCACAGATGTGTTTGAAGCTTCCTTACAGAAATAAAACATCATCCCCGCTGACTTCTAGGAAGCCCTCATCCTTCACTGATCAAAGTAACATCTCTGGTCCTTTGACCAGCATCCAGATATCCTTGGTCTCTTCATTGCTTTCGTGTAAAGCAATTAGTGCATTAAAAGATTTTCGCTCTGAAGTTTGAGGAAAAACACCCTTATCTAGAGGGTCATACAAGTTGTGGATTGCTTTGTGCTTTGTATCTTGTCGAGAGGAAGACCTACAGAAAATGGCAATAGAAGAACGAAGAACTGATTTCATGATATTATTGGGGGGAGAGTGGGTGGGCAGTTGGGGTTGGAGCAAGCTAGAGACTACACACACAACAGAAAGTTCTATAAATGACACATCACCATATTCTGCTGCCATCTGATTGTTTTTGATGCATTAAGGCTGTATTAGTAGGAAAATAATTACAAACCATATTGAACTTTCTGATTCATGCAGCAGAATTGATTCTTTAAATATTTACATGAAAGGCATTGTAAGATTATACCATTGGTTTTTTGCAGTGTAATCCGTGAGATGGAATACCAGTTCACTTCAGTTGTTCTTAATGCACAAAGAAGTTAATTATCCAATGATTGGAATGAAGCAATGGAAATTTTTACAAGTGGCAATTAACACTGATTATTTATCAGATAATATAGTCCTCAATGCAAACTGGTTTGGTTATTTTTGGTAACCTGCTTTTTCGGGTCTCAGTTCTAATTATAACTGCATAGGTGCTTAACCGGATGTGGTAGGTTAAACTTGCATTGGATTAAGGAGCAGTTAAAATAGCCCTATTTTTATTGGGGTCTGTTTGCATGTGTGAGTAATTTCACATTATATAATACAAAGATCAAAATGTGATCTAAATCCAGGAGTTATTTATCTTGTACACTTTCTGTTGTGTGAAAGTTAACTTATTGTGTATTTGAATGTTCTGTACATTGTTCTGATGGAAACAAAATGAATGTTTTATTTAAATATTGCTGAATAGCAATTGAGTTCTGAAACACACCTGGTCTTGTACTAGAACCTGGTCAGCTTCTCAGCTTGTGGTTCCCTGGTGATCAGCTTACTGTGGTTTATGAATTCTTAATTGGCATTACATCTTCTCTGAATTGGCGTAAAACCTATTTCTGAGCTGGGTTTAGTTTGTAGTGAAAGTGATTAACGTGATTGGTAATGAGAAGTGTTATGCATGCAGATCATGGAATTGTAAAATAGTACAGCACAGTTGGAGATTGTTTAGCCCATTGTTTCTGCTTGTGCATCTTCAGTCGTGTAATCCAGGCAGTCCCACTTGCTTACATTCTTGTAACTTTCATTTATTTAGCCAGTTCCCTTTTGAAGGTTACTTTCCATTGACAGCACATTCCAAATACTTACTGCTTCTAGCACTCTAATTTTTTTCTTCATGTGACTTAAATTTCTTCAGCTGGCTTTGTTGTATTATCCAACTGGCTCTGTAAAAATGGTGCTGAAGAAATTCTAAATTTTGCTATTATATTTTGTACTGAGACTTATCAGGATGGTGTAAATAATATTATTGGTCAAATTGTGTTTTTATGAATTGGCATTTAAACATAAATGTTAGCCACCCTTTATAGAAAATCTGAGATTTCCTCTTCAAGATTCCTGTGATTTCTTAATCTTCTTACGCGACTGCAAGTGAATAATTCAGGAGTAGTGCCTGTTTCAGATATTAATCATCCTTGTGAAAATGGGCTTCTCATCATAAGCCTCAAACGATTATGGTGGAAGTTGGTAAAATATTTGTCTCCACAGTTTTCTCCAATCAACCAAACACTTGAAGGCATTGGCCTTTCTACTGAAGCTTGAATTCAAATGAAAAATGCCAGGAATACTTGGGTCAGACAGCATCTGTGGAGAGAAAAATCATTTTAGGTGAAAAAACCTTTCGTTATAACTAGGAAAAGTTTTAAAAATGCTTGTTTGGGTGCAAAGGAGTGGAAGGGAGAGGGGAAAAAAGTCATATCTGTGGTAGGTTGCAGACCAAGTGAGGCAAATAGTATTGATAGAAGATGAGTGATTAATTGTAATTAACAAACCTCCATCATCCTCCAACACTTGCAATCATTTGCATGATTTAATCTTTTTTGGACTTCACCCTCTCAGACATTTTCTTTTACTCTGCATCTTTGCTCCTTCCTCACAACTAAAAACGTCTTTGATTTGTAGTTGTATTGTTTTGATGAAAGGTTATTGACCTGCTGTGCTCTGTTTCTCTCCCAACAGATGCTGTCTGGCCTGTTGAATATTTTTGTTTTTACTTTGGATGTATAATGTCTTTCGCTCATTCTTTAAATCTTATAGAAAAGCTTATTTATGGATGCCAAGTTGAAAATTTTATACTGAATAAAGAATTCCTTAATTTTTTGAAGTCTAAAGTCTATTCTCTTTGTGACTTGTTGTGATTTTCTGGGAATTTAATGCCCATCCACAATGACACAGACTATTAACTCTAGAAGCGAAGTGGAAGGAGAATGAAGGAGGTGGCCTGTTTGAATTGGATAGTAAATTCTTCCTCAGTGTTTAAGGATCTGGATGTGATTCAATGATGTAATAGCAATATATTTCCAAGTCAGGATAGTGTGTGACTTGGAGGGGAAGCTGGCATTACCATGTAGTAATTTGGTGACAGATTATTAGTGTAACCCCCTCACCGGGCTCATATGCAAACTTGGCTCATTAGCCAGCTCTGCTAGCAGTCACGCGACAGTGGTGAGAAGGCCACCTTTCATAAACAATATACGTCTAGGGTTGATGTGATTTGGGGTTCAGCCAAACAGGAACGTTGTGATATTCCGATTAAAGCAACTTCGATTTGAGCTAATGCTCTGTAAATACTGCTGATACACAATTGTTGGTCAGCAAGAAATAACAGATCGTACACCACATTAAATTATAAAGGAAGTATATTTATAAATTTCAACTTCATTGAACAGTTAGAGGGAAAAGAAAGAAAAAAAAAATGGCCCATTTCCATTAACCCAGTCCAAATGTGCATATAAAATTGGAGCTCAACTTGAAGTTATCTCTTTACTCGTGCTGGACCCGCGGTCTGTGTGAAAGCATACACCAGATTCTGAACTTCGCTCAAAATCCATCTTGAACAAACAGGCTCTCTCTCGGGAGTATTGGCACTTTCTCCTGGGGCCATCCATCTGGACAAAGCACTTCATGCAACAGGGACGCTCCTTCCCAGGGCATTCTCAGGCATCTTCCCTCCTGTCCTTTCCGCAGCTCCTGCCAAAAAGACCACGAGCCCCACTGGTATCTGTCACAAATCTTTCTCCACTCAGCGCTCTCTAGAACCTTCTGCTAATTCCACCATCCTGATTGGCTGACACAACATTCCTCAGTCGAGCATCATAGCCCATTATCTTTAGCCGAAACCAAAAACATTATACCAACAGGACACACTGCTTTTGCAAAAACTGCTAAAATAAAATATCTACAGCATAACAGAAGATATCTTAACCAAAGCATTACCTTAGTTTGGTATATTTTGACAAAATTGCTGAAATCTCCAGCACACTTTGAAGATGGCTCCACCTGCAATCAGCTTATGATGGTCATAGAAGAAATGAGCATCAAAGCTGGTTAATGGGAAGGCAATCAAATGAGTTGGTGGATATGTATGTTGTTGGTGTAAGGCCTCTTGAGAGTGGTTGGGGTTATACTTAACCAACTAATCGGGGAATATTTCATGACAATCTTGACTTTGGTGGTGTGACCACACATTTCCACCTGACCTTCTCCCGTAACCATAGAATTTATTTGTGTTTTGATTGATTTCCTGGCCTGTGGTAGCCCTTGGGGATATTGATAGTAAAACAGTGATCTATTTCTATCAAGATTTATGTCATTTGATGGGAAACGCAGTTCAAGGTATGTAGGTTTTTAAACTCTTTAATGTGACTTGCTACACCTCAACCCTATCTGGATGTTACCTTGGTCCTACTGTGCACGTATGTGAATTGCTTTTTTTTAAAAAAAGATTTGCAAATGAAATTGAATGTTCCTTGTCAAATGCCCCCATTCCTGACCATTATCCACCATCAACATTCAACTCCTTTCTCAACTCCTCAGAAAACAAAGTGTGTGTCTAGATGGTGTAGGACATGGACAACAGCCAAGTATGGTCTGGTTATTGGTAAACGACATTTGCAGTGATCGTCTCTAAGAGTGTGCTACCCTTGAGGTTGTAGATTTTCCCAATCATTAGTGTGCAGTTGGTTACCATTGACCAGGAGCTAACTGGGGCAGTCACATAAGACCTTGGTCAGACTCCACTTGGAGTACTGTGTTCAGTTCTGGTTACCTCACTACGGGAAGGGTGTGGATACTATAGAGAGAGTGCAGAGAAGATTTACAAGGATGTTGCCTGGGTTGGGGGACGTACCTTATGAGAGCAGGCTAAGTGTACTAGGCCTTTTCTCCTTGGAGCGACGGAGTGTGAGGGGTGACCTGATAAAGGTGTACAAGATGATCGTGTGGATAGCCAGAGGCTTTTTCCCAGGGCTGAATTGGCTAACACAGGGGGGCATAGTTTTAAGGTGCATGGAAATAGGTACCGAGGAGATGTCAGGAGTAAGTTTTTTTTACACAGAGTGGTGGGGCGAAGGCTGGTTTTGCAGACGGCAGTCAGCTAGTGGTGCAACACTGAACTAAACTGAATACTTCTGGTTTGATGTTTAGTATTCTATATGTTGGCTTGCTTTTGCCGTTCTGTTCTTTTATCACGCAATGGGGGTTTGGTGTTTTCTGTGAACAGGTTCCATGGTGTTTGTTTTGTGGCTGCCTGTGGGAGGACGAATCTCACGGTTGTATTCTGTATAGTACAAATTCGGTTAATAAATGTACTTGACTCTTTGAATTGATAGCAAGGTTGTTGCTGGCTGCGCAAGCAATTAAATGCGCTGGTTAAGTGGGCACAATAAAAGGCCAAAAGAAGGATTAGATCACATTTGAGAAATACTTTTTTTTCAAAAAGAATTGGGGGGGGGTGGATCCTGAAGCTTCTACCTGAAAGAGTAATGAGGCAAAAATCCCAATTTCATTTTAAAAGTACTTGGATGAACTGCTGAAGAACGAACACTTTAAGGGTCAAGAGTTAGAAAGTCAACCTAACCTTCATAGCTTATCTTGGCTGAATAATTATAATGGCTTACATGGTCGTCTTCTTGAGATATAAATTCCTGTTTGAAGGACAATAAAATAGCTCAACTTATCTCTGTCAGGGATTACTTTATCTACTGTAGGAGGTACCTCAAGCATTTGAGATGTTTATGCACAGTGCTTGATATTGTAATGGCTTTTTAAGCAACTGACTACATGTTTATATTCTTGTCTTTTGAATTCAAAATTAAGAGCATTTCAACACCAGCTTTAAAGCTAGCATCCACTGAAATGTTGAACAATTGAAAGTTGATAGGACTAACCTAATACATCTGTGTACTGTTCAATGGAGTGTTTAATTCATAAAACAGTGGTTACTTTTTTTCCATGATTTGGATTCAGAAGGAACAAAAACCCAGGTGGTTATCAATTGTCCAGAATAATCAAGGCTTTGAAAATTTGATTAATATAGGCTGTGAAAGAAAGATGATGTTTTAAAAACAAGTTTACTTTGAAAACAATTATTGACTTGTGCAAAAATAGTATGGACGTGTACATGGTTATTAAATAAAGGCATCCGTTAGTCTTGGGAGACCATGGATCTGCGCCTGGAAAGTCTTCAATCTCCAGGGCAAAGTTGAAGTTGAATGGAAGACCGGCAGTTGCCCATGCTGCAAGTCTCCCCTCTCCATGACACCGATGTTGTCCAAGGAGGGCTGATACAATTTGGCACCAGTGTCATCGCAGAGCACTGTGTAGTTAAGTACCTTGCTCAAGGACACAACACGCTGCCTCGGCTGGGGCTTGAACTCACGACCTTCAGATCGCTAGTCGAATGCCTTAACCACTTGGCCACAAGCCCACTCTGGTTTTTAATAAAATTTAGAATGTATTTTTTAAATGTCGGCATCTGCTTGGTTAAACTGAAAGATTTCAAGTGTTCAGAATGGAATAGTTGCCCAGTTGAGTGGAGAATTGGCAAATTCCTAGGTGCTTGTACGCAAATGGTGAAGGAACAGTTTAGTTTGATAGTCTTGTCATGAAAGAGAGGTGGTTTCAGTTATTGCTTTTGAATGATTGTTTTAGCCGGATCTTTTAAAGGCCAGAGAAAGAGAGATCTAAAACAGAAGGTGCTTACCTGACCAGCCAGCTTAAGCATGTAGATCAGCTGTTTGATCTGCTCGTTCGATTGGAGACTTTGATATTGCGAAATTTGAAACCAGAATGGTATAGTATGGTTTCCTAAATTCACTCTTTAGAAGTTTGGAGGAGAGCAAATGAATTCTCACATTTATTGGTAGTTTCTTAAGCAATAGCACTTTTTCCCTCTTACTTGGAACATTTAATGGTTAGGGCTGACCTTTCTACTACCAAGAGCGCTCTCTTATGTGATCATGGCAGCAGTTTACACACTGCCAAGGGCTGACATTAAAAAGGCACTTGAGATGTGGAGTGCTGCCATCAGCAGACAGGAAATAGCCTACCCCAGTGTCTTCCAAGTCATTGTCACTGACCTCCATCGGGATTGTTTTGAAGAAATCTCTGCCAGTTATCAACACGCCACCTGCAGCACCAGGGGTCCCAACACTCTTGACCACTGCTATACTACGATTAGGAATGCCTACTGTTCCATGCCTGGACTGCATTTTGGAGATCTAATCACTTGGCTGTCCTCCCACCTGAATACAGGCAGAGGTTAAAGAACAAAGCTCCAGAGACAAGGACAACAGAGGTAGTCACAGGAGGCAGAGGAACAGCTACGTGATTACTTCGAGTTGGTGGATTGGGCTGAGTTCAGGGGCTCTTCAAAGAATCTGAATGAATACACCACAGTTATCATGAACTTTATAAAAACAGTCAGAGGAGTGTATCCCCACAAAATCATTCTAAGTCTTTAATTTGTCTAAGGTCACAACAGGTTAACAGTGGATGTCATTTCATTGGCTCTTCACTCAACCCTGGAACATCTGGACAGTGAAGATGCATACATCAGGATGCTTTTCATTGACTACAGCTCCACATTTGACACTATTATCCCCTGAAAACTAATCAGTAAGCTTCAAGACCTTGGCCTCAATACCTCCTTGTTCAACTGGATTCTCAATTTCATCACTTGCAGACTTCAGTCAGTTTGGATTGTCAACAACAACTCCATGATCTCTATCAGCACAGGTCACCACAGGGCTGTGCATTTTGCCTCCTGCTGTACTTGTTTTATACTTATCACTGTGAGGCTAAGCACAGCTTCAATGCCATATTTAAGTTTCCAACTGTCGTTGACCGAATGAAAAGTGGTAATGAATCAGCATATAGGAGGGAGATTGAAAATCTGGCTGAGTGGTATCAATCAAGCAGCATCTGCAGAAAGACAAACCAGTTAATGTTTAGGGACAGGGACCCTTCATTAAAGCTAGGGAGAGAGCAGGATGTGTTGGCTTCAAAGCTGATCTAGGTGAGGGGAGAGGTGGTATGAGGTATCAGGAAAAGACTACAGTCAATTTTTTACAGATGCCCATAAATTGATTTTGCCCACAATTTGGAAAATACACAAGATCACTTGATAGGGTAACCATATCTCCACAGTATTTCAATAAATGGCATCAAAAGCACCTACGTGTATTCACTAAAAGTGGCTAGAGAAAAAACTAGTTCTGCCACTTGTAGGTAAGAGTGCTTTTACCTATGTGGATGTTTAAATTTATTGGAGGTATGTTCAGAAGTTGACCTTGTAACTGATATGGGGGTGGGTGTAGAATAGCTTATATACGGAGATGGATTAAATTGATCAGATGATAGATACAAAGCATGTGCACTGCCCATTACTGAGGTATTTTAAAGAAATTGGTTAGGAAAGGGAAATAAATACAATAATGTGGAAGTGATGAGAGAGCAGTTTTTCTGAAGTTAGAGAATGTAATGTACATTCCAGAAAGCTGCAAAATGCCTTGAAGGAAGGGTGTGATGTTCTTTTAGTTTTGTGTTTGACCTCAGTATGGTAATGCAGGAATGTTGGAATTAGAGTGCGGTTGAGAATTAAAGTAGCCTACACTAGGAAGTTTAGGATACCCTTGGGACTTGTGTGCAGGTGCTCCACAAACTGATTACCCAATCTGTGTTGTGTTTCCCCAATACAGAAGATGCCATGTTTCCAGCTCCAACATGATCCCAGCACCTGTCATGTCTTTTCTCTATTTTCTGCATTTCCTTGAGATCATGGTTTCCCTGGACTGTTTTTCAGTCCACATCCACCTCTCCCAGTTCTATGCCTCCTTCACATACAACCTTGCCCTCAATGTCAGCAAGACCAAGAAATTGATTGTGAACTTCAAGAGTTCAGGGGAGTACGCACCTCTCTTCATTGAGAGATCAGTGGTGGTAAAGGTGAGCAGCTTTAAGTTCTTAGGTATAACTGTGCAAAACAACTTGCAAATTTCTATTGAGGTACAGCGGAGCACATTCTGACACATTGCAACCCTCTGCAGGCTCTTCCAGTCTGTGTACTAGAATCTCCAGTACACAGATTGCAAAAAGCTGCAGAGAGTTAGACTCACCCAGCTCCATCTTGGGGACACCCCGCCCTGCCATAGAGGACATCTTCAAGAAGACAGCACCCATTATTAAAGGCCCTCACCATCCAGGACGTTGTCCCCTTTGCGTTACTACCATTGAGGAGGAGGTACAGGAGCCTGAAGACCCATATTCTACATGTTAGGAACAGCTTCTTCCCCTCTGCCATCATATTTCAGAATGGTCCATGAACACTATTTTGTTATTTGTTTTTTGCAACTTGCAGGTGATACAGCATCTCCCCTTTCCTCCATATAGCAAGCCAGACATTATTCCAGGTGAAGCAGTGATTCACTCACATTTCCCAACCCAGTGAACTGCATTCAATGTTCGCAGTGTGACCTTCTCTATATTCTCCATTTCCCATTATTCTATTTGTGTTCCTTTCTCAACACATTCCATCAGCAATGGTTATTGTCTTTATCACCTAATTTATCTTGCCCAATCTCCATATAGTTTTGCACTTTAGTCCCCTCCACCCCGCCAAAACCTCGGCTTTGGAACTGACATCCCTCCACTCCATCCTCCCTCAGTTATGAGGGAATGTCCCTGACCTGAGACGTGTTTCTGTTTCCACATATGATGTGTGACTGAATTTCTGTTTTTGTATCCAGTTTTCTGCCTACTTGCACTTCAGTTTGATTCTTAGATTATAGTTGCTTATTTAAAGGGAACACTTTCTAACCATTTGCATTTGGAACAATTTTACTAGAAGCATGGTGGAAACAGGTTCAAGAACTTCAAGAATTTAGATAATTAAAGGGGATACATTTGTAGGGCTATTTGGTGGGGGAGGTCAGGGGTAAAATAAAGTGATCTTAATTGGATTGCATTTCAGAGAACTAATTTAGACAAACTGGGCAAAAGGCTGTTCTCTGGACTGAATAATTTTGTGAATTATGGGGATGCATTTGCTGCTTCCTTACATAGCAATGTTCCTATATGCTAAGAGCAGTGTTTCCCAACCTTTTTTACGCCCAATGGCCCCCTAAAGCACCTGCATACTTGCCAATGCCACTCTTGGGTACAATATACTTTCTAACACCCCCACAGTGTAAAAACTTATCTACCATATGCTAACATGATAAAAATGATACTGCTTTAAACTTTTATTTGTTTTTAAACTTAGTTTACATAGTACCTGTGTGCTGTACAGCAACTTCGATATTAATGTGATCCTTGAGCTTGATGGCTTTTAGGAAGAGCTGAAATATCTGGTTCAAGTTGTGTCAGCAAAAGCTTGGGTCCCCACACATAGCAATGTCCAAGTGGTTTCTGATTTTTGTGAGTATGTGACTCACTGCACTGAAGCCTCTTTCAACAAGGTAGGAAGATGGAAATGCAATGAAGAGCAATTTGGCTCCTCACCAAAGCCCAGAAAACTTTGTATGACAGTGTAGACACGTCCCACAAAAGCCGATATTTTTGAAAAGCATTTTTGCTGTTGCTTTATTCTAAATTTCAATAATTTCTTCTTGTAAGCTCTCGTCCTATTCTTCCACCTTGCAAATAAATGAGTTAATTGCCTAGTCCAGAATTTCCAGATTGTCCAATTCTGTTATTTAATGGATGAGCTTGAATTTTGTTGATAGCAAGAATCCTGCTGAAGTTTTTGGCTGTGAGATGTAGACGACGAATTACAGAATGGATCACAAACAGACTTGGAATTTCTTTTTTCATAAATGCCACCAAACCAGCATGGTGACCAGTCATATGGTGCGCCATCTGTTGCACAAGAAATCGTATTCCTATTCCGTATACTTTTATCCTCTATATACATTTTGAGCTTGTTGTGGATTGATTCTCTGTTGATATTTGCTTTTAACATTTTACAAAAGAGAATCTCTTCATAAACGTTTCCATTTTTGATAAACTATACATATGCCATTAGTAATGCCTTGTTGTCTCACCCAGTTGACTCATCTAGTTGTATCCCAAATTCTGTTTTTTTTTGTAGCTCTGTGCATAGTTGATGCTCAATGTCTTCGCTCATTTCATCAATACAATGAGCTACAGTTATTACTTAGAGGAATTGATTATAAAATACTGGTATCCATTTTGAAAACAGTGGTGAGCACTTCTGATACAGCAGGCATTAATAATCTCTCACCAATTGTATGAGATTTTCCACACTTTGCTAGCTTTCTGGAAATGTTATAGGAAGCATCGAGACCACTACCAAGCTCACTTTTAGCTTTCTTGGCAAATGACCCAAGTGCACAACATTTTTCAAATGCTTCTTTCATCTTCTAGAACTGAGTAATACCATAAGTAGCCTTTTCAGGTATCTTTTACGAAGTGTTCCTGCCATCTTGATGATTTCATGGCCTCATTAGACAGTACAGTATTACAAATGAGACTCGTGGGGTGTTGCTGATCTGACGGGAATGGAATAAGACCATACTCCGGGTGTGTAACTTTGTATTGGTGCACTTCCTGTAATTTCGGTTTCTTAGCGGGGACAGAATTCAAGGCTTCACTGCCTTCAGACTCGGGGATTGTGCTGTACTTATTTATCCATCATTAACGGGGCTAAATTAGAATAAAAAAGTTAACACAAACTTGGAATGCCTATTAGATGTTGACAACGGCAGCAAGTTGACACAGATGAAACGATGAGGCGAAGATGAAGACGATCACAACAGTAAAAATTACATTGGCAAGGATTCAGATTGGAATCTGAATGTTGGTTGGGATAGAGCTGGCAGGCTACCTTTATACTGTTCCAGTTGGTGCGATTGACTAATCATATAAGGTCTCGTAATCTCCAAAGATAGTTCTTGACTGCACATATGAAGCTGAGGTCACTTCGAACACCTCAAGAGGAACCCTCGGAGTTGGCAGGTTCACTGATCGGCTCTTTAACCGCTCTGTTCTGGCCAGCGCTGTATCATTGCGAGGGTGTACTTGACTTACAAACTGTTAAATTGCATGAACTCGTTCTGTGTCACGAGTCAAGGGGAACTGTTGGGCACCTTGCTTGCTTATTTATGCATCCCCAATGGTGTTTATTTGGTTAGTAAGGTCGGATGAGATTGCTGAGGTTTAGACATGTTATGATGACCAGCGCTTACTGCCTACAGAGCTCTGGTCCTTGCCATGTTTCAGTGCCTCATCCTTTTTGTTTTGGAGGTGCCTGTTCTGCTAACAGTTGGCTGGGTCTTGTTCTGGAAATTATGGTTACCCCCCGCCCCCACAAGAATCTTGAACACCTCCTGACAATTTCTATTTCCCCTAATGCCACCTTAGGACATGTAACTACCTCTGGGTTGGGGGGGGGTAGTGCGGTACTGCCCCGTTGGGAATCACTGGTTTAAAGGCTGGAAGTGATCTTTGTTTTATGTAATTGTCCCAGTCAATTCCAAGACATCTAAGCTTGAGCTGTTCTCTAAGTCAGCTCTTCTTCACATGCAGCATTACCTGTGGCTTTAATTGTGTGACGTACAAATACTGATCAGTCTTTTAGGGTTATTTTTAGTATTTCAGTGAATCTAATTTCAAGATTCAAACAAACAACCTTTTAAATAGCTTGGAAGCTTCAAGGAAAAGGGGCAGGTTTTTGCCCCCACATTGGGTGTTGGTCTTTACTTTTGGTAATTGGGTTCTTCTGGGCTGCTTGCTTTGTGGCTGCCTGTAAGCAATTAAATCTCATGCTGAGCTTGTCAACTTCATCAACTTTGCCTCCAACTTCCACCCTGCCTCAAATTTACCTGAACCTCCCTCCCCTTTCTTGATTTCACTGTCTCCTGGACAGTGATACCTCTTCCCACCCTTTTACTTATAAAAATATCACCCCCATCTCAATTTCTCTGTCTCCGTTGCATCTGCTCTCAAGATGAGGCTTTTCATTCTAGAACGAAGGAGATGTCCTCCTTTTTCTTTCTCCACCATCAATGCTGCCATCAACTGCATCTCTTCCATTTTCCCACCACCATACCAGGGATAGGGTTCCTTTTGTCCTGCCCTGCCACCCCACTATCCCCTGTGTCCACTTAATTCTTGGGAACTTCCACCATCTCTAACGGCGTCCCATCACCAAACACATCTTTCCCTCCTCCCCCCTCCCCCTTTCTGCTTTCCACAGGGATCGCTCCCTATGCGACTTCCTTGTCCCTCCCCACTGATCTCCCTCCTGGCACTTATCCTTGCAAGCAGAACAAGTGCCACACCTCCTCCCTCACTACCATTCAGGGCCCCAAACATTCTTTCCAGGTGAGACGACACTTCACCCATGAGTCTGTTTTGGTGAGACTCGATGGAGATTGGGAGACTGCTTTGCTGAGCACCTATGCTCTGTCGGCCAGAAGAAGTGGGATCTCCCAGTGGCCACCCATTTTAATTCCACTTCCCATTCCAATATGTCAATCCGCAGCCTCCTTTACTGTCACAATGAGGTCACACTCAGACTGAAGGAGCAACACCTTGTATTCCGCCTGGGTAGCCTCCAACCTGATGGTATGATCATCAATTTCTTGAGCTTTCGGTAATGCCACCCCGCCCCCCCCCCCCGCCCAACCATTTCCCGGTCTCCTTTTCCCTCTCTCACCTTATCTCCTTGCCTGCCCATCATCTCCCTCTGGTGCTCCTACCCCCTTTTCTTTCTTCCATGGCTTGTTCTCTCCTATCAGACTCCCCCTTCTACAGCCTTGTATCTCTTTTCTCCAATCAACTTCCCAGCTCTTCACTTTATCCCTCCCCCTCCAGGTTTCTCCAATCACCTTGTGTTTCTCTCTCCCCTCCACCCAGTTTTTAAATCTACCCCTCAATTTTTTTTCCTTCAGTCCTGACAAAGGGCTTTGGCCTGAAACATCGACTGTACTTTTTTCCATAGATGCTGCCTGGCCTGCCAAGTTCCTCCAGTATTTTGTATGTGGCTCAGCTTCTATTATGTTTTTCATATTGGTAAGAATGTTTTATTTTGTCTGAAGTCTTACCTCATGGCAATAGTTGTCTTATAAAAGATACCATTTTGTAGGAAACTTACCGTATCTGGTAGTAGTGTCTTGTATTATGAAATATTTAACATCAGCGTTCTTTGTAGGGATTGAAATTTTGCAATGCACTCTGGATTTAGTGCTTTTGAAGAATATGTAGTTAAAACAACAGTACATTGTTAGGCTTGTTTGTTGATGTATATGGAATTGTAACCTGTGTCACCTTCACTTGTCATCTCAATGGCTTTTCTCATTCAAATCAATTCTTTTCACATCAAAGTTCTGAGTACTTTCGGGAAAAAATTTGCATATCTGAAATATATCCCTAAATCTTGTTAATCTTTCTGTTCAGCAGTTGAAGCTTTGAGGTGGACCATTTGGGACTTCTTATTTGGTGGCGTGTTAATTTCTGTTTAGAGAACATACAACTGTGGCAATCACCTCAGCTTTGCTCTCTTGGTGGTAGTAACTTGACTATCACATTATCCAAGCTCTTGTTTCTCTCTTCTTTCCCCTCCCCCCCCCTCCAAATTACAGCACTGCATCACGATTGTCTTTGCTTTATTAAAATTGCTGCTTCTGCTTCTAAAATAGAAAAAGCAGACAAATCATCAAGCAGAAGGGTTAACTCTTGTTTCTCCTGACACCGATGCTGCCTTAAATCGCACAGTATTTTGTATTTGTGTGGTTCTGATTTTGATCTGGTCTCCAATTTAAGATTTGCATTTGTAAATTTATGCAGCAGTAACCTTCATAATCTGACGTAAATTCTAAGACTATATATTTGTTTTGACTTGGATGATTGTGGCTTTTTTTGCTATGGCTCTGGTCCCTCAGTTTTGTAATTATGTAAGCAACCTTGTCATGTCATAAAAGAAAGTTTATTCAGAGGGATGTAGTCTCCACATTATTTAGAGATACAAAACAGGCTCTTCTGCCCCAGTAGCTGCACCTTCAGAAACCCACCTATTTTTACCCTAGTCTAATCACAGGACAATACCAATGACCAATTAACCTACTAATCAGCATGTCTTTGGACTGTGGGAGGAAACTGGAGCACCAGGAACAAACACATGCGCAAACAGAGAGAACGTACAAACTTTCTTACAGAGGATGCTGGGTTTGAACTCTGAACTCCAACGCCGAGTTGTAATAGCATCACATGAACCACGATGCTACCATAGTGCCCATCTTTGGATCACCTACTGTGCTTGTCCTTCCTTTTTCTAACTGCCAATCCATACTTGGAGTTTACTAGGATTAGGAATAACTGTTTTATATGAACTCTCCTTATAGCAGTTGTATTTCTATAATTTGACCAGAACGTTTGCACTGCTCAAGCTGTGTTCCAGCTTATGCTACATAGTTTTCTGGTATATTCTTCTTGCTCTTACATTTTATCTTGAATAAGAAAGGAAGAAGGACCCACGTGCCTTTTAGACCGCAGAATCACTAGTCTTGCTAATTTTAAGTATCTGTGCACATGTGGTCCAAGATCTACATCTCCTGGTATTCTAACTTTTACCATGTATTCCCTTGCTTTATTGCGTCTTCCCAATTATGACCTTGCACTTCTCCAAGCTGAAATCCATTTGCCACTTCTCTCTGCAATTGACCAGTCTATTGAAATCCTCTTTCAGTTTGAAGCATTCCTTCTGCATTGTTTGCAACCCAGACAATGTTTGTATGATCTGCGTTAGTATGTTCCACACATTAATCTTAAATATTTAATACAAAAAGCAAAGAATTGAGTGAGTACTGAACGTCATTGGTAATTGCAACAATTGCCCTTTGCTTTCTGACACTGATCTAATTTTAGATCCAACTTGCCATTGTATTTTGGTCATGTGCACTTTTACTTTGTAGGCCTACCTTGTGGAAAAGCTTTGCTAAAATTTTGGGCAGAATATGTGAAGTGCTTTTGAAGCAATGTGTTGATGGCCTTGCTTGTGACAGCTGCATTCGACCTCCTTAAGTGAGGCTGGGCAAGTAGTTGATATGACAATGGTAGAGTACTCTGGGACTAGTGATCGTCATTTTGTTGGTTTCAAAATAATTTTGGAAAAAGATGGGAACAAGTTGAAGATCTAAATTGGACAACGGCTCATTTTGATGGCAACAGACTGGAATTTTCAGAAGTTGATTGGGAGAGTGTTTGCAGGTAATGGGATGTCTGGTAAGTGAGAGTCTTTCAGAAATGAGATTGGAAGAGTCGGGACTGGCTTGTTCCTTTCAGTGTGGAATACAAAACTGGAATGTTTAGGAAACACTGGTTGATGAGAGATATTGAGGGTCTAGTCTGGGAAAAGCTGTATGTCAGGTATAGACAGTTTGGGATCAAGCGAGCACCTGAAGGTGTAAAAGGAATGTAGCAGTAAGGGGGCATGAAATATCCCTGAGAAAGGAGAACCCTTAAATAATTCAGGAGTAACTAGGCAAAGAATAGTTTCCCTTAATGCCCAGTCTTGTAATTTATGTATGGAGTCAAAAATGAGCAAGGTTTTAAAAGAATATTTCTCATTCGTTTTTACCAGGGAGAAGGGTTTGAAGTTGGTGAGTTCTGCAGATGTACAGTGATATCCTGCATGTTATGTTTAACAAATCTGTTGGAACCTTTAGAGTCTATAAATTGCAGAGTAAACCTGTTGATGCATATGCACTTTCAGATAAGATACCAAGTAAGTACCATGCCAGAGATTATTATTACAAAACTACACGGCAAGGTAATGGAAATGATATGCTATTGAAGAGTGAGGATTAATTAATGGGCTGAGTAGGGATAAATGGGTTATGGAGGTTGTGGCCAATAGAGGATAGAAGAGATCATTTCTATGACTTAAGTCTTTCACAGCTTTTTTTCTGATTTGGATAAGAATTTGCTAATGATTCAGTGAGGTAGAGTTTGGCAAGGTGGCGTGAGGGATGTGGGCAGGCGAAGTAAATGGGCAAGAGCAAGACTAAGGGAAAATATCTGACAAAAATATGCTGAAATTTAATTTGGCAATAAAATAGAAAGCAGAGCATGTTAAATGGTGCAAGTTTGGAAATCTCTGGTGTCCAGAGGAACTTGGGTGTTCATAGACTCAGCAAACAATTTAGAAAGCTGCTGGTTTAGTTCAGCCATTATTGCAAAAAGATTTGAGCACAGTGATTTCTTCACAAAGCCTTCCTCTTTCTTTCTCCCAGCTAGTATTTTGCCACCACCTTACAATATTGTCATTATCCTTGTGATGATGATGATAGAACATAGTAAGAACTTTCTCTACATTTGTTTCCACAATTTAGTTATCTTATTGGACTCCCTTATAGTAGTTATCTGTTCATTTCCTTAATTATCCACTTACACTTTATATACATAAAATTGATTTGGACTTGTTTTAATATTACTTGCTGGTTGTTCATCACGACCTCGTTTTCCTTATTTCCCTTTTTAATTTAACATCCACACTTTCTCTAATCTTTCAGGGTCTCTCTATGGAGCTCAATAATGCAGAAGTTTCCATTTTAAGCTTTTCTTACCAATAATGAGCCCTTAGTTGAGTCATTCAGGGATCTCTAGATTTGTCTGTCTTGTGCTTTTTCTTTATAAAAGCATAAGACATAGAAGCATAATTAGGCCGTTCAGCCCTTCAGGTCTGCTTCACCATTTGATCATATCTGATTTATTTATACTCTCAACCTCATTTTAAGCCTTTGTACTGTAATCTTTGACCCCCTTGCTTATCAAGAACCTATCAACCTCTGCTTTAAGTATACCTAAATGAAATTAACAGAAATTCCTACTCATTCCTACTCATCACGGTTCTGAGGCCGTGCCTTCTGGTCCTGGACTCTCCTATTATTGGAAACATTCTCTCCACATCCACATGTCCACTCTGTCTGCACCTTTCAATTCTGGGTAGGCTTCAATGCGATTTTACCTCCTCCCCTGCATTCTTCTAAACTCCAAGTACAGGCCAGAGGCGATCATACCATCCCCATACATTAATCATTTAATTCCTCAGATCATTCTTGTGAACCTCCTCTACCTCTACATCAACATTCCCTGCCCCTCCACCTATCTTCGTATCATCTGCAAACTTGGCCACAAATCCAACAATCTTGTCATCCAGATCATTACCATGTAAGGTGAAAAGTAGCAGCCCCAACACTGACCCCTGCAGAACTGTTTGCCACAGCCAGCCAACCAGTAAAGGCTCCCTTTATTCCCACTCTTTGCCTCCTTCCAGTCAGCCAATCTTCTATCTGTGCTAGTCTCTTTACTGTAATGCCATGTTCTTACCTTGTTTAGCATCTTAATGTGCCTTGTCAAAGGCCTTCTGAAAATCCAAGTAAACAACATCCACTGGTGCTGGTTTGTCTATTCTGCCTGTTATTTTGCTCAAAGAATTACAACAAATTTGTCAGGCAACATTCCCCCTTAAGGACCCATGCTGACTTCAACCTATTTTATTATGTGGCCCTAACTACCCCAAAGGATCATCCTTACTAATGGCCTTTAACATCTTGCCAACTACTGAAGTCAGGCTAACTGGCCTATAATGTCCTTCCTTTTGTCCCCCTCCCTCCCTTAAAGAGTGGAGGGATATTTGTGATTTTTTTCCAGCCCCTCCGGAACCATTCCAGAGTCCGGTGAAACTTCAACGATTACTACAAATGCCTCCACAATCTCTTCCGCTATCTCTTTCAGAACCCTGGGGTGTAGTCCATCTGATCTAGGTGACTTATCTAGCTTCAGCTTCCCAAGCACCTTCTTAAAAAGTAAAAACCACAGTCAACTTGTGTTCATATGTCATCTTTTCTCTCATTGCTTTTTTTGTTTGCCCCCTTTTATAAGCTTGCCAATCCTCTAACTTCCCACTTTTTTGTTATATACCCTCTTTTGCTTTTATACTGTTTTTGACTTGTTGGCCACGGGGCCTCATCCTCCCTTTAGAATACTACTTCATCTTTGGGTTGTGTCTTTCCCGTGCCTTCTGAATTACTTCCAAAAAAACCTCGAACCATCGCTGTTCTGCCATCATCCATGCCAGTGTCTCCTTCCAGTCAACTTTGACCAGCTCCTCTCTCATGCCTCTTTAGTTCCCTTCACTGTAAAACTGATAAATCTGACTTTAGCTTTTCCTTCTCAAACTACAGGGTGAATTCCATCATGTTATGATCACTGCCTCTTAAGGGTTGTTGCTTTGCTGCTACTTATGCGTGGGAGGGGGGGGAGTTGGGGAGCTTTGGGATTCTAATATAACTGTCTTTCATTCTTCGAGGCACTCCTCTATTTTCGTGATGTTTGCGAAGAAGAAGAATTTCAGGATGTATATTTTATGCATTTCTCTGATATTAAATGTACCTATTGAAACCTTAAGATCCCTAATCAAATATTCATTTCACAACATCTAATCCAGAGAAGCCTTTTTCTGAGTAGGCTCGACCACAAGCTATTCTTAAAGCAAATCTCATGGGCTTTCTACAAATTTCTTCTCTTGGGATCCAGCTCCAACCTGTTTTTCCTAATACATACTGAAATCCCCCGTGACCACTGTAACATTGCCTTTTGCATTCCTTTTATATCTTCCACTGTAGTTCGTACTCCACATCCTGACTATTGTATGGAGGCCTGTATACAACTCCCATCAATCTTTGAGCTGCATATTTAATCTTTGATTTTACTAATTCTGTGCCAATTTGCACGGGTTTTAGATAACAATCGAGAGATTATTACTTTTTTGCTTCTGCATTTTAAATTAGTCACTAATTGTGTAAATTCCTTCAGCAGAACCTCTTTCCTTGTTTTTCCTAAGTCGTGGTACTCATTTGCACCTTGACAACTGGATCTTTACTACTCCAAGTTCCTTTGCAACTCAGATGAACTGTTTAAACCCAGGCACTAGGCAGACACTACAACCTTCAGGACTCTTGATCCTTGTGAGGGAGAATTGTGTCTTTCCCCCTGATTATACTATCTCCAATTATAACAGCATTTTTCTCTTCCCTCCTGAATGGCCCCTGAATCACAGTGCCCTGGTTCTGTCACTCATCCTTCCTACAGCCGCCCCCCTCATCCTTGTGGGGAGCAGCAATCTCAGACATGTATGGAGATATGTTTATCTTCAAGCCCTTGAATCTTCTTGAGCATCCGCATAAGTCCGGGACGGATTTACCCATAAATAGCTGCTTCCAGTTTAATTTTACTAAATAATTTCAGTAAAATTGACTGTGTCCTAATTCTGCTTGTTATATTTTTTCCATGACTCTGAAATGTGATTACTACTACATATGTTCTTTCTAGACTCTCCATACACCTGTCGAACTTCCCTTCATTAACCTTAATCCAGAATTCCTCCCTGCTCCTGACAAATACCAATAATGTCATTTGATGATGCTTCTAATCTATCCCTTCTCAGTTTTATTTTTTAACCAACATTCCATTACCTTTTTAATCCCATTCTCTATCTCATCTGAAAACCCTGTAACCAATAACATTAAGCTGTCATTCCTGCTCCCGTTTAAGCCATATTTAATTGCTAACAAAAGAAAATCTGTGTCTGTGTTGCTTTAATTGGAAAGGTGTCTTACTTGCCTGTTCCTATTAATGCCCTTGAATCATCTAACCTATTCACCAAATTGCTGATCACATCTGAAAATTAGAAAAAAGACAATTAAATTAGAATGTTTCAGTTAAGGTTAGTTCTTCAGATCCAATGATAAATTTTATGAAACAGTTTCTAATTTTAAAAATGGAACAATTTTATCTTTTATCATATTATGGTAAATTTTTACCAATTTTATCATACTTCTACAGTTTGCTGTTCTTTAAAATCTATTGTATTTTGAAATGACTTGTAGAGCTTTACATTTGTCAGCATTTGCCAGTGCTTTTTTTTCATGCATGTAAGGGCCATTGAAGTGAAATACAAGAGCTTAATCTTTTGTATCCAATTGCCTTTCTCAAAACTGCTGAAGACCTTTGGTTTAAAAAGAGCTACACTTCATTTCTTTTCCTAACAACATTAGAATTGTTCCATGCAATTACTGAACTGTATGCCAGTTGGAATTGGTTCTCCTAATTTAATTTATCAAACTCATGATTTTTGAATGCTGTTAATTCCTCTTCCCTTAGCCTTTTAGAAGGAAAGTAATCTTTTCTTCTCCAAATTTGTCCATTTGATGGTTTTCTCCGGTAATGGTAATCACACGTATCCTTTCTGCTTGACTTCATTAATTCTGTAATGTTTTTAAACTCTCCCATATTACTGTTATAATACAGATCATAGCATTTACTATTTTGCGTTTTTAACTTTTAAGTTATCATATAAATGGGGATGATCATTTTATTGTACTATTTGCAGAAATACCTCAGCCAAATTGCTCATGATAAGCAATGCGATAAAGATGAGATAATCTGTTCCAGTGATGTTAACTGAAGGGCAAATGTAGAATTGTAGAAAATTTCAGCACACTGTGTTCTTGCTGGCTGGAAAAAAAACCAAACTTCCAGCACAAGGTTCATAGCTCTGTAGGTTACAGCTCTTCAAATAATGTTTATGATACTGAATTTACCTCAACCACTCTTTCAAGCACTACTTTCTGGATTCCTATTGCTTTCAAGATTCAGTCAACCTTTGGTATAAGGAAATTCTTCTCTCTGCATTTTCACTCTCTTGCCAGGAAAAGCTGGGTAATACTATTTACTTTATTTATGGGCCCTGATAATTTTGTACCTTAATTAAGACTCACTCCATCTGTCCTTGTTTGAAAATAAGCAAGCTCTGTCTATCATCAGAATTTTTTGCAGCATTTACTATGACATAACTAATGTTATATTGTCTATACTTCATCTATACTTTTTGAACTACCTCTGGATTTACTCACTGTTCCGCCACAGTATAGGATGTACCCCATTCATCATACATTCCCTTGCCAAGCCACACCTTCCAAATGCTTTACCTTGCCCTACTCTGCATTAAATTCCATTGGTCATTTTCTGACCAATTGACCACAACATCTGTATCTTCGTGTAATCTCAAGTTTTCCTCCTGTTAACCTCTTGTAAATTCCATTGGTCGTTTTCTGGCCAGTTGATAAGACTAGTTAGATACAGATAGTCTAAAATTTTCGTCTTGTTAATCACAAGTTCAGCGTACGTATTGTCTGCAAACCTTATTATGCACCTCATGTTTGTGTAAACTATTAGTGTGTATCACAGAGAGCAGTGAACTAAATACTGAGCATGCTAGAATACCACTGGTAAATAGCTTTGGAATCTCAAAAACATTCATCAACCATTTTGGATCCATTCTTCCATGGATTCAATGTATTATTAGTTGTTTGACTATGATTGCTTCTCTGCTGTTGTTTGAAATAATAAGATGAGATCTTTTATGCCTACTCAAATGAGTAAACTGGTTTAACAGAGTAGCAGTATTTAAATGTTACACTGGGGCATTAGCCTATATTGTGCTTGGATCTGTCCCTCAAACAGTACTGAGTACTGGAATCTATAATCTTTTGCCAGTCAAATTGTGCTAATTTATCACTTTTCCTTTTGTATTTCTGTCATCTCTTGCTTCTGTTCTTTAAGCATTTGCTTTTGAAAATGCATTATCATAAGGTACTGATTGCCTTCTGTTTCAAAATTTAAAAAACATTTTAGAAGTATGTGACTTAAAAGTAGTTCTGTCTGATCTTTGGGTTCTCTCGTGTATGAAAATGACAGATTAGTTAAAACTTTCAGGAGATAATATCTCAAGTTGG
The DNA here is from genome assembly GCF_963921235.1 of Mobula hypostoma. Taxonomy (NCBI): domain Eukaryota; kingdom Metazoa; phylum Chordata; class Chondrichthyes; order Myliobatiformes; family Myliobatidae; genus Mobula; species Mobula hypostoma. The sequence continues at coordinate 88,179,418 of NC_086102.1, forward strand.
GATAGTTTCATCAACCATTGCCAACTGCTGTCAATGTAATTGAATGAGGAGATTCCATATCCAAGTTGGAGATGATTTGTTGTTTACAAAGGTCAACAAATGATCTCTTATAAGTTGCTTGTATTACCTGTAATACTGGTACAAATTCACCCCGATGAGACCATTGCAAGACAGTGATAAATGACATAGCACATTAAAGATGAACTCCAGTCATTTAACCTTTACCATGCTGTGCTTTGAAAAAGTATTTAGCCCCCACAACTATTCTCACATTTCACTGTCACTTTCTAAATTTAAAATATATTGAAGTAGGATTTTTGAGCTAATCTAAAGAACATTGTGCATCATGTCAAATCAAAAGAAAAATTCCAAAGCGTGTAAACAATTTGCTAAAAATTGACAACCAAAATTGTGAGGCTGAAAAAGTATTCATCCCTTTATAATTACTACACCAACTTTCCTCAGATGCAATACTGTGTATTACCTTATCAACTCACCCAATTTGCTGATGTAGAAAGTTAGATGATCACCTGTTTTCAATGAATGCTTGAAAATGAATACTCCCTCTCTGTAAGGTCCAACAGTATGGTAGATTTTCAACAGAACAAACCAAAATGAAGACAAAAGAGCATTCAAGACAAGTTGGGGAAATGATAATAGAGAAGCACAAACCTGGGGTAAGGCACGAGACCACTTCAAAGACACTGAACTTACCTTGGAGCTCAGTGGATTCCATCGTGGAAAAAATATGAAACCACAGCCACAGTGCCTTGCTCAGGCTGTCCCTTAAACTTAGTCACTGGCGAAGAATGGCCCTTGTAAGAAAGGCTACTGTGATGCCAACAGTCACTCCGAGTGAGCTGCAGAAGTCAGGTTACCACTGGAAATAAAGTTCATGGCTCCATAATCTCTAAGGCTCATACAAAAAGAGCATTTAAGGAGGAGTGACAAGGAAGAAGCCCTGGCTCTTTTTAAAAAAAAAGAGCATCTCCTTGCCTGTAAAGACTTTGCAGAGTGTCACTTAGAGATGTGGAAGAAGGTCTTGTGGTCGGATGAGACTGAAGTGGAAATTTTTTGGCTCAACACTAAGCAGTAGGTGTGGTGCAAATCTAATACTGCACATCAGTCAGGTAACACCATCCCTTCTGTAAAGTATGGTGGAGGCAGCATCATACTAAGTGGATGCTTTTCAGCAGTAGAGACTGGAAATCTGGTCGGGATTAATAGGAAATTGACTGCTGCTAAATACAGAGAGATCCTGGGTTAAAAACTTGCTAGCCTCTGCCAGAAAGCTTAAACTGGAGAGGAAGCTTGTCTTTCAGCAGGACAATGACCCAAAGCACATTGCCAGCATAATCATAGAGGCTTCAGATGAAGAAAATTGATGCCATTGAGTGGCCTAGTGAGAATCCTGATCCTTCATCTCTGGCAAGACCTCAAAGTTGCTGTCCACCACCTCTCTTCAACTAACCCTGGCACAAATTTTGCAAGGAGGAATGGGCAAATCTTGCTGCATTGTGTTGTGCAAAGCTAGTAGAGACTTATCCAAAAAGACTGTGTCCTCTGAAGGGTCTCGGCCCGAAACGACAACTGTACTCTTTTCCATAGATGCTGCCTGGCCTGCTGAGTTCCTACAGCATTTTGTGTGTGTTGCTTGGATTCCCAGCATCTGCAGGTTTTCTCTTGTTTGTGATTAGACTACTGACTGTAACAGCTGTGAGAGGTTGTTGTACTGAGCAAAGGGCGGGTGAATACTTTTGAACTGCTGACATTTCAGATTTTTTAATTTTTAGTTCATGCTTCACAGTTTAACCTGTTTTTTGGACTCTACTATGGGGGGCGGGGATAAAGGAGTGTGTGATTCACAAATAAAAGTTCTCAGCTAAATTGATCAAAATCTTTGCTTGTGATACTCAAAAGTATTCGGGGGCTGCATACCTTTACAAGGCACTTTATAAGAAGCAGTTTGAAACTCAGTATTCTATTTAAAATGACTATGATCCCAATAAACTAATTTGGGCATCAACCTTAATTTATGCTTCACAAACTTCATGATCAATTCTTGATTTTGTACTTCGGTTCAAATTCTGCTAGCAATTGCACTTAATTGCCTTTTTATGATATAATAGTGCCTTGAAATTTGTGACTCTTAGTTTACATACAGAAACCAGCATAAGCACTGGCCTGATGGGCCACAAGCCTTGGGACAGACTTTAACTTTAACTTTAGTTTACATACCATATTCAAAATAATATATTTTAAAAGTTCAGTTCTACCCCTGAGGATCCCTCATTTCAAAGTACAGGCTTTAAACTTGCACCATATATGTAAACCATAGTCATAGTTTTACACTATAGTATAACCTGTTAACCCAACTTACCCACGCTGAACAATTCAACCATCTAAGATGGAGCCATTTACCTATGTTTAGCCCCTATCTTTCTGAATCGGGTTCTACCATTAGGGGACCCTTTATCATTAACCTAGGAGTCAGTGAACCCCAGGTTGGGAAGTCATTCCTATCCATGTATCTGTTCAAGTAGCTTTTAAATGTTGTCATTGTACTTGCCTCAGCCAGTTCTGCTGGCAGTTCATTCTATATAAGTGCCTCCTTGGGGAAAAATTCCCACTCCCTATACAGAGGCTACTTTTTCTGAACACCACTCTCCATTCCTTTGCCAATGCTTGCTTCATCTTTATCTCACCTCTAGAATTTAGAAACCACACAGTATTTGTCCTTCCAATGTCAGGTTGAACTTCTTGGGAATTAGTACTTTCCATTCTGCTTTGTCCTATCCCAGATGCAGTTAAGCCTTTTTCTTTAACTTAGTGGTTCAGTTTTAAGTGCAGTTTAATTTACAGTTCAACCCCCAGCTACAAAGGTAACTCTCCTATTTTGGGCACCCAACCAGCATGTTGAGTTTTGAGATATGAACAGAATTATTGGTGATGGTCAGCAAATCGAGCAGCATTTATGGAGAGAGAGAAAGAGCTAATGTTTCAGGTTATTGATCTTATTGTAAAAGACTAATGACCTGAATTGTTAAGTTTTTTTTCTTTCTACAGGGCTGTCTGACCTGCTTGGTATCACCAGAAAGTTGCTTACATTTTAGACTTCCAGCATCTGCAATATTTTAAATGGTGTATTCATGCCATTTGTTTCAAATTTTGATATGTTCCAGTGGAATTGAGGAATTTCATAATATTCTTGATTTAACAACCGAAAATAAGTAAATTGGTTTAATTTACTATTTTCCCAAATACTCTTTTCAATTCTTACGTAAGAAATTGCAATCCAGTTGTCTGATTGAAAATAAATCTTGTACCTTTCTAAACTCTTAGCAACTGTCTTGAGGTGACAATATGATGTGGGTAAGTGATCCCTCAAGGCTCACGGTCTGATTGTCCAGACCTCTTTGTTAGGAGGGTGCAATCACGTCTCTTGCACGTCAGCTGCAAGTCCTCACCTGGTATTCCTGATGTATTACAAAGACCTCATTATAATAGAATGTAACAAAACTCTTCATTTTGAATCTTGTTTATATTTTGCTGTTTTCCACTGAAAGCATGTTTTTATTGTAGCTAGCATGAGGTGCTCAATCCAAATGTAATATTCATTTGAAGCTTTGATAGAGATCCTTCTTTCTCTGTTTTCGTTTATCTTTCTTTTGAAAACAATCAGGATTTCTGCTTGCTGCTTCCGGTTGAATTTTCAAATGACACGACATTGATAGGCTGTATTTCCAACAAAGATGAGAATCTACAGAGGAGAAGTCAATGCCCTGACACAGTGGTGCCAAGAAAACAACCTCTCACCCATGTCATAAAAACGAAGTTGATCATAGATTACAGCAGGAACAGAGATAGGTAGCGCCTGTTGATTGACATCAATGGGACTGCAGTTGAGTGGGGAAATATTTTCAGATTCCTTGGTATATACATCAATGAGGATCTCACCTGGACTGTACATACTGGCAGTGTGGCAAAAAAGCCACAACAGCACCTCTTTCACCTCAGACGGCTGAAAAGGTTTGGCATGAGTCCCCAAATTCTCAGGACTTTCTACAGGGGCACCATCGAGAGCATCCAGACTGGTTGTGCCTCCGTCTGGTATGAGAACTGTATTACCCTCAATCGCAGGGCATTGCAGAAAGTGGTGCAGACAGCCCAGCGCATCTGTGGATGTGAATTTCCCTCTATTCAGGACATTTACAGCAGCAGGTGTTTAAAAAGGGCCTGGAGGATTATCAGGGACTCTAGCCATCTCAACCACAAGCTGTTTCAGCTGCTTCCATCTGGTGATCGCTATCGCTGCATTAAGGCCAGGAGCAACAGGCTCTGGGACAGCTTCTTTCACCAGGCCATCAGATTTATCAATACACATTGATCTGATTGCATATCTGACTGTACTTACATGTATACGAAACAAATATGTGTACAATCTTGGTGTTCGGGCAATTTCTTCCCACATTTCCCTATCTTATTGCTTGTACATAGTGATGGAGATGCAACATAAAGATTTTTACTCCCTCATGTTGTGAGATGGATGTAAGAAATAAAATTTTTATTTGTAATGTGTGCTGCTTAGTGGGAGGTGGGGTTGGGAGAGGAAAGAAGAGTGGGGCAAGATAAATGCTGAAATAAACCATAAAATCTGGAGCAAGACTATTCAAACTGATTTTGTGCTTCCAAGTTAAAGTAATGAATCGTTGCTAACATTTGATGTCCTCATTTTTGATATTTACTGATCAGTAATTTGTCTCTGTGCAAACTCGTAGATGGATAGAATAAGCAAGAAAATCACATTGTTACTGAACTCTTAGAATGGTTCATGTGGTCAAGCAGCGTCCATTGCAGGACCTTTTCACTGTTACTGGCTGTGGTTATTTATTTTGCATGGTCTCTTTCTCGTGGTCTGATATTTGGATTTCAGTTGACCTGCATGGGGCATATGTGGAGATGGGGCAGAGCTTGAATTCCCTCACTCTGCTCCCCACTGTGGCTACCATTGAATAAAGTCAGTTTTCGGTTGACCTTGGAGGAGTACTCAACGCAGAAACTGTAGCTTCTCACATGACACAAAATTAGAAGTGGATATCCTTCGCACTTTCTCGTGGGCTTTTGCTCATTGACAAGTTGTGCCAACGGAAAGATCGGCATTTATTGCATCTGTATAAATGAGGGGATGTTGAGTTGTAGCAATATCTGGTGAAAGTATCAGCTAATATAGTAGTGTCTTTTTAAAAAAAAATCTTATTCTTGTTTTCATGTTGTTCTATAGGCAATCTACCTGCTAACTCTGTAATCTCCAAGTCTAATCACAGAATGAGCACCCAGTTTTCATTACTTTCTCATTGGCTGTCATGCCTTCAGCTGCCTGAACCTGACTTCCTGGGATTTTCTTACTTTTTTTTTTCACTACCTCTCCCTTTTTGAGATGCTTCTCAAAACCTTGTTTGGCTAAATGTTTTGTCCTTTATCCTGCTATTTCTTTGTGCAGTTTGAATCCCATTTTATTTGATAATGCTTGTGTGGACATTTTATTGTATTAAAGGTGTTCTACATATGCCAGTAGTTGCACTTACCCTTGAGGTTAAAAATTAGGGCCATGGATGGGCCTGCATATGAAAAGTAATCTTGCTTTTCAATTAGCAGAAAGTGCTGCCTTCTGTTAATTGTTAAGTATTGCAACAAAGATATACCAGAGTTGAGTTTTAGTTTATAAATTGAACAAGATTCCAAATACATTTAATGCTCATTAAAAGCACTTTTAGTTACAGGAGTTATTATGTTGGTTTGTAGGTCTGTGCTTACTGAGTTGTGTAATCGCTTATACTAAAGATTTTAATCTCTGACGGTTTATATAACTGTGTCAGGTGATCAAAATCCAGTGATGTCATTACCTGACTTGTTTTTTTTCCACACTTGCCAGGAACCAGCTGGGAGGTGTGGAACAATCTTGCGTGTAAGAAGTAAATAAGCTTAGCCGTACACTGAAACTCTGCAGACATTACAGAATACGTGTGTGTTTAAGATGTGGCCTGCGTGTGTTTTCTGATCTTACTATGAGCTGCATAGTGTTGTTTCTTGGAGAATGCTGGATTGTATCTCAGAAATAGATTCTTTGGAGTTATTGATTACTTTTTTCTTTGGATCATGCAACGTAAGACTATATCAATGAAAAATACAGTTCTCCGTGCTCGAGGCCGAGACAGAGTGGCCATCAAAGTGCTATTTTGGGAGTTGGAGCAACATTTAAAGAGGTATTTCTGGAACAGTTCTATGAAATTACAAAATACATTTTGTTTAAAAAAAAAACATTTTTACCAATCATCAGGCAATTCCATTTTGATGAAGCAATGCCAAGTTCGCACGTGGATTTCATAGTGCACATGTTGATTTGGAGTAGTTTACTACCTGCGTCAGTAATTTGCTTTTAATCTATTTTTGACACATTCTGAATTGTGTCTGTTAACCAGAGTAGGTTAATTAATATCAATGTTTGGATTTATTGTGTCTTTCGGTAACTTTTTGGAGAAACAAATGGAGGCTGTTTTTTCCCGATGGTGCTCGCAATCCCCTTTGTCGCAATTTGCATGTCAACTCTGTTCTAGGCAATTCAGACTGTGTTTGACTGCAATAAAATGGGTAAACTGGAATTCCTTGTTTTAAACCTCATTGCTGTAGTGCTTTCCAGCAAAAAAAAATTTCAACATACCTAACGTTTGAGCTGCTTACAAATTTTTAAATAGATAACCAACAGTTTCGGTGGCTTTTTGTGCAGCACATTTACATGCACTTGTTTTATTGTTAAGCTGCTTGGTTTTCATTGTGCATTCAGATTATATGCCCCTGTGGCCTGCAGGCATACGGGTTGTACAGTGGATAGTATTTGTACAAAGTGTTAGATATTTTGGTCAGAAGTTCTCCCCCCCCCCCCGAAAAGAAATACATTTTGTAAGTATGACAAAAGTCATTGAAGACCATACGCATGTTGATATGAGTATTATGTTGACCAGATCCTGTAGTGATTAATTTTCACTCATTGTGCTCAGGTATTCAACAAAACAAAGTTTTCACCTTTCTTGCACAAGGCTATATACATACTTGTTTTCTTTGTTGTTTTTAAAGGATTTTTGGCCTGATGATGAACATTCCTTAAGGGCTTTGGATTTTATTGTACAGTTCCAGCTTTACAAGTCTATCCACCCTGTTGGTTTAGCATTGTACCTGAATCAGTCTTGTCTTTGTATGCTTCATATATTAAATATTCTTACAGAGTCCAAAGGTAAATGGTGACTACAGTTACTGAAAGTGTGAAATACCTGCTTGAGCAGGAATGAGTTTTTTCACAAACCTTCCTCAGTATCAAATTCTTCACAAAGGCAGGTTCAACAGTGGCCACTACCAAGTTCATTTATGTTGCATGTTTCAAATAACAGGAGTCTTGAGGCACTGGTGAGGTAAACAGTAGAAAATAGCAGTGAAGTTAGACAGCCATTTTTTTTTGAAGCTTTTTCTCTCAGTGCAGTTTTGTTTTTTGTGTGGCAGTGTTGACTCCACCCTTAGAAATACTTAATGGGCTGTACTTTAACAAAAGTTTATAGCACAGAATTCCACAATGTAATCATCCTCGATGCAGTTTATTTTTTCCATGACCCGGCCTTGTTTGGCTATTATGTTCTGGAGAATTTGTGCAACAGCATTTTCTAACTTTTGATACAGATAAAATACCCAAAGAGGTATGCAAATGTATTATAGAAGTTCAACAAAGCCACATCATTTTACAATATGTCAGTTGACATAAAGCCAAGATTCTGTTGTGCTCTTATTTCCCCTTTTCTGATGTATAATTATTTGTAAATTAAGATGATTTTGATCTGCAATATTGACAATAGGCAGTGAGAGTAATTTGATATGTTTATGGAATAGGATATCAGTTTGAGTTCCTCAGTGAAAGAAACCTTTGGAAATATTGAGCATTAAGATCAAAGTTCAAAGTAAGCTTATTATGGAAGTACATAAATGTCATCACATACAACCCAGATATCCATTTTCTTGCCAGCATACTCAATAAATCCGTAATAGAATAATAACCATAATAGAGTCAATGAAAGACTGCATCAACTTGGGCTTTCAACCAGTGTGTAAAAGACAGTAAACAAAGTACAAAACAAAATAATAAATAAGCAATAAGTATTGAGAACATGAGGTGCAAAGTCCTTGAATAGGCTGTGGGAACATTTTAGTGATGGGGCAAGTGAAGTTGAGTGAATTTATTCCCTCTGGTTCAGGAGACTGCTGGCTGAGGGGGTAATAACTGTTCCTGAACCTGGTGGTGTGAGTCCTGAGGCTTCTGTACCACCACCTTGATAGCAGCAGCGCAAAGAGAGCATGTCCTGGGTGCTGGTGTTGGGGATGGCCCCCAATGATGGATGCTACTTTCCTGCGGCAATGTTTTGTGCTCAATGGTGTGGAGGGCTTTACCTGTGATGGACTGGGTTGTATCCATTACTTTTTGTAGGATCTTCCTTTCAAGGGCATTGGTGTTTCCATACCAGGTTGTGATGTAGCCAGCAATATACTCCTCCACACAACTATAGAAGTTTGTCAGAATCTAAGATGTTATGGCAAATCTTCACAAACTCCCAAGGAAGTATAGGTGCTGCTGTGCTTTCATTATAATTGCACTTGCATGCTGGGCCCAGGACAAATCCTCCAAAATAATAATACTGAGGAATTTAAAGTTGCTAACCCTCTCCACCTGACCTCTGATGAGGGCTGGCTCATGGACCTCTGGTTTCCTTCTGAAGTCAATAGTCAGCTCCTTGGTCTTGCTGACATTGAGTGAGAGGTGGTTGCTCTGGCACCACTCAGGCAGATTCTCAGTCTCCCCTCTGCATGCTGATTCATCACCACCTTTGATACTTATGACAGTGGTGTTGTCAGCAAACTTGAATATGGCATTGGAGCTATGCTTAGCCTCACGGTCATAAGTGTAAAGAGAGTAGAGCAGGGGGCTCAGCACGTAAACTTGTGGTGCACCTGTGCTGTTGGTGATCCTGAAGGACTGGGGTCTACAGCTGAGGAAAATGAGAATCCAGTTGCACAAGGTGGGATTGAGGCCAAGGGCATGAAGCTTAATTTGAGGGAATGATGGTACTGAATGTCAAACCAGTCGATAAAAAGCATCCTTTGCTGTCCAAGTGTTCCAGGGTTGAATGAAGAGCCAATGAGATGGCATGTGCTATGGACCTGTTGCTCCGGTAGGCAAATTGGAGTGGACCCAAGTCCCCTGTCAGGCAGGAGTGATATGTTTCATGACCAACCTCTGAAAAAAACACTTCATCAGTGTGGATGTAAATACTACTGGCCGGTAGTCTTTGAGGCAGGTTACTTCTTAGGCATTGGTATAATTGAACCCTGCTTCATCTAGGTCTTCTGGTTGGGAAAGCTTTTGATTTTAGTGGGGACACAGTCATGTACACCTGTTTTAATAAAATCCGTACAACAATGGTGTATTCATTCAGATCCACAGATGAGATCTTGAGCATGGCCCAGTCTACCAACTTAAAGCAATCCCATAGCCACACTTCATCCTCCCGCAACCAACTCATTGTTGTCCTAATCTATGAAGCTTTGCTCTTCAGCCTGCGTCTGCCTATGGGTCGAAGAGGGAGAGCCAAGTGAACCAATTCTATGAAATATGGTCTGGGCATGAATCGGTAGACATTCCTTATCTTTGTATAACGGTGGCCTAGTATGTTGGAACCTCTAGTGGTACAGATTATGTTGGTGATAATTGGACAAACAAGTGTGGTTGAAGTCCCCGACTATGATTTGAAATGTGTTGGGATGGACACTGGTGGTTTGCAAGCTGCATTCAGAGCCATGGAGGAGAACTCCCTCTGTAAGTAGAACGGACGGCATTTGACCGTTGGGTGATCAAGGTTGGGGAAACATTGAATAAGAGAGTATGGATAAGAGATGCAAAGTTGGTCACAGCAAAGCTGAGTTAGGCAAGCAAGGTTCTGAAGGTAAAAATGAGCATCTATAATAGATCATATGGATTTTAAAGCTCAATTTTCAATCTTGCCTTGCACTACTCTACTGATGCACATTCAAACTGAATTGTGAGTTTCACTATAAATGTGAGCTGTGTCACTATTAATGATTTTTCTGTATATGGGGCAAGGCATGGTGTCAAACAAAACAGACACTATTATTCCCCCCCCCATGCACCCCAAATAATTTGAGTGCAATTGCAAAGTTCCAGACGACAAGCTCAGTTTTTAAATACTTCAAGATGACAGTTACATACTTTTTAAAAATACCTTTTGCAAGGAACAGGTGTAGTCAAATGCAAAGTTTTGTACTTGGCTAAGATGAAACAAAATAGGAATTGCTTTAACAGTGCAAGTTTCCTTGGTTGCCCATTTATGCCTTTTGCCCTTTTATTTACATGGTCATGATGCGAGTTGCAGGCCTGGGTTCAGATGGTTATCCATGTGCAAGTCATATCGTGTACAACACATGGAAATGACAAGTTATGATCAAGTTACATTGAAAAAGAAAGCAAATGCTGCTACACAAAGCTTGAAAGCAATTGGAATGTGACCCAGCCCCAGCTCATGGAATGTGGTTTGGTGTTATGAAAGCAAATTTCATGTAGACATTACATGTAGGCATTAGATGTTTCAGAAAGGACAGGGTAGGGAGGTGAAAGAGATGGGGGCGTGGCACTTGATCAGAGATAGTGTCACGGCTGCAGAAAAGGAGGAAGTCATGGAGGGATTGTCTACTGAATCTCTGTGGGTGGAAGTTAGAAACAGGAAGGGATCAATAACTCTACTGGGTGTTTTTTATAGACCACCCAATAGTAACAGGGGCATCGAGGAACAGATAGGGGGACGGATTCTGGAGAAAGGTATAATAATGACAGGGTTGTTGTGGTGGGAGATTTTAATTTCCCAAATATTGATTGGCATCTCCCTAGAGTGAGGGGTTTAGATGGCGTGGAGTTTGTTAAGTATGTTCAGCAAGGTTTCCTGACACAATATATAGATAAGCCTCCACCCTCAAATTTTTTAATCAATTTCGCTGCCATTGTAAGTTCATATCAGCTTCAGTTTTGGGCCCCATTCATAAAAACCATTTATTTCCTCCCTCCACATTCAGTTCAGCTTTCAGACAATGGGGTTTGAACGGTCTTATAGACGTAGACATAGAATAGAATAGTACAGCACAGTACAGGCCCTTCGGCCCACAATGTTGTGCCGACCCTCAAACGCTGCCTCCCATATAAGCCCCCACCTTAGATTCCTCCATATACTGTCTAGTAGTCTCTTAAACTTCACTAGTGTATCTGCCTCCACCACTGACTCAGGCAGTGCATTCCACGCACCAACCACTCTCTGAGTAAAAAACCTTCCTCTAATATCCCCCTTGAACTTCCCACCTTACCTTAAAGCCATGTCCTCTTGTATTGAGCAGTGGTGCCCTGGGGAAGAGGCACTGGCTATCCACTCTATCTATTCCTCTTATTATCTTGTACACCTCTATCATGTCTCCTCTCATCCTCCTTCTCTCCAAAGAGTAAAGCACTAGCTCCCTTAATCTCTGATCATAATGCATACTTTCTAAACCAGGCAGCATCCTGGTAAATCTCCTCTGTACCCTTTCCAATGCTTTCACATCCTTCCTATAGTGAGGTGACCAGAACTGGGCACAGTACTCCAAGTGTGGCCTAACCAGAGTTTAATAGAGCTGCATCATTACATCGCGACTCTTATACTCTATCCCTCGACTTATGAAAGCTAACACCCCATAAGCTTTCTTAACTACCCTATCCACCTGTGAGGCAACTTTCAGGGATCTGTGGACATGTACCCCGAGCTCCTTCTGCTCCTCCACACTGCCAAGTATCCCGCCATTTACTTTGTACTCTGCCTTGGAGTTTGTCCTTCCAAACTGTATCACCTCACACTTCTCTGGGTCGAACTCTATCTGCCACTTCTCAGCCCACTTCTGCATCCTATCAATGTCTCTCTGCAATCTTTGACAATCCTCTACACTATCTACAACACCACCAACCTTTGTGTCGTCTGCAAACTTGCAACCCACCCTTCTACCCCCACATCCAGGTCGTTAATAAAAATCACGAAAAGTAGAGGTCCCAGAACAGATCCTTGTGGGACACCACTAGTCACAATCCTCCAATCTGAATGTACTCCCTCCACCACCACCCTCTGCCTTCTGCAGGCAAACCAATTCTGAATCCACCTGGCCAAACTTCCCTGGATCCCATGCCCTTCTAACCTTCTGAATAAGCTTACTAAAATCCATATAGATCACATCCACTGCACTACCCTCATCTATATGCCTGGTCACCTCCTCAAAGAACTCTATCAGGCTTGTTAGACACGATCTGCCCTTCACAAAGCCATGCTGACTGTCCCTGATCAGACCATGATTCTCTAAATGCCTATTGATCCTATCTCTAAGAATCTTTTCCAGCAGCTTTCCCACCACAGACGTAAGGCTCACTGGTCTATAATTACCCGGACTATCCCTACTACCTTTTTTGAACAAGGGAACAACAGTTGCCTCCCTCCAATCCTCCGGTACCATTCCAGTGGACAACGAGGACATAAAGATCCTAGCCAGAGGCTCAGCAATCTCTTCTCTCGCCTCGTGGAGCAGCCGGGGGAATATTCCGTCAGGCCCCGGGGACTTATCTGTCCTAATGTATTTTAACAACTCCAACACCTCCTCTCCCTTAATATCAACATGCTCCAGAACATCAACCTCACTCATATTGTCCTCACCATCATCAAGTTCCCTCTCATTGGTGAATACCGAAGAGAAGTATTCATTGAGGACCTCGCTCACTTCCACAGCCTCCAGGCACATCTTCCCACCTTTATCTCTAATCGGTGACCTGCCCCGGTTCATTACCTAGTACTAGATCTAGTATGGCATTCCCCTGGTCGGCCTGTCCACATATTGCGACAGGAATCCATCCTGGACACACTTAACAAACTCTGCCCCATCTAAGCCCTTGGAACTAATCAGGTGCCAATCAATATTAGGGAAGTTAAAGTCACCCATGATAACAACCCTGTTATTTTTGCACCTTTCCAAAATCTGCCTCCCATGCGCATTAAGGATTTGTATACTGATAACATATTTGATAGTTTTGATAACCTGCGTGGTAAGTATGGCCTTCCGCATAATCATTTTTGTAAATATCTGCAGATTCGCAGATTTACTTTGTCAAGGAAAAATTTCCCTCTTTTCCTGATCTACCACCTGCTATGTTATGGGGAAAAACTCACTCTTAGCTTTAACAATAAAGGGCTGATTTCTGAACTATACTCTCAGCTACATACATCAAAGTTGCTGGTGAACGCAGCAGGCCAAGCAGCATCTATAGGAAGAGGCGCAGTCGACGTTTCAGGCCGAGACCCTTCGTCAGGACTAACTGAAGGAAGAGTGAGTAAGGGATTTGAAAGCTGGAGGGGGAGATGCAAAATGATAGGAGAAGACAGGAGGGGGAGGGATGGAGCCGAGAGCTGGACAGGTGATAGGCAAAAGGGGATACGAGAGGATCATGGGACAGGAGGTCCGGGAAGAAAGACGGGGGGGGGTGTGACCCAGAGGATGGGCAAGAGGTATATTCAGAGGGACAGAGGGAGAAAAAGGAGAGTGAGAGAAAGAATGTGTGCATAAAAATGAGTAACAGATGGGGTACGAGGGGGAGGGTGGGGCCTTAGCGGAAGTTAGAGAAGTCGATGTTCATGCCATCAGGTTGGAGGCTACCCAGACGGAATATAAGGTGTTGTTCCTCCAACCTGAGTGTGGCTTCCTCTTTACAGTAGAGGAGGCCGTGGATAGACATGTCGGAATGGGATGTGGAATTAAAATGTGTGGCCACTGGGAGATCCTGCTTTCTCTGGCGGACAGAGCGTAGATGTTCAGCAAAGCGGTCTCCCAGTCTGCATCGGGTCTCACCAATATATAAAAGGCCACATCGGGAGCACCGGACGCAGTATATCACCCCAGTCGACTCACAGGTGAAGTGATGCCTCACCTGGAAGGACTGTTTGGGGCCCTGAATGGTGGTAAGGGAGGAAGTGTAAGGGCATGTGTAGCACTTGTTCCGCTTACACGGATAAGTGCCAGGAGGGAGATCAGTGGGGAGGGATGGGGGGGACGAATGGACAAGGGAGTTGTGTAGGGAGCGATCCCTGCGGAATGCGGGGGGGGGGAGGGAAAGATGTGCTTAGTGGTGGGATCCCGTTGGAGGTGGCGGAAGTTACGGAGAATAATATGTTGGACCCGGAGGCTGGTGGGGTGGTAGGTGAGGACCAGGGGAACCCTATTCCTAGTGGGGTGGTGGGAGGATGGAGTGAGAGCAGATTTACGTGAAATGGGGGAGATGCGTTTAAGAGCAGAGTTGATAGTGGAGGAAGGGAAGCCCCTTTCTTTAAAAAATGAAGACATCTCCCTCGTCCTAGAATGAAAAGCCTCATCCTGAGAGCAGATGCGGCGGAGACGGAGGAATTGCGAGAAGGGGATGGCATTTTTGCAAGAGACAGGATGAGAAGAGGAATAGTCCAGATAGCTGTGAGAGTCAGTAGGCTTATAGTAGACATCAGTGGATAAGCTGTCTCCAGAGACAGAGACAGAAAGATCTAGAAAGGGGAGGGAGGTGTCGGAAATGGACCAGGTAAACTTGAGGGCAGGGTGAAAGTTGGAGGCAAAGTTAATAAAGTCAACGAGTTCTGCATGCGTGCAGGAAGCAGCACCAATGCAGTCGTCGATGTAGTGAAGGAAAAGTGGGGGACAGATACCAGAATAGGCACGGAACATAGATTGTTCCACAAACCCAACAAAAAGGCAGGCATAGCTAGGACCCATACGGGTGCCCATAGCTACACCTTTAGTTTGGAGGAAATGGGAGGAGCAAAAGGAGAAATTATTAAGAGTAAGGACTAATTCCGCTAGACGGAGCAGAGTGGTGGTAGGGGGAACTGATTAGGTCTGGAATCCAAAAAGAAGCGTAGGGCTTTGAGACCTTCCTGATGGGGGATGGAAGTATATAAGGACTGGACATCCATGGTGAAAATAAAGCGGTGGGGGCCAGGGAACTTAAAATCATCGAAAAGTTTAAGAGCGGGAGAAGTGTCACGAACATAGGTCGGAAGGGATTGAACAAGGGGTGATAAAACAGTGTCGAGGTATGCAGAAACGAGTTCGGTGGGGCAGGAGCAAGCTGAGACAATAGGTCTGCCAGGACAGGCAGGTTTGTGGATCTTGGGTAGGAGGTAGAAACGGGAAGTGCGGGGTGTGGGAACTATAAGGTTGGTAGCAGTGGATGGGAGATCCCCTGAGCGGATAAAGTCGGTGATAGTGTGGGAGACAATGGCCTGGTGCTCCTTAGTGGGGTCACGATCGAGGAGTAAATAAGAGGAGGTATCCGCGAGTTGTCGCTGTGCCTCGGCAAGGTAGAGGTCAGTACGCCAGACTACAACAGCACCCCCCTTATCGGCGGGTTTAATAATAAGGTTAGGATTAGTGCGGAGGGAGTGGAGAGCAGAGCGTTCCGAAGGAGTGAGGTTGGAATGAGAACAAGGTGCGGTGAAGTCGAGACGGTTGATGTCCCGTCGGCAGTTGGCAATAAAGAGATCCAGAGCAGGCAGAAGACCAGAGCGGGGTGTCCATGAAGAAGAGGAGGGTTGAAGATGGGAGAAGGGCTCATCAGTGGGGGTGGAAGAGTCCTTGCCTAAGAAGTAGGCTCGGAGACGGAGACGGCGGAAGAAGAGTTCCGCATCGTGGCGAACATGGAACTCGCTGAGGTGTGGGCGAAGGGGGACAAAGATGAGGCCCTTACTGAGAACAGAGCGTTCTGCCTCTGACAGTTGAAGGTCGGAGGGGATGGTAAAGACCCGGCACGGATGAGAGCTGGGATCAGAGGGGGGAGGGGGGAGGCTGGGTGTGTCAATGGAGAGGGGAGGGTTGGGGTGAGAGGAAGATGGAGCCTCTGAGGGCCCAGGAGCTGACGGTGGGATCTGAGGGAGACCCCTTCTCCCGTCTTCAACCCTCCTCTTCTTCATGGACACCCCGCTCTGGTCTTCTGCCTGCTCTGGATCTCTTTATTGCCAACTGCCGACGGGACATCAACTGTCTCGACTTCACCGCACCTTGTCCCCATTCCAACCTCACTCCTTCGGAACGCTCTGCTCTCCACTCCCTCCGCACTAATCCTAACCTTATTATTAAACCCGCTGATAAGGGGGGTGCTGTTGTAGTCTGGCGTACTGACCTCTACCTTGCCGAGGCACAGCGACAACTCGCGGATACCTCCTCTTATTTACTCCTCGATCGTGACCCCACTAAGGAGCACCAGGCCATTGTCTCCCACACTATCACCGACTTTATCCGCTCAGGGGATCTCCCATCCATTGCTACCAACCTTATAGTTCCCACACCCCGCACTTCCCGTTTCTACCTCCTACCCAAGATCCACAAACCTGCCTGTCCTGGCCGACCTATTGTCTCAGCTTGCTCCTGCCCCACCGAACTCGTTTCTGCATACCTCGACACTGTTTTATCACCCCTTGTTCAATCCCTTCCGACCTATGTTCGTGACACTTCTCACGCTCTTAAACTTTTCGATGATTTTAAGTTCCCTGACCCCACCGCTTTATTTTCACCATGGATGTCCAGTCCTTATATACTTCCATCCCCCATCAGGAAGGTCTCAAAGCTCTACGCTTCTTTTTGGATTCCAGACCTAATCAGTTCCCCTCTACCACCACTCTGCTCCGTCTAGCGGAATTAGTCCTTACTCTTAATAATTTCTCCTTTTGCTCCTCCCATTTCCTCCAAACTAAAGGTGTAGCTATGGGCACCCGTATGGGTCCTAGCTATGCCTGCCTTTTTGTTGGGTTTGTGGAACAATCTATGTTCCGTGCCTATTCTGGTATCTGTCCCCCACTTTTCCTTCGCTACATTGACAACTGCATTGGTGCTGCTTCCTGCACGCCTGCAGAACTCGTTGACTTTATTAACTTTGCCTCCAACTTTCACCCTGCCCTCAAGTTTACCTGGTCCATTTCCGACACCTCCCTCCCCTTTCTAGATCTTTCTGTCTCTGTCTCTGGAGACAGCTTATCCACTGATGTCTACTATAAACCTACTGACTCTCACAGCTATCTGGACTATTCCTCTTCTCACCCTGTCTCTTGCAAAAACGCCATCCCCTTCTCGCAATTCCTCCGTCTCCGCCGCATCTGCTCTCAGGATGAGGCTTTTCATTCTAGGACGAGGGAGATGTCTTCATTTTTTAAAGAAAGGGGCTTCCCTTCCTCCACTATCAACTCTGCTCTTAAACGCATCTCCCCCATTTCACGTAAATCTGCTCTCACTCCATCCTCCCACCACCCCACTGGGAATAGGGTTCCCCTGGTCCTCACCTACCACCCCACCAGCCTCCGGGTCCAACATATTATTCTCCGTAACTTCCGCCACCTCCAACGGGATCCCACCATTAAGCACATCTTTCCCTCCCCCCCCCTCTGCATTCCGCAGGGATCGCTCCCTACACAACTCCCTTGTCCATTCGTCCCCCCCATCCCTCCCCACTGATCTCCCTCCTGGCACTTATCCCCCTCCTGGCACTTATCCGTGTAAGCGGAACAAGTGCTACACATGCCCTTACACTTCCTCCCTTACCACCATTCAGGGCCCCAAACAGTCCTTCCAGGTGAGGCATCACTTCACCTGTGAGTCGACTGGGGTGATATACTGCGTCCGGTGCTCCCGATGTGGCCTTTTATATATTGGTGAGACCCGACGCAGACTTGGAGACCGCTTTGCTGAACATCTACGCTCTGTCCGCCAGAGAAAGCAGGATCTCCCAGTGGCCACACATTTTAATTCCACATCCCATTCCCATTCTGACATGTCTATCCACGGCCTCCTCTACTGTAAAGAGGAAGCCACACTCAGGTTGGAGGAACAACACCTTATATTCCGTCTGGGTAGCCTCCAACCTGATGGCATGAACATCGACTTCTCTAACTTCCGCTAAGGCCCCACCTCCCCCTCGTACCCCATCTGTTACTCATTTTTATGCACACATTCTTTCTCTCACTCTCCTTTTTCTCCCTCTGTCCCTCTGAATATACCTCTTGCCCATCCTCTGGGTCACCCCCCCCCCGTCTTTCTTCCCGGACCTCCTGTCCCATGATCCTCTCGTATCCCCTTTTGCCTATCACCTGTCCAGCTCTCGGCTCTATCCCTCCCCCTCCTGTCTTCTCCTATCATTTTGCATCTCCCCCTCCCCCTCCAGCTTTCAAATTCCTTTCTCGCTCTTCCTTCAGTTAATCCTGACGAAGGGTCTCGGCCTGAAACGTTGACTGCACCTCTTCCTGATGCTGCTTGGCCTGCTGCGTTCACCAGCAACTTTGATGTATGTTGCTTGAATTTCCAGCATCTGCAGAATTCCTGTTGTTTGCGTTTATACTCTCAGCTGATGTCTTTGGGAGTTCAAGATCTAAACAAAACTAAGAGTAAGTGGGAGGATAACCTCAGTATCGATCTGGCTGAGGAATATTGGGCAAAAGTATTGAATAGGGTTCATTTCTCATCATGTGCTAGACTGAGGCTCATATAATTTAAAGTTTTACACAGGGTACATTTAAGTAAAGCCAGACTTGCAGACATATACCCTGGGACAGACGCTGACTGTGACAGGTGTTCCTTCTCTCCGGCTGGTTTAGTACATGCATTTTGGTCATGCCCTCGGCTTGATGACTATTGGGCACTGGTTTTTAAAATTATCAGTGAGGTTTTGGGGGTGACACTGAGACCTTGCCCGCTTATAGCTGTATTTGGTGTGGCAGATGATGATTTGGGTTTAAATGCAAGCCAGTCGGATATTATTGCATTTACATTGCTATTGGCCCGTAGGAGGATTTTGCTGGTTTGGAAATCTGCCACTCCCCCAACTGCTGCTGCTTGGTTAGAAGATGTAATGTTTTTTCTGAAATTAGAAAAGATTAAATTCACTTTGAGGGGGTCTGTGAAAAAGTTCTGTTCGAAATTGGGACCTTTCTTATCATATTTTGGGAGTCTTAAGGAGTTACCTACTAGTTGAGGGCATTTGATTGTACTTGGGAAGTTGCCTTCCATTTAACATGCTTATAATTTACCTCACAGGGTGGTTGATGAATTGTAAATATGAGTGTATTTTGGATCATCTGATATGTTGCAGATGTGTGTGAGCCGTCGTCTTGAAGTAGTGTGGGGGTATGGTTGTGAAATGTCCGTGCTTGTATATGTGAATTGTTGTGTTGTGAATATATTAGCTGCCATGATATGTTCGGGGAAGGCAGATGGGGGGAGGTTTATTTTGGGGGTACGATATTAAAGCAAAATGGAGGAAAATGTAATCCATTATATATTCTGTATTGTGTCATTCCTTCAATAAAAACTAAAAATTAAAAAAAACAATATGTAGATATGCTTACAAGAGGAGAGGCTGTACTTGATCTGGTATTGGGAAATGAACCTGGTCAGGTGTCAGATCTCTCAGTGGGAGGGCATTTTGGAGATAGTGATCACAATTCCATCTCCTTTACCATAGTGTTGGAGAGGGATAGGAACAGACAAGTTAGGAAAGCATTTAATTGGAGTAAGGGGAAATATGAAGCAGGCAAGAACTTGGAAGCACAAATTGGGAACAGTTCTCAGAAGAACGTGTAGAAGAAATGTGGTAATTGTTCAGGGGATATTTGCGTGGCGTTCTGCATAGGTATGTTCCAGTGAGACAGGGAAAGGATGGTAGGGTACTGGAACCGTGACGTACAAAGGCTATTGAAAATCTAGTCAAGAAGAAAAGAAAAGCTTACGAAAGGTTCAAAAAACTAGGCAATGATAGAGATCGAGATGATTATAAGGCTAGCAGGAAGGAGCTTAAGAATGAAATTAGGAGAGCCGGAAGGGGCCATGAGAAGGCCTGGGTGAGCAGGATTAAGGAAAACCCCAAGGCATTCTACAAGTATGTGAAGAGCAAGAGGATAAGATGTGAGAGAATAGGACCAATCAAGTGTGACAATGGAAAAGTGTGTATGGAACAGGAGGTAGCAGCGATGCTTAATGAATACTTTGCTTCAGTATTCACTATGGAAAAGGATCTTGGTGATTGTAGGGATGACCTACAGTGGATTGAAAAGCTTGAGCATATAGACATTAAGGTAGAGGATGTGCTGGAGATTTTGGAAAGCATCAAGTTGGATAAATCTCTGGGACCAGATGAGGTGTACCCCAGGCTACTGTGGGAGGCGAGGGAGGAGATTGCTGAGCCTCTGGCAATGATCTTTATCATCTATGGGTATGGGAGAGGTTCTGGAGGATTGGAGGGTTGCAGATGTTGTTCCCTTATTCAAGAAAGGGAGTAGAGATAGCCCAGGAAATTATAGACCTGTGAGTATTGGTAAGTTGAAGGAAAAGATCCTGAGAGGCAGGATTTATGAACGTTTGGAGAGGCGTAATATGATTAGGAATAGTCAGCATGGCTTTGTCAAAGGCAGGTCGTGCCTTACGAGCCTGATTGAATTTTTTGAGGATGTGACTAAACACATTGATGACGGTAGAGCAGTAGATGTAGTCTATATGGATTTCAGTAACACATTTGATAAGGTACCCCATGCAAGGCTCATTAAGAAAGTAAGGAGTAATGGGATCCAAGGGGATCTTTGTGGATCCAGTATTGTCTGCTCATAGAAGGCAAAGAGTGGTTCTAGACGGGTCATATTCTGCATGGAGGTTGGTGACCAGTGGTGTGCCTCAGGGCATTCACAGTAGGACAAAGGAATACAATAGAATCCATGGGAAAAGCCATACACAATAACAAACGTGCAAAAAAAATAAACTGTGCAAATAGGGAAAAATGAAATAATATAGAGGAAATGAGTTATAGAGTTGTAAATCATTGGCATTGATTTGGAAAACCAAATAGATTGAGCATACTACATTGTGAAGCATTTTCTGTCCTGACCCTGTCTGGTCTGGGAATTGCAAGGTATTTTGGATTATGACCCTGCCATGGATTATGAGCCTGTTGAGAGATTCATCAGTGCTACCCCACCCCCATATATCCAGGAGCACAGTGCTCGCAGAACCCTCAGTGTTGTCTTGGACCCTTCCCATCCATCTCACAACTGCCTACCGCCGGGCAGAAGACACCACAGTACAAGAACAAGGACTGTTTGGCTGGTAACAGCTTCTTCCCCCAGGCTGAGACTTGTGAACATCCTGCTACCGCCCAGTACACACTATTTACAACAACGTCAGTAGTGTTACGCTGTTGTATGTTTAACTCATTGTTGTGTATGTACTTTGTCAATTTGGATTTGTTTTTTATTTTATATTAATATTATTGTGTTAATATTGTTTTATGTGTTGTATATGAAAAATGTATTTTGGTCCTTGGTCCCAGAGGAAGATTGTTTAGTTTAGTTGTATACATGAGTACAGTTGAATGACAATATACTTGAACTTGAGTCCTTGAAAGTGAGTCCATAGATTGTGGAATCAGTTCATTGTTGAGGTGAGTGAAGCTATCCATGATTGTTCAGGAGCCTAAGGGTTGAAGAGTAATTGTTCTTGGACCTGATGGTGTGGGACCTAATACTCATGTACCTCCTTCCCAAAGGCAGCAGCAAGAGGAGAGCATAGCATGGATGTTGCTGTCTCCTTTCTCCACTCCCCACCCGACTCATCTCCCAATCAACCCCTGGGCACCTGGAGCCACTTATTACTTCCCACCACTGCCCCACCCCTCCCCTTATCCTTTTTATTGGCTGTCTTCCCTTTAAACTCAGTCCTGATGCAGGCCTTTGACCAAAATATTGATCATTCTTTTATCCCCACACATGCTGCCTGACCCAAGTTCCTCTAGCAGCTTGTTTTTTGCCCCTCATGCAAAATGCTTCCAAATTATCACCCTCCTTTGTCTCCGTTCATGCTGCTTGTTTGAAATCCAATGCTACATGAATAAAAACAAATGCCCACACAGTGTATGTTAAAGATGGGAATGGCAGTCAAGGATTGCCTTCTCCTGGATTGTCTTGAGCTTCAGCAAAGTGGAATATTCCATCATGTTCCTGAAATGTGGTGGAAGTCTTTGGGGACTCTGGGGACGTTTGTTGAGTGCATTATATTTTGCCCCATTTAGCAAAGCAGTCCTCTTTTTTGTGGTATAATTCACCTGCACTTTTGACTGCGTCATGGAGAGATGGTTAATAGACAAATCATTTCCTGATGGCTCGGTGTAGTCCATTTTGGAAGTTCAAGGATGGATGTGACTGAATTCCAATAGTAGCAACCGTGATTCTTTAGGCAATCCTAATTTTTATTTACTTTGCTGTAAGGTCTTGGTATCCAGGGTAGTTACCGTTTCTCTTGGAACTCTGCTCTTGTATATGTTTTTGGAGTAAGCCTTTCATACAGTCAGAGACCAAGTGTTATTGCAGGAATTCAAACAGGGCATTGGTAAGCAAATTATTGGACAGCACTGCTTGTTAGTGCAGACAATAATTGATGTCTCTTTTACTAATTGAGCTTAGACTTAGCAAAGAGAAAGATCAGATTTGTACAGTTGCAAGGAAAGGTTTGTGAACCCTTTGCAATTACCTGCCTGGCTTTCTGCAAAATTACTTAAAATGTGGTCTGTGCTTCATCTAAGTCACCATAATAGACAAAACACATTCTGCCTAAGCTAATAACAAACGATTGTACTTTTCATGTCTTTATTGAATACATTGTTTAATGACTCACATTCCAGGCTGGAAAAAGTATGTGAACCTTTGTACTGAATAACTGGTAGAACCTCCTTTAGCAGCAATAATCTCCACCAAACGTTTCCTGGAGCTGCTGATCAGAATTGCACAACGACAAGGAGGAATTTTAGACCATTCCTCCATGCAAAACTGTTCTAGTTCATCAGTATTTCTGGGATACCTTATATGAACAGTCCTCTTCAGGTCATACCACAGCATCTCAGTTGGGTTGAGATCTGGGCTCTGACATGGCCTTTCCAAAACCTGAATTTTCTTCTTTTTAAGCCATTCAGTTGTTGATATTTTTTCTTGCTTCAGATCATTATCCAACTTTTTTATTAAGCTTCAGGTGATGGACCACCACCTTGACATTCTTCTGTAAAATGTCTCGACGCAATTTTGAATTCATTGTTTCCTCAATGATGGCATACTGTCCAGGCCTTGAGACAGTGAACCAGCCCCAAACTATGATTCTTCTTCCACTATGCTTCACAGTTGGGATGAGGTTTTTGGTGTTGGTGTTCCAACCGAACGTAGCAATGTGTGTTTCTGCCAGAAAGTTCAACTTTTGTCTCGCTTGTCCACAGAACATTGTTCCAGAAGCATTGTAGAATGTTCTGGTGGTCTTTTGCAAACTTTAGACATGCAGCAATGATTTTTTTTGGACAGCAATGGTTTTCTCCATTGCGTCCTTTCATGAACACCATTGTTCAGTGTTTTTCTTATAGTGGACACATGAACAGAGACTAGCAAATTGAGATTTCTGCAGGTCTTTTGCTGTTACCCTTGGGTTCTCTTTCACCTCCTTTAACACTGCACATTGTGATCTTTGCGGGATGGCCACTCCTTGGGAGAGTAGCATCAGTACTAAGTTTCCAACATTTGTACACAATTTCTCTTACTGTGGACTGATGAACACTCACTTTTTCAGAAATGTTTTTGTCGCCTTTTTCAGCTTCATGCGTATCTACAATTCTTCTAAGGTCCTCTGAAAGTCTTCCTTCAGTTAGTCCTGACGAAGGGTCTCGGCCTGAAACATCGACTGTACCTCTTCCTAGAGATGCTGCCTGGCCTGCTGCGTCCACCAGCAACTTTGATGTGTGTTGCTCTGAAAGTTGTTTTGATTGAGGCATGGTGTACATAGAGAAGTGCAGGCTCTGTCCGTAACCTGACTTTGTGTGTCTTTTTTAAAGGGCAGGGCACCTCTACAACCTACACCTCCAATTTCATCTCATTGATTGGAACACCTGACTCCAAATACCTTTTGTAGAAGGTATTACTCCGGAGGATCACATTTTTCTATTTAAATGGTATTCTCAGTATTGACAAGAAGTATAATTATTTGTGTAATTAGTTTAGGCAGATTGTGTTTGTCTATTATAGTGATTTGGATGTACTTTTATAGATACAATATTATTTGGGTCCCACACACCTTGTTTGTACTTTGCTGGATTAGATGTTAAGAACCTGCGTCACTGATCCTTTGCACTCAGGTATTAAGTGCCAAGGTCCAGGTGACTGGGCATCTAGTATTGCCTTCAGATAATCCTTTACTGGCTTTATTAGAAGATGAAGCTGGGCATAGAGCTTTGCTAGTTCTCAAAACCATTGCTGCATTAAATATTTCTGACACTTAAGACATATTTAAAAAATTAACATTGAAGTAAATAAAGTAGAAAAAAGCACCAGAGAAAAGCTAGCTATTTTACATACATGATCCATTTGCTTCCTAATTTGCAGGCCGTGAATTCCTAGTCACATTATTGGAGTTTCAGTTGCTACGCTTGATGAAAATGGCACAAGACCTATGAGGCACTATCCTTAGCATAATAAAATTACCAGCATATTCCTGTCATACCACTGCACTGTATGGCTAGAGTGCTCACATCTAGATGCAGTGAGTTGCCCTTGATTACCATCCTCAGCCAGCAAGATTCTTCCAATTTATAATAAACATCTGCACTGAATCCACTAATACATATGCTATCTCAGGTTCCTTTCTCCAAGTTATCTAGGTAAATATGGCAATGATTCATGAGCTACATGGAGTATCTGGCTGCCCAGAACTGAGCACTTGTCATCCTCTTCCTCCCACTGTTACTCTTTGACACAGGACACAAAGAAGGGGTACGAGCCAGCACTCCATTAATATATAACAATGTTTAAAATTGTGTCATGAAGTGGGTCCATGATCTACACGTAGACCATGTAGAGAGGTATCAGAACTTGTTGTGTAAATGCTGGTTCAGTGCTTGAATGGCTTTTGATGGAGCAGATCCAATAGCATTTGGGTACTTGTATGAGATTCAGTTTGCTTGATTAATGAACTGGTGGCATATTTCAGCATTAAAATAAGAGCTTGTGTGTGAAATTAAGGTGGATGGTCTGGAGAGATGGAAACTAGAGAACCTTTGTGTATATAAAAAAAAATAAATGTGCTGTATCTAAAACTGTGCTGTATTGGTAATATCTGAATTTTAGAGCCTGAATCACTGTTTGCATTGGGTTTTACTTCTGAAACTTGTAGATTGTGACATGTACTTTCTATAAGATGATTTGTATTGAATCTCAAAAGTATTCATCTTATAAATGCTGTATAATTCCAATATTTGCAAACTGAGCTCCCAAGTGAAAACCTACAGTTTGGTGAGCCACCGGTACACATTTCATTTGGCTTGTATTCTCTTTCCTTGAGTGTATCAAAGAATTTACTTTTGGTTTATTCCATCGTCCAAATTTGCATTCTTCGAGTGCAGGTTTACTGCCGTCAGTCACAACTGTGACCCTTCGTGTGCTGTGTAAATTCATACAATCCTAAATTATGCAGTAAAATAACCCAAGGGTATATCATTCCTATGTTGCTGGGATTTGGGCTGAAAATCCACACCTCTTATTCCTAATTCAGTCTTTTTGAAGATGGTCGAACAGGTGCTTAAGATGTGCCCAAAGAAATAAAACACTTAAATTGTTTTATTTCATAGCACAAATATGAAAAGAATTAAAATATTACACCAGGGCACATTTTCCTCCTATCAGTGAATAGCCTGCTTGATTTAAGCAAAATATCCAACTTGCACATTTTCAAGTCTTCAGTTCTTTACTTGCATATTTATGCTTGTTAAAAACTCTTCCACTTTAATCTGTGTATTGATGATTAATCTGTTGTTAGAACAGAGATAAGACCTTGTACAACACAACACAATATGTATTTATCTGTTAATGGATTACTGAGGCAGACTAACACTATTACTTTCACTGTTTACGGATATGATAGCAGCATTTTATCCATTAATTTTTTAAAAGAAAATTTCATGAAGGCACTTTTTGAAGCAGAACGCAAATGTAATTTTCTTTCTAAATACTTGGGGAATATTTTAAAAACCGGTGACAACTATGTACACTTATCAAAATTACCGTGACAATGTTTACTTTCACCACCTCCCCCCCACCACTCCATTTAACCATTATTCCATGCCTGATTCCCTGTAAATCAAGGTTTGTATATCAACCTCTCTTTTCATAGAATCCCTTTCTATTCTGGTTTCTATTTAATTTCTCAAGTGATTCACTTCTCCTATTATAGTTACCAGTTTATGGAAATCTATTGTTTGAAATTCATTGGAATTTCTCCTTCCTGTAACCTTTGAAACAGTCAATCCATCTATAAGATGGATTGTTGTGTATCAAAAAAGATTAATTTAGACAAGTGGGTGATAATGTAGGTATTTGTTGCAATAACCTATATTTTTATGATGATTATTTATTTCACCTCCTGCAGGTGAGGGTCCCCCAGTGTCTCTAGATATGAAATTTCAGAATTTTGACCCAATCAAGATGATGGTATATTTTGCAACTCAAGGATAAGTTTGGAGTCATATTTCTTTGGATCTCATGCAATATCATTCCATGAGACGTGGGTTAGGGAGGTGTTATCAAAATCCCACGGGCCTGTTCTTTGTGTAATTGGGTATTGAAGCTTAAAATGTAAAAGTGAATGTGGTGCTTTGACTGATAGACTAATGGAAGAGTTCTGGACCACTGTGCCAGAAACACAGGCTTGAATCCCTCAAAGGCTGAGGGGATATTCAATTTAAATAATTAAAATTAAACACTTGTCTCTATAATGGTAAGCTTAGAACTGCTAGATTGTTATTAAAGCCTAACTGGTTCACTATTCTTCAGGGAAAGAAATATGCCATTCCTACCCAGCCTGACATACTTTCAGCAATACTTGGGAATGGACAATAAATGTTGGAATTCTCAGTAACTGTATCCAATGAATTAATATATTTATATTAAAAGAATATACATATATTTCACATCATTCCATGGTGATCCATAAATAGAAAATTCCAGCATTTGCTTTTTAAAATTCCGAAGTAAAAACTGCAGGAACTGCTCAAGCGTCATCTGTGAACAGTAATATTTTAGTTGAAGCCTGTTTGCCTTGCTGACCAACCTTCCCAACCTCCAATGAAATGTCAGACTAGTGTTCTAAAGTCATTTGACAGATGAATGAACTCTTCTTGGGCTTCCAGTTGGGCAGAGTTTATTGATTATAACCAATGTTTTGATGACTAACTCTGCCATCTTCATCAGGGATGATGCCTGGGCATGCCATCCCTGATGAAGATGGCAGAGTTAGTCTTCAAAACGTCGGTTATAATCAATAAACTCTACCCGACTGGAAGCCCAAGAAGAGTTTATTTATCATATATGCTAGGAAAGCACTAGATCCTTTTTCATTTGACAGAGTTTCACATGAAAGGTTATTAATTACACTCAAAACTATGGGATCCAGGTTAAACCTTGAGTGAATAAGAAATTGCAGGTTAGAAAGAAAAGTCCCTTTAAGGGAGTTGGGAAGCGGAGGAGTGGTGAATGTATTCTGTGTTAAGGTCTGAGAGTGTATGCTACTATTTCTAATTTATAGTACTGAATTAACTAGCCTGCACTGCTTTATTAATACAATCTTGCTGTTATAAAACCAGGAGAGGTGTTGGATTGAAATGCAATTCCAGAATGACCTGCAGTAAATATTTGCATCCTAGGGGCAAACAAGAGGAACATGAACATTAATGCAGCATGTATACAGGAATAAAATGAGTTGCTCGCAAACTTTAACAAGAGCAGTGAAATAGTTAACATACACTTCAAGGGAACAAAATTTGTAATACACACAAAATGCTGGAGGAACGCAGCAGGCCAGGCAGCATCTATGGAAAAAGGCACAATCGATGTTTCGGCCCAACGGCCACTGCACGCTTTTCCGTAGATGCTGTCTGGCCTGCTGAGTTCCTCCAGCATTTTGTGTGTGTTGCTTGAATTCCTGGCATCTGCAGATTTTCTCTTGTTTAAGATTTTTAATGCAATTGATGCTTAATGTTCAGCTTATGCAGGCCAGTGATCAACAAGACAAATATGATCAATAGATATTATTGACTTAAATCTGCCAAATCTCAGTCATAGGCACTTTTGCCTTAGAGCTACACAGTTGTTAATCTTTGGTCCCACTCCAAAGATTTGAGCACAGATATGTAGGACAGGGTAAGATGTCAAAACTGAAGCCCCATCTGTTCTCCCAGCTGGACAGAAAACTTGCTATGCCGTTACCTTTTAATAAGAACAGGGATTTCATCTTTATCAGTTAATCAACATTTAAAAAATAGATTATGTAGTTATTCATTTTGTTAAGGGAGCTCGACATGCACATTGCTGTTATGCTTTCTACATTTCAACAGTAATTTCACAGGAGGCGCTCAACCGTTAATTGTCGAGTGTAGGATCAACCTTACCTTTTCTCTTGTTTTAGAGTGGTGTCGATAAAAAAGAGTTAATATTATTGTGATTAACATTCTGCTTTCACAGTGGATTAATAAGGTTGCCCATTCATATGGCACATTTGACTTGGCAACATGCTACAAAGTGTTTCAAATCTGTTATCAAAGAAAACTTGATGCAGAAGCACAGATATTAAGACAGGTATCAAGGTTTGGTAGGTCTTGCAGAGCATCTCAGAGAATGGGAGAGATGATAAATGATAGAATTCTGGAGCTTGGGAAAATGAGTATTCCAAGTATTGCTGCTTCATATATTATCTCACCTGACAACTATATGGGGTAAAAAGTCACACTCCTAAAGCACAGAAGCAGCCTTTTGGCCCAGCATTGTGCCACCTGTTTAATCCTATTCACCCGCATTACATCCAGAGTCTTCAATGCCTTGGAGATTCAAATGTACTTCTAGTGAGTGTATCTGTCTTTGTCACCTACTGAGAATCACTGATGTATGACATGAAACTTGTTACTTTGCAGCAGCAGTACGGTGTATTACATACAAAAGATTACTATCGAAATATAAAAAAAAAGTAGTGCAAATAAAAAGCTAAATAGTGAGGTAGTTTTCATGGACCATTCAGAAAACTGCTAGCAGAGGGGAAGGAGCTGTTCCTAAAACATTGAGTGTGTGTGTTCAGGCTACCTGTAGATAGATAGATACTTTATTGATCCCCAAGGAAATTACAGAGTCACAGTAGCATTACCAGTGCACAGATGTACAAATATCAGATGAGAAGTAGAAAGAATAAAAAAAAAGTTACCTCAAACAGTCTAACAGGAAGGGTCACAACAACACACATCAAAGTTGCTGGTGAACGCAGCAGGCCAGGCAGCATCTCTAGGAAGAGGTACAGTCAACGTTTCAGGCCGAGACCCCTCGTCAGGACAGGAGGGGTCATCACTTCCCTAGCTATAGGTTGACTCATTATAGAGTCTAATGGCCGAGGGTGAGAATGACCTCATGGCGCTCTTTGGAGCAGTTACTGAAAGTGCTCTTCTGTTTAGCCAAGATGGTATGCAGAGGGTGAGGAACCTTGTCCAGAATTGCCCGGATTTTCTGTCGGGTCCTTTGTTCTACCACAGCCTCCAGTGTGTCCAGTTTGACTCCTATAACAGAGCCAGCCTTTCTAAACAGTTTATTGAACTTGTTGGCATCACCCATGTTGATGCCTTTGCCCCAACACACCACCGCATAGTATTGGTAACAACAGACTGTTAAAGCATACCAGATGCCAACCAAGCCTGACTATTAGACTTTCATTTAGCCTCAATTTTTGACTGGGCTTTTTGTAACATTCTGCCCTTTAATAACTTTATTCCTTAATGAAAGTTTCCCATTTTCTCTTTACCTGATGATGTGGCGTGATGATTGCCTTTGTTTCCATAAATAGGAGCTGCAAGTAGGTTAATGTTAGTGGGCAAGGTTGTCCATCCCAACCTCCCCTCGTGAATTTGTGTGATGGTGTGTTCCTTTTGGACCTACTTCTTTCAATAGATGTCTAGAGCATTTGAGTCTGCTTCACTTTCACACTTCCAATTAATTACATTTGCTATTTGCTCTTTAGCTCTTCAAGAACTGTCTTGTAAATGTTTCCCATCTTTGATCTCATTCTTTGTTTCCTGGACCATCACTCTGTCCGTTAATCAACTTGTGAATCCAATCTGTGTATCTTCTTGTGTGGTCTTTCCGATTGCACCTGTTTCCTCTTTCCACACCGATGTTTCTTAATTACTGTTTATAATATCCTTCAGTTCTGATTGAAGATTTTATACCTTAAACTACAACTGTTATATTTCATGCACAGATATTACCTAATTTGTTAAGTATCTCCCAGCATTTTGAGTTTCAAATTTTTGGTATCATAAATTTGTTCCATTCATTTAATGCTCTAGTACTTAATGCCTTTGAATATGATTTGGCAGATTTGGGACATTTAATGCAGAATTTCAATATGTTTAAATTTAATAACAATCAGATTGTATGTCTAATAACTTCAAAAATGTGCAGCCATTACATCAAATTAGTGAAAGCCTTTTCCTATAGAAGCGCTTCACATTATCATGCGTTACAAAGGAATAAGCTCTTCTGTCAACTAATTCAATGTGTTTGCAGCATTCAAATCGCCTCTGTAATTATTTGACTTTAAAATGATCTGTTGGTTTTAACTTAAAGTAGTCTGATAGTGGGGTGTTTATAGCCACTTGAAAGGTAAAAGACAATGAGAATCAGCTGAATAAGGTATTAGAACCCTACTTCATTTTAACATATTAGTAAGATACAATTCTCTTTGTCATGAATTTGATCTGATTATACAGGCCCTTTTCATATGGAATATATGTCTGAGGAATTCAAGATGTAACATCAATTTTGATCAATAACATATTATTAATCTGGAAGGGATGCAAAAAAGATTTACAAGGATATTGTCAAAATCTCAGGTACTACATAATGGAAGGAAACTGAACAGGACTTTATTTGTTGGAGTGTAGGAGCCTGAGGGGCATAAATAGAGTGAATGCACTTCATCTTTTCCCCAGATTTGAACCAGAGGGCATAGGTTTGTGAAGTGAGGGGGGTGTGGAGAGAAGATTTAATAGGAACTTCAGGCAACCCTTTTTACAGACAAAGGGCGTTACATGCAGAATGAGCTGCCAGACAAAGTGGTTGAGGCAGGTACAATAACAATGTTTAAAGGATAATTGGACAGGTACATGGAGTGGAAGGGTTTAGATTATGGACCAAATGCTGGCAAATGGGACTAACATCTTTGTTGACATGGGCAGAAGGGCCTATTTCTGTCCTATAAAACAATAACTCTGTAAATCTTTTAACATTTGGCATGATAGAACTGGACACGTGTGATTGTCAGTCTCTAAGAATAAGTGCAGAAGGAGCAATAGGTTCCATCCATTTAGTACTCTAGAAGTCTCATGTATATTGAGGTAAGGGTCGTTGGCTTAACGCTCATTCTATTTCCAGCTGTGTTCTACAGCTAATTTTCAGTTATAGACTTGAGATCATTGTTTCATTGGGAAAAGGATTATGCCTTTGGAAGAGTTCATATGAAGAATATGGATTGACTTGTTTTGATATCAAAACAATTCAAGCCAATTACTGATTTAACATTTTGTGAGTGGGTAGCTGGGAAACAATGGAACTTGTGACAATAGTAAATCAATGTGATGAAGCAATTATCGCTTATTTGATTATTTTATTAATGTGCGAGCATTTTGACCCTATTATTTGTAATAAGTAGCATGTTAATATTGTGTAGGTGGGTTGATTGCTCTGTAGAAGTCAACAACTTCAGGCCCCATGTTTTAGGGAGTTATTGGATCTTGTTAATCTAAGATTTTTCTGCCTCTTCTATCTTGCTGCCTTACTGGCACAGTGATGCACCTCAAAGCCTCCTGCTTCTCCATTCAAAATGGCATTGGTTTAGTTATAAAAATGTTTGGATTTTTTTTTGAAGTAAACTGGTGCAAGAGAGTAGTGCTACATCAGAATAGGTTAGATAGTGGGGACTTTCACAGTTCAGCTAAGTGAGCATTTTTAAAATTATAAGCAATCAAATACTGTAAAATTGGTCATTTTTCATTGTGGAATTGCAATCTGATGTAGGATGAGGGAAATTGATGCCGATGCACTGTACAATATGCTTGACACTTCATCAGCAAAACGTATTAAAGCCATAAAATGCACTGTTTGGTGACCTGAAGCAGTGTCACGGTAAAATTAGCTATTTATTCGTATTGAGCACTGAAAGGGCATGGGATCAGGATACAGCCAACTAAGCTCTTTAGGATGACTGATGACGTGAAGTGTTAAGGTGCTTGCATTATCTTTAGTCCGATTATTTAATTGACTTCTAAAATAGGTTATTTTTGGCTTCCAGAAATAAATTAGATAGCGCTCTTAAAGACGTTTCACATTATTCTTTCCCTGTGAGGGTTTTTAATGATGTCCTATGTTTATTGTTGGTTAGGGTGCATTAAGAATGCTTGAGACAGGTTACCTTCATCATTCACAAAAAATGCTGGTGAACACAGCAGGCCAGGCAGCATCTATAGGAAGAGGTACAGACGACGTTTCGGGCCGAGACCCTTCGTCAGGACTAACTGAAAGAAGAGCTAGTAAGAGATTTGGAAGTGGGGGGTGGAGATCTGAAATGATGAGAGAAGACAGGAGGGGGAGGGATAAAGCTAAGAGCTGGAAAGTTGATTGGCGAAGGATACAGCTGGAGAAAGGGGAGGATAATAGGACGGGAGGCCTAGGGAGAAAGAAAGGGGGAGGGGGGAAGCCCAGAGGATGGGCAAGGAGTATAGTGAGAGGGACAGAAGGAGAAAGAGGGGTAAATAAGTAAATAACGGATGGGGTACGAAGGGGAGGTGGGGCATTAACGGAAGTTAGAGAAGTCAATGTTCATGCCATCAGGTTGGAGGCTACCCAGACGGAATATAAGGTGTTGTTCCTCCAGCCGGAGTGTGGCGTCATCTTGACAGTAGAGGAGGCAGTGGATAGACATATCAGAATGGGATGTGGAATTAAAATGTGTGGCCACTGGGAGATCCTGCTTCCTCTGGCGGACAGAGAGTAGGTGTTCAGCAAAACGGTCTCCCAGCCTGCTTCGGGTTTTGCCAATATATAGAAGCCCGCATCGGGAGCACCGGACGCAGTATATCACCCCAGCCAACTCACAGGTGAAGTGTTGCCTCACCTGGAAGGACTGTCTGGGGCCCTGAATGGTGGTAAGGGAGGAAGTGTAAGGGCATGTGTAGCACTTGTTTCACTTACAAGGATAAGTGCCAGGAGGGAGATCGGTGGGAAGGGATGAGGGGGACGAATGGACAAGGGAGTTGTGTAGGGAGCGATCCCTGTGGAAAGCAGAGTGAGGAGGGGAGGGAAAGATGTGCTTAATGGTGGGAGTAAAGGGAATTACAGAGGCTTGAAGAGTCGTACGGCCAGATTTGGGAACAGCTTCTTTCCAGCTGTGATAAGACTGCTGAACGGATCCTGACCAGATCTGGGCCGTACCCTCTAAATATCCGGACCTGCCTCTCGGTTTTTTTGCACTACCTTACTTCCTATTTTTCTATTTTCTATTTATGATTTATAATTTAAATTTTTAATATGTACTAATTTAAACTATTTTTAATATCTTTAATATTTAATATTTATAATCCAGGGAGTGTAAAGCGCAGAATCAAATATCGCTGTGATGATTGTACGTTCTAGTACCAATTGTTTGGCGCCTATAAAGTATATCGGAAAGGAGCTGGCCAAAATTAATTGAAAAGGGACACTAGTAGGGTCGACGGCAGAACAACGATGGCTGGAGTTTCTGGGAGATATTTGGAATATGCAGATACAGATACATCCCAAAGATTTCTAAAGGAAGGATGACCTGACTATGGCTGTAAAAGGAAGACAAAGACAGCATAACAGTGAGAGAGGGCATTTAATACAGCAAAAATTGGTGGGAAATTAGAGGATAGGCAAACTTTTAAAAACCAACAGAATTCATAAGGAGAGAAAAGATGAAACATGAGGGTTAAGTTAGCCAAGTAATATAGTGAATGAGAGGTGAGAATGGATATCTGGCCACTCCAAAATGATGCTGGAGAGGTAGTAATGGGGAACAAAGAGGTGGCAGACAAATTTGGTAAGTATTTTGCATCAGTCTTCACTGGAAGATACTAGCAGCATGCCGAAAATGTGAGAGTCGGGGGCAGAAGTAAATATAGTTGCTGTTAGTAAGGAGAAGGTGCTTGGGAAGCTGAAAGGTTTGAAGGTAGATAAGTCACCTGGACCAAATAGGGTACACCCAGATTTTGAAAGCGGTAGCTGAGGAGATTGTGGAGGCATTAGTAATGATCTTTCAAGAATTACAAGATTCTGAAGTTGGTCCAGAGGAAAGGAAAATTGCAAATGTCACTCCACTCTTTAAGAAGGGAGAGAGGGAGGCAGAAGAAAGGAAATTATAGGTAAGTTGGTCTAACCTCAGTGGTTGGGAAGGTGCTGGATTCTTTTATTAAGGTTGAGGTTTTGGGGTTTGCAGCACATGATAAAATCAGCATGTCAGCATAGTTTCCTTAAGGGGAAATCTTCTCTCTCAAATCTTTCGGAATTCTTTGAGGAAAGAATAGGCAAAGGAGGGTCAGGGTCAGTGATGTTGTTTAATTGGATTTTCAGAAGGCCTTTGACGAGGTGCTGCACATGAGGCTGTTTAACAAGGCAAGAAAGAGCCCATGGTATTACAAGAAAGTTACTAACGTGAGTAGAAGATTTGGCTAACTGGAAGGAGGCAAAGAACGGGATAAAAGGGGCCTGCTGGAGATTTGTTATGTTCCACAGGGTTTGGTGTTGGAACTGCTTTTCATGTTATATGTCAATGATTTTGATGATGGAATTGATGGCTTTGTGGCCGAGTTTGCAGTTGATACGATGGTATGTGGATGGCAGGTAGTATTGAAGAAATGGAGTCTTGCACAAGTAACGTCGGCAGATTGAGAGAATGGGCAAAGAAGTGGCAGATGGAATATAGTGTAGGGACGTATATGTTCATGCATTTCAGTAGAAGGAATAAAGGTGGTGTCTATTTTCTAAATGGGGAGGAAATTCAGAAATCGGAGGTAAAAAGGGACTTGGGAATCCCTCTACAGGATTCCCTAAAGAAAAACTTGCATGTTGAGTCAGTCAGAAGGGAGGCAAATGACATGTTAACATTCATTTCCAGAGGACTAATGTTACATATACGCAGATGATACATATACAAGATCGACAATAGTAGTATGATTAAATGTTTTTACTGGGTCATTGTACACGTTGAGCAACCACTGGCATTGGCCGGCCAAATCAAAGGCAGTGATGACTCAACACATAGGAGGGAGACTGAAAATCAGGCTGAGTGGTGACATAAAAACAACCCCTCACTCAATGCCAGCAAGACCAAGGAGGTGATTATTGACTACAAGAGGAGGAAACCCAAGGTCCGTGACCCAGTCCTCATCAGAGGATCAGAGATGGAGAGGGTCAGCACACCCCAGGGGTGTGTGCTCAGCCCACTGCTCTGCTCTCTCTATACACATGACTGTGTGGCTAGGCATAGCTCAAATACCATCTGTAAATTTGATGATACAACCATTGTTGGTAGAATCTCAGGTAGTGACGAGAAGGCATACAGGAGTGAGGTATGCCAACCAGTGGAGTGGTGCCATAGAAACAACCTGGCACTCAACATCAGAAGACGAAAGAGCTGATTGTGGACTTCAGGAAGGGTAAAACGAAGGAACGCATACCAATCCTCATAGAGGTATCAGAAGTGAAGAGAGTAAGCAGTTTCAAGTTCCTGGGTGTCAAGATCTCTGAGGATCTAACCTGGTCCCAACGTATTGATGCAGTTATAAAGCAGGCAAAGCAGCGACTGTATTTCATTAGGAATTTAAAGAGATTTGGCATGTCAACAAATACACTCAAAAACTTCTATAGATGTACCGTGGAGAGCATTCTGACAGGCTGCATCACTGTCTGGTATGGAGGGGCTACTGCACAGGACCAAAAGAGGCTACAGAGGGTTGTAAATCTAGTCAGCTCCATCTTGGGTACTAGCCTACAAAGTACCCAGGACATCTTCAGTGAGCGGTGTCTCAGAAAGGCAGTGTCCATTATTAAGGACCTCCAGCACCCAGGGCATGCCCTTTTCTCACTGTTACCATCAGGTAGGAGGTACAGAAGCCTGAAGGCACACACTCAGTGATTCAGGAACAGCTTCTTCCCCTCTGCCATCCGATTCCTGAATGGAATTGATCCCTTGGACACCACCTCAGTTTTTTTAATATACAGTCTTTCTGCTTTTTTCATGTTTTTAATCTATTCAATATACGTATACTGTAATTGATTTACTTTATTTTTTCTCTCTTCTAATTATGTATTGAATTGCTGCTGCTAAGCTAACAAATTTCACGTCACATGTCGGTGATAATAAACCTGATTCTGATTCTCACTTTTAAATTCTCCGGTATTAACATTTCAGAAGATATGTTCCAGCATGTAAGCACTATTACAAAGAACGCAAGACAGCATCTCTACATAAAGTTTGTGAAGATTTGGCATGTCATCTAAAGCTATGACAAGCTTCTATAAATGAGCGGTGGAGAGTATATTGACAGCTGCAGCACAGCCTGGTATGGAAACGCAATACACTTGAATGGAAAAGCCTACAAAAAGTAGGTGATATAGCCTAGTCCATCACAGGTAAAGCCCTTTCCAACATTGAGCACATTAACAGGGAGCATTGTTGCAGGAAAGCAGCAACCATCATCCAGGACCCCCACAATCCAAACCATGCTTTCTTCTTACCACTGCCATCAGGAAGGCACAGGAATCTCAGGGCCTGCACCATTGAGTTCGGGAACAATTATACCCTCAACCTTCAGGCTCTTGAACCGGGGGTGGGGGGGGGGGCGGTTACTTCACTAATTTTCACACACCCTCTTTACTGAACTGTACCTACAACCAGTGGACTGGCTTTCACGGACTCCTCATCTTATGTTCTCTATTTATTGCTTATATTGATTGTTTGTCCATTTTGTTGGGTGTGGCCTTTCACTGATTCTCTTGTGTTTCTTGTATTTACTGTGATTGCCCACAAGAGGATGAATCTCAGGTTGTATCTGGTGCTTTGATAATAGACTTACTTTGATATTTGAAATTTCAGCAGTTCCAGGTCCTTGTTCAGACAGGAGTTAATTCTTGCCATGACTAATCTGTCAATGCACTGTATCACAGTAGATGTGAGCGCTACTGAGTGATAGTCATTGAAGCAACTGGCTCTGATCTTGGGCACTGGTATGATTGATGCCCTTTTGAAGCAGCTGGGAACTTGTAACTGCAGCAGTGAGAAATTGAAGGTGTCCCTGAACACTCGCGCCATTTGGCTGCCACAGGTTTTCGGTGCCCTGCCAGGTATACCATCAGGGCCAGACACCTTGCAAGGGTTCATCTTTTTGAAAGATGTTCTGACTACGGCCTCTGAGACATCTATCACAGGGTTGCCAGATGCTGCAGAGATTTGCACAGGTATAGCTTTATTCTCTCTTAAAGTATGCATAAAAGGTGTGCAGCTCATCAGGGAGTGATGCATTACAGGCATGTATGATGTTAGGTTTTGCCTTGTTATGAGATAATAGTCTGCAAACCTTGGCATAGCTGATGTGCATTCGATTCAGTCTCCAACTTAACTCGGAATTGCTTTCTCACTCTTAAGATAGCAGTAGGTCATATCTGGACATCTGTGGATTTCTGGATCACCAGTTTTGAATGCAACAGATCTAGCCTTCAGAGAACTGTGAATCTCCTGGTTTATCTATAGCTTCTGGTTTGTGTATGTCTGGTATGTTCTCAAAGGCACGCACTTAACCACACAGATCTTAATAAAGTTGGTCACAATTGTGGCACATTCATTCAGATCCAAACACAAATCCCTGCATATGGTCGAATCTGCTGATTCAGAGAAGTCCTGTAAGGGCTTCTCTGCCTCCCTTCATTATACCTTCTGCATCCTCACCATTGGTGTTGAGGTCCTCAGTCTCTGCCTATATGCTGGGAGTAAAAATACTGCCAGATGATCACACTTACCAGTATGCAGGTGCGGGATGGTGTATTAAGTGTTCTTGATGGTAATTTAACAGTGGTCAAGTGCCTGGGTCTTCTGGTTCCACAGGTGACATGCTGGTGGTGTTTGACAGAGACTAAGTTAGCCCATTTGAGGACCCCACAATGAGCAGAAAGGCATCAGGGTGCACTGTCTCGTGGCTGCTTATCACAGTGCTTTACTCCTCCAGTGCCAGCCAGCCTAATGTTGGCCGGGTGCAACTAGGATGACCGTGCCAAACTCCCTCAGCAGACTGAATGGATGTTAGTTACCTGACTGCCAGATGTTCCAAGTCAGAGGAGCAGGACTGAGACACAACCGTCACATCTGTGCACCATGATGACTTGATCATGAAGCAATGATCAATGTGTGTTAATAGACTACACAATTAAAAAATTTATAATGTGTGTAATCTGCTAATACTTAGCTGATCAAAAAAAGAAAAGGTATTTGTAACTGCTATACTGCCTTCTGCTAGTAAGAACCACATTGTGAAAAATACCTGAGTTAAAAATGTAAGCAAAAACTATGATTTTAGTCTTGCATTAATTCAAATAATATCTTATATAAGGTATATTTTATTAAAAAAAACTAATTTCTACATAGCCAAAGCACACTTACTAATAATGTGAAAATCTGCAGGTCCCCTAGTTGTTCTCAGTTTGAAGTACTTTTTTTTGTTCTTTGAAGGAGCTCTCAAATGTAAACTGGTGTATCAGCATTAAGAAATTTTACGTCACATGCCGGTGATAATAAACCTGATTCTGATTCCGAAGAACCTTAAAGAGACATTTTCTGGAGGCTTGTTACCTAAAAACCTGTTTTTATGTTATGGGTCAGCAGAGTATTGTAATACTGGAAGGAAAGAATAGTCAGCCTGGAATTTCCTCACAGCCACTTTGACATTTAACTCTAGCTTTCCATTGAATGGTTCCTAAGGGATAGTTCTAGTATAGATGGGCATGGATGTGATGGGCCAAAGGGTCCATTCAAATCTTGTAGAATGCCAGCTTTGACCTGATAGTTCAGGCCCTTCTGATCATACATTCGGTGGCTTCTTAAATCAATGCTTTCACAACTTTCACTTGGCTGAATTGGCTGTCAAAAGAATTCAGATATTTGTGGATGTAACATTTGAAAAATATTTTTTAAAAATCTACACTATTGACATTTAAAGCAAGATATTTAAAATGTTCAAAATTTGAAAGAATTTCAGAAATACGTTTAGTTAACTCTAATTGGTGAATTACCTGTAGTTTGCCTTTCTCACAGCTGTTCCTCTCTCTGAACTGGTCCAGAGCAATGGGCAGTTTTCCTAGTGTAACTGCTAAGAATCAAAGGAAATCAGGTTCTGTTGATGAGCTCAACCAATCTTGTGTTGGAATACAGTCTGAATAATAGTGATCAATTTGAGACACTCATTTTACAGAATACCAAACTTCCATATTGTTAGAGAGAAAGCTGACAGTTCTGTCAAAAGCTCCCAGCTCTATTGCTAATTTCAGGCCATAATTTGTGACAGTGCTATAGTTATTAAGTCTTCTTAAGTTAAATTTACATTGCATGACTTGGTCATGCATTTGCTATTTGTTACTGACTAGATAATATTTACACTAATTTCCTTGAGCCCTCCAACCTCCGCATCCTGTGTGCATGGAATTCAGAATCAGTCTTTTCCGTTTCAAATCTCCTCAGCCTTGCACTTTGCCTCTATAACATCCTCCACTTCAGTGTCCACTTCCACACCCTTTTATCGGACATGCACACTCCACCAATTATTGGAGGTGAATTTACTATTATTTTTTCCTGACCCCTGCTGGAATTGAATTCCCTCAACCTCCTTTGTTTCTCTTTGTGTCTAAAAGCTGCTATAAATCTTAGCTTTTTGATTAAGAGCTCAGTCATTTCTAATCTTCCTCACCAATTCTTATATAAAGCCAAGGTGATTATTGCACGGTTTAATTTTTAGTGCAGGGAAAGTATTACACAATTACTGCAAAATCATGCAAGATAAAATTGTGTTCAAGGGACAGGGTTCTCATGTAAATTTCTGTGAAATTTGGACAGTAAAAGGAACTTATAGAAAATTTAAACCATGGCAACCACTCTGTTCTGATTTGCCATTTCCCTCCCTAGTCCTTCTCATGACCTCTGTGTGAGGAAATTACTTATTCAGTGCCAGACTGGTCAGATTTTTTTTCGCTATGTTCTAACTAGGAATAGTATGAATAAATTCATTTCAAGTATGGTTCTTGTGCCTTTTTAATCTTGAACTAAATCCAAGTCCATGTTATCAGGGTTAACAGGTGTGATAGTGATTTAATTTGGAGTTGAAAGTCGGTGTGGGTCCAAAACTGGGCATCGGTTCAGCAGTTTTAAACAGGAGACACAGAAATGCAGAACAATTGCTGTGAACGCAGTGGTTAAAACTGGGCTCCTCATCCAGCTTTCATTCCTGCTCAAATCACAAACAAGTGATGACGGTCATGTACAGTGAAACTAGGTCTCTCCTCAAGTCACTATTTTGCTTGACAGTTGAGTTTTTATTAATGCAAGTGTGAAGCTTTATTTGTTAATTTCATAGATGTTTGTTTGAGCTTAAGTTAAATATTTTTCATCACACTGTGCAACTTTCTGAGAGTCACATTATTGCAGCCCATGGATCCTCGAGTTTTTATAATCCCACTCTGACCATATAAACTGATTCATCCTTCAAATTCCCTCCTTTCCAAAAAAAGACGTATAGTTCATCCCAATAGTGGTCCAGAATATAATTGCAGTGTTACAACTTACTCCAGCAATTCTTTCCTGTAATGTTTGATATGCTCATTTGCAGCTTTGATTTTATTGCAAATCTTCCTGAGGCCAGTGAATAGAAATCTTTGGGGAAATAAAATAATACGCTGCCTGAGGCCATCCAAAGTGATGGGCCATGTTTCCTTAATTGAAAGCAGCAAGTGGAGCAACCGGCACAGCATGATGCCAGTCTCACATTAAATGTAAACACATAAGAAGCAAGATAGAAGGATCTCAATTTTTATTTGAAAAGCCCACTATTATAATTGGGCCCAAGTACCAAATGAAGCATCCAGTAAATACGCCTGCAATTAGAAACTTGTAATGGTAGCTTGTAATTATAATGAGAGTATTTTAAATCATTTTGTACATTGCTGTGCAGATCTCACACAGGGGAAGTCCATCACCAAATTAAAAAAAAATACATCAACTATTTCAGTTTCTCCTGAAAATATAAACCAGGTGAATTGATGACCAGCAGAGTAGGTGCATCAGTGGAATACCCAGCCTGTGATCTGCAAGGTATTTCTGCAACTAGTGTAATTTAGTTTTTGATCAGTGGTCACCAGATATACACACAGTGGCTACTTTATTAGGTATGGGAATGGAACCCGGTGCCGTCGTCATCTTCTGTAGCCCCTCCACTTCAAGGTTCGACTTGTGTGATCAGAGAAGCTTTTCTCTCTTCTGCACACCTCTGTTGTAACACGTGGTCATTTGAGTTACTGTTGGCTTGAAACAATTTGGCCATTCTCTGACCTCTCTCATTAACAAGATGTTTCCATCCACAGACCTGCCACTCACTGGATGTTTTGTTTCTTTTTACACCATTCTCTGTAAACCCTCGACTTCTGTGCATGGAAAATCCCAGGGAATCAGCAGTTTGAGATGATGAAACCATGCTGTCTGGCACCAATTATCATTCTACGGTCAAAGTCATTTAGATTACATTTCTTGTGTATTCTGATATTTGGTCTGGACAGTAGCTGAACCTCTTGACCATGTCTACATGCTCTTATGCACTGAGTTGCTGCCACATAATTGATTAAATATTTACATTATCATGCATGTGTATTTAGTAAGGTGGCCACTGAGTGTAAATCTGAATATTCTTGCAGTGTAGAGTAGACTGGTAGCATTTGTGAATAGGAAGATAAAAATGAAGCAAATGACTGGCTGATGTTTTACACTGAGTGGATAAGAGTGCCTTTGAGTTAGATATTTGCATTAATGAGCAGGTGTACCTCCATAAAGTGACCACTGAGCATGCTTGCTGATGGATTTGATGATTGTGTTATTAAATGTCAGAGGTTAGACTTGATTATTGTATGGTGAAAATGTTATAATATTTATGGGAAAAGATGGTATCTTGGCACAGTTATGTCCTTCAAAGACCGCTTCGGTTTGAGGAGAAGAATCAGGCCACTTCAGTCCATAGTGAACATTTCCACCAT
Source organism: Mobula hypostoma (assembly GCF_963921235.1). NCBI lineage: Eukaryota > Metazoa > Chordata > Chondrichthyes > Myliobatiformes > Myliobatidae > Mobula > Mobula hypostoma. Next base: position 88,222,008 of record NC_086102.1, read on the forward strand.
AGAAAGTCCTGCAACAGCATCACAGAGCTAAGATAATGGTCTCAAGCCAAATGAGACAGGTTGATAGACTTGGGCATACTGAGGGCAATTAACAGCACAGTTAGATTCTGAGTTGGTTGATCCATTCTGAATTTGACACAATCAGCCCTAGCACAACCGAACATACTTTCAGTATACAGATAGGACATAGCCTTCACAAAAATGGTGCAGTAGTCACTAGTACATGACTGCAGGTAGACTAGTAAAGATAATGTTAAGTAGGTTACCTACATCTACACCTGTGTTTCCTTAATCACCACAAACTTCAGGTCTTGGTCAACTTGCTGTCGTATATCTCCCAAACCTCCCTTGTATTTCTCCCATCCAGAGTACATTATTTGTCCTTGTTATTCTGTGCTTCTCCCAAGTGGTGAGCAACCTAGAGAATTACTGATTCATCAAGTGGGGAAAGTGGTAGGTCCTGGCAAAAGATTTCCGTCACACAGTTTCACCTTAACAGGATCCAGAACCATTGTTGATTTCTAGGGTCACTTCTTTCCACCTGCTCAGTAACATGCTGCTGCCCTTTGTGTTCCTCCTGAATGTGGATGGGACAAACATAGTGCTGGGGGATGGCAACAGAGGGGCCTGGAAGGATGAATTGAGTTAGAAGAGGGACTTTGCAGGTTCAACTTCTGAGTGTCACTTCATTACATTGGGATTATATCAATGTTGGATAATGTGCTCTGTGTTGTTATTGTTCCTTGTACTGTGCATTTCTAATACATAGTTGTGGAAATTGCTGGGAAAGCCATGAGAAATCAAGGAACAAAAAAGAAAGGGCTGATGTTAGCTAAATTAAGATAATGAAAAGTAAAAGAAGTGGGGTAGTTGGGACTCTATAAGCACCTCCTTGTTGTTTTACCAAGATAAGGTTGCAAAATGTGACTGCAGAGATCCCTACGGGATATACTTAGTCATTGAGGTAAATTAAACCTAGCAATGAAAGATTATTGGAGTAAAGAAATGAGGAATATGGAGATAGGGTAGGGTAAAATGGATCAGTCCATGGCTGCCTCTGCCTCTGGAGCAACACCTTATATTCTGTCTGACTAGCCTCCAACTTGATGGCATGAGCATTGATATCTCCTTACTTGCCGATCATCTGCCTCTGGTGCTCCTCCCCTTCCCTTTCTTCCATGGTCTTCTACCCTCTGCTATCAGATTCCCTCTTCTCCAGCCCTTTATCATTCACCAATCAACTTCCCAGCTCTTTACTTCAACCCTCCCCCCTCTCTAGGTTTCACCTATCACCTACCACCTTGTACTACTTTCTCCCTCTTCCCCCCCCCTCACCTTTTTGCTCTAGTGTTCATCTTTTTTTCCAGGTCTCAGACCAAAGCGTCGACCGTGTACCCATTTCCATAGATGCTGCCTGGCCTGCTGAGTTCCCCCAGCATTTTCTGTGTGTTGCTCTGGACTTTCAGCATCTCCAGATTTTCTCGTCTTAGGGTAAAATGGAGTCGAGGTAGTAGATGAACATGCTCAAGAGGTTTTCTTGTTGCCAATTCTTGTTCCTTGTGTTTCTAACAAGATACCCAAGAACCATGTGATAACAGGAATCATTCCAGCACAATTGGTGAAGTAGACATGAATTCAAATCCTCACCTTAGTGCCGAGCACCGGGGAAATGAACTCTTCAGCCCATTGAGTTTGTACTTACTGTGAACCACCCATTTATATCAATCTTACATTATTCAAGATTGTTTAATGTGATTTCCAGTACACAGGTGTAAAGGAGAACAAAATAATTGTTACTCCAGATCTTATGCAGCTGAAAAAAAAGCACAGTAAGATAAAGAACACAATAATGAGTAAATATAAATGCATAAAATTGCTTGTATACATAGATCCTTTATTTTCCACACACTCTCGTCTACTGTCGTCCAGGTTCTACCAAGCTAGGGAATTCAAACGGAGATCACAACTACGTTGAGAGTGTAAAGCATTAAATCTACAGAATTATTACGAAAATGGATTGGATTCATTAATACTTTATTTTTGGGAAGAAGGTTTGCTGGTCTGAACCATATGTGCCATTAGAGCCATAGCACTTTTAATTGCCTTCTGAATTAACCCAGCAATTTATGTCAGAAGTCCTGCAGGAAGCTATAACAAGGAATGAAGTTTTCTGCTTTGACCAGCGCATGGTTCTCATGAGTACATAGCACAGGAATGAGCCCTTCGGCCCATTATGTTCTACCAATCTAATTAAGTTATGTGCACCTAATCCCTTCTGACGGCACATGGTCCATGTCCCTCTTCTCCACATATTCCTTTGCCTGTCTAAGAGCCTCTTTACTGCCTATGTTATAACTGCCTCCACCACCACCAGGCACCCACCACACTTTCTATATATATTTTTTAAAAACACAAACTTGCCTGCACATGTCCTTTGAAATGCCCCCCTCAGCTTAAATGCATGCCCTCTAGAATTAGACATTTTGACCCAGGGCAAAAGATACTGAGTATCCCTGTGTCTCATAATTTTATACACTTCCATCAGGTCTGTCCTCTGTCTCCACTGCCCCAATAAAAAAACAATCCTAGTTTGTCCAACCTCTATAGCACACATCCTCTAATCCAGGCAGCACCCTGGTAAACCTCTCCTTGCAATGGGGCAATCAGAATTGAATGCAATACTCCAGATGTGCTCTCACCAGGTTTTCATAAAGCAGCAATGTAATTTCCTGACTCTTGAACTCAATGCCTCAAATTGTTCACCCAGTCCAGTAGATTTCAACATCTATGGGGATTGGATGGCTCAGCTGGTAGCACTGTTGACAAAGTTAAGGTTGTTGTTTCAGTGTGGAGACAAATGCTGCCAGTGTACTGAAGTGTGCTGTGCCATAAGCATCAATTGAGGCTTTGTATGTGTTCTTGGTTTGGACATAGAAGACAGCATGAAATTTAGAGATATTCCTCCACCCTGGCCAATATTTATTACTTGTGATCGTTACCACAATAGTGTTTTTTTTTGGTAATACTGATCCAGGCAATGTTTACTCCTTTTCAATAGTAATGGCACTTCAAAATATTGGCGCTAGAGTACTGTACGGTGGGCCGGCATGGTAACATTGTGGTTAGTGCAGCGCTTTATAGCAACCATTTTGTATGTTCTCCCTGTGACCATGTGGGTTTCCTCTAGGTGCTCCAGTTTCCTCCAAAGATGTACAGATAGTGTTAGTGAATTGTGGGCATGTTGTAGCCTTCGCTGATTGGATTTGATGCAAAATAACACACTTCATTGTATGTTTCAATGTACATGTGACAAAGCTAATCTCTCTTTACTGTGGAAAATCCCAATGTGTGCAAGGTGCTTTATAAATACAAGACTTCAGTTTGGTTCCTAACGTACAGTTATAAGCAATCATTGCATCATTTTCTGTTGTGCAATCTTTCTCAACTTCCATCCTATCAGTTTTTTCCTTTTGTTTACCTTAACCTGTTTCTCCCTCTGCAGATTGTGCTTGACCTATTTTTATAATTATTTACAGCACTTTGCTTTCAAGTTGTGCAAGTTTTTTTTGTTTTCCAAGGTAAGATTAAAACCTATGAGAACAAAAGATTCATCTCCTGCTAAAGTGACTTTATTCTAAAATGTTCTTTCTTCTCCGTGGTCACATTTTCACAGTTACGTTTTTTTCAATGTCCGATACCATTTTGAATGTCTGCCTGCAAGTTGTTTATTTTGACTGATACCAGGTGTGCAGCTAGAGTAAAACAGAAACCCCTTGCACTGATGAAGGATCTCACCTGAACTATGAGCACACATTATTCTTTTGGTTATTTGTTTCAGATTCTTGGCATTTTGTTTGTTTTTATATTTGCTCCTACTTGATGGAGTTAATCCAAAATTTGGCAATAGGGACAACATTTGATGGAAAACACTTTGACGAAAAAGATTTTAGAGGCTTTGTGGTTACAGAATTTTAATTTTGAGTGGCTTTGTGGCACCGGGTACAAGTTATTCTTTTACACTGGCGGAAAGATGAATCCAAAGCTCTTTTTCTATAAGAAACAAACAAAATGATAAACATGTGGTTACAAAAGCCACAAATTGAGATGATCTTCACTGTGCTGTGCTCAATTTGATGTAATAATTTAAGAAGAGATTGATCAGTTGTACGTTGCTAGTCTCGCATGAATCTGCAGAACACAAGTTCAAATCCCAACAGCATTTTAGGGATTTTGAGAAAGCAACTGGAACTTTTTGCAGCTGATGTCATTAAAATGATCGTAAAGGTGACAGATTACAGTGAAGGTTAGAAAAAAAAACCTATCAGCCTTGTGTTGTGTTACTTCTGATATGAACAACCCTTTTCCCTGGTGGGGATTGAGCCACTCTCATCATGAAGAATGGTCTATCTCTTTGTTAGGTCAAAATCTTAGCATCACTGTAGGAGCACCTGCAGAAGACATTAGAATGGTTTAAAAAGAAAACTTACTACCACTCCCTCAGGACAGTTTCAAATTTTGGAAAAGAAATCAGCCGTTTCTGATGGTTTATAATCAAACCTCCATGCTTCGCTGTGTCCTTTGATATTCTCCTGGATTTGATAGTTTGTTTTCTGTAATTTTGATCAGGTTATTAATTCCTCCTTTTAGAGTCATGTGATCACTTGTGCAGTGCTGATTTTCAACACTTCATGTTTTCAACTACATTAGCCTTGAGCTCTGACATTTTCTCTCTCCCTGTCTGTCACCCTCTCATCTGTTTTAAAATGTTCCTCAACATTTACCACTTTGACTAAGGTTTTAATCATCTCTGTGTGAATTGGTGCCAAAATGTTTTCCATTACGATCCTTTTAATATGCAATGTGGAGTGTTAAATATTAGTGAAAAATACTGGAGGCATTAAAGGCCATTATGGGAAATTCAGAAAACATTCTGTAGAATGCTGTCTCAATTTCTGTCATCTTTCAAAATGAGCATAGTTTCTATGGAGTTAGAATCAACTGCTTAATGAATTTGAGTAGTGTTTGTATATTTAGTAGCTCTTCGGCTGAGCTGTTGAATGTTATTACCAGTGATGAACAGTAGGGGACAGTATGTTTGTATATTAAAGCCCAGTGATTGAATATGGTATTTATTTACACTCACTCATTGATATTACAAGAAAATATGCCAAGCAAGAGCGTAATAGCCACCTCCTGATATAAAGTTAATGTAGGGCATAGTTTGTTATAAACTCATAATCACCAGCTTTACTTCTGTTGTTATGCAGTAAAATAATAAATTATAAAATATTATACACTTTTCCTTGAGGTACTTAAGCAGCTCTCTTTATAGTCCCAATGAATCTGCCGTTAGGACTACCTGTGGCAGTGCATTACAGACTATTACTATGTTTATTTTTTGTGTTAAATTGCATTTTTGCCCATCATTTTCATTCTGTCTCCTAGTTTGACCCTTTTGCCAAACAGTTTATCTCTATTAACCTAATTTATAACTGTCATGTTTTAAAATCCCTGTATTAGATCCCCTCATAAACTCCTCAGTTCCTAGAAGAGCCACCCCAATTTCTCCAGTTTTCACACAGAACTAGAACCTTCACATTTTTCCTGATGGTGCCCAGAAATTGAAACACTGCACAGCTGTTGCTAAACCAGAGTTCATTATGACTATGTTGTTGCTGTTATGCTGTATGGCTCTATAGCTCAGTGTATAAAACCCAGGGGTCTAACCGTTAAACCCAGCTTGCCACTTTCAATGCACTATGAAATCTGTTTTTGAACCCCTCTTGGAATTGTATTCTCTTTTATAATCCCCTTTTCAGTATTGCTTTCAAAATGTAAAACTTTTCATTTCTCAATGTTTATCTGCCCATTCTACCAGCCTGCATGCATCTCCTTCAAGTCGTTCACTATCCTCCTTGCAGTTCACTCCACCTCTAAGAATTAGTGCCTTCTATACTTAACTCAGGGCTGTTGATACACATTATGAAATGTGGTAGACCTTGTACTGACCCCAGGGGAACTCTCTATTTTTCCCTTCAATTTGAAAACCAAACTTTCATTACTTAATCAAAATCCTCTTTCACATTAGTTGAGCACAATTTGTCTATAACAAAGATTTTTCAAACCAGGCTGAAATAATTTTGTATTATTTTTGTAAAATGTAATTTTCAGTTTAATTTCTTTATTTTACTGATTTTAATTGATCTATTATTAGCAAGAAAGTCCTAATACAGTTATATAGAGGACAACATGACCTAAATCCAGAGTTAGCCCTTGTTCCGGTAGTTAAGTATGTAACTCTCTCTCCAAGTGTCATAGAGCATGGAGCACTTCTACACGTATCTAGTTCTGGTCTTGAGAATATTCCAATTTCTCTCTGTAAATTTTTACATTTAGCTGCCTTCCACCTTTTTACTACCCTTCTCAACATTCACTACTTTAATTGTGCTATAGGTCACCTATCCAAACATTTCCTTATGTGGCTTAGTTTCATTTAGTTTTATAGATCTGTGAAACACCATATAAATATTACATAAGTGCATGATTACACCAGGCATCAGCAGATATATTCTGGAAATCTCATGCGTGGGTTTTGACCTTGGGTTGTCTGTGGTACAACAATATATGAAAAATTGAAAATACTGGAAGTACTCAAATTGCTGCAGAGAAAATGGTATTAACCTTTCACCAAAATATGTCTTGCTATCAAAATTGTTTGCGGAAATATCTCAGATGAGGTGCAGGAGTGATTTGATTATTATTATATTGGTTTGGTTTATTATGTGTACAGTGAAATGCTTGTCCTGCATAGTGTTCATACAGATCAGATAGTTACACAGTGCATTGAGGTAGAACGAGATGAAACAATAACAATGTAGAAACAAAGCGTAAAGTTAAAGAGAAAGTGCAGTACAGGTAAATGATTAAGTGCAAGACCATAACATGAGGTCAAGGGTCCACCTTGATATACAAGATATCTGTTCAATAATCATATTAGCGGTGTAGAAGCTGTCCTTGAGCCTGATGGTATGTGCTTGCAGGCTTTTGTTTCTTCCATCTAATGGAAGCAGGGAGAGGAGAGAATGGAGTGGGTGGGGTCTTTGATTATGCTGGTTGCTTTTCCGAAGCAGCACTGAAGTATCAACGGTCCGTAGAGGGGAGGCTGGTTTCTGTGATGTGCTGTGCGAGGTCCACAACTCCTCAGTGTCTTGTCACATGTTGTGCATCAGGATAGGATGCTTTCTATGATGCAGCAATAAAAAATTCTTCAGCTTTCTGAGGTTAGCCTTCTTGACTGTAGCATCTTCGTGGTTGGATTTTAAGAATTAGCCAGAGAACTACAGTTTACCTTGGAAGGGAAATGCAAATCAGTGGGATTAGTTCTAATAGTAGTGATTAAAAGGAACTGAAGAGCTGACAAATGGCGAATTTGCCTCTGGACTGAATTTCTATTTCCATGCACCTGGCAGATTATTTAACCATGCCCTGTGATGGGGCGTTGGAGTTCAGAGTTCAATGCCAGCATCCTCTGTAAGGCGTCTCCGTACGTCCTCCCTATGGAACGCGAAAGTTTTCTCTGGGTTCCCCGGTTTTCCTCCCACATTCCGAAGTCACACGGAGGGAGGAATTGGTCATTGTGCATTGTTGGGGATTGTTGGGTGGTGCAGTTTGAAGGACCTGTTCTGCACTGTATCTCTAAGTAAAAAGTTAAATCTAGATTCTAGATGTGTTTTATTTTTGCTTGTTGAGTGTTTACGGAACTAGCTGGCAGTTTTTCTTCAGTAAGACACGCAGAGCTGGTCTACATTGACCGTTCAAACTGAAACATTAACCCCGATTCCCTTTTCATAGGTGCTGCCTGGATTGCTGAGCAGTTTTTATTTTGCATTTTATTGGGTGCTGTTTGTAGATTTTTTGTTTTATTTTAAAATTATCTGAAACTTATTTTCAATTCGTTGGGATTGTTATCCTGTACTTTTACCACCAAACAAGGGAGGTTCTTTGTGCGTTAGTCGCAGATGAGTTTAATTTGCCTTCGTGCGCCTTTGAAAGTTTCCCGTAATCGTTGTATAATGAGTGGAGAGAACGGGGTTTCGAGCTGTTGACAGTCTGTGCGCTACCTGCCCCGGACCTGACACTGCAGGCGTTCCTGAATGTGTAACCTGGCGTGCGAAAATTCTGAAATCGGGCCCGCTGAACCTGCGCGGCTGCGGCTGCGGCTCCGGCTCCGTGCGTATATATTATGCTAATGACGATCAGGTGAGCCAATGGGCGGCGCAGCTGTCAGCGTTCTCTGCATGTATTATGCTGATGAGTGTGCCGTGGGGTTTTGTGGAGGAGCGGCGGCGGGCGCTGTTTGTCACCATCTCAGGGTTCTTTGTGGAGCCGTGGAGGTGGCTTTCCAGGTTCACTAGCAGTCCCAGACAAAATCCACACTCTCCAACCCTCACAACACTCCCTCTGCGGCGATCGGGCAGGCACAGGCAGCAAAGCACCGTTTCTCAAGCATCTTCCTTTTGAAATAGCATGAATGCTGAATATTTTAAGTCACTGGCGATGGAGCTTGGGGTTTACCAGCTGAGGAATTTCTCGATTTCATTCCTTTCCTCTTTGCTTGGAACAGAAAACGCCTCCGTGAAATTAGACAGTAGGTAAATGTCGGTGGTTGCCTTTTTGGAGCAGTGAAAGGTCGTTTCTGTTTGAGGGAGCAGATACAGTTTAGCAAATGCCTCTTGTATTGCAACAGTCTGCGATGCTAAAGGCGGTGACAGCTTCTTCGAAGTCTTAAGCTCTTTGTGGTGGGGGGAGGGGGTATTTCTGAGGAAAGCGAGTTTGTTTTTTTTGAGTGTTTTCTGAGTCCTGGGAGCTTCTGCTTTAATGTATGCTCCTGGATATATTGTCGAGCAATGCGGGGGAAAAATGGCTGGCGTCGTCTCACCGGCTTGTTATTTTGCCGCATTACAGCGGGGGACCCGGGAGTCAGCAAAAAGTCAAGATAACGGCGTCTTCTTTTTGTCCAAAGCTTGATCCTACACATGAATTAAAATCTATTTAAAATATTACTGGGGTGGTGGGATATCGCCGTGTTGCATACCTTGCAAACTGCTCGCACGGGAGGGGGAGTAGTTGAATATAATGCATCAGATATCACAAAAACAAGGCTATTATCAGGTTTCAGCGCTACATTTGATCTTGGCAGGGACTTGATTTGGCTGTTATTCGCATGTTTTTTTGTGCATCAGTGGGAATAGCAGCCTTAATCTTATTTTCTTGTGTTTCGTTTCCAGTTCTTCTGGTGCCAGTGTGGTAGCCATAGACAACAAGATCGAGCAAGCCATGGTAAGTGGAGCCAAATATCTATATGGCGGTTAGGGGAAAAGGGAAATTTATTAATCGCACAGTAATACGGGGGGACAATTTTGATTATTTGATAAGCTCTTGGATGCAGCAATTATGGGAAGCAGGGAGAGCGAGAAAGGGCAGTATTTTTGTGGGACTATGCCAAAGAGGTAAGGCTAGGAATAGAAATAATTCCCAAATCACAGGTTGCAATAATGCTACTCAGGAATGGCTGTACATTGTGTTTAGTGTTTCCACCGCTAGTCCTCTGAGGACATTTATTGTGCGAATGAATCATTGCAGAGATGCTCAAGGTGAAGCAGAGACAGCGTTTACACTTTCCTGTATCTGTTTTGTATGGCATGACCGCGGGCAGAAACTGTCTCTGCAGGGCGAGGCTAAATGTTCATGTTTATAATTCGGACTAAATTAAAATACCCTTCCATGTTACTGAAACGTCAGATTGAGTGAACAGTTTCCCTGTTTGTTGCACATAGCATACGTCGAGTTTATTTTGCCGTGCTTGTGTGTGTGAACATTCCGTTTGTATTACAAGTGTCCTGGAGATCTGGGTATGGCATTGGGTGAGAGATTGTGGTACAAGACACTAGCCTGCTCTTTAATATTTGTAGCAGCAGGCCAGTGGGGTCGGGCCTTTGTATATTGCAGCTGCAGGAGGCGGTAGAGCGTTGAGCTCCCCGCGGGTCCGAATGTGCCAGAATTTGCTGGAAACACCGAGGCCAGCGGACACACGATGGCGAGTGGAGGACGGAGTCGCTCTGGCCGCCCCGCCCCGCCCACTGAGGCTGTGTTCGAACTGGTTGGGCTAGGCGAGGTGGCCCCGGGCCCCGGACCGGTGGGTGGCAGAGCCCGGACCCCGGCGCAGCGCCTCTGCCGCTCGCATCGCTCTTCCGGCTGCCGCCGCTCGATCGCAAGCCTTAAACCCCGGCTATAAATAACTCGGCTGCCGATTGGTCACGGCCAGTGACGTGGCGCACTCTGTGGGTTTTGGTGACGTCAACAGTTGTCAGGAGCGGGAGACGACGGAAGTGGGAATGCAGGTCGGGGAGGGGGAGGGGTGGGCAGTGCAGACGGTCCGGGATTGCTGCCGGAGTCAATTGGTAGCTAGTGATAGTGCTGGAGCTCCTCCATTCCCTGAACGCACTTCCCACTTCCCAAACATTTAAAGCATCTGGCACAAATCCAATTGCCTTTGGTTTAATGCTTTTAGAATCGCGGCACGCACTGCTGTAAATTTGTGTATTCAGCAAGCAGGAATTGAAGCCTCATCCAATGGATAAGTGGGGAAAGGGGCAGGGAATTGGCACAAGGGAACATAGGGAGGGAATGCAAACCAGAATGAGCATTTTAAGGTAACACCAGTGTGAGTGAACGAGCAGAGGGGTAATCAGAGTGCTGAGGAAGTTGGGGCACTAACAGTCAGATTTCTGCTGTGTATGTTTTCACGTGTAGATTAAGCCAGATAGGGAGAGTAGATGTAAGCACAAGAGAGAGAGTTGGCGGTGGATAAGGGATGTTGCATAGGTAGAACATGTGGTTACTGAGAGAGAATCGGGTCAGAATCTCAGCTTGGCTTCAAGTAATTGCCTCAGTCATGGGAATGGGTACAAGTGTCTATTGTGTCATAGCCATCCTTGTCTATTTCTCCCACTTCTACCCTTTGAATATCTCTGTGGGTGCATCAGTTTTAAATTTGATGAGGGTTTCTATATCTATCTTTCAGACTGGGAGTTCAACTCCCATTCATTCTGGCAAAAAATCATCTATGCTTTAACTACTTTTTCTCGTTATTGACCTTCCTTTCAAGGGAAATGTGATTGTAGCACAATTTTACACCCTCGTGTAATTTCCCCTCTCTCCTGACCATCTAGTGTGCCAAAGAAAATGATGCAATCTCTGCTCATAACTAAACTTCTGTAGCCTGGCAACATTTCTGTTATCTCAGCCATCCTTCAGTGTGATGACCAGAACTGTACGCCACTCTAGTTGTAGCTTCGTTCTGTCTTGTGATGGGTGTCAGTGAAGGCGAGCATCACAAATGCTGCCTTAACACCTTAGCTAACGTGCTACTTGTCGTAGGTGCATGTGCATCACAAACGCTGCTGTTCCTTCAAACTGCATTGTGCATTTTCTCACCTTTCACAGCTATAGATTAAATTCCAGTTTGCATGCACTTAGCTGGTCCATAGATATCTTACTGGAACATCGTTTTCTTTGCTGTCAAAAAAACAATTTTGGTGCCTGCGCAAATATTTTTAGCCATTAGCTCTTCATTTATTTCTAAGATCCAACACTGAAAAACGGCAGTCTTGGGAATGAATATGCAGTCACTCACTCAGATAACTGGAAAATGATAGTTGGTCGGGCTCTGTGCTACTGCGATACAATGTGTTTCAGTTTAGCACCCACTCACTCAGAGAACTGAGTTTAGCAGGTTTCCACTTGTAAATGTTCCTGGCCATTTACCGTGTCACCGACTCTTCTCATCTGACTTCTCCTGTTCGATGTCAGTAGTGTTCCTTTAATGCCCTCTTCTGTGAGCTCCGACATAAAGTAACTAACTCAGCTGTATGTTTCTCCTGCCTTCACCCTTCATGTCCTGCTTACACTCTTGCTCCATTTTGTGCTGTTTTGTGCCAGGTATACAGTTTATTGGTGAAAACTCAGTTCACTCACAAGCAGGTGACAAATCAGAGCTCTTCGGGCATTAGCTGAAGCTGGGTGCTGGTGGCAAACATTTGGGATGTGGCTTTGTGTAAAAGGTTGGATATGACACGGGAAGCAGGAATAGACCCTCACACCTGCTCCAGCTGCTGGTTCACTCCCGGCTCCACTTTCCTTTAACACTCTCAGACCCACCCATCTGTGTCTTGAGTATTCTCACGAGATGGGTGTTGCAAAGAATGTGCTTTTCTGATTTTACACAAGATTTGAAATCTCAACACCTGAAGGATTTTCATATTCCATTTCGCTTCTTCTCAAAAATTGAGAAAATTATATTAATAAATTAGAAATTTTAAACAGAAGATCACAGATAAGTATCTTCAAATATCCTCGTGGGAAACCATAAAAAGCTTTGTAATGTATTATAGAGGTGGTTTATTCTTGGCAGATGTTAAATTAATATCTTGGCAAGGAAACATCTCAAGCAAGCAGAAAAGACCATTTGACTGCTTGAACAAATCGTGGTTCTTTTTAAAGGTGCAGTGGATAAATGTTTAAAATCGTGGTTTTGTACAGTGCAATGTAATGGTCTTTAATTGGAATCTTTGTTTTGTAGGATCTGGTGAAGAGTCACTTGATGTACGCAGTGAGGGAGGAAGTGGAAGTCCTTAAGGAACAGATCAAAGAGCTGGTGGAGAGAAACTCTCAGTTAGAACAGGAGAACAACCTGCTGAAGACTCTGGCTAGTCCTGAGCAATTAGCTCAGTTTCAAGCACAGCTCCAGACAACTGGCTGTTCTCCACCAGTGTCTCAATCAGGACAAACCACTCAATCCACACCACCTAACGGCGGATCATCAGCTTAAAGTCCATGCTGTAGAAACCACTGGGGCCATCGGGCTTTGCAGAGAGGAGAAATAAATCTGTCATTTCAATCATCATGTAATATTTCATCGCACACCGACAATTCTTAATTGGTTATGGGAACTAGAGTTGTATAAAGCCAGAAAGAAACTCTCTTCGGTGATAAGGCAGTTGTCTTTAGCTAAAGGAGTTTGCTTTAGGGGTGTGGAATGGAACCTTGTTCTCAAAGAGAGTGGTTGTATGCACAAGGGGAGAAGCTATCATGCAGTCCCGAGTCCTGCTTACTGATCACTGCTGGTGCTGTGAGAATGCGTGCAGAGTTTTATTTCGTTCAGCACAGCTATAGTCGAGTGTGCATGCGCATGTATGCGCGCGCGCTGATATAACCACTACCTGACAAGGTTGAGGAAGACGTGGATCAGAGGCAATCAGATACTGTCTGTGGAGTCGAGGGGGCTGTGCCCTCCTTTACAGTGCCGTGGGCCACTTTGAATTATAAATGAGCTATGAAGACAAAATGGGAGTATGAAGGCAAAACTAGTAGTATTTAACTTGAACTACAGAACTATCACCTTGGACCTTAAATGGACAAGTTTGCTTTGTTTACACTTCTTCAAGATGTGGAGAGGGGTCGATTTTTCAATTTAGATGTGACTCTAAAGCTCTGTGGCAATCCAAAAGATTGTTCATCTAATGTATATTGTGTATGTAGTGTAAGTATTGTGTAATATAGAGCTGTAACTATTAGGTTGTACAGATTGAAATCTTGCTGTTTCATTGATCCAATTGCATTTGGACATTTTTTATGCTGTTGAACAGAAATGGCATTCGTGAACAATTATGCTGTTCAAAAATACTGTAGGCCTGGAAGACTTTTTTTTGTAAGTTAATGGTACGTGACAGATAATAGAAAGTGGTCCACTGGTCCCATTTCTATCAAGGTAAAGCAGTGGCAAATACTGCACTGACAGAGTGGTCTCTTAGTCAGAAATGGCTTTGAGAGGTGGGAGTCCCTGGGTTCCAGTGAATTGATTCTTTGTGAATGCTGTTGGTTCAGTAGTCCTTTGGTCTGTCAAAATCTATACTGTAATGGTTAGATTCCTGTAGGTTCCAGGAGCAATGGATTCATCCAGCCTGGATATATTTGTTGCTTCTAGTTGGTTGTTAAATACCTTCTGAGAAAACTGTATTCAACAGTAGTACAATATTTAGAACACCCACGAAGAGTGTGTTTTCATAATTAAGCACTCCCAGACCTGAAAAATTCTGTTAGCAGTTCTGATCTCTGCTATAGATTTCACATTAACAGTAATAGTGTTGCTTATATTCTGGTGCATGTTCTGAAACAGTTGTAACACATTCAGTTATACTTGACTGCTGCACAACTTCTAAACTTTCAATAAACTCATGTTGGTAAATAATTGACTGTGCATTTGTTTTTTCAGTGTTACCTTTAACTATAGACTGCGATTGGATAGTTTAAAAGAAATGTTATTTGGTTGAATAAATTTATTCCATTAATCACCACCTGAGCAGCTGAACCTAAATTGTGATGAAAATGAGGATCAATGCTGCAAAAGAAACAAAAAGACAGAGCACCCAATGGAAGATTTGCTTTTTATTAAGAAACAATCTATTTTAAGTCAAAATTCTACAGGCTAGAGCATTTCATTGCACAAATCGCAACATTTTTCTGTGCATACTTTATGCATGGCTTATGAAAGTTAAAATTTTCTGCTTCATCTGTACAGCTGGGATTTTCTCAAAGTTAGCCATTCAGAAAAATAAGATGGACTTCATCAATGGCATTGAATTTGATCTTGTTAAATCAGGATAACTTAAGCAGTTGCTCCAAATTCTGATATTACATCTTTAACTTTTCTCCTTTTTAAGGTGTAGACTGAGGAAAATTTGACTTGCCTCAATTGTACATGTGTGGATATGACTGAAGCTGTAAAGGAGCTACAGTGTTCTCATCGTCATTCACATTGCAAATCTGTTCCTGTCCATGAAAGTTTTTATAAATTGCTGTGTTTATGCAACACTACCACTGAAATGGTTTCTTCATTTCCACTGAACCTCTTGTGTTTGTACAACCCATCATATTGTAAAACTATTTAAAACATACCTTAAGTTAGTTACTAAAATAACAATAGAAGATGGGAAAAGAAAGTTAACATTTTGGATCGAAGACCCTTTGTTAGCTTACCAAGTTTGCTACTAATTTCTTTAAAACTTTGCCCCAAGTGTAGGCTTTGCAACTCGTTTAAACTTTGAAAAATTATAAACAGTGTGAATGAATTCAAGACCAAATATTGTGGTAAAACACCTGATAAAAGATCATCAGATCCTAAAGCATCCACTGGAGCTGATAATATCCAGAAAAATGCTAGTTTTTGGGAGTATTTTCTGAAACCTCATATGCAAGCCTTCCTAAATTTGCTTTGACAATGTCTTGACAAATAGAAACCTGTGCGACTGATGAAATATACATAGCATTGGATTTAAAATTAATTGAGATGGCATAACTACATGGTAGCAACAAATATAAGACATGGGAGCAGAATTTGGCCTGTGAAGTCTCCTTTCATCAAGGCTATTTTCCTTTCAGCCCCAATCTCCTCCTCTTCTCCCTGTATCCCTTTGTGCCCTGACCAATCAAGAATTTATCAACCTCTGTCTTAAATATACATAAAGACTTGGCCTCCATAGCTGTCTGTTGCAAAGAATTCCACAGGTTCACCACTCTCCGGTTAAAGAAATTCCTCCTCACCTCTGTTCCAAAAAGACACTCCTCTATTCTGAGGCTGTGTCATCTGGTCTTAGACTCTCCCACCATAAGAAACATCCTCTCCACATCAACTTTATCCAGGATTTTAACAATTCGATAGATTTCAATAAGGTCACCCTTCACTCTTATGAATTTGAGCGAATACAGGCCCAGATCCATCAAAGTCTTTGTATGACAAGCCATTCAATCCTGGAATCATTTTTGTGAACCTCCTTTGAACCCTCTCCAATGTCAGCACGTCCTTTCAGATAAGGGGCCCAAACCTGCTCACAATACTCCAAGTGAGGCATCACCATGCTTTATAAAGTTTCAATGTTACATCCTTGCTTTTATATTCTCGTCCTCTTGAAAGGAATGCTAACGTTGCATTTGCCTTCCCCACCATACTCAACCTGCAAATTAGGGAATCCTGTACAAAAACTCCCAAGTCCCTTTGCACCTCAGATTTTTGTATGTTCTTTCCATTTAGAAAGTAGCCAACCCTTTCACTACTTTTACCAAAGTTCGTTATCCATCTGCCATTTCTTTGTCCATTCTCCCAATTTAGGTCCTTCTGTAGCCCCTCTACTTCCTCAAAACTACCTGCCCCTCCACCTATCTTGGTATTGTCTGCAAATTTTGCAACAAAGCCATCAATTCCATCATCCAAATCATTGACATATAACATAAAAAGAATCGTCCCAACACAGACCCCTGTGGAGCACCACTAGTCGCCAGCAGCCAAGCAGAAAGGGCTTTCTTTATTCCCATGCTTTGCTTCCTGCCAATCAGCCACTGCTTTATCCATGCTAGAAACTTTCCTGTAATACCATGGGCTCATAGCTTGTTAAGCAGCCTCATGTGTGGCACCTTGTCAAAAGTTTTCTGAAAATCCAAGTACACAACATCATCCGATTCTCCTTCATCTATCCTGCTTGTTCCTTCAAAGGATTCCAAAAGATTTGGCAGGCAAGATTTCCCCTTGAGGAAACCATGCTGACTCTGGTCTATTTTTATCATGTGCCTTTGAGTACCCTGAGACCTCATCCTTGGAAGTCAACTTCAACATCTTCCCAATCACTGAAGTCAGGTTTCTTTTCTTTTGCCTCTCTCCCCTTTTGAAGAGCAGAGTGACCTTTGAAATTATCCATTCTTCCGGAACCATACCAAAATCTAGTGATTCTTGAAAGATCATTACTAATGATTAATTGGGAATCGTATATTCAGTCTCTAAAGAGCAGAGTAGCCCTGCAGATGTTGAAAGTTTGAAACAGAAAATGGGGGAATAACTGAGCAATTTAAGAATCTATCATTAGAAAGGTAAAATATCAACTCTTCACAAGAGCTGCAGAGTGTTTCCGCCATTTTCTTTTTTGAAATTTCAACATCTGCAGGGCTATTCTGCTCTTGGAGACTTGATACATGACTCCTGATTAATCAGACATCTCTTTCGGTGGATGCAAGGGGAATGAAATGTGGAAGGAAAAACTTCGAGAACAATCACTTTATCAGGAACCTAGTAAAGATGAAGAAATTCAAGTATATCTTTTCCCACAGGGGTCTTCTGTCTCCTGAGGTAGTAAATGTGAACTCCTGTATCCCACTAGTAACTTACTGGTCTACAGTTCCCAGTCTTTCTTCTTTGCAGCTCTTTGTAAAGGCACAACAATAACCCCCATTCAGTCTTCTGCTATTTTACCTTTCACTAATGATGATGCATATACCTCACCAGGGCTCCTGCAAGTATCTTTAACTTCCCACAGTATTACTCATCAAACCCTGGAGATTTATCTACCTTCATATGCTTTTAAGATAGCCAGCATCTACTCTGCTGTGGAATATCACCAAGATGTCTCCATTCACTATTTTGTTCCGAAGACTTATGCCCTTCTTCATAGTGAATATAGAAGAAATATTCATTAAATACCTCACCTATTTCCTACAGGTCTACCTGAAGATGTCTACTTTGGTCTGAGGCCCTATTCTCTTCCTGATTATTCTTTTCCCCTTAATGTACATTAAAAAAAAATGTTTGAATTCTCCTTAAACTTCTCTGTCAAAGCTATCTCATGCCAAAAAAAGATCTTTTGCTTTACCGGCATTTATGACGAATAAACTCTTTTTGGGCTTCCAGCTAGGTACAGGTATTGATTTTAACCAACATTTCAATGACAAACTCTGCCATTTTCATCAAGGATGATGTCTAGTCTGCTGGTATTTATACTCCCGGAGTCTGACACCCCTGATTGGTCATCCAATCAGCTTTCCGCTCTCCCACCTTGTTTACGATTGAATTCCAGTTCTTCCTTGGAGCAAGACCTGTCTTTGTTAAAAACTTTTTCCTGTAGTTTTATTTCAATGGTTTCCTTCACCAGGTGGTATCAAAAGCCATTGGCATAGCACAGAAGTTTTGTGCCATTGAAGTCAATCCTATGGCTATTGTGAATGCAGTGTTTTACTACCACCTGTTTCTCTGGGTATCCCAAACAGATACACCTGTTCTCCTTGATGCTCCTCTCAACGAGGAGGAACCTGTCGCTACCACCTGTCTTCCCTATATATCCACAGTTTCCAAAAGGATCACCAGGATCCTAAAAAAAAAATACTGGATTAATACTATCCACAAAACCGTAAGGAAGCTCCAATCACAGCTTATGCCAGTCAAGGATGACCTGGGACTCAGGACGGCTGACGTTTACAGGATTTCCTGTGAACGTGGAGCAGCGTATATCGGCCAGACGGGACACGCTGTGGAAACCTGCATCAAGGAGCCTTTATAATCGATACCTGTACCTGACTGGAAGCCCGAGAAGAGTTTGCTCACCTATCTCATGTCTTTTCTGCCTTTGTGATTTCCAAATGTACTTCAACATACCCCGTACCGCTCCAGGGATTCATTTAATCCCACCTGCTTGTACTTAAAGCACCTTTTTCCTCATCAGAGCCTTGATATCTGTGATCATCCAGGCTTCTGTACTGGATGACAGGAACATACAGATTTTGAATGCTCACTATCACTTCTCAAAGCCTCCTCTTTGCCAAATGTCCTTTTGCCTGAAAACAATGACAGCCACATGGTCTGTCAAAATTTACCTTGCTCCGATTTAGAATTTTACTTTGTTGACCAGATCTGTCCTTTTTCATAACTAATTAAAAATTAATAGAACTTTTTTTTTCAATTTTTTCTTGGTGGCACAGTTGCAGTCAGATTGATGCTGGAGGCCTTGTACATTAGCAAGGGCAAATAAAAATAAATCAGGGACAAGCAGAGTGGCCATTGTGTGAGTGGACCAATGTTAGAGTGGTGAGGTTTTGGGTCATCAGACTTCAATGAGAACAAGCTTGGACAAGGTATGTAACTGGTAAGTTTCTTCTTCATTCTTCGTCTGTTAGTTCATAGAGCAACGAGAATGGATCTGGGGGCTGTGCTGTGTTTGTTACGTGAGATGTGGGTGTTCTGGGAGACCTCCAGACTCTCAGGTTACCACATCGGCGCCAGATGCACTGAGCTGCAGCAACCCTGGAGAACATGTCAAGGAACTGGAGCTACAGCTCGATGACCTTCAGCTCATATGGAAAACTGAGAAGATGACAGGGAGGTAGTTACCCCTAAGTTGCAGAAGGCAGAAAAATAGGTGACTGTCAGGAGATGGAAGGGAAGTGGGCAGCCAATACAGAGTACCCCTTTGGCCATTCCCCCAATAATATGTACCGTATACGGTTTTGGACACTGTTGAGAGGGACGACCTACCAGGGTGTAACCACTGCAACTAGTGCTCTGGCTGTGCATCTGGTGCTGTGGCTCAGAAGGGAAGGGGAGCGGGGAGAAGAAGACGACAGTGGTGATAGGGTAGTGGATCGCCATCGTTGTAGAAGTAGAACACGATGGAGACACCCAGATGGTATGTTGCCTCCAGGGATTGTCTTGGATCAGGTCTATAACGTTCTAAATGGGGAGAGTGAGCAGCCAAAAGTCTTCACAGGTAGGAAAAGCAAGGAGATCCTGAAGAAATAATTTAGGGAGTCAGGTAAAGAGCTGAAAGTTAGGACCTCCGAGGTAGCAATCTATGAATTTCTGTCTGTGCCACGTGCCAGTGAAAGTAAGAGGAGGATGATTTGGCAGATGAATGTGTTGAGAAACTGGTGCAAGGGGCAAGGTTTTAAATTTCCGGATCATCGAGGTCTCTTCGGGGGTAGGTATGATCTGTACAAAAGGAGCAGGTCAAGAGGGCAATGTTACAATGGGGAATTTCAATAGGCAGGTAGATTGGGAAAATCAGCTTGGTGTTGGATCCCAAGGGAGGGAATCTGTACAATGCCCATGAAATGGCTTTACGGAGCAGCTTGTGGTTGAGCCCACTAGAGGATCAGCGATTCTGGATTGGGTGTTGTGCAATGAACTGGATTAAATGAAGTGAGCTTAAGGTGAAGGAACCCTTGGAAGGCAGTGAACATAATATGAAAGAATTCACCTTGCAATTTGAGAGGGAGAAGCTAAAGTCAGATGTATCAGTATTACAGTGGAGTAAAGGAAATTACAGAGGCATGAGCGATGAACTTGCCAAAGTTGATTGGAAGGGACACTAGCAAGAATGATGGCAGAGCAGAAATGGCTGGAGCTTCTAGATATATCGATATAACAAATATATCCAGGCTGGATGAATCCATTGCTCCTGGAACCAATAGGGTTCCTTCACAATAGGTCAACGGCAGATGTAATCTCATTGGCTCTTCACACGGCTTTGGATCCCCTGGGCGACACAAACACCTATGTCAGGATGCTGTTCATCGAGTATAGCTCAGCATTCAATACCATCATTCCCACAATCTTGATTGAGAAGTTGCAGAATCTGGGCCTCTGTACCTCCCTCTGCAATTGAATCCTCTACTTCCTAACCAGAAGACCACAATCTGTGTAGATTGCTGATAACATCTGTTCCTCGCTGACGATCAACACTAGTGCACCTCAAGAGTATGTTCTTAGCCCACTGCTCTACTCTCTCTATACTCCTGACTGTGTGGCTGGGCATAGCACAAGTACCATCTAGAAATTTGCTGATGATACAACCATTGTTGGTAGAATCTCAGGTGGTGATGAGAGGGCATACAGGAGTGAGATATGCCAACTAGTGGAATGGTGCCACAGCAACAACCTTGCACTCAACGTCAGTGAGATGAAAGAGCTGGTTGTGGACTTCAGGAAGGGTAAGACGAAGGAACACATACCAATCCTCATGAGAGTGAGCAGTTTCAAGTTCTTGTTTGTCAACATCTCTAAGGATCTAACATGGTCCCAACATACCAGTGTAGTTATAAAGAAGGCTAGACAGCAGCTATACTTCATTAAGAGTTTGAGGGGATTTATTAGGTCAACAAATACATTCAAAAAGTTCTATAGATGTATCGTGGAGAGCATTCTGACAGGCTGCATCACTGTCTGGTATGGAGGGGCTGCTGCACAGGACCAAAAGAAGCTGCAGAGGATTGTAAATTTAGTTGGCACCATCTTGGGTACTGGCCTACAAAGTAATCAGGTCATCTTCAGGGAGCGGTGTCTCAGAAAGGCAGCGTCCATTATTAAGGACCTCCAGCACCCAGGGCATGTCCTCTTCTTACTGTTACCATCAGGAAGGAGATACAGAAGCCTGAAGGCACACACTCAGCGATTCAGGAACAGCTTCTTCCCCTCTGCCATCCAGTTCCGAAATGGACATTGAATCCTTGGACACAACCTCACATTTTAAATATATGGTATTTCTGTTTATTTGCATGATTTTTACTCTATTCAATATATCTATACTGCAATCTATTTATTTATCTATCTATCTATCTATCTATCTATCTATCTATCTATCTATTTATTTATTGATTGTTATTATTTTATTTAGTTTTTTCTTCTAGATTATGTATTGCATTGAACTGCTGCCGCTAGGTTAACAAATTTCACGCCACATGCCAGTGATGATAAACCCGATTCTGATTCTGACGATTACAGTATATATTTAGATAGACTAAAGGAGTACTGAACTGACAGAATCCCAAAGAATCAATTAAGAAGGTACAGGATAGATAAACCCCAAAGAAGTACTATTCTAAATGCAGGATGATGCCACTGTGGCTGACAAGGGAAGTCAAAACCAACATAAAAGCAAAAAAGAGGGCACATAGTAAAACAAAAAATAGTGGGAAATTACAGGATTGGGGAACTTTTAAAAACCAACAGAAGGCAAATAATAACCCATCAGGGGGTAAGATGAAATAAGAAGGCAAGCTAGCCAACAATGTCAAAGAGGATACCTGACGTCTTTTTCAGATAGATAAAGAGTAAAAGAGAGGCAAGAATAGATATTGGACCACAAGAAAATGTCGCTGGAGAGGCAGTAATGGGGAAAAAAGGAAATGGTGGATGAACTGGATAAGTATTTTGTATCAGTCTTCACTGTGGAAGATACTAGCAGTACACCAGGAGTTTGAGAATCTCAGGGGCAGAAGTGAGTGCAGTTGCTATTACTAGGAAGAAGATGCTTGGGAAACTGAAAGGTTGGAAGGTAGATCAGTCACCTGGACCTGATGGACTACACTCCACGATTCTGAAGGAGGTGGCTGAATAGATCGTGGAGGGATTATTAATGATCTTTCAAGAAACACTAGATTCGGAATGATTCTGGAAGATGGGAAAATTGCAAATGTCACTCCACTCTTCAAAAAGGGAAGGAGGCAGAAGAAAGGAAATTATAGGCCGTTTAGCTTGACTTCACGGTTGGGAAGATGTTGGAGTCAATTGCTAAGGATGTGGTTTTGGGGTTCTTGGAAGCAAATGATAAAATAGGCCAAAGTCAGCATGGTTTCCTTATGTGAAAACCTTACCTGACAAATCTGTTGGAATTCTTTGAGGAAATAACAAGCAGGATAGACAAAGGAGAATCAGTTAGTGTTGTGCACTTTCAGGAGGCCTTTGACAAGGTTCCACGCATGAGGCTGCTCAACAAGATAGGAGCCCCTGGAATTACATGAAAGATACAAGATGGATAGAGTATTGGCTAATTGGCAGGAGGCATCTAGTTTTCTTGTTCAGCCATTGTCAAGTCTGACCGTTCTTGACCTCATAGACTCCGACACACCAAGCCTTCTTGTTGGAAACTGTCTCTCTGAGATCCCCCAAGGTCACACTCATTGTCTGAGTAATATTATCTATCCATCATAGCCTCTGTCGTCCTCTCCATTTACCTTCTGTTTTACCTAAGGTGGGAGTCTTCTCCAAGGAACCCTGTCTTCTCATGATGTGGCCAAAGTATTTGAGCTTTTGCCTCATAATCAAGCCTCCGAGTGAGCAGTCTGGCTGTATTTCTTCAAGTACTGACTTCTTGGACTTCTTACTGTCCAACGAACTCTGAACACTTCCCTTCAGCATCCAAGTTCAAGGGCGTCGATTCTTTTGTATTACAATTTTGTCCAAAAAATACTTGCTCCATACATTTTCAAACTTTTCCCCTCTTACCTTAAATACATGTTCTCTGGTACTTGATACGATGGTGGTGTTTAAGAAGCTGGGAAAAAAATTACCCTGGGGAAAAGATTCTGGCTATCCTGTGATGCTGTTCACCATGGCAGCTGTGCAGACATATACTTGTACATATAAGGTGTAGGAGCAGAATTAGGCCATCCAACCGATCAAGGCTGCTCCACCCTTTCATCATAGTTTTTTATTATCCCTCTCCACCCCGTTTTCCTGCCTTCTCCCCATAACTTTTTACACCCTTCCTAATCAATAACTTAATTAACCTCCACTTTCACCACCCAATGACTTGTGGCAATGAATTCCACACTATTGCCATCCTCTGGCTAAAGATATTCCTCCACACCTCTATTCTAAAGGGATTCCCTTCTATTTCTGAGGCTGTGTCCTCTGGTCCTAGACTTGCCTGGTATTGGAAACATCCCCTTCACATCCACTCTGTCTTGGCCTTTCAGGATTCAGAATGGTTCAATGAAATCATCTCTCAGTCCTCTGAACTCCAGCAAGTACAGGGCCAGAGCCATCAAAAGCTCCTTATACGTTAACCCTTTCATTCCTGGGATCATTCTTGTGAACTTCTTCTGGACCCTGTCCAATGCCAGCACATCCTTTCTTAGATACGGGGCCCAAAACTGCTCACAATACTCCAAGTGCAGGCTGACCAATGCCTCATGAAGTCTCAGCATTACATCCTTGCTTTTATATTCTAGTCCTCTCAAAATAAATGCTAACATTGCATTTGCCAATAAACTTTAAAAAAAATTTTACACGAGCCCAGCCAACATTGACACTTCCTACTTTATCTACGTCTGTTCACCACCCAGAATGTCCAAAGCACGTTGCTTATTGGGAACCCTAAGCATGGGTCACAATTTGAAGAGTTGTGTTTTAATTCAGGAAAACAAAAACTAAAACAGGAAATAATGGAGGACAGGTCCCCTGCAGACAGGTGAACTGCAAATAGCCAGTTACTTACATTCAATGGTTTTAGAGGAGATGGATGTGAAATAGTGGTTTTCATTTTCAAAACTTGCATCAATCTTAGAGCAGTTCCCAGAGAGAGGACGGTAGCAAACATGAGCATATTTAGAGAGAAGGACATCAGAGTTGGGGAAATGTCTGGAATTTATTATGGAGGATGTGAGGGCAAGTGCTTCACAGGATCAGAGCACATAGCAGATGGAAAGCATTCTGGCAAAACGTGGGTTCACATAGAGGTAGGAAAGCCTGGCTGGGCTGTCTAGAACCAGGAGTTACAATCTCAGAATAAGGTGTCGGCCATTCAGAGCTGAGGTGAGAATAGACCTCTCCATCCGACAAGCTGTGGAGATCGGGTCATGATAATGAAGAGAGGGATTTTGATATGCCGTGCTCTATGGATTAATTCAGGAAAGTGGCACTGAGATAATTAGCCATGATTCTTCAGAAAGATGCGGCAAGAATGAAGGGCTGGATGGTGTGCTTCACATGGAAGACCCAGATGCACACGAGCACCTTTCAGCATTAGGCAAATGTTTGTTCAGACACTATTTTCCTGTCTTCAAAAATAAAGATACCTGTCACTTACCAGGTGATATTCAGATAGGAAATCCTCAGTATTATTCCTAATCTGCTGTAGAATTGTGCTTGTCATCCAAAGTACTAATATTAAAATCTGTTATTATTTTTGAAAATACATTGGGCTTTTCCCCGATAGGCCTCCTCAAGCTTATTGCTTGTTATAATTTTCCAAGCATTTAAACCCAAAACTCCTCAAAAGTTCCTGAAGACTCTGTTTTTTTTCTGCGTTAGGATCTGATTGGAAAGGAATCAGGTGGTCTACTTTGAGCCAAACCAATTTCTATAAATACACCATGGAAAATTTCATCACGGCTGGGACAGGAACTGGTCTGCCCAAGACCACAAGAAACCGTAGATTGTTATGGACATAGCACTACACAACACAGAAACCAACCTCTCTATAGATTGTCTGCACTCCTTGTTAGCTCAGTAAAGACTCTATCCACACAGGGCGTTCTCTCTTCTAACCACTCCTCTTGAGGACAAGACACAGAAGTCCGAAAGCACATACCAACAGGCTCAAGCACAGCTTCTATGCTATTATAACACTACTGAACAATTCCCTGGTACTGGTCGATTCTATGGACACTTAACCTTTTCATGGCCTTGTTTATATCTTTTTATCTGCCTGCACTGTACTCTCTGTCACCGTATCACTGTACTCTCTCTGTAACTGCGTCACTGGACTCTCTGTAACTGTATCATTGTACTCTCTGTAACAGTATCACTAGACTCTCTGTAACTGTATCACTATACTCTCACTTTAACCATATCACTGTACTCTCTGGAACTGTATCACTGTACTCTCACTGTAACTGTATCACTGTACTCTCTGTCACTATCACTGTACTCTCTCTGTAACTGTATCACTGTACTCTCACTGTAACTGTATCACTGTACTCTCTGTCACTATCACTGTACTCTCTCTGTAACTGTATCACTGGACTCTCTGTAACTGTATCACTGTACTCTCTGTAACTGTATCACTGTACTCTCTAACAGTATCACTGGACTCTCTGTAACTGTATCACTGTACTCTCTGTACCTGTATCATTGTACTCTCTCTGTAACTGTATCACTGTACTCTCTGTCACTGTATCACTGCACTCTCTCTAACAGTATCACTGTACTCTCTGTCACTGTATCACTGTACTCTCTCTGTAATTGTATCACTGCATTCTTTCTGTAACCGTATCACTGTACTCTCTGTAACTGTATCACTGCATTCTTTCTGTAACAGTATCACTGGACTCTCTGTAACTGTATCACTGTACTCTCTCTGTAACTATCACTGTACTCTCTATCACTGTATCACTGTACTCTCTATCACTGTATCACTGTACTCTCTGTAACTGTGTCACTGTACTCTGCATGTAATGGTATCACTGTACTTTGTAGCTGTATCACTGTACTCTCTCTGTAACTGTATCACTGTACTCTCTCTGTAACTATCACTGTACTCTCTGTCACTGTATCACTGTACTCTCTGTAACTGTGTCACTGTACTCTGCATGTAATGGTATCACTGTACTTTGTAACTGTATCACTGCACTCTCCCTGTAACTGTATCACACTATGCTCTGTAACTGTATGACTGTACTCCCTGTAACTGTATGACTGTACTCTCTGTATCTGTATCATTGTACTCTCTCTGTATGACTGTACTCTCTGTAACTGTATCATTGTACTCTCTCTGTATCACTGCACTCTCCCTGTAACTGTATCACACTATGCTCTGTAACTGTATGACTGTACTCCCTGTAACTGTATCACTGTACTCTCTGTATGACTGTACTCTCTATATCACTGTACTCTCTCTGTATCACTGTACTCTCTCTGTATCACTGTACTCTCTGTATCACTGTATTCTGCTCTCCATTATTGTTCACCTTGTACTACCTCAGTGCATGTTGTAATGAGCTGATCTGTATGGACAGGAAGCTGTACCTTGGTACAGGTGGCAATTTTACAAATATATTAATTTAAAAATAAACATTTGGTAAACTGCAGAAGCTGTTGTGAAAATACTGTATTTATCTTTAGTTGGATACTTGAGTAAAATTAACTAGTTTAAGATCTTCTCCACATTCTCTTAAAGCCATTTACTTGTTCCTATTTGTTAATTCTATTGCTATTGTTATACTTCATATCTTGTCTCTTCTACAATTACTGCGGGTTTCAATGAAAATATTTACAGTAAATACAGCGGCAACATTTACAGTTATCACTTTCCTCTGTGTGACTGTTGTTTTAGCCTCTCAGTGATGGAACATATCAAACTTGCACTTTCAGTTCATGGGGAACCTTGCAACTAACCACAGGTCACAGTAACATGGGAGCTTGTTACTGTGACTGAACCAATGGCTCGGCTCAGCTCCTATTTCAACATTAACTGGAGAGTTCTTGAGTGAGAATGTTCCAGGATTTGGTGCTGGGTCATTGTGGATGGTGTGGTATCACAGCTAGTAGTACCACAGGCTGACAGTCCTGGAGCCCCAGGTTCGGTCCTGACCCCTGGTGTTGTCTGTGTGCTGTCTGCACAGTCTCCCCGTGTGGGCTGCCTCACCCTGGTACTCTGGTTTCCTCACACGTCCCAAAACTCTGGGGGCTTGTTGGGCTAAGTTTCCCCTGGTGTGTCAGTGAGTGGTAGATGCTGTGTGGGGAAGGGAGAGCTGGTGGGAATGTGGGTAAGGTGAGTGGTTGATGGTCAGCATAGACTGTGAAGACAGGTTGTCTCTCTCCACAGCTCCATTCGTCCCTTCCTTTCACGCTCACTGTTACAAGGGTGCCAGCTCACATCCACCAGCTGCCCTGATCTCACTGGCCTCTGATGCTTCCTATCAGCCAAAGTGTACAAAGTCTCTGCGGCCTTGCTGCCTTCTTCACTTTGTCCAATGTTGCATCTGTCTTTTGGCAGCATCTCCTCCTCCTTCACCCTCAGGATTACCGTCTCCGAACCCCCGGTCTCTGATTTTAGCACACAAAATGTGCATGGCTGCGTGTGCTCTAACTTAGGCAGGAGGGAGGGGATGAAATCCATGGGGCAGGCAGTCCATGCAGAGGATGACAGGTATAAATATTCTCATTGCTGGGAGAGCAAATGTCTCGAGGCCTGCACGTCATGTCACTGACCGGCAGAGTGAGGGTGGAGTAAAGAGACGCTGGGGGTCTGCAGACGGCAGAGCGGAATCAAGCAGATGCAAAAGACTGCTGATATTTGAAATAGAATGAGCAGCATCCATTTGGGGGTGGGGTGGGGGGGTTATTGTCAACATTTTGGTTGGAGACACTGCGTCAATACTGAGGGAGGAGCGGACGATGAGGGTCAGTATAAAGAGAAGGGCAGGAGTGAGACAGGAGCCCAAGGAGAAATGCAGACTGGGATGATGGTCAGGTGGCACCAGGTAGGGGTGGAGTCAGGATCGGATTCATGGGGCACTGTTGTAGTTTATCGGCAGTGCGGGGACTGAGCTGTCTGCTCACACTTAGCCTCCTCTGCCTCAGAAGAAGTAGGAGGGTCCCCTGTGCAAAATGTCACAGAGATCTAGAAGAGGATAAATAAAGGGTACAGCAACAACTAGTCCATTTGTGTGGTTGATAAAGTAGTCAATACATCATCTGATTGGGAAGTTCAAGGGATGGGCAAGGAAATGGCAGGAAGCACATATTTAAAGAAAGTTATGAGGGAAAGGAGGGAGCTGGCCAACAATGGTTGTTTTCTTTTGAGGTGTGGCTATCAGGAAAAGGAAGATGCATTTAAGAGGCTCATAGCAAATCAAAATGGAGGGATGTGGACCATATGCGGGAAGAAGAGATTAGTCTAGTTAAGAGTTATTAGTTTAGTTATTTCAGCACAACACACTGGGCCAAAAGGTCTGTTCCTGTGCTAAAGCGAGCTTTGAAGAACATACTGGGCATGGGACAAAAGGAGATGTTAATTGAAGGGGAGGGGAGATAAACTGAAACGAGCCTCACGGCAAAGATTCTGTGCAGAGAAATTAGAGGCAGGAGTTATTCGGAATGGTTTCTGCACATGTGCTCACTGAGGCATAGCAAGCTCTGCTTATGCCAGCTGGTTTACAGCCAATAGTATCTAACATGAACGTTCTCTGTCAATGCGACTATTGCATGAATTTATTTGGTCAAATTTAATGTAGTAGGTTGTGTGACCTATTTCCTTCATATAAAGTAGAGCCATCCTTCTGTATTGGACTGATATGCCTAAATTTCTTGTCTGAGCATCAGCAAACCAGTTTCCATTCCCGACTGTTTTAAGATAAACCTCCGTTACCAAGGCAGCAGAAACCACTTTGGATGCAACAAGGTGCGCACTGCTACATTTCATAACCAGTTCTGCGAATTCCCAATAAATCAGAATGTTGTTTACAGCTGGAGCTCTGAAGAGCAGATCACGTCCTTGGCATGAAGCTGCAGATAGAGCACTTTACTAGCCAAGACAAAGAAGTTTAATATCTGCAAAGGCAGGCAGGTATTAACAAGTGAAATAATTAAAGCGGATCAAAAGGTTTGCAAGAGCAGCTCATGAGGCTAGCTTCAGGGTTGATGAGGAAGAGGTAAGTGAATGTGATCGATTATGAAATGCACACCAAGCATAAGGAAAATATAGATACAAAGGTAGATTGTATACACCCTCATCTGTACACTTCAGTTATAGAATCGTACTGCGTAGAAACAGGCCTTTTGGCTCAAATGGCCTATGCCAGCCTAGGTTCTTATCTAAGTTAGTCCCACTTGGCCCATATCCCTCTACCTAGGTACTTGTCCAAGTGCCTTTGAATGCTGTTAATGTGGCCGTTAGTAAACCTACATGCAAAATTCTTTATTGCACTGACAACAAATTCTATATTCATGTAGATAATTAACTAGGACAAGTAGTAACTGGAGTCGAAACAAACACTGGGGAAATTCAACGACTGAAACAAATGTCAACTACCAAGTTTAGGAAAGTGACTGCTGCGAGTCATGCGTGTTCATGCCTACCCGACCAGCTGACCTCATAATCTGTTGTGTTTCATTCCAGGCAAATTGACAGTGAATGGTAAACAAATTATTTCTTAAAACAAAAGTAATTGAGAAACTGCATTGAAAATGTTGACTGATGAAGGACACACGTCTGCAATTTACACCTTCAAGCGATCCAGAGTTTTCCCACTTCAAAAGAGAGGGAAATTACTGAATTAAACTCAAACTGGTGCTTCACAGAGGCTTCATCAATTTCTGATTACCCCAAGCCAACATTTAAAGGGACACAGTTTTACTCTGGTAGCAGAATTATACATCTCTTATTAGACCATAAAACCACAAGACTCAGGAGCAGAATTAGGCCACTCAGCCTATTTAGTCTGCCCCTCCATTCCATCACGGCTGATTTATGATCCCTCTCAACCTTTAAATCTTTGATGCCTTGACTAACCAAGAACCTATCAACCTCCACTTTAACTATTGGCCTCCACAGCCATAAGGGTCAATAAATTCCACAGATTCACCACCCTCTAATTACTGAATTGCTGTCCCAATGGGACAGGGCATTGTTTGACATGAGAATACAATGTTATAAGAAACCTACTTGTTTACAGTTGATACCTTTGATAGCTTGCATTGGATCAGTGTTGAAACCACTGCCAGAGAAGTCAAGGTGTGAAATGAAGATTAAGTCAACCACCAACATATAGAACTGTTATTTGCACACACATCCCTTATCTACACAAAGCAAGACAAACTAACTCAGTGTGGAAAGTTATGGGAGACGTCACCAACAATGCCATCAGTCAATAATCTGCTCTCTGCTGACTGGTTTGAGTTTTTCCAGGATGACCAGGCTCCAGAGCAAGGTTACTCATCCCAGCACCTTACAACAGGGGCTCTTTGGGACAGAGTGTCCCAGGCCCAAGAATCTTCCACTGTTTCTTCCCTCTAACACAGAGGTGTCTGCTAATGACTGCCCGGTGTTCAGTTCCATTTACAACTCCTCAGCAGGCGAGGCAGCTGTAAGAGTCAGACCACACCCAAGGGTGCCAGGCAGCACTGGAGTATGACCATCTCATCACCTACCCTGGATGTATAGGGTCATTACTAACACCCTGCTGGACCAACCACATTGATACTGTGGCTCTGTCAGCATGCCAGGGACGAGGTATCTGCAGCAACTGACTCAGCTCCTGATACCCTGAAGCTGTTTTCACCACATACACATCAAATTAGGCCTGTAATGGAATACTTCCCACTCGCCCACTTGAGTGAAACTCCAACAACAATTTAGAACAGTGTCATCTTGGAACCCAGCATCACCTCAACACTGACAAGCTCCAGTCATGTTTATGGACCAGGGGCTGGCTTCCGAAATGAGAAAGCACTTGCACTGTCTCTGTGAATCTGCGCTGCCCACAGTCAGAAGTTCAGAGCAGCAGATTGACATACAAATTATAGGCTTCAGGGCCAGTTCCCTGGAACTCCCCCAAAATTCCCAGCTTGGACTGCCTCTCCCAAATTCTCCACCCATGGCTAATGGTTGAGTGTGAGGCTACCAACATCTATATCTATTCCTGTAAGTGCTATTAGCCCTAAGGAACTCAAAGGTAATACCAAGGGATATGGGAGGGGACACTGAATTTAAAGACAAACTAAGAAAGTTGAGAAAAGATTCTCCACCATTTAAATTAATCTCAACTTCATATATCTGTTCACCAACAGTAACCTTGTACCACTTTGCTTGTCAAAAATATTAGCTATAGCGACACAAGAGATTGCAGACGCTGGGTTCCAGAGCAACAGATATTCTGCAGGACGGACTCGGTACGTCGATTGGTATCTGTGGGGGGGGGGACTCGGTACGTCGATCGGTATCTGTGGTGGGGGGGACTCGGTACGTCGATTGGTATCTGTGGGGGGGACTCGGTATCGATTGGTATCTGTGGAGGGGACTCGGTACGTCGATCGGTATCTGTGGACGGACTCGGTACGTCGATCGGTATCTGTGGGGGGGACTCGGTATGTCGATCGGTATCTGTGGGGGGGACTCGGTATGTCGATCGGTATCTGTGGACGGACTCGGTACGTCGATCGGTATCTGTATGGGGGGGGGACTCGGTACGTCGATCGGTATCTGTGGGGGGGACTCGGTACGTGGATCTGTATCTGTGGGGGGGACTCGGTACGTCGATCGGTATCTGTGGGGGGGACTCGGTACGTCGATCGGTATCTGTGGGGGGGGGGACTCGGTACGTCGATCGGTATCTGTGGGGGGGGACTCGGTACGTCGATCGGTATCTGTGTGGGGGGGACTCGGTACGTCGATCGGTATCTGTGGGTGGGGGACTCGGTACGTCGATCGG
The DNA here is from genome assembly GCF_963921235.1 of Mobula hypostoma. Taxonomy (NCBI): domain Eukaryota; kingdom Metazoa; phylum Chordata; class Chondrichthyes; order Myliobatiformes; family Myliobatidae; genus Mobula; species Mobula hypostoma. Next base: position 88,254,093 of record NC_086102.1, read on the forward strand.
TATCTGTGGGGGGGACTCGGTATGTCGATCGGTATCTGTGGGGGGAGACTCGGTACGTCGATCAGTATCTGTCGGGGGGGGGACTCGGTACGTCGATCGGTATCTGTGGATGGACTCGGTACGTCGATCGGTATCTGTGGGGAGACTCGGTACATCGATCGGTATCTGTGGGGGGACTCGGTACGTCGATCGGTGTCTGTGGGGGGGACTCGGTATGTCGATCGGTATTTGTGGATGGACTCGGTACGTCGATCGGTGTCTGTGGGGGGACTCGGTACGTCGATCGGTATCTGTGGGGGGGGACTCGGTACGTCGATCGGTATCTGTGGACGGACTCGGTACGTCGATCGGTATCTGTGGGGGGGACTCGGTACGTCGATCGGTATCTGTGGGGGGGACTCGGTACGTCGATCGGTATCTGTGGGGAGACTCGGTACGTCGATCGGTATCTGTGGGGGGACTCGGTACGTCGATCGGTGTCTTGGGGGGGACTCGGTATGTCGATCGGTATTTGTGGATGGACTCGGTACGTCGATCGGTGTCTGTGGGGGGACTCGGTACGTCGATCGGTATCTGTGGGGGGGGACTCGGTACGTCGATCGGTATCTGTGGACGGACTCGGTACGTCGATCGGTATCTGTGGGGGGGACTCGGTACGTCGATCGGTATCTGTGGGGGGGACTCGTTACGTCGATCGGTATCTGTGGACGGACTCGGTACGTCGATTGGTATCTGTGGACGGACTCGGTACGTCGATCGGTATCTGTGGGGGGGACTCGTTACGTCGATCGGTATCTGTGGATGGACTCGGTACGTCGATTGGTATCTGTGGACGGACTCGGTACGTCGATCGGTATCTGTGGGGGGGACTCGGTACGTCGATCGGTATCTGTGGGGGGGACTCGTTACGTCGATCAGTATCTGTGGATGGACTCGGTATGTCGATTGGTATCTGTGGACGGACTCGGTACGTCGATCGGTATCTTGGGGGGGACTCGGTACGTCGATCGGTATCTGTGGGGGGGACTCGGTATGTCGATCGGTATCTGTGGGAGGAAAGGAATTGTTGGCACTTCAGTTCAAAGCCAAGTATCAGTATCAGTCCTGTGGCAGGGTTTCAGCCTGAAACATTGACAATTGCTTTGCTTCCATTGTTGCTACGCGACCTGCTGAGTTTCTTCAGCAGATAATTTGTTGGTCGAGAATTCATCTATCCCAACCTTAGGAATGATCAAAAATCTGCTTCATCTGTCCTTTATGGGGCAGGTGGGGGGCCACACAAAAAGTTGACAGTTCCTTTCCTCCCACAGTTGCAGCTCGACCTCCTGAGTTTCCCCAGCAGTTTGTTGAATCAGATTTCAGCGTCTGATCTGCAGTTTTTCATGTTTTCAAGAAGTTCATCTTAGCTCTTTCTCAAATGGGTGATACCTTAGTGTTAAACAGTAACCCCGGTTCTCTATTTTGAACAAAGGAAACAGCACATCATGACTGTGCAGGAGATCTGGCACCCTTTTTACACTAATCCCACATTGCCACCAGCTGTCCCCATACTCTCCCACTCGCCTACATACTAGGGTCAAATAACCTAACAGTTAACCTAGCAATCTGCACATTTTTGGAATGTGGAAGGAAGCCAGAACACACTAAGGAGAGCGTGCAAACTCCTCACGAACAACCTTCGAGGTCAGGATTGAAGCTTGGGTTGAAACATCCTCTACACGTCCACCCTGTCCAGGGGTCCCCTTGGTTAATGGTAGGGCTCCATGGCATTAAAAGATTGGAAACGCCCGACCCTGTAAAAAGCCATCAGGATCTTATATGTTGCAATGAAGTCCCCGCTCATTACTCTAAGCTTTGGTAAATGCAAGCCTACGTTGACAAATCTTCCCTCACCAGACAACCCATCCACTGCCGTTATGAGGCTGTTGTTTGGAATAATTAATATGTGTAGTTACTGTTACCTTCTACAGGGAAGACATTTGTCAGATCTGCAAGAAATCACCAAAGTTATGCCAGAAATTAGATGCAATATACAAAGAAAGGCTGAAACAGAGAAGGGTGACGAGCAATCTGGTCCAATTTCCAGACTATGGGCGACGTTGATGGGTTCACAGAAGAATCTGGGAATAAGGGCGACTGGAAGAACGAACAGAGAAATTGGAACAAATAGTTTGCACATTGGGTGTTATTACAAGAAAGAATGCTCAACCACAAGTAACAATTGAGACAAAGATTAGAACTAACAGAATTTAAAAGGAAATTAGATGCGTTTTGGATAAGGAAAATTGTAAAAGGAAATGTAATTATAGTGATTGCATTTAATGGTCAGCAGGGCCGCATGCACTGCCTACATGGTTTCAATGATTCCCACAGCTGATAATGTGAATGTGTACGAGCTGCTGAATGCCTCATCCTCCAGCCATACTAACTGGCAAACTTGGACAAGTTTATCGGTCATTCCCAATCATTCAGTAGGCAGAATGGGAAGCCCAGCTTGTCTCAAGGTCGCACTGGAGGCTTCCTGCTCCACTGTCAGCCTGGAACTCGCCATAAATCAGAAGTTTCTATATTTGCGTTCCAATCAAGCAGCAAGACCAGCAGTCCCCCGCAGGACTGAGGAAGTCCCTCATATTTTAAATCCCCATTTCCTAAATAATTGTTCATCCAATCTCTACCATTTGTTGTGTTCTTATATTTATACGTACCATGAGTTAACAATAAAGAGTCATATTCTGGAAGAATTAGAACTTTTATTTACAGCAACAAAACCAAACCACATTTTTACCAAGCTATGTTCCAGATCATTCTAACATTTCTGCACATGCTCAGAACTTTCTCCAATCACGTTCTTACACGTCATTACACGTGATATCACCACATCTTCCCTTCCTTAAAAAGAAAAACAATTAGCAACATTAACCAGAGCAAATGCATAATTTAACATGTTTCTATCAGTCTCTCTGGGGGTTTACGAACACGAGTAGACCTTCTAAGTGGTTCACACAGTTCTTGTGTTTCATTGTTATTTCCATGTTTTGTCTGGTCTGCATCAATTAACTGAAACTCTGAAGTTGGCTCTTTCTTGAGGTCTTTGCGATTTCTTCTTAACATTGTTCCTTCTTCTGTTTGGACCATGTAAGATCTGGGTTGTACTTCTTCAAGTACTGTAGCTTTCTTAATTCCTTCACTTCCATTTGTAATGAACATAGAACATAGAAATCTACAGCACATTACAGGCCCTTCAGCCCACAATGTTGTGCTGACCATGTAATCTACTCTAGAAACTGTCTAGAATTACCCTAGCACATAGCCCTCTATTTTTCTAAGTGTCATTGAGTCTAGCCTCTGAAAGGGGAGGGTGAACAGCCAGAAGTCATGGTACACATTGGTACCAACAACAAAAGTAGGAAAAGGTATGAGGTCCTGAAGAGCACATATAGGTAGTTAGGCAGAAAGCTAAAAATACAGAAAATATGAATCATCTTTTCTTCATCTAATTCATTCATTAACAGTGTAATCTCTTTTTTTATGTTGAGGCTTCATCATTTCAATAAAACTTCTCAATTCCTTCACTTGTGCTTTCACTTCTTCAGCTGGATCCTGATTCTTGTCACTCTTTGGCTTCAGATCAGTATTGTACTGTACCGGCAAGTTTGGCCTCTGTCCTCCTGCAGAAGTGAGATTGTGATGGAATGCATGGCCCATTGATGCATGTGTGTTACTTCCAGAGGGCAAAATTGCAACTCCTGGTTTTGGTGGCAATGATTTGTCAGATGCTGGTAAGAAAGGGATGGGTCTGGGAGCTTTCTTTATGACTTCATACTCTTTCATCAAGTCACTGTATTCTGACTCTGTCACTGTCACTAAGACTCTTTTCACCAAATTCAGTCTCTCACAGGCAGATGGATCCAGTATTGACTGTACATTCTTTGGCACCACCACAAATGAAAGTGTGTGCACAATATTTTTGTGTGATACTTTTGCCACATGTGTTCCTTTAACTGGAATGTCTGCACCTGAATAACCAGTCACTTTTATATTTGTCTGATGTAACTTTGGTCTTGGCTTTAATGCATTAAACTCAGATTCTGCAAGAACATTTACTTGTGCTCCAGTATGAAGTTTAAACAGAATATTGTTTTGGTTAAATTGCAATGGAATAGTCCAGTCATTCTTACTTTGTTTGTTTTCACAAAGCACATCTATATAAAACTCCTCAAGTTCATTTTCAAGCACTGCATTTACTTGTTTTATTTTCTTTCTACTTCTGCAACAGCGTGAAAGATGATTACTCTTACCACAGTCGTTGCACATTTTCCCATACGCTGGACACTGTTTTGGTCGATGCTGCCGCCCACAGTAATCAGATAACTTTTTTCTCTCAGATGACGTCTTGCTCTCTGTCGGTTTTGTTGTCATTTTATTATTATTTCTAATATGTTTGTGCTTTTCCACAGCGTCTACGTGGCAGTTTTTAATGAAAAGTTCTTTAGCCTGTGACATCATTGTCTCCAACGCTTTGCAAAGCATCAAGGCTTTTTCCAAGTTGAAATCTTGTTCTCTTAACAGTCTTTCTCTCAGACCATTATCCCGAATGCCACAAACAATTCTGTCTTTAATGACAGAGTCTGTCAGTTCTCCAAACTCACATGTTTTACTATGGTGTCTCAACTCCGTAACATATCGATCAATTGCTTCAGCAGCTCTTTGTGCAGGTGTAGAAAGTTTATGCCTTTCGTATGTCAAATTACACTTCGGTATACAAAATGCTTCAAATTTGTCCATTTCCGATTCCAATTTTAAACCATCTCCATCTTCAAAAATAAAATGATTATATACCTCAATTGCATCGTCACCTATTACGTGGAGTGGAAGCGCAGCTTTTGTTTTTTCCGGTTTTCCATCAGCTTCGATCGCTGACAAATAAAATTCAAAACGTTGCTTGAATTTTCTCCAGTTTAGGCTACGTTCCCAGTCAGCTGAAGTGTTGGCGGAGGTTGCAAACCTTTCATTTTTAAAACTGTTAGCAAACACCAAACAGTTCGAACTCTTTTTGCTTCGATTATCTTTGCTTCTTCTGTGTTAGCTAACATATTATTCTTCCAGACCGACTTCTGACACCATGTTGTGTTCTTATATTTATACGTACCGTGGGTTAACAATAGAGAATCATATTTTGGAAGAATTAGAACTTTTACTTACAGCAACAAAACCAAACCACGTTTTTACCAAGCCATGTTCCAGATCATTCTAACATTTCTGCTCATGCTCAGAACTCTCTCCAATCACGTTCTTACACGTCATTGCACGTGATATCACCACACCATTTGAACTGCACAATAACAACTAAAATTGTCAACAACAAGCACACCAATAAAAACTTCAACAAAATCTTTCTGTTCCTGGTTCAAACCTAACTTCTTTCTGAAGTTATCAGCACTTTGCCTAAAAAAGCATTTACATTCTAACAAACGACAGTAGAGCGGACACTCCTTGGCTAATCACAGAATTTGGTAAGAGAACTAAACGTGGAAATAGAGACACATCTCCAAGGCTGAGTGCACATGATGAACCCTCGTCAAACTGTACACCAGCTTCACCCTCCACAGAGTTTTTGGAGCAATCTCTGCTATTACGTTGGCGAGGCCGTGATTGTGTAATTCCAATGTCAGTCAGACTTGCTGATCATGTTCCATTTTGTGGCCCAAATTCAACTGAACAGTTACTTCGCGCATCTCTTGTCTTCCAACTTGAACTTCTGGTGACATTTACCTGCTGGCAGAGATTGATGTACTTTTATTTTTGGTAGATTCTGTTTTTTTTCTGCTCCTGAAAAGTTCTTAACATAGAACATAGAATAGTACAGCACAGTACAGGCCCTTCGGCCCACAATGTTGTGCCGACCCTCAAACCCTGCCTGCCATATAAGCCCCCACCTTAGATTCCTCCATATACTTGTCTAGTAGTCTCTTAAACTTCACTAGTGTAGCTGCCTCCACCACTGACTCAGGCAGTGCATTCCATGCACCAACCACTCCCTGAGTAAAAAACCTTCCTCTAATATCCCCCTTGAACTTCCCACCCCTTACCTTAAAGCCATGTCCTCTTGTATTGAGCAGTGGTGCCCTGAGGAAGAGGCGCTGGCTATCCACTCTATCTATTCCTCTTATTATTTTGTACACCTCTATCATGTCTCCTCTCATCCTCCTTCTCTCCAAAGAGTAAAGCCCTAGCTCCCTTAATCTCTGATCATAATGCATACTTTCTAAACCAGGCAGCATCCTGGTAAATCTCCTCTGTACCCTTTCCAATGCTTCCACATCCTTCCTATAGTGAGGTGACCAGAACTGGACACAATACTCCAAGTGTGCCCTAACCAGAGTTTTATAGAGCTGCATCATTACATCGCGACTCTTAAACTCTATCCCTCGACTTATGAAAGCTACCACCCCATAAGCTTTCTTAACTACCCTATCCACCTGTGAGGCAACTTTCAGGGATCTGTGGACATGTACCCTGAGATCCCTCTGCTCCTCCACACTACCAAGTATCCTGCCATTTACTTTGTACTCTGCCTTGGAGTTTGTCCTTCCAAAGTGTACCACCTCAGACTTCTCCGGGTTGAACTCCATCTGCCACTTCTCAGCCCACTTCTGCATCCTATCAATGTCTCTCTGCAATCTTTGACAATCCTCTACACTATCTACAACACCACCAACCTTTGTGTCATCTGCAAACTTGCCAACCCACTCTTCTACCCCCACATCCAGGTCGTTAATAAAAATCACGAAAAGTAGAGGTCCCAGAACAGATCCTTGTGGGACACCACTAGTCACAATCCTCCAATCTGAATGTACTCCCTCCACCACCACCCTCTGCCTTCTGCAGGCAAGCCAATTCTGAATCCACCTGGCCAAACTTCCCTGGATCCCATGCCTTCTAACTTTCTGAATAAGCCTACCGTGTGGAACCTTGTCAAATGCCTTACTAAAATCCATATAGATCACATCCACTGCACTACCCTCATCTATATGCCTGGTCACCTCCTCAAAGAACTCTATCAGGCTTGTTAGACACGATCTGCCCTTCACAAAGCCAAGCTGACTGTCCCTGAGCAGACCATGATTCTCTAAATGCCTATAGATCCTATCTCTAAGAATCTTTTCCAACAGCTTTCCCACCACAGACGTAAGGCTCACTGTCTATAATTACCCGGACTATCCCTACTACCTTTTTTGAACAAGGGAACAACATTCGCCTCCCTCCAATCCTCCGGTACCATTCCCGTGGACAACGAGGACATAAAGATCCTAGCCAGAGGCTCAGCAATCTCTTCTCTCGCCTCGTGGAGCAGCCGGGGGAATATTCTGTCAGGCCCCGGGGACTTATCTGTCCTAATGTATTTTAACAACTCCAACACCTCTTCTCCCTTAATATCAGCATGCTCCAGAACATCAACCTCACTCATATTGTCCTCACCATCACCAAGTTCCCTCTCATTGGTGAATACCGAAGAGAAGTATTCATTGAGGGCCTCGCTCACTTCCACAGCCTCCAGGCACATCTCCCCACCTTTATCTCTAATCGGTCCTACCTTCACTCCTGTCATCCTTTTTTTCTTCACATAATTGAAGAATGCCTTGGGGTTTTCCTTTACCCTACTCGCCAAGGCCTTCTCATGCCCCCTTCTTGCTCTTCTCAGCCTCTTCTTAAGCTCCTTTCTTGCTTCCCTGTATTCCTCAATAGACCCATCTGATCCTTGCTTCCTAAACCTCATGTATGCTGCCTTCTTCCTCCTGACTAGATTTTCCACCTCACTTGTCACCCATGTTTCCTTCACCCTACCATTCTTTATCTTCCTCACCGGGACAAACTTATCCCTTACATCCTGCAAGAGATCTCTAAACATCCACCACATGTCCATAGTACATTTCCCTGCAAAAACATCATCCCAATTCACACCCGCAAGTTCTATCCTTATAGCCTCATAATTTACCTTTCCCCAATTAAAAACTTTCCTGTCCTCTTTGATTCTTTCCTTTTCCATGATAATTATAAGGGCCAGGGAGCGGTGGTCACTGTCCCCCAGATGCTCACCCACTGAGAGATCTGTGACCTGCCCCGGTTCATTACCTAGTACTAGATCTAATATGGCATTCCCCCTGGTTGGCCTGTCCACATACTGTGACAGGAATCCATCCTGGACACACTTAACAAATTCTGCCCCATCCAAACCCTTGGAACTAATCAGGTGCCAATCAATATTAGGGAAGTTAAAGTCACCCATGATAACAACCCTGTTATTTTTGCAGCTTTCTAAAATCTGCCTTCCAATCTGCTCCTGTGTATCTCTGCTGCTACCAGGGGGCCTATAGAATACCCCCAGTAGAGTAACTGCTCCCTTCCTGTTCCTGACTTCCACCCATATTGACTCAAAAGAGGATCCTGCTACATTACCCACCCTTTCTATAGCTGTAATAGTATCCCTGACCAGTAATGCCACCCCTCCTCCCCTTTTTCTGCCCTCTCTATCCCTTTTAAAGCACTGAAATCCAGGAATATTGAGAATCCATTCCTGCCCTGGTGCCAGCCAAGTCTCTGTAATGGCCTCTACATCATAATTCCATGTATGTATCCAAGCTCTCAGTTCATCACCTTTGTTCCTGATGCTTCTTGTATTGAGGTACACACATTTCAGCCCTTCTACCTTACTGTCTTTACACCGTTTATTCTGCTTCTCTTTCCTCAAAGCCTCTCTGTATGTTAGATCTGGCTTTACTCCATGCACTTCTTTCACTGCTCTATCGCTCTGGGTCCCATCCCCCTTGCAAATTAGTTTAAACCCTCCCGAACCATGCTAGCAAACCTACCTGCAAGGATATTGCTCCCCCTCGAGCTCAGGTGCAACCCATCCAATCTGTACAGGTCCCACCTTCCCCAGAAGAGATCCCAATGATCCAAAAACCTAAAACCCTGCTCCCTGCACCAACTCCTCAGCCACGCATTCAACTGCCATCTCCTCCAATTCTTACCATCACTGTCATGTAGCACTGGCAGCAATCCTGAGAACTGGCAGGACTGGCGAAGGGTCTCGGCCTGAAACGTCGACTGTACCTCTTCCTGGAGATGCTGCCTGGCCTGCTGCGTTCACCAGCAACTTTGATGTGTGTTGCTTGAATTTCCAGCATCTGCAGTATTCCTGTTGTTTGGAAAATTGACTGTTTGCTGGAAGCACTAAAACTGCTACCAGCCAAAACCTTGGCTGACACAGACTTCTTTAATAGTGACTAATGAAAATATGTAAAAAACAATATGTGAGTCCAATGGGAAGAAAACCCATCGATCAGAACCTGAAGGAATAGAACAGAAAGTCACAAATCAGTCACCTGATTAGATCAGAGCCTATTGGCATCAAGAGTCAGACTCAAAGGTTTAACACATTTACAATACACTCCTTAGAATAATTAGAGTCAGCGGAGAAATGGTACAACTAGCAACACAGCAGTGCAAAATCTTCTTGATTTTGAAATCTCCTTTTGAGTTCCTGGTGGAGAAGAGGTCACTAAACAGACAATGTGGACAACCTGGCACATCCTCCCCATGATCTACTGAATAAGCAGTGGAGCACCCTTTCGAACAGACTCATTCAGCTCTGCTGTCACAAGGATCATAGAAACATAGAAAACATACAGCACAATACAGGCCTTTCGGCCCACAAAGCTGTGCCGAACATGTCCTTACCTGTGAAGTTACCTAGGGTTACCCATAGCCCTCTATTTTTCTGAGCTGCATGTACCTGTCCAGGAGTCTCTTAAAAAGACCCTATCATATCTGCCTCCACCCCATCGCTGGCAGCCCATTCCACACACTCACCACTCTCTGCGTAAAAAACTTACCCCTGACATCTCCTCTGTACCTAATTACAAGCAACTTAAAACTGTGCCCCCTCTTGCTAGCCATTTCAGCCCTGGGAAAAAGCCTCTGACTATCCACACAATCAACGCCTCTCATCATCTTACACACCTCTGTCAGGTCACCTCTCATCCTCCATCGCTGCAAGGAGAAAAGGCCGAGTTCACTCAACCTATTCTCATAAGGCATGCTCCCCAATCCAGGCAACATCCTTGTAAATCTCCTCTGCACCCTTTCTATAGTTTCCACATCCTTCCCGTAGTGAGGAGACCAGAAATGAGCACAGTACTCTAAGTGGGGTCTGACCAGGGTCCTATAGAGCTGCAACATTAAACACAATCCCACGATTGATGAAGACCAATGCACCGTATGCTCTCTTAAACACAGAAGTCAACCTGCGCAGCAACTTTGAGTGTCCCATGGACTCTGACCCCAAGATCCCCCTGATCCTCCTCACTACCATTAATGCCATATTCTTCCATCATATTTGACCTACCAAAATGAACCACTCCACACTTATCTGGGTTGAACTCCATCAAAACTCAGCCCAGTTTTGCATCCTATCAATGTCCCGCTGTAATCTCCGACAGCCATCCACACTATCCACAACACACCCAACCTTTGTGTCATCAGCAAACTTACTAACACATCTCTCCACTTCCTCATCCAGGTCATTTATAAAAATCATGAAGAGTAGGGGTCCCGGAACAGATCCCTGAGGCACATCACTGGTCACTGACCTCCATGCAGAATATGGCCTGTCTACAACCACTCTTTGCCTTCTGTGGGCAAGCCAGTTCTGGATCCACAAAGCAATGTCCCCTTGGATCCAATGCCTCCTTACTTTCTCAATTAGCCTTGCATGAGGTTCCTGTATGCATCAGAAACCTGGACAACACACCGACGACATCTGAAGGCACTTGAAAAGTTCCATCAACGCTGTCTTCGAAACATCTTAAATATCAGCTGGGAAGATAGAAGAATCAACGTCAGCGTGATAAATGAAGCAAAAACAACAAGCATTGACGCCTACGTCATCAAGAACCAACTAAGATGGAGCGGTCATGTTGTTCGGATGAAAGACGAACGTCTGCCGAAACAAATCTTCTACTCCCAGCTTAAAGAAGGCAAACGTAAAAGAGGCGGACAACAGAAGAGATTCAAAGACGTCTTAAAAGCTAACATGAAGAAATGTATCATCGACATCAGCAATTGGGAAACCAATGCCAAGGACAGGAAACTCTGGCAAGCCATCATCCGAGAAGGAACAGCAACTTTCGAAGCCAACAGATGTGCGGAATTAGAAGAAAAGAGAAGAAAATGGAAAGAGAGGCAGCAACAACCAAAGCCCGATCTGCCATCTGGAACTACCTGTCCTGAATGTGGAAGAACTTTCAAAGCCAAGATTGGACTCATAAGCCGCTTGAGAGCCCATAAGTAGATCAACAGAATGAAGACTATCATCCTCGACCTTGAGGGATAGCCACGATGATGACGACCATGTTAAATGCCTTGCTGAAATCCATATACATTACATCTACTGCTCTACTTTTATCAATGTGTTTAGTCACATCCTCAAAAAATTCAATCAGGCTCGTAAGGCACGACCTGCCTTTGACAAAGCCATGCTGACTATTCCTAATCATATTATGCCTCTCCAAGTGTTCATAAATCCTGCCTCTCAGGATCTTCTCCATCAATTTACCAACCACTGAAGTGAGACTCACTGGTCTATAATTTCCTGGGTTGTCTCTATTCCCTTTCTTGAATAATGAACAACATCCACAACCCTACAATCCTCTGGAACCTCTCCTGTCCCCATTGTTGATGCAAAAATCATCGCCAGAGGCTCAGCAATCTCCTCCCTCGCCTCCCACAGTAGCCTGGGGTACATCTCATTTGGTCCCGGCGACTTATCCAACTTGATGCTTTCCAAAAGCTCCAGCACATTACCTAGTTTTTTGAACCTTTCATAAGCTCTTCTTTTCTTCTTGACTAGATTTACGACAGCCTTTGTACACCACAGTTCCTGTACCCTACCATCCTTTCCCTGTCTCATTGGAACGTACCTATGCAGAACTCCATGCAAATATCCCCTGAACATTTGCCGCATTTCTTCTGTACATTTCCCTGGGAACATCTGTTCCCAATTTGTGCTTCCAAGTTCCTGCCTGATACCCTCATAATTCCCCTTACTCCAGGCTTTTCTAACTTGTCTGTTCCTATCTCTCTCCAATGCTATTGTAAAGGAGATAGAACTGTGATAACTATTTCCAAAATGCTCTCCCACTGAGAGACTTGATACCTGACCAGGTTCATTTCCCAATACCAGATCAAGTACAGCCTCTCCTCTTGTAGGCTTATCTACATATTATGTCAAGAAATCTTCCTGAACACGCCTAACAAACTCCACCCCATCTAAACCACTTGATCTAGGACATTCCAAAGAATATTTGGGAAATTAAAACCTCCCACCACGACAACCCTGTTATTATTACTCCTTTCCAGAATCTGTCTCCCTATCTGCTCCTCAATATCTGTGTTACTATTGGGTGGTCTATAAAAACACCCAGTAGAGTTATTGACCCCTTCCTGTTCCTAACTACCATCCACAGAGACTCCATAGACAACCCCTCTATGACTTCCTCCTTTTCTGAAGCCATGACACTATCTCTGATCAACAGTGCCACACCCCCATTGCAGAAATTTTTTTCCTACCAAATGTATTAAGCAAATACAACAGTTCATCTCTGTGTGACAGGAGAACACTCATCATAGTACAATGGTCTCTGTTTTATTATTTCATATATTATTATTGCACAGTATTGCACATTGGGAAATCATTGCTGTGTATATTATTATTCTGTACTTTATCATTAATTGAGTCTGCACACTGCTAAGTGTGTTTTCAAATGTTGCTGCTGTAACAGAAGTATTTCCTACTCAGGATCAATAAAGTATTTATAATAATAATAATTATTATTATTATTGTGACTTGTGATCTCAGTTGTTGTTTATGCCTCATTTCAGGCTGATACAAATTCATTTATTGGACCTCAAATTGATCTGCAAGTGTATGGGATAAAAGCTATTGCTGCAGCTTAATAGAAACATAGAAACATAGAAAATAGGTGCAGGAGTAGGCCATTCGGTCCTTCGAGCCTGCACCGCCATTCAGTATGACCATGGCTGATCATCCAACTCAGAACCCTGTACCAGCCTTCCCCCCATACCCCCTGATCCCTTTAGCCACAAGGGCCATATCTAACTCCCTCTTAAATATAGCCAATGAACTGGCCTCAACTGTTTCCTGTGGCAGAGAATTCCACAGATTCACCACTCTCCGTGTGAAGAAGTTTTTCCTAATCTCAGTCCTAAAAGGCTTCCCCTCTATCCTCAAACTGTGACCCCTCGTTCTGGACTTCCCCAACATCGGGAACAATCTTCCTGCATCTAGCCTGTCCAATCCCTTTAGGATTTTATATGTTTCAATCAGATCCCCCCTCAATCTTCTAAATTCCAACGAGTATAAGCCTAGTTGATCCAGTCTTTCATCATATGAAAGTCCTACCATCCCAGGAATCAATCTGGTGAACCTGCTTTGTCCTCCCTTATTATTATTATTACTAAACTGCAGCAATAGCCTTAATCCCATACACTTGCAAATCAATTTGATGTCCAATTGTACCAGCCTGAAATGAGGCATAAACATCAACTGAAATCACAAGTCTGTAATCCCACGTAAGGACTTAACTCATGTTAGAAAGCTCTCATTTATTTGTACATTGCAGGATGTTCGGCAAAGAATTCGACCCAAGACAGGGTACCTGGACGAATACTATAGACCTGTGCTGATCGACTGGCCGGAGTCTTCACTGATATCCTTAAGCTCTTGCTTCATCAGTCTGAGCCTGCTTCGACCTGGGTTCAGTTATACCGGTGACGAAGAACAACGTGATAATCTACCTCAATGACTATTGCCCAGTAGTACTTACATCCACTGTGATGAACTGCTTTGAGAAGTTGGTGATGAAACATATGAACTCCTGTCTGAAGAGCGACTTGGATCTGCTACCATCACAACAGGTCAATTGCAGATGCCAATCCTGGAACATCTGGACAACGAAAATACATATATCAGGATGTTCTTCATTGACCACAGCTCGGCATTCAATACCACCATCCCCTCAAAACTAATCAATAAGTTTCAAGACCTTGGCCTCGATATCTCCTTGTGAATTGGATCCTCAGTGTCCTCACTTACAGACCCCAGTCAGTTCAGACTGGCGACAACATCTCCACAATCTCCATCAGCACAAGTGCACCGCAAGGCTGTGTGCTTAGTCCCCTGCTCTACTCGATATATACTTGTGACTGTGTGGATAAACACAGCTCCAATTCCATACTCAAGTTTGCTGGTGACACCACTGTCACAGGCTGGCCAAATCAAAGGTGGTGATGAATCAGCACACAGGAGGGAGACTGAAAATCTGGCTGAGTGGTGCCTCAACCACCTCTCACTCAATGTCAGCAGAACTATGGAGCTGATTATTGACCTCAGAAGAAGGAAACCAGAGCCAATCCTCACCTACATGAAAGCAGCATCCATCATTAACAACCCCCAGCACCTAGGCTGTGCTGTCTTCTCACGGCTGCCGTCAGGAAGGTGGTACAGGAGCCTCAGAACCCACACCACCAGGTTCACAACAGTTATTACCCCTCAATCCTCAGGGGGGATAACTTCACTGAACTGGACTCACCCCAGCCCAGAACCAATTGACCCACTTTCAAGGACACATCATCTCATGCTCTCGATATTTATTGCTTGCTTGCTTATCTATCTTATTTATTTATCTATCTATTTATCTATCTATCTAGCTATTTATTTATTAATTTATTATTTATTATTTTTCTTTTTGTTCTTGCACAGCTTCTTGTCTTTTGCACACTGGTTGTTTATCAGCCTTTGATTCTATTGTGTTTCTTGTACTTACTCTGAATGCCTTTAAGAAAATGAACCTCAGGGTTATATGGTTATGTATGTCTGTTGATAATAAATTTACTTTGGACTTTGTTCATTCACAGTCCGGTGAGTAACTGGTGACGAATGATATGGCCATTCCAGTCCCTACATGCTCGCTAGCACACCTGAGCCAAGCTGTGGGAAAGGGGAGGCCTGGGTAAGCTGAGCAGTCACTGCCCTCAAAATAACCTGATTACACCCTGTTGCCTGTCAACTAGCCCTTTCTTCATTGGCCAGTGAGTTTTCATGATGTTGCCAACGTGTTCCAAGAATGCCACAACACTGGTGGCTGCTGGAAGGAAGAGGGCCAGCAACAACACGTTTCACATCGTGCTGTTTGGCAGGAAGGGGGAAGATGCCAGAGTAAAGAGGTGAGGGTGAGGGGAAGGAGGACGAGCAAGAAGGCAATGGGTGAAGCCAGGTGAGCGGGAAAGGTGAAGGGCTGCAGAAGAAGGAATCTGGACAACGAGGAGAGGGCGCTATGGGAAAAAGGGAAGAAGGAGGAGCACCAGGTGAGGAGAAGAGGAAAGTGGCCGGAAAGGGGAATAGAAGAAGAGGGAAGGGGGAAGGGATAAGAAGGGATCGGTGATCATGCCTTCTGGTTGGAGGCTACCAAGACGGAATATGAGGTGTTGCTCTTCCACTCTGAGAGTGGCCTCATGGTGGCACGAGAGGAGACCATGGGCCGAGATGTTGGAAAGGGAAGGGGATAGGAATTAGAATGGTTGGCCACCGGCATATGTTTGGTAGTATGATCCTGTTGAATACGGCAGAAGTTGCAGAGGATGATGTTTATACATCTTTATCTTCCCTCCACCCCACTCTCTGATTTCCACAGGGATCTCTCCCTCTGTGATTCCCTTGCCCATTTGTCCCTCACCACTCATCTCCTTCTGGGCACTTATCCCTGCAAGCAACAGTAATGTTACACCTGCCCATTCACCTCCTCCCTCATCTCCATTCAGCCCCCCAAACAGTCCTCCCAGGTGAGGCAACACTTCACCTGCGAACCTGCTGGGATCGACTATTGTACCCAATACTCCCCATGCAGCCCTCCTTTACATCGGTGAGAGCCGACATAAAATGGATACGGCTTTGTTGAGTACCTTTGCACCATCCCACAAAAGTGGAATTTCCTGGTGGCCAACCATTTTAATTCCTATCTCCATTCCCGTCCCGACATGTCAGTCCATGGTCTCCTCTTGTGCCACCATGAGGCCACTCTCAGAGTGGAAGAGCAACACCTCTTATTCTGTCTGGGTAGCCTCCAACCTGATGGAATGAGCATCGGTTTCTCCTGATAACTTTTCCCCTTCCCTTCCCTTTTTCTATTCCCCACTCTGGCCTCTTACCTTTTCTCCTCACCTGCCTATCACCTCCACCTGGTGCTCTTCCTTCTTCCCTTTCTCCCATGGTCCACTCTCCTATCCCATCAGATTCCTTCCTCTCCAGCCCTCTACCTTTCCCATCCACCTGGCTTCACCAATCACCTTCCAGCTAGTCCTTCTTCCCCTCCCCTCATTTTTTTGTTCTGGCATCTTCCCCCTTTCCTTTCCAGTCCTGATGAAGGGTCTTGGCCCGAAACGTCGAAAGTTTATTCATCTCCACAGATGCTGCCTGGACTGCTGAGGTCCTCCAGCATTTTGTGTGTGTTGCTCTAGACTTCCAGCGTCTGCAGAATCTCTTGAGTCTATGAATATGTTGCACATTGAGAGGTCTGAGTTGGTGATGGTACCTCTGAAAACCCAGAAAGCAGGCCCTTCACAAATGGACATTTCCAGGAGCCCTGGCTCACCATGAGTGAGCAGCATGGCTTTTACAAGGTCCTGTTGGTGGAGAACAGCCAGGAAGAACACCACTGGTCACCACAGGAATGAGTATCTTGGTGTCTGAATGTTGGAGATTTCACTCCCTCTTGGTTATCATGCTCTCGTGGAGTTCCAAGCTGCTCTGAGGTTGCCCAGTCAACGGGGTCCCTCTGAGTGATAAGAAAGGTCAACGGGGTCCCTCTGAGTGATGAGAAAGGTCAACGGGGTCCCTCTGAGTGATGAGAAAGGTCAACGGGGTCCCTCTGAGTGATGAGAAAGGTCAACGGGGTCCCTCTGAGTGATGAGAAAGGCACTCTAAGGAGCTGCACTGGGAATGATGCACAATGGCTGTCATGTGGAGCTTCCAATTGAGGTTGATCCAAGTGGAAACATGGTGCCTGAATCCGGATGCAACCTGATGTGTGCTCAACCCTGAGGAAAGGTCAGGAGCCCTGTGATGTGTATTTGGATCAGGAGCTGGTGACTGGGACTGTCCACTTGTAAATCAAGTGCTCCCCAAATCAGTAGTGCTCACACAACCCGTGCAAAAAGGCAATATGGTTCACAATTACTGCCTTTATAAGGTATAGAAGCATGGTAGACCACTCAGCCTATCCTGCCTCCTTCACCATTCAATAAGATCATGGTTGATCTTTCACCTCATCACCACGCTCCTGCAGGAAGCCCACATCTCTCAATTCCAAACATCTAACAATCTCCAGGATATACTCAGTAGCTAAGTCTCCACTGCCCTTTTGGACAGAAAAGTGTCCCACAGAACCTGGTGAACAAACTCTTACTCCACAGTCTAAATACGCCACTGTGCAATTGGGTGTTGGACTTCCTAACAAACAGGCCTCAGGTAGTCAGCATGCACAACCACTCCTCCCTCCCCATTATCCTCAACACGGGTAGCTCCCAGCGCTCTGTGCTGATCCTGTTGTTGTACGTTCTCCTCACACGTAACTGCACAGCCAAACACTTGAGCAATCACATCATTCATCGTCAAGTTCACTGACGACGCAACAGTGGTGGGACTCATCACCAACAATGATGAGATGGACTACAGAGAGGAGGTGGAAGAGCTCAAGGCCCAGTTCCAGGCGAATAACCTCTTCCTCAACATCA
Source organism: Mobula hypostoma (assembly GCF_963921235.1). Taxonomy (NCBI): domain Eukaryota; kingdom Metazoa; phylum Chordata; class Chondrichthyes; order Myliobatiformes; family Myliobatidae; genus Mobula; species Mobula hypostoma. The sequence continues at coordinate 88,271,964 of NC_086102.1, forward strand.
ATAAAGCAGGTGGTTATCGACTTCAGGAGAACTCTCACCACTCACACTCTTTACATTGGTTGGCACACCAGAGAAAACTGAGCAGTTTTAAATCATAGCACTCATACCCTCTCAAGGTCTGAGAACACACTTACACAGTCAGGAAAGCTCTCCCACACCTCTACTTTCTGAGGAGGCTGATGAGAGCCGGACTACGCACATCTATACTCACTTCACCCTACAGACATGCAGTGGGGAGCATCCTAACAAGCCGCATCACTGATTGATACGGAAACTGCACTGAGGATGACAAGAAAGCTCTACAATGGGGAGTCAAAACTGCCCTACGCATCATCAGTACCAACCTACACACCATCAAGGACATCTGTACAGGAAGGTGCCAGTAACATCATGAAGGACCTCATCGATTGTCCAACTCCCATCAGGGAGAAGGCTACATAGCATTCACACCAGGACAACCAAACTCAAAAACAGTTCCTTTCTCCATGCAGTAAGACTGATCAACAGCTCCACCCACTAACTCCACCACTACTTTATTATTTCCCATTTGTCACCTTATGTAAAGCCTGGTGTCACTTAATGGACATGCAGTCAATCTGTGTATATTAACTATCTTATGTATTTACCAATGTTTATTGTGTGTTTTTTAGTGTTATTATTGTGTTCTTTATTTCTTATTTCGTTCTTTGGTACTGCATCACAACTGGAGAAACAATTATTTCGTTCTCCTTTACACTTGTGTACAGGAGATGACATTAAACAATCTTGTATGTATGGATTAAAATTCCAAAGAACACCTTTCCCTTGGGTGAAGAAATTTCTACTCTCCTTCGTCCTGAATGGCCAACAGCTTATCTTGAGAATGTGACCATTGGTTCTAGATGCCCCAACAAGGTGAAACATTGGTTCTAGATGCCCCAGCAAGGGGAACCATTGGTTCTAGATGCCACAGCAAGGGGAAACATTGGTTCTAGATGCTCCAGCAATGGGAACCATTGGTTCTAGATGACACAGCAAGGGGAACGATTGGTTCTAGATGCCCCAGCAAGGGGAAACATTGGTTCTAGATGCCCCAGCAAGGAGTACCATTGGTTCTAGATGCCCCAGCAAGGGGAACCATTGGTTCTAGATGACCCAGCAAGGGGAAACATTGGTTCTAGATACCCCAGCAAGGAGTACCATTGGTTCTAGATGCCCCAGCAAGGGGAACCATTGGTTCTAGATGCCCCAGCGAGGGGAACCATTGGTTCTAGAGGCCCCAGCGAGGGGAACCATTGGTTCTAGATGCCCCAGCGAGGGGAACCATTGGTTCTAGATGCCCCAGCAAAGAGAATCATTGGTTCTAGATGCCCCAGCAAGGGGAACCATTGGTTCTAGATGCCCCAGCAATGGGAACCATTGGCTGTAGACGTCCCAACAAGGGGCACCGACTCCATCGACAGCAAGAATATCCTCCTTCAGGATCACCAGAATCCTATACAAGTGGAATATGACTCTTGCAATAGAGTCAATGTGCCACTTGCCCTCCTCCTGAATGTTATCTTTTGTTGATCTGTATGCAGGGTGAGCCAGGTTCCTCTGAACACCATCTTTCAATGCCTCTCCATTCTATTTCTTCAATTAAAGTAGATGAGCACAATATTTTGACTTCAAATTCCACACCACCCACTCACTTATCTTAGTCTTAATCCTCTTTCTCCACTCCACCCATATTATTGCCCAGACATGCATCATCAGCAACTTGGATTTATTTATACTAGATCTCCTCATCCTGCTCACTGGTGAGAGCTGGAGAGATGTCAATAAGCCCTGCTTCATCCCTAGTTATAGTCCCAGCTCAAGATAGCCCCATTTATTCCTACTAGCTGGATTCTTTTTTTTTTGGCGTGTGCCTGCGTGCGTGCGGGTCTGTGCATGTGCGTCTACGTGTCCGTGATGATGGATTTTTCATGGCTTTTTCCAGGGCACGGAGGGAGAAAGAGAGACTGTGTGGCGTGCCACTCCCCACACAGACATTTTCGCAGTATTTTCCCTTTGCAATCTCGACACTCAACGTGGCATGGATGGAAAGCGGACCTGACTGGTTTCGAACCCGGGAACCTCCGCTCCCGGGTCCGGCGCCGATGTCGTTGTGCCACCAGCCGGCCCACCTACCAGCTGGATTCTATCTGCTGACTGATTCTCGATCCACTTGTTGCCCCCTAAAACCATGAGCTGTACTTTTGTTTCATAACCTCTTGTGTGGCACCTTACCAAAGGCATTCTGAAAGATCACATTCACTGGTTCCTCCTTTATTCTGCTGGAACTAAACATGCAGATTTGTCAAACATGCTTTCCCTTCCTTAAATCCTATTGTTAATTTCAAAGTCACAGTTGTGCAGCATGCAAACAGGTCCTTTGTCTGACATCAAGTGAAACTACCCATTTACACTATGCTAATCCCAGTTTATTCTACCCACATTCCCATCAGTTCTATCACTCGCCTACGCACTGGGCAACATTTGCATCAACCAATTAACCTAGCAACCTGCAAGTCTTTGGAATAGAAACATAGAAACATAGAAACATAGAAAATAGGTGCAGGAGTAGGCCATTTGGCCCTTCGAGCCTGCACTGCCATTTATTATGATCATGGCTGATCATCCAACTCAGAACCCCGCCCCAGCCTTCCCTCCATACCCCCTGACCCCTGTAGCCACAAGGGCCATATCTAACTCCCTCTTAAATATAGCCAATGAACTGGCCTCAACTGTTTCCTGTGGCAGAGAATTCCACAGATTCACCACTCTCTGTGTGAAGAAGTTTTTCCTAATCTCGGTCCTAAAAGGCTTCCCCTTTATCCTCAAACTGTGACCCCTCGTTCTGGACTTCCCCAACATCGGGAACAATCTTCCTGCATCAAGCCTGTCCAATCCCTTTAGGATCTTATACGTTTCAATCAGATCCCCCCTCAATCTTCTAAATTCCAACGAGTACAAGCCCAGTTCATCCAGTCTTTCTTCATATGAAAGTCCTGCCATCCCAGGAATCAATCTGGTGAACCTGCTTTGTACTCCCTCTATGGCAAGGATGTCTTTCCTCAGATTAGGGGACCAAAACTGCACACAATACTCCAGGTGTGGTCTCACCAAGGCCTTGTACAACTGCAGTAGTACCTCCCTGCTCCTGTACTCGAATCCTCTCGCTATAAATGCCAGCATACCATTCGCCTTTTTCACCGCCTGCTGTACCTGCATGCCCACTTTCAATGACTGGTGTATAATGACACCCAGGTCTCGTTGCACCTCCCCTTTTCCTAATCGGCCACCATTCAGATAATAATCTGTTTTCCTATTTTTGCCACCAAAGTGGATAACTTCACATTTATCCACATTAAATTGCATCTGCCATGAATTTGCCCACTCACCCAACCTATCCAAGTCACCCTGCATCCTCTTAGCATCCTCCTCACAGCTAACACTGCCACCCAGCTTCGTGTCATCCGCAAACTTGGAGATGCTGCATTTAATTCCCTCATCCAAGTCATTAATATATATTGTAAACAACTGGAGTCCCAGCACCGAGCCTTGCGGTACCCCACTAGTCACCGCCTGCCATCCTGAAAAGGTCCCGTTTATTCCCACTCTTTGCTTCCTGTCTGCCAACCAATTCTCTATCCACCTCAATACCTTACCCCCAATACCGTGTGCTTTAAGTTTGCACACTAATCTCCTGTGTGGGACCTTGTCAAAAGCCTTTTGAAAATCCAAATATACCACATCCACTGGTTCTCCCCTATCCACTCTACTAGTTACATCCTCAAAAAATTCAATGAGATTCGTCAGACATGATTTTCCTTTCACAAATCCATGCTGACTTTGTCCGATCATTTCTCGGCTTTCCAAATGTGCTGTTATCACATCCTTGATAACTGACTCCAGCAGTTTCCCCACCACCGACGTTAGGCTAACTGGTCTATAATTCCCCGGTCTCTCTCTCCCTCCTTTTTTAAAAAGTGGGGTTACATTAGCCACCCTCCAATCCTCAGGAACTAGTCCAGAATCTAACGAGTTTTGAAAAATTATCACCAATGCATCCACCACCTCCCGGGCTACCTCCCCAAGCACTCTAGGATGCAGACCATCTGGCCCTGGGGATTTATCTGCCTTCAATCCCTTCAATTTACCTAACACCACTTCCCTACTAACATGGGGGGAAAATGGAGGAAACCCACATGATGACAGGGAGAGAGTGCCCGATGCCGGGATTGAACTGGAGCAATGAAAGCTCTGTTACAAGTTCCCACAGCATCTCCTCTCACAAAGGTTGGACTAGCTAGTCTGCAGTTCCTTAGTTCCTTTCTTCTCCACCACCCACCCCCCCCCCCGCACTCCCACAACATTTCTTAAGTAGCAGGGATACAAAGTCTCATTCCACTACTACCAGCCAAGCATGCTTTCTTGGAATGCAGACAAAATGCCGGAGGAACCCAGCAGAGCAGGTAGCATCCATGGAAAAGAGTATGCGGTCAATATTTCAGGCCAAGACCCTTCAGCAGGACTGGAGAAAAAAAGATAAGGCATTTTTGGAGATTATTTTTCATTTTTTAAAAATATGTATTTTTTTTACTATCAGGACATTGCCGTCAAGGCCGGCATTTGTTACCCATCTCTAAGTGCTCGGGAAGGTGGTGGTGAGCCTCTGCAGTCCTTCCGGTGATGATGGTTCCTTTGTGCAGTTGACGGGGGAGATTCAGGATAGAGGCCCAGACACAATGGGGATTCACAATGTGTTTCCAGTTTAGGATCGTGCATGACTTTGTGGAGACCCAAAAGAGGCGATGATTTTTCATTTTCACGTTTCTTCATGACATTGAAAGAGGCCATTCAGCCCATCGAGTCTTTGTCAGCTCTCAGAGAAAATACAATCCTGTAGAAAAGTTCTCTATTCTCCCAACACACTAGGGACATCTTACTGAGGCCACTTTCCTACTCATTTTCCTGTGCTGTTACTGCCCTTGTCCTGGTGTCCACAAGTGAGCCTTACACCATATTCAAGCAACACACATCAAAGTTGCTGGTGAACGCAGCAGGCCAGGCAGCATCTCTAGGAAGAGGTACAGTTGATGTTTCAGGCCGAGACCCTTCAATGCAGGTACCAGTTTGGCACTGTACCCAGTTAATGTAGGTGAAACTGCTCAACTGAATGCCATTTTCCCACTAATTCATGACTTCACCAAGCAGAAGTGCAAGAAGCAAATTGTACTCATGGAGTCTGGTAGGATATTTGAGGTCTACTCACTGTTGTAATGAAGCATTCCATATAGTGCGTCATATGTTGCCTAAACCAAACAGAAATAATTTCACGCTAGCGGGTGTCATTGTTTCTGAAACCGTTGGTTTGTGGTGCTATGCTCCCAGTGTTCCGCGTTGGGACTGAGAAATTGGCCCTGAGCTTGGGGTGCATGGGGATGAGGTGGGCCGCATCCTCCAAAGGGATCGCTTACGGAACAGCGAGATACCCTGGGTTCCTGATGTGGCATGTGGGATCGCTATGGCTCAGGAGTATCCACCTGCATTTCATTTCATGACCTCACCTGGAAATGGTTACAAATCCAATTAGCTCTGGGTTAAATTCACTGCATCGATTCCAATTTACAAACAAAAGTGAGAGCCCGCATATGGATAGTAGTTGGAGAAGAATACTTTTAAATATATGGACTTGGATTAGTTCAAAAAGATGACTTATTTCATTTTTGTGGGTGGGTCTACAATTCATCCCCCACCCCCCAACTTCCACCAGCGTTCAGAAGCTGGTAGAACAGAAAGAGGGGGCTACAGGAATTGTGTTGACTTTGTGATATCATCTATACAAGTGGGGAGTTGTGTTCTTCTTTCTTTTGCCTGTTTCGGGCAGCAATGAAGGCCCTCCACCCCTGGCAGTGTTCAGGACTTCCTTCATCATGTCAGTAGCTTCCTCTCGGCTTTCACTACTGTCAGTCCCAGGAGGAGACACGGAAATACCATCACACTCAGATGTGGAAGGGTTCTTCATTGCTGTTTCTGTAACAGTTTTGTTTGACCACTCAGAGCTGTTCGGCCTGAGCTGAGCCCCCGACCCTGGAGGACCGGTGGACCACTCTTAATCTGGCCTCTACCCTTTGACCTGTTTGTCATGGGTGACCCTACCAAGAGCCAAAGCATAAAGCCCTGACTCCAGCCAGCACAGCTCTCTGGATCATTGGGGCATGCAGGCCTCCAAACCATGACAAGGTTGTGGCCCTCTTGGAGGTGGAGACAATAAACTCTAGCCAGAATACTTACCAGAATTCACAAGGGCAATGTGTGAAGCCTGATAAGTGTGCAGCTGCTGTTGGTTGAGCAGTGCCACACAGCATTCCACGTAACCGCAGTCACTGGCTCTGGCTCTCCCCTTCTATGACTCACATGAGGAGGAAGATAGGGTGGGGAGAGAGGGAAGGAAGGACAATTTCCTGATCAGGAGCTTTAGACCTTACAAACGATGCATGTTAAATTTGTGCCACCATTTCTCAGCCGCACAATATTTGTGCAATGAGTTTTAAGGTTGATTTTTCTTTCTACTGAACAAACAAATCTCATTCAGAAAACACTAATCAGAATCTGAACACATTTTATGCCCCGACCTCTCTCAGTCTGTTTGTTCATAGCATGCTGTGCTATCAGTGAGTCAGCAAGTTGGGAGTGGGCTGGCATGCTTGGGGAATCGAAATGTGACCATCCCAACAGATTCATTCAGTCAACATCTCACCCACCTCCAATACTGAAACAGCTCATCCACGATGATAACCTCTTCACTTATCGGTTCTTAAGTTACTGTCCTTTACATGATTCATTTTGTCACCATGTGAACGTACAGATCAGAAGCAGACGCAAGCCACTTTATCCCTCCAGCCTGCCCACTCAATGAGACCATGACAGTCTGACCGTAACTTCAACACCACACTCTTGCCCACCCCACTTCTTATCCGGGATCTGTCCATCTGCCTTAAAAGCATTCCCACCTTCTGTTTCTCTGTCCTTTGATGAAGAGAGTTCCAAAATCTCACATTCCAACACCGTTCTCACCACACCCCACCATCTGCCTCACTTTGAGAGAAAAAATATCGGTTTTAAATGGGCCACAGTTTGGTTTTTAAAAATAGCATTGCTAGTTCTAATTCTCCAGAAGAGGAAATACTCTCTCTGCATCTACCATATCAGGGCCCCATTTCAACCAGGTTTCTATTCACTTTTCTAAACTCTGTAGATAAAATCTTAGCCTTTACTACCTTTCCTCATAACAAAACCAGTATATTCTGGGTAATCCTCCTTTGAACTGTTTTGACCAATTCCTTACCTCCAAGAGGACCACCACCTTGCCGTGGTTTGGAGGCTTGCGTGCCTCAGTGACCCAGAGAGCTAGGTCGGCTGAAGTCAGGCCTTTATGCTTTGGCTCTTGGTAGGGTCACCCATGACAAACAGGTCAAAGGGTAGAGGCCAGACTAAGAGTGGTCCGCTAGTCCTCCAGGTTCAGGGGTTCAGCTCAGGGCTAACAATCCTGACTGGACAAACAAAGCTGTTACAAAAAGACCAATGAAGAATCCTATATCTGTATGTGGCCAAGGACAGACAGAGATGGACGACCTTCATTGGTGCCCTAAGCACCAGTGGTGTAACAGGCAGTAAGTAACCAATCCTTCACTTAAATAAGGAGATAAATGCAGTACAGGGCCCTCCTGATGTCGTTGTGATAAGATGGAGGAAGGTTAAGGTAACAGTTCAAAGGCTCAGAGGTTCATTTATTATCAAAGTATACAATTCTGAAATTCTTCTTCTCCAGATAGCCACAAAACCCAGAAAGGAAAGAATGGCAGCATGATCATCCACCGCCCCCAGTCCCTCCTCCCCGCACAGAAAATGAACAATAACGGAACAGATACATCGACCTCCCAACCCCCCAATTCCCCCTGCCCTGCATAGAAAAAAAATAGAAACATCACGTGAAGAACAAAGAATATAAAAAAACTATAAGGCTGAAAATATCTGTAGTCCAAGTCCATATCCAAAGCGCAGAAAACCTGGGGAACACTCTCCTGGCACAGTGGTAGCCCTTTACCTCTCTGGCATTGAGCGATCTCACCAGTGATCAATAGGCGGTCTCCCCTCTCTGGCAGCAGAACAATCTCGCCAGCGATCAATAGTCCAGACTCTCCCCTCCATAGTAGAGTGATCCCACCACCCATCAATAGGCATTCACCGCTCTCTGGTAGCAGAGTGATCCCACCAGCACTAAAAAGACAGGCAACAGGCACTCACCTTCCACATTGGCCTTGATGCTTCAATCTCCATTGTTACTTTAGTCAGAGAAATAGATTCAAATATCTGCTTGTGGCCTTCTTGCCAAGAGATTCCTGCACGATGCCTCTGTCTCCCAGAATCCTCCTGGAGACTGCAGAGCTCTGAGACTCCCAAACAATCTCCAAACTACAAATCACAGGCTCCAATAGCCACTGAGGAGAGATCAGTGCACTACGGTCACAGATGATGTCATTTGGTTGCTGAGGTCCATGTTGTACTTGCTGCCGCTGACAGTGAGAGAGCTTTCATGGTTAAAAATAACACCAGTTACTGCTGAAGAGTGGGGCATTTTGCAAGTCATTACCTACAAACCACTGCAGGAAATGTCTGCTTTTAGATGCCTCCTCATCTGAGGCGCCACACTTCTAAATACGTATGGGAAAACATATGTATGCACTCATTAGCCATAGGTATGTTTATACTGAAATGCACAATTAAGAATTAATGCTTTTACATACTCAAAGCCCTATTTTGAGTGCTTTTTATGGAACAGTAGCTGTGATTTCTAATTATACCAGTTGGACGAACCAGATCTTTGCATACACGGTCTGCAGTGGAGATCTCATTTGCATCACTCTGCTGCTTCTGGGATGAAATGGGTCTTTTTTTTGCTTGGAGCCAGAGGCCAGCCCCCGCTCCACCCCCCGGATGAAGCTGTCAGGTGCAACACTTTACTCTGAGTGCTGGAGACATTTTATTATTACAAGGCGACAAACAGCACTTTACATTTGGGAAAGAAAACAAAGAGCAGCACCTGCACGGTTTTTGAAGCTTACTAACCTGCCACTTTGCCAGCGTAGGTATCACTGTAAAATATTTGCTTCAAGGATTTGAAGTAATGAGCTGTGTGCTTGGGTATGCAACAAAGCTAACCTAGTCACAGCCTGCTTTTAGTTAGAAAATGAAGGACTGTAAGTTTTATGTGCAGACCTAATAGTCTCAGAAATATAAAGATGTATTCATGAAGAATGAGGAAAAAAGTGAGTTCAGCTACTAGCATACTGTAAATCATATTAGCTCATCAAACAAGTTTTGCTGGATTCTAGATCCCAATTAATTAGTATTTATTTAAATTTAAATTCTCTGGCGTTTTTCTGTCTAACCTGTTATCTGGACAGTCTATCCTTACCCCAATTTAATGCCTTTGAAAGTGTTAAGTTTCAATACACATATTGTAAACCGTCATCTGTGCAAAATCCTATAACGGGGAGGATGATGCCTACCTTAAGGAACAATCAATCTTCTGAAGGAACTCAGCTTCTGCAGGGTGGGTGGAGAGAACATAAGACCATACGACATAGGAGCAGATTTAGGCTATTTGGCCCATCGAGTTTGCTCCATCATTCATCATGGCTGATCCACTTTACCTCTCAGCCCCAAGTTCCTGCCTACCCCCCCCACATATCCTGTCATGCCCAAGAATCTATCAACCTCTCCCATGACATGGCCTCCACAGCCACCTGTGGCAATGAATTCCACAGATTCACCACTCTCTAGTGAAAGGAATTCCTCCTCATCTCCGTTTGAAAAGGATGCCCCTCTATTCTGAGGCTGTATCCTCTGGTTTTAGACTCCTACACCATAGGGAACATCCTCTCAAGGATGCACAATTCGATAGGTTTCGAAGTGTCACCCCTATTGCCTGAATTGCCTGAAGATGGAGAGTGGGGTGGATTAGGAAGGTGGACACTGGGGTAGTGTGGAAGGTGGACAATAGGTAGAATGAGGAAACTGGACACTGGTGTAGATTGAGGAAGCTGGACAGCAGTGTAGACTGAGGAAGATGGACAGTGGGGTTGAATGAGGAAGATGGACTGTGGGGTAGACTGAGGAAGATGGACAGTGGGATGGGATGAGAAAGAAGGACAGTGGGGTAGGATGAGGAAGATTGACAGTGGGGTAGAATGAGGAAGATGGACAGTGGGGCAGGTTGAGGAAGATGGTCAGTGGTGTTAAATGAGGAAACTGGACTGTGGGGTAGAATGAGGAAGATGGATAGTGGGGTAGAATGAGGAAGATGGACTGTGGCATAGAATGGGGAAGCTAGACTGTGGCGTAGAATGAGGAGACTGGACAGAGGGAAAGAATGAGGAAGATGGACATTGGGGTAGAATGAGGAAGATGGACTGTGGGGTGGAATGAGGAAGATGGACAGTGGGGTGGAATGAGGAAGATGGAAAGCTGGCTAGAAATGAGGAAGATGGACAGTGGGGTAGAATGAGGATATTGGACAGTGGGGTAGAATGTAGAAGATGGACAGTGGTGTAGAATGAGGAAGATGGACAGTGGGGCAGAATGAGGATATTGGACAGTGGGGTAGAATGAGGTAGATGGATAGTGGGGTAGAATGAGGAACATGGACAGCGGGGTAGACTGAGGAAGATGGACAGTGGGGTAGAATAGGTAATATGGACAGTGGTGTAGAATGGGGAAGGTGGACAGTGGGGTAGAGTGAAGAAGATGGACAGTGGGGCAGAATGAGGAAGATGGACAGTGGTGTAGGATGAGGAAACTGCATTTTGGGGTAGAATGAGGAAGATAGACAGCGGAGTAGAATGAGGAGACTGGACAGTGGGTTAGAATGAGGAAACTGGACAGGGGGGTAGAATGAGGAAGATGGACATTTGTGTAGAATGGGGAAGACGGACAGTGGGGCAGAATGCAGACAATGGATAGCGGGATAGAATGAGGAATCTGGACAGCAGGATAGAATGAAGAAGATGGACAGTGGGGTAGGATGAGGAAGCTGGACAGTGGTGTAAAATGAGGAAGAAGGACAGTAGGGTGGAATGAGGAGGATGGAAAGTGGTGTAGAATGAGGAAGAGGGACAGTGGGGTAGAATGAGAAAGATGGACAGTGGGGTTGGATGAGGAAGATGGATAGTGGGATAGAATGGGGAAGATGGAAAGCGGGGTAGAATGAGGAAGATGGATCGTGGGGCAGAATGAGGAAGATGGACAGTGAGGTAGAACAAGGAAGATGGACAGTGGGGTAGGATGAGGAAGATTGACAGTGGGGTAGAATGAGGAAAATGAACAGTGGGGTAGAATGAGGAAGATGGACAGTGGAGTAGGTTGAGGAAGATGGACAGTGGGGTAGAATGAGAAAAATGAACAGTGGGGTGGAAAGAGAAAGCTGGACTGTGGCATAGAATGGGGAAGCTGGACTGTGGCGTAGAATGAGGAGACTGGACAGCGGGAAAGAATGAAGAAGATGGACATTGGGGTAGAATGAGGAAGATGGACTGTGGGTTAGAATGAGGAAGATGGACTGTGGGGTAGAATGAGGAAGATGGATAGTGGGTTAGAATGAGGAAGAAGGGCAGTGGGGTGGAATGAGGAGGATGGAAAGTGGTGTAGAATGAGGAAGAGGGACAGTAGGGTAGAATGAGGAAGATGGACCGTGGGGTAGAATGAGGAAGATGGACAGTGGGGTAGACTGAGGAAGATGGACAGTGGGGTAGAATGGGTAATATGGACAGTGGTGTAGAATGGGGAAGGTGGACAGTGGGGCTGAATGAGGTAGATGGACAGTAGGGTAGAATGAGGAAGATGGATAGTGGGGCAGAATGAGGAAGATGGACAGTGGTGTAGAATGAGGAAGTTTGACAGTTTGGTAGTCTGAGGAAGATGGACAGTGGGGTGAATGAGGAAGATGGATATTGGGGTAGAATGAGGAACATGGACAGTGGCGTAGACAGGAAGATGGACAGTGGTGTTGAATGTGTAATATGGACAGTGGTGTAGAATGGGGAAGGCAGACAGTAGTGCAGAATGAAGAAGATGGACAGTGTGGCTGAATGAGGAAGATGGACAGCGGGGTAGAATGAGGATACTGGACAGCTAGGTAGAATGAGGAAGATGGACCGTGGGGCAAAATGAGGAAGATGTACAGTGGGGTAGAATGAAGAAGATGGTCAGCAGGGTAAAATGGGGAAGATGGACAGTGGTGTAGGATGATGAAACTGCACTTTGGGGTAGAATGAGGAAGAAGGACAGTGGGGCAGAATGAGGAAGATAGACAGCGGAGTAGAATGAGGAGACTGGACAATGGGGTAGAATGAGGAAGATGGACCGTGGGGCAAAATGAGGAAGATGGACAGTCGGGCAGAATGAGAAAGATGGATAATGGGTTAGAATGAGGAAGTTGGACTGTGGTGTAGAATGTAGTAGACGGACAGTGGTGTAGAATGAGGAAGATGGACAGTAGGGTAAAATGGGGAAGATGGACAGTGGGATAGGATGAGGAAACTGCACTTTGGGGTAGAATGAGGAAGAAGGACAGTGGGGCAGATGAGGAAGATAGACAGTGGAGTAGAATGAGGAGACTGGACAGTGGGGTAGAATGAGGTAACTTGACTGTGGGGTAGAATGAGGAAAATGGACAGTGGGATAGAATGAGGAAGTTTGACAGTGTGGTAGACTGAGGAAGATGGACAGTGGGGTTGAATGAGGAAGATGGACTATGGGGTAGAATGAGGAAGATGGACTCGGGTGGAATGAGGAAGATGGACTGTGGGGTCGACTGAGGAAGATGGACAGTGGGATGGAATGAGGAAGATGGACAGTGGGATGGAATGAGGAAGATGGACAGTGGGATGGAATGAGGAAAATGGGCATCGGGTTAGAATGTATAAGATGAACAGTGGATATGATGAGGAAGCTTGACAGTCGGGGAGAATGAGGAAACTGGACAGAGGGGTAGAATATGGAAGATGGACAGAGGGGTAGAATGAGGAGGATGGACTGTGGGGTAGAATGTAGAAGATGGACAGTGCGGAAGAATGAGGAAAATGGACAGTGGGGAAGAATGAGGAAGATGGAGAGTTGTGTAGAACGAGGAAACTGCACAGCAGGGTAGAATGAGGACGATGGATAGTGGGGTAGGATGAGAAAGATGGACAGTGGTATAGACTGAGGAAGATAGACCATGGGGTAGAATGAGGAACATGGATAGTGGGGTAGAATCTAGAAGATGGCCAGTGGGGTAGAATGAGGAAGATGGACAGTGGGGTAGAAGATTTACAGTGGGGAAGAATGAGGAAGATGGACAGTGGGGTAGAATGAGGAAAATGGATAGTGGCTAGAATGAGGAAACTGGACAGTGAGTTTGAATGAGGAAGATCGACTGTGGTGTAGAACGAGGAAGATGGACAGTGGTGTAGAATGAGGAAGATGGATAGTGGCGTAGAATAAGGAAGATGGACAGTGGTGTAGGACGAGGAAAATGCACAGTGGCGTAGCATGAGGAAGATTGACTGGGTTAGAATGAAGAGGATGGTCAGTGGGGTAGAATGAGGAAGATGGACAATGGGTTAGAACAAGGAAACTGGTCAGTGGGGTAGAATGAGGAAGATGGACCGTGGTGTAGAATGAGGAAGATGGACTGTGGGGTAGAATGAGGAAGCTGGACAGTTGGGTACAATGTAGAAGATGGACAGTGGGGTAGAACGAGGAAACTGGACAGTGGTGTAGTATGAGGAAGCTGGACTGCGGGGCAGAATGAGGAAGATGGACAGTGGTGTAGAATGAGGAAGATGGACTGTGGGGCAGAATGAGGAAGATGGACAGTGGGGTAGAATGATGAAGATGGACAGTGGTGTAGTATGAGGAAGCTGGACTGCGGGGCAGAATGAGGAAGATGGACAGTGGTGTAGAATGAGGAAGTTTGACAGTTTGGTAGTCTGAGGAAGATGGACAGTGGGGTAGAATGAGGAAGATGGACAGTGGGGTATAATGAGGAAGATGGATAGTGGGGCAGACTGAGGAAGATGGACTGTGGGGTAGAATAAGGAAGATGGAGAGTGGGGTGGAAGTAGGAAGGTGGACAGTGGGGTAGTGTGTGGAAGATAGACAATAGGTAGAACGAGGAAACTGGACAATGATGTAGATTGAAGAAGCTGGACAGCAGTGTAGAATGAGGAAGATGGACAGTGGGAAAGAATGAGGAAATTTGACAGTGTGGTAGACTGAGGAAGATGGACAGTGGGATTGAATGAGCAAGGTGGACAGTGGGGTAGAGTGAGGAAGATGGACAGTGGGCTAAAATGAGAAAGATGGACTGTGGGGTGGAATGAGGAAGATGGACTGTGGGGTAGGCTGAGGAAGATGGACAGTGGGGTGGAATGAGGAAGATGGACAATGGTTAGAATGAGGAAAATGGACGATGGCTAGAATGCGGAAACTGGAAAGTGTGGTAGAATGAGGAAGATGGAAAGTGGGGTTTCCCTCTGCGTTGTTCCCTCTACTTCTTATGAGGCCTCTATTTCTTTAATTCTTAAAAAAGATAAAGATCCTACTGACTGTGCTTCATATAGACCTAGTTCATTACTGAATGTTGACGCTAAGATTTTGTCAAAGATAATGGCCAATCGGTTGGAGAATATTTTGGGGAAAATTATTTGTAAAGATCAAACAGGCTTTATAAAGGGTCGCTATTCCTTTTCAAGTGTCCGGAGACCGCTTAACATTATATATTCATCCTCTTCTAATATTCCACAATGTGTTGTATCTTTGGATGCTGAAAACGTGTTCGACCGAGTCGAATGGAAACATTTATTCAATGTTTTAGAGAAATTTGGCTTTGGTGTTAATTTTAATAATTGGATTAAAATGATATATAAAGCCCCTATTGCTACTGTTGTTACTAACAATTGTACGTCTCCTTTTTTTCAGCTTTCACAGGGGACGAGGCAAGGCTGTCCATTAAGTCCTTTGTTGTTTAATTTAATATTAGAACCCCTTGCTATTGCTCTTCGTGAGTCTAAAAATATCCATGGGATCTTTGTGAATGAGACCATGAATAAGGTCTCTCTTTATGTTGATGATTTATTGGTTTATATATCTAACCCTGACGAATCCATTCCTGCCCTGCTAAAATTATTTAATGAATTTGGAGGGTTTTCAGGATATAAAATTAATTTTAGTAAAAGTGAATTATTTCCTTTAAATGATTCTGTTTCTATATATGATAATACTCCTTTTAAAGTTTCAGACTCTTTTATATATTTAGGTATTATAATTACTAAAAAATATAAGGATCTTTATAAAGCTAATTTTGTTCCCTTAGTAGACTCAATGAAGTATTTATTTAGTAGATGGAGTCCACTTACATTTTCAATTGTTGGCCGTATTCATATAGTTAAAATGATGATTCTACCGAAATTTTTATATTTATTTCAGAATATTCCTGTTTTTTTGACTAGGAAGTTTTTTGATTGGATTGATTCTATTATTTTATCCTTTATTTGGAATAATAAAAGACCAAGAATTAGTAAACGTCATTTATAAAAATTGAAAAAGGATGGAGGTCTTGCTTTGCCTAATTTTAGAATGTATTATTGGGCTGTTAATCTGCGATATATGTCTTTTTGGTTATACTGGGTTGATAAGAGTGATCGGCCAATTTGGGTAGACCTGGAACTAAAAGTTGTAAAACAGTTTTATTTAACCTCGTTATTGGGGGCTCCTTTACCTATGCAATTAGGTAAAGTTGTTAATTTAAACCTATATCCTGTGATTAAGTATTCTTTACAAATTTGGCTCCAGTTCCGCAATTTTTTTAATCTTAAAAAATTTAAACTTTGTAGTTTAATTTACCGAAATTACTTTTTTAAGCCTTCTTTGAGTGATCCAATTTTTCTGCTTTGGGAAAATAAAGGTATTAATTCTTTTTTGGATAAATTTAAAGACGATTCATTGATGTCCTTTGAACAATTAATTGATAAATATTCTCTTTCATACTCACACTTTCTGCAATAGCTTCAAGTTAGATATTTTTTACAAAAATATTTAAGCAATTTCCCTTACATATTGGAGGCTGACCTGTTAGATACTATTATGAGTATGAATCCTTTGATTAAGGGTTCTATTGGAAGAATTTATAATTTACTATTACAATGGGATAAGCGTCCTTTGTCTAAGATTAAACAGGATTGGGAAAAGGAACTTAATTTGACTTTTATGACGGAGGATTGGATGCGGATATTGAAGTTGGTTAACTCTTCTTCAATTTGTGCTAGCCATTCATTGATTCAATTTAAAATTGTACATCGTTATCATTTGACAAAGGAGAGACTTTCTAAAATCTTTCCTATTGTTGATCGTCATTGTGATAGATGTAAAACTGAGATAGCTACACTGACGCATATGTTTTGGTCTTGTTCTATATTCGAACAGTTCTGGAAGTCGGTTTTCTCAACAATTTCTAAAGCACTTAAAATTAATTTACAACCTAATAAATTAACTGTGCTTTTTGGAATAGTTCCTCAAAATTTTCATGGTATTTTTGTGTCTGACCAACATGTTATTGCATTTGTTACATTGATAGCTAGGAGGGCCAATTTGTTGAAGTGGAAGGATACATCAGCTCCCACTTTGTCACAATGGTTCTCTCAAGTGATGCTATGTCTTAGTTTGGAGAAAATTGGAAGTCGAACCTTTAAACCTTTATTTGATTTTGAGAAAAGATGTGGCTCATTTGCTTGTTATTATCATTTGAGTTAATTGATATAATTTTTCCACGATCTAATTGTAAAATTTTTAGTATATTTTCTTTTCTTGCTGGTGGTTTGATGTTTATTTTTAGAAGCTTTTTGTATGACACATGTGTAGCCCCCCCCGCCGGCCACCCTCAGGGTCGCTTGGCTCGCTGTCGTCTAGGGAAACAGCCTCGGCCCCGCCAAACTGGATAATTCGTTTGTGTGGATGCTGTGTGAGATACTCCACCCCGCCCAAATAACAGACAATACACCAGATGCAATTAAATGATTTACAGTTTATAGATATTACTGGAACTATATAATTAAAAGAGAATAAAATATAAAAGGAAAATAAAAGGCGCCACACTTATCAAAGTTCAATCTCTTCGTGCACAAAACAGTTGGAGCTCACGAACCTTCTTCTTCACCCTGCGACCCCCTCGGGCCACCTCGACCGGCCGCCTGGGACCAACAACGGTGGTCGACCAGACGTTCCACACGAGTCCGTCTCCGTATCCTCGCCGAACGTCCCGCTCGGGGTCCGACCCCGTTAGGGACTCACAGCACCTCGTCCATCCTCTGTCTCGCTCTCCCGCCTTCTGCCCCAAAATCCCGTGCATACAGTATCTTCAAATACACCAAAACCATAACAACTATCCCAATTGGTTAATAGCACTCTCTTATCACACTCTAAAGCAAAAACAAACTGTTAGCGCAAACTTTCTCAGTGTTTAACACAACAAAGCCGCATTCCCCAGATTAACATAATAAAGACGCCATTTTAATTAGCCTCCGCAGTAACATAAAAGACGAAACCCCCTTACACATGACTCCAGGGTTGTACACCTATGGGTGTTCTTTTTTCTCACTTTTCTGCTCAGTAGGTTTTTTTTGTTATCACAAAATTTTGTTTTCAATCTTTAAGATGATGGTTTTTTCTGAGGCATTGTAAGTGTTGTTACTTCGATGTACTCATGTTATTTTTCCTATATATACAATAAAAAGATTTGAAAAGAAAAGGAAAGCGAGGATGAATGAGGAAGATGGACAGTGGTGTAGAATGGGGAAGGTGGACAGTGGGGCAGAATGAGGATACTGGACAGTGGGGTAGACTGAGGAAGATGGACAGTGGGGTAGAATGAGGAAGATGGATAGTGGGGTAGAATGAGGAAGATGGACAGTGGGGTAGACTGAGGAAGATGGACAGTGGGGTAGACTGAGGAAGATGGACAGTGGGGTAGAATGGGTAATATGGACAGTGGTGTACAATGGGGAACGTGGACAGTGGTGTAGAATGAAGAAGATGGACAGTGGGGCAGAATGAGGAAGATGGACAGTGGGGTAGAATGAAGAAGATGGTCAGCAGGGTAAAATGGGGAAGATGGACAGTGGTGTAGGATGATGAAACTGCACTTTGGGGTAGAATGAGGAAGAAGGACAGTGGGGCAGAATGAGGAAGATAGACAGCGGAGTAGAATGAGGAGACTGGACAGTGGGGTAGAATGAGGAAACTGGACTGTGGGGTAGAATGAGGAATCTGGACAGCAGGATAGAATGAAGAAGATGGACAGTGGGGTAGGATGAGGAAGGTGGACAGTGGTGTAGAACGAGGAAGAAGGAAAGTGGGGTGGAATGAGGAGGATGGACAGTGGAGTTGGATCAGGAATATGGATAGTGGGATAGAATGGGGAAGATGGACAGTGGGGTAGGATGAGGAAGATTGACAGTGGGGTAGAATGATGAAGATGGACTGTGGCATAGATGAGGAGACTGGACAGTGGGAAAGAATGAGGAAGATGGACATTGGGGTAGAATGAGGAAGATGGATAGTGGGGTGGAATGAGGAAGATGGACAGTGGGGTACAGTGAGGAAGATTGACAGTGGGGTAGAATGAGGAAAATGAACAGTGGGGTAGAATGAGGAAGATGGACAGTGAGGTAGAATGGGGAAGATGGACAGTGGGGTAGGATGAAGAAGATGGACAGTGGGATAGAATGTGGAAGATGGAAAGCTGGGTAGAATGAGGAAGAAGGACAGTGGGGTAGAATGAGGAGACTGGACAGTGGCGTGGAATGAGGTAGCTGGACAGTGGTGTAGAATGAGGAAGAGGGACAGTGGGGTAGAATGAGGAAGAGGGACAGTGGGGTAGAATGAGGAAGAGGGACAGTGGGGTAGAATGAGAAAGATGGACAGTGGGGTTGGATGAGGAATATGGATAGTGGGATAGAATGGGGAAGATGGACAGCAGGGTAGAATGAGGAAGATGGACTGTGGGGCAGAATGAGGAAGATGGACTGTGGGGTAGAATGATGAAGATGGATAGTGGGGTAGAATGAGGAACATAGACAGTGGGGTAGACTGAGGAAGATGGACAGTGGGGTAGAATGGGTAATACGGACAGTGGTGTAGAACGGGGAAGGTGGACAGTGGGGCAGAATGAGGAAGATGGACAGTGGGGTAGGATGATGAAGATGGACTGTGGTGTAGAATGAGGAGACTGGACAGTGGGAAAGAATGAGGAAGATGGACATTGGGGTAGAATGAGGAAGATGGATAGTGGGGTGGAATGAGGAAGATGGACAGTGGGGTAGGGTGAGGAAGATGCACAGTGGTGTAGAATGAGGAAAATGAACAGTGGGGTAGAATGAGGAAGATGGACAGTGGGGTAGAATGAGGAAGGTGGACAGTGGGGTAGGATGAGGAAGATTGACAGTGGGGTAGAATGAGGAAGATGGATAGTGGGGTAGAATGAGGAAAATGAACCGTGGGGTAGAATGAGGAAGATGGACAGTGGGGTAGAATGAGGAGACTGGACAGTGGTGTAGAATGAGGAAGATGGACAGTGAGGTAGAATGAGGAGACTGGACAGTGGGTTGGAATGAGGAAGATGGACAGCAGGGTAGAATGAGGAAGATGCACAGAGGGGTAGAAGGAGGAAATTGGACAGTGGCGTGGAATGAGGAAGATGGACAGTGGGGCAGGATGAGCAAGATGGACAGTGGGGTAGGGTGAGAATAGATGGCAGCTGAGTAAAATGAGGAAGATGGACTGTGGGGTTGGATGAGGAAGATGGACAGTGGGATAGAATGAGGAAGATGGACAGAGGGGTAGAATGAGGATACTGGACAGCTGGGTAGAATGAGGAAGATGGACAGTGGGGCAGAATTAGGAAACTGGACTGTGGGGTAGAATGAGGAACATGGACAGTGGGATAGAATGAGGAAGGTGGACATTTGTGTAGAGGGGGAAGACGGACAGTGGGGTAGAATGCGGACGATGGATAGCGGGACAGAATGAGGAATCTGGACAGCAGGATAGAATGAAGAAGATGGACAGTGGGGTAGGATGAGGTAGCTGGACTGTGGGTTGGAATGAGGAAGATGGAAAGTGGGGTAGAATGAGGAAGATGGTCTGTGGGGTATAATGAGGTAGATGGACAGCAGGATAGTATGAGGAATATGGACAGCAGGATAGAATGAAGAAGATGGACAGTGGGCTAGAATGCGGAAATTGTCAGTGGGGTAGAATGATGAAAATGGGCAGTGGGGTAGAATGGTGAAGATAGATGGTGGGGTGGAATGAGGAGACCGGACAGTGGGAAAGAATGAGGAAGATGGACAGTAGGGTAGAATGAGGAAGATGGATAGTGGGGTAGAATGGGAAGATGGACAGTGGGGTGGAATGAGGAAAATGGACACTGGGGTAGAATGAGGAAGATGGGCAGTGGGGTAGAATGAGGAAACTGGACAGTGGGGTAGAATGGGAAGATGGACAGTGGGGTGGAATGAGGAAGATGGACAGTGGGTTAGAATGGGAAGATGGACAGTGGGGTGGAATGAGGAAGATGGATAGTGGGGTGGAATGAGGAAGATGGATAGTGGGGTGGAATGAGGAAGATGGACAGTGGGGGGGAATGAGGAAGATGGACAGTGGGTTAGAATGGGAAGATGGATAGTGGGGTAGAATGGGAAGATGGACAGTGGGGTGGAATGAGAAAGATGGACAGTGGGGTAGAATGAGGAGGCATCACTGTGACTGAAAAAAACTGATGAGCACTATGGTAGCGTGATGCTATTATAGCTCGGGGTGTCGCCGTTCAGAGTTCAATTCCAGCACCGTCCGTAAGGACGTTCTCCCTGTTGACCACGTAGATTTCCTCCGCGTACTCCGATTTCCTCCCATAGTCCAAGGACGTACTGGTCAGTAGGTTAATTAGTCATTGTGAATGATTTGGATGTGAATATAATTGGAACAATTAGCAAATTTGCTGATTGTACCAAATAAATGGTTTTATTGATAATGATGCAGGTTACAACAAATTACAAAGACCTCTTGTTCAGTTAGGGAGATGGGCTGAGGAACGGTGGATGGTTTTCAGCTTGGAGAAATGTGAGATGATATATTTTGAACATTGAAACCAGGGTAAGACCTGTGCATTGAATGGCTGGACACAGGTCCCAACATATTGATGTAGTTATAAAGAAGGGAAGACAGAGACTATACTTTATTAGGAGTTTGAAGAGATTGGGTATGTCGACAAATACATTCAAAAACTTCTGTAGATGTACCGTGGAGAGCATTCTGACAGGCTGCATCACTGTCTGGTATGGAGGGGCTACCGTACTGGACCGAAAGAAGCTGCAGAGGGTTGTAAATTTAGTCAGCTCCATCTTGGGTACTAGCCTACAAAGTACCCAGGACATCTTTAGGGAGCAGTGTCTCAGAAAGGCAGCGTCCATTATTTAGGACCCCCAGCACCCAGGGCATGCCCTTTTCTCACTGTTACCATCAGGTAGGAGATACAGAAGCCTGAAGGCACACACTCAGTGATTCCGGAACAGCTTCTTCCCCTCTGCCATCCAAATCCTAAATGGACATTGAACCTGTGAACACTACCTCACTTATTTAATATATATTATTTCTGTTTTTTGCACATTTTTTAATCTATTCAATATACTTCTACTGTAATTGATTGATTAATTGATTTATTATTAATTTTTTTTCTCTTCTATATTATGTATGGCATTGAACTGCTGCTGTTAAGTTAACAAATTTCACGACTCATGCCGGTGATAATAAACCTGATTCTGATTCTGAGGTGAGCTTTCTGCGAAGGCTGAGTAAAGTCCATCTCCCACCCCCATCCTCACCACATTCTACAGAGGTTGTATGGAGAGCATCCTGAGCAGCTGCATCACTGCCTGGTTCAGAAATTGCACCATCTCGGATCGCAAGACCCTGCAGCGGATAGTGAGGTCAGCTGAGAAGATCATCGGGGTCTCTCTTCCCGCCATTACAGACATTTACACCACACTCTGCATCCGCAAAGCAAACAGCGTTATGAAGGGCCCCACTCACCCCTCATACAAACTCTTCTCCCTCCTGCCATCTGGCAAAAGACACCAAAGCATTCGGGCTCTCATGACCAGACTATGTAACAGTTTCTTCCCCCAAGCCATCAGACTCCTCAATACCCAGAGCCTGGACTGACACCAGCCTACTGCCCTCTACTGTGCATATTGTCTTGTTTATTATTCATTGTAATGCCTGCACTTTTTGTGCACTTTATGCATTCCTGGGTAGGTCTGTAGTCTAGTGTCGTTTTTGTGTTGTTTTGCGTAGTTCAGTGTAGTTTTTGTATTGTTTCATGTAGCACCATGGTCCTGAAAAACGTTGTCTCGTTTTTACTGTGTACTGTAGCAGCAGTTATGGTCGAAATGACAATAAAAAGTGACTTGACTTGACTAGTCTTGAGTGTTGTGGAACAGAAGGAGCTGGGAGTTCAGGTGGGTGGACAGTTCATTTTAAGTTGGCACAGAATAGACAGGGTGACAAAGAAGGTACCTGACAAGCTGGCCTCCATCATCAAGGCATTAAGTTTAGGAGCAGGGACATCATAACTTGCTGGTGAGACCACACTTGGAGTGTGTTGCATATTTTTAGTCACACTGTTATTGGAAAGGCATTGTCCAGCAGGAGAGGATGCAGAAAGAACTGTGAGGACGCTGCCTGGGGGATGAGGTTCAGGGAGAGGTTGGCCACACTGAATCTTTACCGCCTGGAGCAAAGGAGAAAGATCTCAGGAAAGTTTATATAATCGTGAGCAGTAGGGATAAGATGGATGATCATAGTCATTTACACAAGGCTGAAGAGTCCAAAACTAAAGGTACGAGGGGAAAGAGACTGGAGAGATAACTGCTTCACACACAGGGTAGTGGGAACTTGGAACGAGCTGCCAGAGGAAGTGGTCAAGGTGGGTACAAGTGCAACAATTAAGAGGCATTTGGATAGGTACATGGACAGAATACATGGGCAGAATAAGCAGCTGGTTCTAGCAGAGAGCACACTGTGGTCACAAGGACCATTTGGCTGAAGGACCTGTTTCCTTGCCATGTTACACTTTGACTAACACTACACACTGCAGGGCAGATGTAGTCTAACCAATTCCCAATATAACTGGCGTCTCATGTCTCCACATTTGTAGTCCTGTCCCCCAGCAACAAGTTAGCATTCCCTGCTGTATGGACAACAACCGGGACACCAGATCCCTCTGTATCTCAGAGCCCTGCAATCTCAGCAAGGACATATTGTACCTCATTTTTTGTTTTCCCAGCTGAAGTGGATAATTTTACATTGTACTCTATTTGCCAGATCTTTCCAATTTATCTTTGTGCCAACAACAACAGAACAAGCAAACCTTCAATCGCTTCCTAACAGTCATGAGTAAAGCCTCCGTCGGTCAGGGTCCACCAAGGATGTTGTGTCCTGGCTCTCTAGATATGCAAGTCTGGGCAGTACGATATGGAGAGTAAGCTTCTGCCCATGTAGCAAGCTCCCTCTTTCCACACACCTGATTACCCAAAGGAACAGCAGAGACTGACACAGTTTGGTACCAGCAGTGTCACAGGAGTTTCCAATCAGCATCAAACTCAACGTAGAACTGCCTTAGGGACTCCAGCTCTGGATTTATCCCTTGGGATTCACTCCCAAAGTCTTCCCCATGAGTGGGAATAGCCACAAGGCAGCGGAGGTTTGAGATCAGAGTTTTCCTTCTCCTAGATGAGCTGCCAACCACAGATGATGAGCCCCATCTGTCCAAAGCTTCTGGTTCTAAGGCACCAGAAACCCACCTTTTCCCTTCTCCTGAAGGTACAAACTGTTCTGCCGGGCTTGGTAGCTTAGCCACACGTGAAGGCCAGGAGCTGGACTGGCTGCCGGAGGCTATTTGAGGGGCACGCAGTTGGGAGCGAGGAATAGGTAAGGGAGCTTGTCCCCATTACCATCCCCGCTTACAACAACCTTGAGGAACCAATAGCAGTCATATGGCACTAAAAAGAGGGACTTTTGGCCCAACTGGTCCATGTCTGGCAGAGAAATTGTGGGCCGAAGGGCCTGTTTTTGTGCTGTAAAACTCTAAAACACTGAGCAGTTCCTCTTTATCCTCAACCTAGAAGATCTTCAATAAATTGGTCAAACATGATTTTCCTTCTTGAAACTGTGTTAAATTTACTTG